>NC_143129.1:74655980-75280980 GCF_059928025.1 Delphinapterus leucas
CAGAGGTGGTTCAGATTGAGCCTTCAGTGATGCCCTTCCAGGCTTACAGTGCCCTGAACGTTTCCTACTGGTTCATCAATAATGACCTGTAGGACATGTGTGGTAGCTAGCCCAGCTTGACCACTCAGATGGGCCGATCTGCAGTAGTTTCTGGAAGTATCACCTCCATGCCAGGCCGGAGAAATAAAAACAAAGTCAGTCACCCCAAGAGTGAGTTCCTAGGACACAATTTCACAGAACATTGAGATGCATACATACAATAGAAGTGCAGTTCTACAAAGAATGGCTCCCTTTGAAGTAAAGAGCATCCAGTGGTTTCTGGAATTTGTCAAGTACTAAAGGAATTTCATTTCCAACTTCTCGGTGCTGACTGTACCTCTGGTGTTCCCACGCAGTCTTGCCAGCTGCCCTCTTGTGCCCTTGGCCTCTCTTCCCCCAGATCAGACCCATCTGAGAGAAACGGTCCAGTGTTGGTGACCATTCTGTAGGCCCTCACGGCTCAGCTGCAGTTCTTAGAGGGGGCTGCGTTCATAGCGGGGGCCAAGTGTCTTCATACTGCTAAAGGCCTCAGGTGGTGGCAAATAGGATGGTATCATTTTATTTTAGTTTTTTTGTTCTTTTTTTTTTTTTTTTTGGCCATGCCAGGCAGCATGTGGGCTGTTAGTTCCCCAAACAGGGATCAAACCTGCACCCTCTGCACTGGAAGGGCAGTCTTAACCCCTGGACTGCCAGGGAAGTCCCTTATTTTAGTTTTTTAAAATTAAGTTTATTCCAAAGGTCTGAACACGTGGCTCTGAAAAATACCAGTCCCACAGTCAATTGTAAAAACTTTGCTGCCATGCAGCCGTTAACCAGCCTCTTTCAGCAGCCTCATCATACCCATTAGCTTGGCATCAACACCATTGTGGAGTTGACCTTGGAAGGGCCTCCCCTATGGGACAACCCCCTGTATAACCATTACATTTTGTCTTCCTTGAAGGATGGCCTCATGTGTACGTCTTACATTTTCTTAGAGGGAAAAAGGGTGTGATTCAAAATTCCTCACCAAGTCTGCCAAATTTCTGTCAGCTTCAGGTCCAGAAGAAGTAAGAAATTAAAATGTAAACTTGTGCCCAGAACAAGGGCTGGCCCAGAAAGCACCAGGCCTCCTGCTTCAGGTGTCAGCTCCAGGCCAGCCGGAATCCTATTCAGACTGTTACCTATCACAGCTCGCTCTGCCTCAGGCCGTGACCGTGTCCTGCTCTGGCAGGCCACCTGGCTCAAATCACCTCTTTGTCTCCTGGTTGGGCCTCCCCACCCCCCCCCCACAGTAGGCACAATTGTAACTCTCCTTCTGGCTAAAGAGATCCATAAATTCCCAGGTGAGGTAAATTTTAGACTGTGTTATTATGTGCACAGCAATAACACAATGCACGATACTAACCACAATGTTATTCCTCATGCTGGCAGCCCACCTCAAAGCTGAGAAAATGCAAATGAACCCCTTCTCCATTTATCTCCCACAGTATGTATGACGTGGTAGCTTATAGAACCACAGAGGAGTGTCAAGATATGTGGCTATCCTATGCAGACGTGTTACAATAATGCTGTCTCCGCAAAGAACTGTACCACCCCCAAACATCTTGTAGTAATTAGGGAACTCACTCAGAATAATTTCCTATATCCATTCCTTGGTTCCCACTGTAGTGACCAATCATTGTACTCAGTGCAGCCCAGGCTGCCCCGAGACAAACTGCCAACAGTCAAAGGTCAAGATGAAGCCATCTCTAACAGATAGCATCCAGTTCTCCTTAAATACTTCTAGCCCCACTCCCTCCAACATGCCCTCCCAGATATTCCCAGAATATCAAGTATGAGCAGGGAAGGTGACAATACCTAATCTATGAAGATGTATAGGAGTCTTAGAATTTGAAATGTGGGATACAGAGCATCTCAGGATTAGAGGAATTTTACTGCTGCTATCCCGTGAAGTCCAAAGCCCACCCTGATTAAAGAGGAATTCCCATCTCTGGGTTTGTTCTGCAGCTGTGTTTTACTCTTGGACCACTTCGTTTTGGTTTTTAGCTTTTACTCCTGGATGTACACCTGTTAGGGCAGCTGCTCACCCTGAGTCAGATCCGTTGAAGGCCCCCAGCTCTCAATCTCTCATTCTCACTAGTGCCTGCTCCAGGCCCCCAGCCCTCTTGGCCTCACCCTTTTTACAACCCATCCAGCAGTACATTTATATGACACCTTCTACCACTTTGTTACTCCTCGTGTGGCCTGCAGACCAGCAGCAATGGCATCAGATGGGAATGTGTTACAAATGCAGAATCTTGGGGTGTCCTAGTCCTACTGAATTAGGATTTGCATTCCAACAAAACCCCCAGGCGATTCACATGCACATTAGTTTGGGAAGCGCCGTCCTAGGGTGATGCTTCTCAAATTTGTCTGCACATCAGAATCTCTAGGAAAGTTTTTTAAAATACAGATGCCTGGGTCCCACCCTGAGCGTTGCTAATTGAATGGACCTGGAGTATGGCCAAGGCATCAGATTTTTAAAGCTCCCCTGGTGATCCCATTTTATTTTTTAACTTTATTGAAGTATAGTTGATCTACGATGTTGTGTTCGTCCCCTGGTGATTCTAATGTTCAATGCAAGGCGGGATTCTAACTACAGAGGACACTTATTATTAAGTTCTCTCTTAAGACTGCAACTCATAAGCTCAGGAGGCAGAAATCAGTTCAGTTAAACCAAGAACCTACTCTGTCCAAGGTTTTCTACTGTTGATCCAGTTTACGACAAGTGAGGGGCATCTGGGATGCTCCAGTGTTTACCTTAATCCCAGCACTCCGACACTTGCCCACCACATCAGGCACTGCGGCTCGGGGAGGGTCAATCATGGAGATGAGCCCCACAAAACAAAGGTTATCCATGGGAAAATTGATTTCATCGGTGTTAAACTTGAATCCCTTGGAGTAAGTGTTCGGCAGACTCAAGAAGCAGAACCCTAGAGAGAGACAGAAGAAAGGACCAGTAGTCATTCCACTGTCTATGTCTCTATCCTGCTCGCCCCAACCTCCTAGATTTTTCACCCCACAACTAATGACTGTTTTGATGCCACTCTTCAAAGGCTTCTCCCACAGCCCCCTCACCTAGCACGCGTTCCCCCAGACCACCCAGTTCCGAGTAGGCATTCTGGAAGGCTTCCTTCATTTCATCATCCATTGGGTACTCCTGCCCTTTCAGAAGGTAAGTAGAGCAAAACTCCAAGATCCTCTCAGGCGTCCCCTTCATGATCGGTACGTGGGTCTGGGAGCCGTCCTCCCGAAAGTGGATGGACATCTAGGGAGAGGAGAGGAACAGGAGGAGAGAGCGAGGTTTGGGGCAAAAAAGCAAGGGTAAGGTTTTTGAGGGTAAAGCCGACAGGCAAGCTGTTCATACCTCCATTTCCTTTGTCCCCTAAACCAGCGCAGCCCCCCTCCCTCCAGCCAAATCCGACCTTTGGTTGAGCCCACCCCTCTCCCTTGCAGGAACCCCCAGCCTGGTATTATTTGCACAGGAATCTGTTATCTTCTCAGCCAGACTGGACGTGAAGGGCAGCCCAGGCACTCTCCCCTCCCTGCTTCCTCTCTGCCTGGGTGGCTAGAAGCAGAAGTCGTGGGGCCACAGAGACAGCAGAGTAGACAGGAAAGAAAACGTAGAGTCAAACACCTGTGCTCTAGGGCCAGCAGGAATGCTTTCTTAGCTTTATGACCTCAGGGCAGTCCACTTAACCTCTCCAAACCTCAGCTCCTTTGATAAAATGTAAAAGGTTCTGCGTTGCCCACCTCATTGGGTTTTTATAAAAGAAAGATAATATTTGTAAAGAATATATTGAAAAACACTGACAGTTCTTTACCATGGTTGTTTGAGCCTGAAGGACGGGATTAGGACGAATAGTAATAACAACACTTATTGAGCACTTACTATGTGCCAGCCACTGTTCCAAGTGCTTTACATGAGTTGTCACTTAATCCTCTCAGCTACTACCCTGTAGTAGTACTATCAATTTCTTTATTTTATAGATGACAAAACTAAGGTTAAGCTGTGTCCAGAATCACACAGCTAGAAAGTAGAGGCTGTCAAGGAAAGAACCCAAATTGACTCACTTTAGAACATGCTCTCTTAACCAACCTATGCTCTAAGTTCTTTATTAACTCTGTCGTCACACATTTAGTGGTGAAGTCTACTTAAAATTTATGATTGTTGCTTTGTTTTTATTAATACTGTCTTTTATTTTTTCCCAGAAGGATAAAGTTGCCTATTCACTTTGAGTCACCAAACTCTTTAAGCATTCGGACTTGTTTAGTTTGACACTGAATCATGGTTGCTTCTTATGTTTTTATGTTCATTTGGGGGACTGATGTATAAACTGTTTTCCAAGTGTTGCCAGTAGAATTTGTATAATCACATCTTTCATAATTTTGTTTATATGTTGAGTGTACTGTTATTTTGTGTTCATGAATTTTTTTTTTTTAACCAATAAACAGAACACGTCTCAAAACCAAAAAGAAGAAAAAAAAGAATATATCGAAAACTGTGAAGCATAATGCAAAAACTGGTTAGCCATTCTAGCCCCATGTCTCCTGGAAACATGGCACGGCCCCTGAGAGGGGCTCGACGGTATGAGTTGGGGGTCCCCGTGCCTCAGCTGGGGAGGGGAGAGCGTAGTCAGGAAGGGAACCTGAGGGGACAACTTGAGGACAGAGAAATAAGATCAGTTTCATTTTTCATTTTCCTGTGATCTCTGATCTGGGAAAAGGAACTGTCTCTGGGTTTCCTCTTATGATCGACAGGAAATTCCTGCTACGTAGCCTGTTGGGTAACAAAATCAGCACACTGAGAGGAATTGAGCTTGTGGTACCGAGGGGACCAGACTGTACTGGCCCAAGGAGAAGCTGGGTGGGAAACCTGGGTGTAAAATGTGGTTAAAATGGCTTCTTTGGAAACTTTCCCAAAACTGTTATATTCAAAATATACTTAAGCAGTTAAGAGGGGAAACCTAAACTCATGTAAGGAGAAAGCTGTAAAAAAAAATTTTCTGAGCGCTTAAAACCTATTTGTTGACTATTTATCGGAGATTATCAGAGACGGCAGAAAGACCTGCTTAAGCTAGTAATTTGAGCACAGAAGCATCACATCTTGATAGAAAATAACAGGTGAAAAAGATGGGAGAAATCTTGAAATATCAGAACAGAGAAACTTCTTCCTTTCATTTTGATCTCAGAGACGGAAAGAGACCAGGCCTTGCAAACGACCGCCAGGCTAAGATGTCCCTTGCAGGCCAGAGCCTCTGACTGTCCCAAGAACAAGCTGATTAAGGCAGGTTGTTCTTGGGTATGGAGCAAAAGGAGCCAGAGGGGTTTCCTTGGACCCCCCAAGCAAGCCCCGCCAGAGCTGGGTAGCTTGCAGGCTGGCCGAGCACACTTGGTGCAGAGAAGGATTTTGCTGTTTGAATTTGATATTCGGTAGCTCAGAAAAGGCACTAACGTTGTCATTTGGGGGAAAGGTTGCTATTTTGTTGCATGTCCCATCAAATGTCATGGGTATGTTTTACTTTTATTTTGAATCTTGTGGAAGGAGAGGTACCTAATTCTTTCCAGTCGAAGGCTTTAATTGGGCCCTGCCAAGCACAAAATTCCTATCTGGTTAGTGAGGTCACTAAACGTCAGGAAAAAGTGGAAATAAGTTTGCAGTTTGGGCTTAGGGGACCTATCTTATTACACTGATGAAAAGTCAGATGAGACAAAAAACTATGAATCTGTTTCTTTAACTTTTACTCATTCAGCATTCAGGGTGAAAATATAGGTAATTTGGTTTAAAAAGATCTATATAGCTTTTGTTATGGCTTTTTTTTTTTTTTTTTTTTTCCGGTACGCGGGCCTCTCACTGCTGCGGCCTCTCCCGTTGCGGAGCACAGGCTCAGCGGCCATGGCTCACGGGCCCAGCCACTCCACGGCATGTGGGATCTTCCCGGACCAGGGCACGAACCCACGTTCCCTGCATCGGCAGGCGGACTCTCAACCACTGCGCCACCCGGGAAGCCCTGTTATGGCTTGTTTTTTAGTTACAAAAATTGTTTTTTCTTGTGACAAAAACTTTTAAGATCTATTCTCTTAAGCAACTTTCAAATATAAAAGTATGGAACGCCTCATGAATTTGCCTGTCATGACGGGGCAATGCTGATCTTCTCTGTATTGTTCTAGTCTTAGTGTATGTGCTGCTGAAGTGAGCACTATTATGTGTTTTTTAAGACACAAAACCAAAACTGACTTTTGGGAGTTGAATTTCTTCTCTGTTACCCACACCTGATGTCTGACCTTTACGGTAGTACATAAATTTGGAGAATTCCACTCCCCTAAGTAAATCACGATTGCCCCATATGAGTCAAAGCTTAGCTGCTAGAGCTCCTATCATGGTGATGCCACCGTTCCCTCCTTTCCACACTTTCCTCAAAGTGTGCCAGGGTTCTCACGTGGGAGGGAAGTACTGGGTTTCTTGTCCCTCACATGCATTTTACTGTTAGGGCCACCACTGTCCCTCCCTCAGCATTTCTCCTTCCCTTCAGTCCTCCTTCCCTTGTCAGTCCTCCCTGGATCATGGACAAAACGGCCCTGGGAAAACAGCTTCGCAAACACTCTGGAAAGCCCTGACCGCCTACCTGATGGCAGCTGCTAGAACTGCAGGCACGGAATGAAAAGAAATATTTGATGACTAGTGAGATAAGATGCCTCAGGGAAGTGACTGGCAAATCCAACATATTCTGCAACAGCAAATTTCACAGTTGCCACAGAGACGCCTTTAACCTGACTTTCTCCAGCCAGCCTTTGCTGCCTATGGACATTTCAGCACTTTATGACCTGCTCTCTGCACAAGTGGCGTAGCCTCAAGTCTGCTTACGACTGAATGCCTCTTCCTTTATCATCTATGCCTGCATTTACCTGTTTGCCACTTTCCCTTAAGGTGACCCTTCCTCCTACCTGGGGTGCTGAGTATCCACCGTATCTGTTCTACAGCTCAGACATAAAGGCAAAGGCAAAGCTCCCATTTCCCCAGATGACAAGCCCATCCCCCACTGCTATCTTCCTACCGTTGTCGGTTCTGTACCTGGTACTTGTTGGTAGAATTAAGGGGAATTTCTGCCACCTTGGGGCTTTTCTCTCTCATCTCCTTCACAGAGCTGTGAGACTGCTTGATGAACTTGAGGAGGGCTGACTCAGAAGCATCCCCTGCTGTTGCCCACTGCCGGGATGGAGTTGGTATAATGAGCCCGAGAGGCAAGGCACCTGGGCTTGCCAGTGGTGTCAAGAAGAGGAACAGAATGGGGAGGGGTGCTGGGGGCATCACCGAGGGCCAGAAAAGAGATATTGAGGGGAGAGGGCAGGTTATACCCTGGACACTGAGGTACCCTTTACTCCCTTGGGCCTGACACCTTAGCTATGGGAAGGTACTCCTGATTAGCCTTAAAATCAGCCCGGTTGCAGAGGCCAGCGATTCGGGCCAGGATAAACCAGGTATCAGAGCCCTTGGCAAATGAATTCCCTAGGGAGAGAGAACAGAACTGTCAGCAGGGATAGGAGAGCTTAAAGCAGGAGTTCATTCACACCCCTTCTGCGCCCAGATGCTTCTCAGAGACAACATTTCATCTCCTCCACACCTCCCTGCTCTCCTCTCACTTTGCAGCTACCTTCTTGCTGTCTGGACTCACCACGCCCTGTCATCACATTCCCCACATCCTTCCACTCTCCGACCGCCAACGCCACTAGTCACCAGTCTATTCTTCGCTGGTGTCAGCCTCATATATGGTCCTTTCGAACCACAGGTGGGCGACGGTCATGGGGTTCTGGGTGAGGGTGCCCGTCTTGTCAGAACAGATGGTGGAGGTGGAGCCCAGTGTCTCCACCGCCTCCAGGTTCTTCACCAGGCAGTTCTTCCGAGCCATGCACTTGGCTGTCAGGGTCAGACACACCTAAGGCCGTGAACAGGGGAGAGGGGAAACGGAGAGGAGAGCTCGGCTGCTCACAGCGCTTTGTGTTTTTGGAAATCTGATCGTTTTCACTGCTCTTTTAATTTTTTATATTTATTTCCCTTTTGTTACCACCTAGTCTTTAGAAACCCCATCTGTGGCTATGGGAAAGGAAATTAGGAAAGTGATTTCAGTTTGTACTTTATGGCAGAGTTTCAAAAGAAGAGTGCTTTCTTTTACCAGGGTATCATAGAGAATGATCTATTCCTCCTGGAATATTCCTCTCCCCCTCAATCCTTTCATCTTTTCTGTTCTGCAGCCTCTTCTCCATTCAAGTTCAAGCCACACTTCTTTCTCAAGTCCAGTCTTTCCAGGGACCACGGTGAGAGCTAACCTTTAATTGTGGCATAAGATGCTCTGTGTGGAGGAGGGTTGTACCAGCAGTTTAAAAAAGGAGTGGGGAGGAGAGAATGATGAAACTGAGAAGGACTGTTGCAGCGCTGAGAATGACTTGAGAAGTCACTTAAACCAAAAGGTTTTTGTTGACCATAAATCCAGTGAAAGTCAGGTGTGGGGCAAGGTTATTTTAAAAACGAATGAATTCTTAGGCTGCGGTTATGTACAGAATTCTAATCATGGAGTTATTATTTACTTACACAATATCATGAGTACTGATGTTTTTGTGCTAGTCTAACCACACCCTGGGTATTATTCTCATTTCCATTTTAAGAAGGGTATTGATAAAGGAGAGCACACCCCAAACAGGTGATCAGCAAGACAGGGGTCTGAAGATGTGTCACAGGAAGAAGGGCTAAGGGAAAAGGGATTATACGACCTCTCCCCTGGAGAGTTTGAGGGGACATAATGGCTATTGTCAAAGATCTAAAGGGTTGGGCTTCCCTGGTGGCGCAGTGGTTGAGGGTCCGCCTGCTGATGCAGGGGACACGGGTCCGTGCCCCGGTCCGGGAAGATCCCACATGCCGCGGAGCGGCTGGGCCCTTGAGCCATGGCCGCTGAGCCTGCGCGTCCGGAGCCTGTGCTCCGCAACAGGAACCAAACAGGGAACCGTATGTCTGCTCAATATAATGAAATCTAGCTAGAGCAATCCAACAATGAAATGAGGTCAGATAAAAAGGGGTGGGCTTCCCATGACTAGAAATCAGCATCATCTCCTACAGATTTTATGCAGGGTATCTGGCATTGGTTGAAGGGTTGAGTTGATATGGGCTTTGAAGTCCTTCCAGGAAGATTCTATAACCCTAAGTTAATCTTCTTCTATGAACTGATGAATGAATGGAGGCCCGGAGTGCAGTGAGCTGGCCAGATTCACCAGCCAGTACACCCAGGACTGGAACTCACTCCCGGTGATTGATAATCTATGCTTTCTGCATCGTAACGCACTTCTTTTCTCATTAAAGAGAGAAGGCACCGGAAAATAGGGGTGAAGGAAGTCAGTGTAATTTGGGAGCTCAATGATTTGACATCTGTATACGCGTCAGAGTACTCTGCACTGGAGAGGTTCAGCCACGAAAGAGATACTAGTGATTTCATTTCCTTGGGGTTGTTTGTCTGTCCTGGGGCCACACTCCACCTTAGCTACTCACAGTGATGGTGGCCAGCAGCCCCTCAGGCACGTTGGCCACAGTGATGCCAATAAGAAAAATAACAGCCTCCAGCCAGATGTAGCCCAAGATAAGTGAGAGCCCAAAGAAAGTGACACCGAGGAAGACAGCCGCTGCTGTGATCAGATGGATGAAGTGTCTGATCTCCATAGCAATGGGGGTCTGGCCCACTGCCAGGTCAGAGGTCAGCGAGGCCATTCGGCCCATCACCCCCGTGGAGTCTCCTGCGGCAATCACGATGCCCCGGGCTGCCCCTGTGGATGAAGGGGGAAGTCTGAATTGGAAAGGCTGTTGGGTTTGGTTCCTACAAAGAGAAAACTGTCAACAGTCAAAAACAAGGTGGAAACTCAAGGTCCTCTGAGAGGTTATAATGTTCTACTGTCTTTACAGTTCGCTTATGCAAGTGAAGGTCTCCTCATCTGAAGAATCTCTGAAGAGGTTTCACAGTTCTCCAGAGATACCCAATTTTATTGCCTAATTGCCTTCACTGTCAAGAAGGTCTTTGTTACACTTAGTCTAAATCTCTTCCATTGCCTGTATGTTTCTTATTTTGTTCTCAGCAGCTGAAGAGCTTCTCCAGCCCCAGGAATAGTGGTTACCCTTCTGCTAGAATCCTGTGTTCCAATATCTCCCCATCCTCTAACCCAGGGCTACTCAATTTGCCGCCCCCATCCCCAGGAGACATTTGGCAAGGTCTGGAGGCACATTTGGTTGTCACGACTGAGGTTGCTACTGGCACCTAGTGGGCAGAGAGCAGGGATGCTGCCAGGCATCCTGCAACTCACAGGACAGCCCTCCTCTCCCGCTACCACGAAGAACAGCGCAGCACAATTGTCAGCAGTGTCGAGGTTGAGAAACTGCTCTGACCGAGCCTCTTCCCTGTTTTGCTGGCTGGAGCCAGTCTGCCCCCTGCTGGGTGGCATAGGCCATAACATGGCCCCTGAATCAGACGGGGAACTTGACGTACCCAGGATGTAGCTTGAAATGAGGGGGGCCCCACAAGGTTCTTTGCTCAAAATAATTCTTCCTGCTTTACCATGATGGCTGAAATTCCTACCATTAAAGTTACAGTCAGAATCACCCAGAAAAGCAACATATTATAGAAATAGCTCTTATTTTCGAATCAGAAGGACTCAGGGCTAGAAGTTCAACTTCCAATGTACTAGCTGTTCACCCTGGAGTAAGTTACTTAAATTCTCTGAGACTCAGGTTTCCTCATCTTTAAAATGGGGTAAAAGCATCTACAAAGCTGTGAGAATTAAATGTTTTTAAAAGAGCCTAGAACAGGGTTGGGCACATAGTAGGCACTCAAATATTTGTTTCTTTTTTTTCTCCATTTAGATGAATTTAAGGTCTCCAGAAGGATGGCTAGAAAATCACACATACGCCTTGCAGGGTAGCTCTAATCTGGCAGCTCCCACGAACATCATAGCATGGAGCGGCCAGTCCATTTTCAAGGTCACCTTCAGCATTATGAGTCTGAGAGCAGGTTCTGCTCCGACCGACAGCAGACGAGTGAGGTCACTGCTATGTGAAGAGTGGTTCTGGAACGCCTCACAGTATGAGGCACTCTGCAGGTGAGCAGGAAGATACTAAAATAATTGAGAGGTGCTGAGAGGGTTTATTTTGGCAGTGGGTAGGGGCGGTTAGGGTATGGTGTCACTTATAGTCATTTTGTGCCGTGGTTTAATCTAGTTCTTCATTTTTCTTCCTTCTGCTATGGTTTTCGCCATGCTTGGAGAGACAGGATTTAATAACTAATCCCAATGTGTCTAGAGAGGGGGAAGGTTGATGTCAACCTTGGGGAAGGTTAAGAAGGCCAAGCCTCCCATATTCCAGGCTAGACTGACTTCTTCCTACGCCTTCTATACAATGCCAGAGAAATAGCTTACCATCTCCCCCCTACCCCCCATGAAGATGCATGAGAGCCCAAAGAGAGATGTTTGTACCAGCAGCCCCGTCAAGGGCCACAGTGATGAAAGCAGAGAGGCAAGGGCCTAGGATAAAAGTTAAAGTGATGCTACCTGTTTGCAGATTGCACAGGGATTCCTCAGTTTAACAGTCAAGAGCTCCTTCAACCTAATTCCACCCTCTTGGTCACATCTTGGGTCCCTCTAGCCTCCTATTAAAGCCTTCTCTATTCTAGTCAGATCCCTGTTTCTTAGATGGAATTCCATCATCCACTTTCCCTGTTACTTGAAGCATATAATTTGTTGATGAAAAGCCTACTTTGGAAGGACAAATCTGAGCAAATTTCTTCCTAAAATTTAATAATAGGAATCTCATGTTTTTGGAGGAAGCTTGCTAACTTGCATCTTTCTGTTCAATCAAGTTAAAAAAATTTTTTTAATATATATTTTATTTTCTAGTTGGATTCTTCTTCAGCCTTAATGGTACTCTACTCCTTTAAGCTATTTCCAAATTAAATAATTTTATTACCAGAGGGGTCATTAGCAAGCTTTATTCCAGGGGAGGTTCTGTGGAAAGAGCATGGGCTTTGGAGACAGACCTACATTAGAATCCTTGATCCTCCTCTTTTTTGTTGAGTTGTGCTCTTGGGTGCTGCATTTAATTTCTTTGAACCTTGGGCTTTCATGTGTAAAACAGGAATAATATCTGTTGTATAGTCTTGTTAGAATCAGAGATTTCTGTGGCACTTGACACGTGCTAGGCATTCAGTTAAAGAATAGCTATTTCTTAGACACCCAAACATTTATTCTTAAGCATAAATGATGGTTTTCATGTGTGTTCCAGAGAGTTTTGCAGGCCTTCTTAAGCAGAAAGGATGAAGGAGGGGTTGACATAATGATATTGAGCCCCTTGGTACCACTTTGGCCAGAGCTGTCTCCCAGTTCAAGGATGCCCTAGATGCTAAGAACAAAGCCAAAGGTGTGAGGGGCACCTCTGGTAACTCAGATTTCCAATGCCAGTACCCTCTTTTGGGATAGTGAGAAGTTAGGGCTTACTTCAGGAGAAGAGTGACTTAGCAGAGCTGAATAATTTTCCTCCCTTCTGTGCTATTTTCAGCTCATAGAGCATAGTCCATTCACTAGATAGAATAAAAATAGCTACAATTATAGGGCACTTAGAGCGTGTTAGGCCTCGCGCTAGGCATTTTATTATGTATTATCTCCTTTAACCCACATAAAAATCTATGGAGTAGTGACTTTTAGTGTCATCAGTGTACAGATGTGGAAATGATGGCTTTGACCTTTCATCGAAGTCCGTATAGCTCATGAGGGATGAAGAACGTAGACTGTTTACTGGCTGTTCCCTTCCCTACTGCCCTTAGAGGATAGAGAGGTCTGGAAATCTTTGTTTCAATCTCTGCTTTTGAATGTAGGCTACTTATGATGCGATATTCACCTTCCACACAGTTGGTGGAGAAGAAGCAGACATTTTGGGTCTCCAGAGGGTTCTCATTGGTGAAATCAGAGGAGCGGGATTGGGGCTCTGACTCTCCTGTCAAGGATGAGCTGTCCACCTGGGATGGGAGAGAGGACAGGTCATGGAAAAAAAGCACCAACATCTTCATTATTGACATGCAGAGAGAAGCATAAACTTACACACCACTGTAATCTCAGATCTGCACTTGTGACTTCTCAAGGTTCTGAACAACAAGATCATATTTTTTTGAACTGAGTCCAGGTCACTGCAGTGCTCTAAGACCATACTTGGCCTCCTTCCATAGCGTTTCACATCCCCTCACCTTACATCCTTGGGAAGAGATAAGCCGGATGTCAGCAGGGATCCGGTCTCCCCGCTTCACTTCTACCAGGTCTCCTACCACCACGTCTTGTACAGGGATCTGAATCTTCTCTCCGCCTCGGATTACCAGAGCTTGCTGTGGGAAGATAGTGTAGGGTCATTTCCAAAGCTTTTTGCTCCCCTCATCCAGTTCCTGGTCTCTTTCCCTCTGATTCCCTTTTCTTACACTGTCACTCACCACATCATTCTCGAAGGTCTCTTGGGTAGATTGCAAATTCTTACCATCGCTGTCTGCAGGGCCCTTTGATGCTTCTCTCACTAAACTATGAGATCTATCTTTCCATTCCTACACTTAGGCTTGGCTATATGGCTTGCTTTGGCCCATAGGACATTAGCAAATGTAGTGCAAGCAGGCACATAGAAAGTGCTTGCACACTGGGGCTTGCCCTCTGCCACCATATTGAATGTGCTCAAGCTACCCTTCTGGAGGGAGAAAGATGATAAGGAGAGAGGCCCCAGCTATCCGTGACATCTCAGCTGAGGCCCCAGACACCTGAATGAAGTCTTCCAAGGCCACCCAGCACCAGCCTAGGTCAGCCCAGATCAGAAGAACAGCCCAGCCACAGAATTGTGAGAAATACCATGTTCATTGTTTTGAGCCACTGTGTTTCGGGGTGGCTGGTTTAGCAGCAAAAACTGATAGCCTCCAAACTCCTGCTTCATTCTACCAAAACGTTTCCCACTGAACTCTTACTCAAGGAAGGAATTAAGTCATGTTGACACCAAAGGGAGAAGAAGCTCCTGGGCTATAATGCTAGAACATGATCGTGTCATTGGGAAACTTTGGAGCTTATTCCTTTCCAAGTTTTCAAGCCCTGTGCCTAGGAACCCGCTTCTACTGTTATATTATTTCCAGGTTCTTTAGAAAAGTTTTATTTGAAAATAATCTAAACTTTCAAAAGAGTTGCAAGAATAAAAATTGTACCAAGAACACCCATATAACCTGTACCCAGATTCATCTGTTAGCATTTTACCCCATTTGCTTTGTCATTTGTTCCCTGTCTCTATATATGTGTGTATGTAAATATTTTTTTCCTGAACTATTTGAGGGCAAGTTACATACATCATGCTATTTTATTGTACATACTTCAATGTGCATTTCCCAAGAATTAGGATATTAAATAACCATAATAAAGTTATCAAATTCAGTAAATTTCACATTGACACAATACTTTCACCCGCTGTCTGCATTCCAGTTTTGTCAATTGACCCAATATATCCTTTACAGCATTATTTTCTGCTCCAGCACAGGATTTGGTCTAGGGTCAGATATTACATTTAGCTGTCATGTCTCTTTAGCCTCCTTTAATCTGGATCACTTCCCTCGCTGTTCTTTGTCTTTAAGGCCATCGACATTTGAAGAATCCACCCTCCCTTTGCCCCACCCCCCCTTTTTGGAATAGAACCCTAAAAGATTTAGGGTTTCAGATTATGCTCATTGGATTCAGATCATGCATTCCAGACCAGACCACTTCATGGATGTTATTGTGTTTTTCTCAGGGTACTTTTAAGGCCTGATAGAGTAAAACCTAAGTGAATGTCACCCTCATTACCAGCCTCACTCAGTTCACTCACCGTAGGAAATAATTCTTCAGGGGACATACAAATCATGCATTTGGCTACATTCTACACATCCTCCCACTGTATCCTTCCACATGAATCCTGCCTGAGGTACCATGATCTTAAAAGACCCCATGATCTTGGAGCTCTTGGCCTCCTGATAATAGGAGAAGCAGCCGGTGATGATGACCACGACTGTTAGTACAATGCCGAGGTACAGATGGGGGTTGGGAAACAAAGGGCTCATCAGTAGGTCCTTTTCTTCTTCATCCTCAGAAAGTCAGCTTGCAAGGGTAACAGCCATTTTTCCAGGTGGAAGAAACCATGGGACTCGGTGGGAGAGCACAGAGGCTGAGAAGAGTCTGAGACAGGCCTGGTTCTCTGGGCTTCCTTGTTAAGGAACCCGGAGCTAAGTGAGGGGCCAGCAAAATCCCAGGCCCGAGAAAGCCTATATCTTCCTCTCCAGGAAGGCTATTCATGAGGTAGAGAAGGCTATTGAGGGAGATGGAGAGGAAGTATAGGAAGAGATTAAAATTCTATGAAAGAGAATGGACAGCAAAGTGCTTTGATGACCAGTTGGGAAGATAATCAAAGGATAGCAAGTTTCTGGGGGGAACGTTGTATCTCAGGGAGCTGAATCAGGAGCTATCTAGATAAGAGGGAAACCAGGAAGGACCAAAGCTTCCTTAGAAAATCCTGGGAGTATAGGGATTTGGGCCAGAGGACTTCAGGAGTGCTAGGCTTCTGAACAGAAGAGTATCGAGGGCTAAGCAGACACCGGGCTTGGCAGCAATAGTTGAACAGACTCACATTATCTTTGGTAGGGTCCTCATGGAAATATAACTGGATGCCATAGGCCACGAAGCAGAGACTGGTACCAGTCCACAGTAGGAGGGAAAAGCCGCCAAACAGTTGTTTACAGAATTTAACCCATTCTGGAGCGGTAGGGGGTGGGCTAAGTGCATTGGGTCCATCTCGAGCCAGGATTTCCTGTGCCTCTTCAGGGCTATGGCCCTGTGTGGGAAAGAAATAGGAATGGATGGAGAACCATGAAACCGGACCAGTCTCCCATGCTCCTCCTTGGTTACCAGATGGCCATCCCAAGCCCCTCCAATGAAGAGATTCTAGAGTTAGGGGAACTTACATTTTGAGGGCTTTTATTTAGGTTTATTTGTGGTCATTGTATTAGTGGTTATAGTAGCAACAGCAGCAGCAATAGTGATAATAGCAGTAATAAATGATTTTGCTGTTGAACCAGCAGTTCTCAAAGTGTGGTCTGGGGACCCATGGGGTCCTGAGACCCTTTCAGGCGGGGTCCACAAGGTCAAACAATTTTCAGAATAATACTAAATTGTTTGTCTTTTTCCCTCTCATTCTCTTAAGTATACTGTAGAATTTTCCTAAGGCTACAGGGCACATAATAGCATAATAGCGTTAATGTTGAAAATATATGAGAATCTAGCTGTCTTCTATTAAAAAGCTAGACATGAAAGAGATTTGCAAAAATGTAAAATGCCACTAATTTTTTTTGTTTTGAAAAACGTAGTTATTTGTCATAAAAATATTATCTGTACTAATATATAATGGTTGTTTATAAATGAGTTAGGAAATACTTTTTAATTTCCTCAATTTTAATTTCTAATATGATAAATATAAGTAGATGTAATCCACATAGGCAAAAGCTCTTTGGGGTCCTTGATGGGTCCCGAGGACAAAGGTTTGAGAGGTGCTGCCCTAACCCATCCTCATTCTCTCATCGAATCCTGAACTCTCTTTGCATAGTTACCATTTCATCTTTTTCTGAGCGTGTGTCCTTGGCTGGGCGCAGGTTAAGGGTAAAAACATTGACCTTGAACTTAGGGGCTAGATTTCTAGCCCTGCTTTTGTCCTGGCAGCCTCAAGGTCGGGAATGGAGACCCTCTGCCTCCCTCAGGGAGTTCCTTCACTCACCTTGGTTAGGTCCACAGAATATTTGGTGCTCAGCTCGTCCAAGGTTAATTTGTGATCATCCTGAAGGGGCAGTAGAGTCATTGAGGGACAGGGAGTGACGCATCATTTCTAGGGGAAACATTTTGGGGAAGAGAGGTGGCACTGGCCTGTGTGATCAGTTTTCAAGGTGAGATGTTAGAAGCCTGAGGGTTGAGAGAGGTTTTTGGAGGGCAATTTGTCAGCACCCATTTCGGGTGTTCTTACCATGACCACTTCCTTCTTCAGGTCCTCCATCTCTCTCTTTTTTGTCCTCTTCATCTTTCTTTTACTCATTTTAGGACCCTTAGGTCTTGGGCTTGGATTCTGCTCATGAGGTGTCACGGTCCCTTTTCTCCCTCCAAGCCCCATGGCTTTCCCTGGATATGGCTGCCCCAGATCAACTGGTGGGAAGAAAGCAAAGAGAGTGAGGGGTGTGAGGGAATCAGGAGGAAGGAGGGGGAGAGGGATGAGAGGAAGAATGGCTGAGCCGGGGGAGGACTGAAGGAGAGAGAGAGGGAGGGTGGTCGGGCGGCAGCGGTGAAGCCCTAGATGGGGGAGGAGGAGGTGTCAGGAAGGAGGGCACAGGAGGGATGAGAGGACCCTGGGGCCTGAGGTACAGGAAGGAGAGGGGTGAAGAGAGGGAGTCGAGGAAATGAAGTGTGGAGAGTACTATATGCCTATGTGATGAAGATGCTGCAGGGCCCTGAGCAGGTGGGAAGTGCAGTGGGCTTCAGGGCACGCTGGGAGCTCCCCCCAGCACCGAGGCAACAACCAGGCCTGTTGTCACAAAGACCTCAGGAAAGTTCTAACTGAGAATCCACAAGTCTCAGTCTCTGGGTTTGAGAATGATTGGAGAAGTTTCTGCCACAGAGAGAACTGCAGTCTGATGGCAAGGCTAGAACAAAGTCCCAGTCTGGTCCTGCTGACCTCCGAGACTCAGAGGTACCCTAGATAGCTGACTCAAAAAATAAAGCAGGCAGCCTGTGTGTGTGTGTGTTTTTGCTGAGGTGCCCTGCCCACAGACATTGACTTTGAGCTTTTGGTTGTAGGAGATCAGATAGCAGAATAGGTCAGATCTTGGACTTTTGAACCTGTCCTGGGTTTGGGTCCTGACTCCGCTGCTTATTGGCTGTGTGGCTTTGGGCAAGTTACCTAACCTCTCTGTGCCTCTCTTTCTTCATTGGTAAAGGGGGATATCATCTGCATTGTAAGGTGGCAAAAGTAAGGATTGAAGCAGGGTGCTCCATGTAAAACATGATGTGTGACTTATATAGTATGTGCTCAATATATAGCTTGAATTAAATATTATGTCTTACTTGTAACTTAATGTGCAGCTCTTCTCCGTGAGACTAAAAATACGCTTTTCATGTAATAACCCTGAATTTCCTCACTTTAGTACGACATGTTTCTCTCTTCCATTCACCTTCTTTGACATCTCAGTAAGTGGTTTGACCGTATTAACTTTATATGTTTTACGTGTAAATTATACTCTCCCTCCTTCTGAAAAAGGATCTGAAGCAGCTGTATATTTCTATAATGTACACATTTTTTTTTTCAGTTATGCATGTCAACATACATTTTCCCTTTCTATTTTTGGGTATTTATTTAATTGCATTTTGGCTTGGCATGCTTTTAAAAAATATGACTGGATCAGAAAACATCCATCTTGGTGCTGATGTAACCCTCCTTCAGTATTCAGAAATAGAAATTTTCCCTTCCCAGCTGGGACAAATAATAGTCTGTTTCTTTAATAGATTGGATAAGATTTTTCTTCTCTATTAAAACTGTACCAAATAAAAACAGAAAGTCCCACTTTCTCTCCCCCCAGACTCAGATTCCCCACCACTGATGTTACTGCTGTTGGCAGTGTGCTGGGTATCCTTCCAGTCTTTTTTCTACATTTATACCAATAGTATCTATAAGGAGGTAGAGTCTTACCTTTCACAGCATCATTCAGCTCCCCTTTCATTTATGCAAAGATTTGCTTTTTAATGGCCACAAGGCATGCCATATTCTGTATTGACGGCGGTCTATTCAATTATTCTCACTATGGATGGGTTTACAGGATATATTCCTTTTTTTTTTTTTTAACCACTGAAAGCACTGCTGCAGTGGCATCCTTATATGTAGTACCTTTCGGCCCTTGAGCTTCAATTTATGTAGAATCGATTCCTGTTGCTGAATCATAAGATACTCTTATTTAAAACCTTAAAATGTTCTATCAGATTGCTCTTCAAAAGAGCTCTTCTTATCCATATCCCAGCAACAAGATGCAAAAATGTCCACTCCCCACACCTTTGATTATATTGGATGACCTTGACCGTTTTCATTTTTCCTATTATAATTTGTGAAATTTGGTATCTTACAGTTTTAATTTGCATTTCTTTATTGTCTATGTAGCATCTTTTTCTTATATTTATTGGCTTTCTGGACTTCATTTTCCTTTTTCTGAATTGTTGTTCTTATCATTTGCCCAATTTTCCATTGTTTTCTTTTCCTTATTGATATGTTTGAAGGGGTTCCAATGCCTTTTCATATACATTACAAATATTTTCTCCCAGCCTTTGTATTTAATGTAGATCATAAAATCCCTAAGAGCAAGGTTAGAATTAAAGTTAAAATTGTTAAGTTAATCTATGCATCATCTATGTGACAACAGCATTTAGCCCAGCCTTGAACATAGGAGATCCCTCAAGGCAACTTTATTGACATAAAATCAAGTGAAATTAGTTTTGGAAACCCCGTTCTGTTCCACAGTTCTTAGCTCAAAAGTCTACCTCTTCAGAGAGGCCTTCTCTAATTGCTAAATCCAAAATAGCCACTCTCACACACAGCCCTCAATCCATCACTTGTGGGCTTCACTGCGCTTTTTGCCCTCTGAAATTATCCTGCCCATTTATCTGTTGACTTCTTGTCTGTTTCTCCACGACAGTGGGGACCTTTTCAGGCTTATTCATGGCTTTACACCCAGCCCTTAGAATAGCACAGAGTGGTCCATCCACAGATAGTTCCTAAAAATAAGTTGAACGATGAATTTTCAGGTTTTATCTTAATGTTATAAGGTTTGATACCCATAATTTTGGTCTGCTATGTTTTAAAACCTATTAGGGTAAATATGCTAGCATCACAGTTATCTACTCATTTGCTTCATAATCACTTATAAAAAAACTCTGATATTCTTGCCTGATCACACTTGCTGCAGAATGTCACAACCAACATGTCATGTTTTATAAAAATACAATGAGGCTTTTAATTGATACTGGATTGGCTCTTTATAGCAACTTATTTTTATCTTTACTACATTCTATGTTCCCAAACAGCAGTTAAGTTTAGCTCTCCATGTATTCTTTTTTTTTGCGGTAGGCGGGCCTCTCATTGTTGTGGCCTCTCCCGTTGCGGAGCACAGGCTCCGGACGCGCAGGCTCAGCGGCCATGGCTCACGGGCCCAGCCGCCCCGCGGCATGTGGGATCTTCCCGGACCGGGGCACGAACCCGCGTCCCCTGCATCGGCAGGCGGACTCTCTACCACTGTGCCACCAGGGAAGCCCTCCATATATATATTTTTTAGTACTCTCATTGTGCTTTTTTTTTTTTTCCTAATATTTTAATTTTATTTATTTATTTAGCTGCGCCGGGTCTTAGTTGCAGCACTCGGGATCTTTTTTAGTTGTGGCATGTGGGATCTTTAGTTGCGGCACGTGGGATCTTCGTTGCCTCGTGCGGGGTCTACCTTGCGGCACGTGGGATCTTTAATTGTGGCCTGCGGGATCTAGTTTCCTGACCAGGGATCGAACCCGGGCCCCCTGCATGGGGACTGCAGAGTCTTAACCACTGGACCACCAGGGAAGTCCCTCATTGTGCTTTTAATCTTCTTTAATAAGTACCATATGTCACACACACACTAAATCTTGAGTATAATTTGTTCTGGTTCTGTTGTAAATAAAAGCTCTTTGTATTGTATTTTCTAATATTTAGGGATAAATTCGATTTAAAAAAAATCGATATCTTGTACCCTGTAACTTTGAACTCATTACTTCTAGGACTTTTTTTTGTTGTTGCTGCTGTTGCTTTGTTTTGGTTGACTTCCATGGATTTTTTTAGGTATTTAATCATGTCCTGTACCAAAAACGTATGTTTTTATTTCTTCCAGTTTGTCTCTTTATTTAGACCATATAAATACCAACTTCTTATCCAAGATTTCAAATGTTGCTGCTATGGCTTTTGTTATAGTTGTTGTTATTATTGTTTTCTAGACTTATGCATCCCTTCCTTGCTTCTCTGAACATGATTACAGTTTCCTATATGCTTTTTCCTCCAACATTTTAATCAGGAATAAATGTTAAATTTTTTTTTTTTTTTTTTTTTTTTTTGCAGTACGCGGGCCTCTCACTGCCGTGGTCTCTCCTGTTGCGGAGCACAGGCTCCGGACGCGCAGGCTCAGCGGCCATGGCTCACGGGCATAGCTGCTCCATGGCATGTGGGATCTTCCCAGACCGGGGCACGAACCAGTGTCCCCTGCATCGGCAGGCGGACTCTCAACCACTGTGCCACCGGGGAAGCCCCTAAATGTTAAATTTTACTGATAACCTTCTAACAGATTTTGAAATGATTATTTAATCATTTTTCTAGTGAATATTCGTGGTTAGTTTTCTGTATAATATACCGTCCTTGAATTTCACTATTTGGTAATAAAGTTATATATATATATATATATAAACAAATGTATATATAAGCAAATATATATATTTGCTTTTATTTTGTTAAATTCTATCAAAACTGTATTTGTCTCATTAAATAGGCTGGGCCATACAAAATTTTCTTCTACATTGTAGTACAGTTGAAATAGTATAAGAATGTTCTTTGAGGTATTTGGAAAAAATTCTCCACTGAATTCACTGGAGCTGAGGATGTCTTTGAAAGACTCATTTTATTTTAAATGTCTTCCTTGAACATTGATCTAATCATTTTTTCTATTTCATCCTGCATTCTTAGCATTATGAATACTTAGCTTGTCGCCTGTCTCTGATGAATCATCATATTTCCTATTCTGTAGGTAAAAAGGAAATGGCATGGAAAGCATGTCTGCCTGGGTCAGAGGTTGGCCTTAACCTCTAACATTATATCCCATAGTAAGATTCTCTCACCTTTTCGGTAAGATCCTCTAAGATGGTTGACTCTTAATCCCCTACTGCATCCTTAAGGTCATGCCCTCTCCCTTTGGTTCTAATCACTTGGGTCTGCCCACCCCCTCTGGTCAAATGTTCATTGCCCACAGATTCCTGGTTCCCCTTGCAGCCTCCCCAGTTCACTAAACCATTCTGCTAATCAGGCTCACTCCGTGCCCACAGCTTTACTGTTCCCACAGTTGCCGCTAAGTATGGCATGGTGGTGAAGAGGGCTGCCCTGTAGCCAGACTGGTCTTGGGTTTGAAACCTGATTATGGTGCTTACCACCTTTGAAGCTGAATGCATACTTTTGCCTTTCCAAGCCCTAGTTTTCTCATCTGTAAATTAAAGATAACAATAGTCTCCCTCTTACTGGATTAAGAGGATTCTTTCAGTCATCCAACCAACGTTTATTAATTGCCCAATACATGTCAGGCATCGTTTTAGGTGGTAAATAAAGGTGGTGAAGAGAAAAAAATCCCTGTGTACGTGGAACTTATTCTGGAGAAGGAGTCAGGCGAATAAATTATAAGCAAAATACTGTATGTATATATTTGTATACATATGAATTATATATATATTAAATTAAAATAAAATACATTAAAATTATATTCAATAAATATAAAATATAATAAAAATTTAATGAAATATATTAAAATTAAAAATATATATTTTAATATATTATCGATATCTACTTACCTATCTAAATTTGAGGAAGTTAGTGTTTATGACTAGAAACAAAGAGAATGGTGAAAAGGTGTCAGAAGTGCTATTTTATTTGGTGAGGTCTGTGAGGGCCTTGCTGAGGAGGTAATGTTTAGGGAGGGATCTGTGTAAAGCGAGGAAGCCAGGCGTGTGAGTCACTAGGGAAACTAGGTCCCTCCTGATAGAGGGACCATCAAGAATAAAGGTCCTGAGGTGGGATTAAATGAGACTATACAACTAAAGGCCTGACAGAGTGAGATGCAGTTAATTCTCCTAAAACTCCTATTACAATCACCATCACCACCACTGCTAGACTTGTAATGAAGGGGCCAAGAACTGACTCCTGACGGGTATTCCAAGATCCCGGCACAGGGCTGTAAGTTTGGTGTCTCCCTTTCTCCAGTTATTAGGGAGAAACGCACACCACCCGGCCACCCCTCCATCCCCAGCATAGAAGCATTCCTCCTTACTGCCCATCACACCCTGTCCCTGAAGGTTTTAGATGTCCGCTACTTTGATGAATTTCAAGGATTGCATCTACTTTTCCCTCCATCCCCCGCTAAAGACAGCACCCAGAACAGTATAGACTGTTAATTGGTGTTGGCCATCGGGGCCCCCTCAGCCCACCATCTCCTTCCCCTACCTACTCATATTGAGAGTGGCCTGATTTTGGTCTGGGACAGAGAAAAGCAGAAGTGGCCCTGAGGGTTTGGGCCCATAGATTCATGGGCTTTCCCTGTGCTAGAAAAACCTTTATGGTTTTTTTTGGGGGGGGGTTCACCTGCGAGGAAGGAAGGCCCCACTGTATTTTCATCTAGGTTGTTTTGCAACCTAATTTCTTCCCCTCTCTCTTGCTCCACTGACATCGTCTGTTCCCAGATTGTTTCCCTCCTGTCCTTATCTCCTGCCCTCTCTGTATTGCTTCCTCTGCAAGCCAAATCTTGCCACAGCACACATTCCAATACCACAGTTTGGGAGGGAGGCAAGTATTAAGGACAGAAATCTGAATTATGGAAGGGATTTCTTCTTTCATAAAGAAATGCAACTTTATTATTTTCAAGTACATACGTAGTGCCTCAAACTAATGTCTTACAAAAGGTCACCAAGTAAAGGTCTTGTAGAATGTTTCTTAACAAATACATAAGAACTGATGACAATTGGCCCATGCATTCACTATTTCTAAATGGATATTCCTAAAGTGCCCCAAAAGTATTGTTTTAGGAGACTACATATGCCACCCTAGCAATATTGCCTATGCTCTTAATTTACTAAACAAATGCCATTTTATTGATTGTGCAAAGATAAACTTTTGTCCATGGTCAATAAATCTCAAATTAATCAGGCCCAAATTAATATGGTTTCCCATTTAGTTTTCCAAACCCAAGGCAATGACTCATTATTTCAAGGTACCTCTGATAAAGTTCCAGTGTAATGAAGTAATAGCGTTTGGGAGGTTGTTTACGGGCCTGAGGTTTGTCTTTTTTGCTTCCTTCCTTTCTGCCTTAGGTCTTCCATTTTCCTTAGGTGTCTCTCACACTTGCTTGGTTCATCTAGGATTCTCTCTACAGGACATTCCCTAAGCCCTCTAAGCCAGGCTTAGAGAATGGGCAGAGCTGCCTGCAGAGCAAAGTGGAGGTGGGGAGGGGGTTAGGGAGGGAAAAGCATCTTCCTGTAGGAACCTGAAACCAACTCCTCATCTCAGGGGAAATTGGGCACAGTGATCATCAGCGTGAAGGGCGTTGGTCTGGGAGGAGCAGCCCTGCTGTCTAAGGTCAAAGGCAGGTCTCCTAACGCCCTCTCTTGCTGTCCGGAGGTCCTAACCACACCCATGACCTAAGCTGATTCTGCATGTCCCTGGAAGAGAGGACGTTTCTGGGAACTTCTCAACCCCAATTCCAGCTTATGGCCAGGGACCTCCTTTTCCAGGGCTGGCTTGGCAGTGCCTGGGAGTGACGCAGGTTCATCCAGATGGGCATGAAGGGGAAGTGGGGAGGGGCAGGGAATGAGCTGGCACCTCCCCCTCTCAGCACCACATGGAACTTCTGAGGACTTAGCATTCTAAAGGGCGGGGTGTTACCAAGCACACGTGGTGGAGAGGACTGGAGCATCTGTGACACCTAGGTCTCGGGGACCAACAGACCACAAACCAAGGGTCAGTGGGGAACACCATGGGCACACGGGTGTGGAATCTCAGTGAAGCCCCTCAGATTGCCTCCTGGTCCTGCCTCTGCTGCTACTCTGGTGACATTGGAATTGGTTCTACTGGCGGGGTGCTCTAAAGCAGGGGTCCCCAACACCCGGGCCTCCGACCGATACAGGTCCGCAGCCTGTTAGGAACTGGGCCACATAGCAGGAGGTGAGTGGTTGTGAGCGAGCAAAGCTTCATCCGCAGCCCCCCATCGCCCCCCATCGCTGGCATTACCTCCTGAACCATTCCCCTGCACCACCCCTTCCCGTCTGTGGAAAAATCGTCTTCCACGGAGCCAGCCCCTGGTGCCAAAAAGGTTGGAGACCGCTGCTCTGAAGGGCAGGTCACAGAGCTGGAGCCCAGAGATCTATGTCAGACATCCTGAACTGACATTCTCTCTCCTTTCCTGTCCCCCTGCTCCGCCATAACCCCCTCTCCCACCTGTCCGCCCAGCTCTCCTCTGGCGCTTCCTAAATGGCTTTGACTGGGAGACGGACCAGCTTCTCCAACCGGCTGGCTTCCCTTTCTGGCCTCAGGCCCTAGCACTCACCAGGAGGCACCATTTGTGATTTCCAGGTCTGAGGGGGAAGCAGGGGACAGAGTTGGGCAGGAAGCAAATGAGGGGTGAATGTGGGGAGTGGGGTGAGGTTGGAGAGATAAAGGGACACTGGTGATCTGAGACAGTTCCCCTCCTGGTCTAGACAGACCACTGCCTTTCGGTGTTCATGTGTTCTAGTGGGAGGTGGGGGTGAAGGAACAGGGACCGGGGAGGGCTGGGGTACCCCTCGGGTCCTCAGGTGAGTTAGACGGCACGTGGAGTGCAGCAGAGCAGGACCTGGGGAGGGACCCCTGACACGTAGTGTCTGGGCTGATTGCTCCTAGACAGGCCTCTGGGGCAATCACCCCAAGCTGAATTACCCACTCCCTGCAACTCGACCTGCTGAGTTGCCTCATTCTCTCGCCCCAAGTCTTCTCCCCAAATGCCACCCCACTGTTTTCCACCCCTCCCCAACGCCATCCCTGCGACACCTTCAGGGCCCCACCCCCACCCCCGTCTTTCCCATGCTTGGCTCTTCTTTCCAACGGGCTCAGTAGTACGTCTCCTTCTCCACCCAGCCTGTTAGAGAGATTAGGCACGGGGATTGCAGGGTGAGTTTAGAGGAGACAAGAGATAAATGCCCTAGGGGCTTGGTGGTTGAGGCCAGGCAGAAGGGAAGCCTGGGGAAGGGGCTGAGGAAAGCAGCTGTGGAAGGGGAGTGGGGGAGGGGACTCCGTGAGGCCATGGATTAGGGGAAAGGAGAGACTTGCATTTGGTACAGGGGACGGTGGGCCCGGAGTGGTTTGGTTGGGGGTGAAAATACAAATGGCAACAGGGGCTGTTCAGGTAACGAGTGAGTTTCTAAAGGGGCAGCCGTGCATTGTTGCTGTCCAGAAATGGGGCCCTGGGATCGACAGCGCCTGTGATTTTTCAGGAGAAGCCAGAAACTTGGATTCTATGTGAAAGTCCCTAAGTTTTAGATATTAGGCCAATTGAAAAATAAAAAACAAAAAAACACCCGTACAAGATAGGGCAGCCAAACCAAACAACATTCATGGACCCTATTTGGCTTGTGGGCCACCCATTTTCAACCTCCAGTAAGTGATCAAAAATGCTTGTTGGGAAAAAAAAAAATACATGGTTGATGCCTGGGAATTAGGAGGGCTGGGTTGTAGCGCCACTTCTGCTGCTTCTGGCTTTATGACCCTGAACGAATAAATTCACCTCTGCCCCTCTCTTTGTCTGTAAAATGTGGAGGTGGGACTAGATGACCTCGGAGGGCCCTTCTAGTTCTCATGTTCTGTGATTTCAGGTGGAAGGCAGAGGGCCTCGGAGACCAGTTGTGTGTTGGGTGGGACGGGAATTTGGGAGGAAGAGTTTCAGCAGAGTCAGGGCTCCTAGGACCCTGGACCCGAGGATCCGAGGGCACTGAGGAAAAGGAGCAAGGATCCGTAGTAGGAATGGAGTTCAGGTTTGGAGCCCTGCAGGGGTAGGTAGCCACAGTGGGGAGTTGCACTTCGCTGGGGTCGGGGCGCAGCGCCGGGGTGCTTACCACCTGGATATCGCCGCAGGATCAGCTTTCGGACCTCATCGTAGATGAAGATGAGGAGACTGTAGGGGAAGGCGCAGAACCACCAGGTGACCCTGAGGAAACAGAGGAGAGCGTCAAGAGCATCAGAGGTTGCTTCAAAGGGACCAGAACTTGGATCCTAGCAGAGGCCCATCTAAAGGGACACTCACTTGAGCGGGTACATGCGCAGGGCCACACCCATGCCCGGGCAGTAGGACAGAAAGGCCGCCAGTGCTGTCTCCTCCAGGAGCCCAAAAATCAGAATCTTGTTCCTGGAAAGGCAAGGAAAAGATGGTAGGTAGTGTTGGAGGGGAGGGCAAGGAGGGGCAGAGATCCAGGGTGACCCCTGGTGGTGGAAGGGAAAGAGGTGGGAAGAAACGCCGGGGAAAGGCTATACATGACGTCTTCCCATGCCTTCTTCAAATGCTTCTTCTCATGCTAAATGTAACCAAAGAAAGATTGTCTTTAATTTTTCTGCTTACTGATTTTACCTCCGATTATTGTCTATAACGCTCACTTTCAGTCATCAAATACATGTTTCGTATGTGTTGGGTGATACACTCTGTGCTGGAGATGCTGTGGTCAATGCAAGCTTCCTTCTGGAGACCTGGGAACCTGCCCTCGTGCAGCTTATGATCTTGTTACTGCTCCAGGCACGTGGCCTTTGAAGGTGTCGTCTCCCCAGCAAGATGCTTGTTCCTTCACTTCAGGACCCAATTATGTCTTCTACCCTCTCAGTGTCTCCTACAGCCCCAGGTAGTTGTTGGTCATAGATATTCAATAAAGAAGGGAATGTTTGTAAAGTACTCAGAAAGGGAAAGCTCACTGGATAAAAAGTGCTGAATATATATTCACCACATCAGAACTGAAGAGCAGGAAAGAATAAGG
Organism: Delphinapterus leucas; assembly: GCF_059928025.1. Classification (NCBI taxonomy): domain Eukaryota; kingdom Metazoa; phylum Chordata; class Mammalia; order Artiodactyla; family Monodontidae; genus Delphinapterus; species Delphinapterus leucas. Next base: position 74,683,941 of record NC_143129.1, read on the forward strand.
CTCTGAGGACAGTGGAGTCGTACAGGCGGGGTTTAGTCCCAGCCGGGCCACTTACTAGCTTTTGGCTGTAAGCAACAATGTTGCTTAACTTCTCTGAGTCTCATGCTCCTTCTGTGGAGGAGATAGTACCTTTATATCCTACGACTGGTGGGAAGATTATGGGAGATAATGCGTGGAGAGCTCTTGAACGTGGAACGTTCTTAGCTGTATTTTATAATCTCATGCACTGCACCTCTTCATGGCTTAAGCCAGTGATTCCCAAACTTTTCACTCATTAAGAATCCCTCTTATTTTTCTTCTAAAAAGGCCACATTTTAATTGATTTTTGTCTCTCCAGCTGCATTTGCTAATAAGTAATGAATATAGGGAATTCCCTGGCAGTCCTGTGGTTGGGGCCCTGCGCTTCCACTGCAGGGGGCACGGGTTCGATCCCTGGTTGGGGAACTAAGATCCCGCATGCTCCACAGCGAGGCCAAAAAAAAAGTAATGAATATATTTTCCCAATTAGAAAATTAATTAGCAATACACAAGGCTTCCAAAGAGAATTGCGCATTAGCATGTGATCGCTATAGTTCATACTTAGGCTTCTGCCTGACAATGACACTTTGGTAAGCTTGGGAATCTTCTTAGAGGAAGTGTTTAATTTCCATAAAGCTGTTTGAATAATGCACAGAGCATCTCTGAGGACCCCTGAGGGTCCAGACACCCCAGGGTGGGGCATAAGGTGCTAAGGCTGCCTCGGGCCAGGTTACTTGTTGGTATTAGTACTCCTTCCCTGTCCCAGTCTGAATTTTGTTTAGTTTCTTTTCCACTTGCCTCTCAGATGTGCAGGATTTAACCTGTCTGGTCATGTCCCCTGCTTGCTCTCTCACCCATGCCCTGCACAGTCGGTCATCCAGTGTCTTAGACCCTCTGCTCCTTGTTCTCTGCTCACTGCCTTGTCCCCGTTAGTGTTTTTAGCTCAGTGGAATCTCCTTCCTTCATCTAACAGACTTTTCCCTTTCCTCTCCCTAGGATCTCAAATGCTATTAACTTCACTGGAGTTTTGGTATATATATATTTTTTCTCAAACTAAGAAATTGTGACAAAACTCACGTGGGGACTTGTGCCCATTGTTTGCCGTAGAAGAAAAGAAAGATAATGGGAGTGATACCTTCGGCACGGACCACCATCCAGGCTGAGCTGCAGAGGAATCACTGGGTACCCCCCAGGTGCCAGGCTCTGTGACAGGTGAGCCACCCAGGGTAGTAGTCACGAGCTTGGGCTTCAGAAAGAGAGCTGGCTGAGCTATTTCCAGCTGGGTGACCCCAGGCACACCATTTAACTTTTTGCGGGGGTCTCTTACCCACAGAATGAAAATAATACCTCCCTCCCAGAGCTACTGTGAGGTCTGACGATGTCTGTGAATCACTTAGCACAGTGACTGGCAGGTCTAACTCATAAGAACTTGACCCTGAGCAGCTCACAGCTCCCTCAAGGGCAACATCACCACCACAAGGCAAGTGCTGTGAACTAGAGCTGCCTGCCGAGTGGAGGGGAGCACAGGGGGCCCTGTATTTAGGGCTGGGCCAAGGGGTGGGGGTGAGTATAGAGTATAAGATAGAGGAAGGAAGGGAGGAAGGAAGAAAGGAGGGAGGGGAGAGGTAAGGGGAAAAGATGAAAAGGAAAGATGATGGAAGGAGACCATAATGAAGGAGATCTGGGGAGCAAATTAAAACTCATCAGAAAGAGTCATAACCCTCCTTCCTCTTCGCTCATCTATTTCCAAAAAGGCTACGGATTTACAGCCGGGCGACTACAGTCAGAGACCCCGCCGATGTGGGTGGGTGAGTGCGCCCTGAATGCGCTCCGCCTGGTGGGCAGGGCCGGTGGGCGGTGCTCACGTCATGCCCTGCTGGAAGACCGAGTTGCGGCGGGTCTTGCAGATAATGAGGTCAGCCCACTGCACGACCACGATGCTGGCGAAGAAGGCCGTGTGGCACGTGAACTCCACCACCTTCCGTTGCTCATAGGTCTGGGGGAGGGCGGGCAGAGAGAGGTGAGGGTGTGAGAGGAAAGGGTAGGAACAGGGTGCAGCGTGGTCCAGGGCAGATGTTAAACCCTGGGCACCTACTCCACCCTTAGCCCCCAATCCCATTGGCCACAACTGACCACTCCTGCCAGACGTTCAGCCCTACCCTCTCATATGTGTGCATCTGCACTTCCACAGCCCCACTCACCCACTCCTGTCCGTAGCTGTCCTCCAGGTCGTTCATGGACCGGTCGTCCCAGTCGAGGCGGATTCCCAGCAGCCGTGAAGGCAGGAAACCATTCTCTGCCAGGATCACGAAGTAGGTGAAGAAGCCACCCAGCGCCTGGATCATCCCTGTGGGTGGCGGGCAAAGGACAAAGGGCAGGGCCTGGGTCATAGAAGGTAACAGGATGGGACCAGCCCCTACGGGCCAGAGAAGGACGGACATCCCTGACCCTCGGGGAGTTGGCCCCTATCCTGGAATTTTTCAGGGGGATCATCCCTCCAAAGCCTGGGAAAAGCGTCTTCTTGGGGTTCCCCCTGAGCCCCGGGCCCGGCCGCACCGATCTGTCCATAGGCCATGCTGATCAGCCTCTCGTTCACCAGCTTGTCTGTCTGCGGGTTTCTCGGCTGCCGCTTCATGATGTCACTTTCAGCTGCCTCATAGGCCAAGGAGATGGCAGGGACCTGTGCAAGGGGGCAGTTGGGGAGAGGACGGCAGTTGAAGGGAGAGGGTGGGAGCAGGGGATGATCAACAGTGAAGAATCTTTGACACAATTCAAACACTTATAAAGACCCAAGACCCTGGACTTCCCTGGTGGCGCAGTGGTTAAGAATCCACCTGCCAATGCAGGGGACCCGGGTTCGATCCTTGGTCCGGGAAGATCCCACATGCCGTGGAGCAACCAAGCCCGTGCGCCACAATTACTGAGCCTGCGCTCTGGAGCCCGCAAGCCACAACTACTGAAGCCCGTGCGCCTAGAGCCTGTGCTCCGCAACAAGAGAAGCCACTGCAATGAGAAGCCCGTGCACCGCAATGAAGAGTAGCCCCCGCTCGCCGCAACTAGAGAAAGCCCGTGCGCAGCAACGAAGACCCAACGCAGTCAAAAAAAAAAAGATAAAAAAAAAAAGAGACCCAAGACTCTATCATCTTCCAGGCTTTGTGCTCATCTTCTCTGCAACCCTCACAGCCTGCTCAGCTGTCCCTGATGCACCTTTCCTTCCATCTGTGGCCCACCCCTACCCACTGCACCCCGACGACTGCCTTGCCTGTCCCCTCCTCCAACCCATGGCCTCACCATGTCAGTGCCCAGGTCAATGCAGAGGATGGTCACAGTGCCCAGAGGCAGGGGGATGTTGGCGATGATGAACAGCAGGAAGGGGGTGATCTCGGGGATGTTGCTGGTCAGGGTGTAGGCGATGGATTTCTTCAGGTTGTCAAAGATCAGGCGGCCTGTGGGGAGGTTCTGAGGGCATCAGGGAGATCAGAGGGACCCTCCCCACCCCTAGCCCCTGAAGCATGGGCCGCTTGTCTACCCAACAAAGGGAGATTTTGTGTTAGAGGGAAGCTAAAGCAGGCGGTGGATGCCTGAGATCCTGAGTTGAGTCTGTAATTGGGGTAAAAGGCAGGGAAGCAGATGTGCCAGCTCAGACATCCTGGATGGCATCCCAGCCCGTGTAGCCCCTCACCCTCCTCCACACCCGTGACGATGGAGGCAAAGTTGTCGTCCAGCAGGATCATGTCGGCTGCCTGCTTAGACACGTCAGAGCCAGCGATGCCCATGGCGATGCCGATGTCTGCCTTCTTCAGCGCGGGCGAGTCGTTCACCCCGTCCCCTGTCACCGCCACAATGGCTCCCTGGGGAGAAGGTACAGCCAGGCTGGGGGTGCAGCCCCTGCACGTGCCTGGCCCTGGCCCTGACCTTGACCCTCACCCCCTTGCTCACCTGCCTCTGACAGCCCTCCACGATGATGAGCTTCTGCTGAGGAGACGTCCGGGCAAAGACAATCTCCGTGTGGTTCTTGAGGATCTCGTCCAGCTGCTCTGACGTCATGTCCTTCAGGTCAGAGCCGTGCACCACACACGCCTTGGCCTCTCTGGAGGCAGAGGCAGAGCTGGTTGATTCCCTGGTACCCCACCACCCCTCCTCGCCACTGCCGGGTCTTCCCCAACAGCTTCCTTCTTCCTCTCCCTGACACTCAGTGACCTGTCTTTCCCATTTCTCTCTTTGAGGGGGTGGTGCTCAGTCCTCACCACGTGGCAGCATCACAGTCGTCAGTACAGTGTGCTGGGCCAGGCGCTACTTCCTTTATATGTATCTCACTCCTATAGAAACCAGCAGTGTGGATACTACCCTAATTTTGAAGTTGAGAGAATGGAGGCTCGGGAAGGTAAAGTGACAGGTCCGAGGTTACACAACTGATCAGTGGCACAGTCTGGCCACAGGCTCAGGACCAGGGAACCGGCAGTTAGGACCAGATACCCTCAGGGGCTGCTCAAGTGTCCAGTGGGAGAGGCTGAGTTGATGGGGGAGGGCTCCTACGGAGCCTCACCTGGGGTTGACTTGGCTGACAGGAATGTTGAGCCGGGCTGCAATGTCCTCCACCGTCTCGTTGCCCTCTGATATGATACCCACACCTTTGGCAATGGCCTTGGCTGTGATCGGGTGGTCCCCGGTCACCATGATCACCTGGCAGCAAGGAGAAAAGAGAAAAGGAAAGCAGCATTAAGGTTTTTTCTTTTCTCCTTTTATTCCTTTCCCAAAGTCGGAAGAGCTAGACCACTAGATGGTGGGACTGGAAGATCCCAGCCAAAATAATGGAACTCTGTGTGTGTGTGTGTGTGTGTGTGTGTGTGTGTGAGAGAGAGAGAGAGAGAGAGAGAGAGAGAGAGAGAGAGAGTGGGTGAGGGGAAGAGACAACAACAAGCTGTGTTCAGGAGATCAGAGATAGTTTGCCTAACTGGAGGAAAGCCTCTCTGACACAGTAACAAGTTAATGAGGGTCCCTTGGAAGAGCAGCCTCAGGATTGTTTAGGAGTTTGAATTTCATGGGGTATGAGGTTGTCACAGCTGGAAGGACCCCTAACATCTCCTTCATTTTACCAATGAGGAAACAAAGGCTTAGCAAGGGGCCCATGATTTGCTCCGGGTCCCAGGGAACCAGAACGGACATGGTTTTCCTAGTGCCCAGTGTGATGCCCGCCGACATCCTAGTCAGACAGGGCAGGGACGGGAGGGAGACATTCCCTCCCGTCCCTCCCTGCTGCCTTCCACCACCTGTCCTCTGCCTCTGACATCCCTTCACAGTGTGGCAAGAAGGTGATTCCTGACTGAACCGTGATATTCATTGCTGCTGTAGCAGAATGGATGGAGCTGGATGGGGAAGGTGGTTAGCATCTGAGAGGCTGGTAAAGAGGATGTTGCAAGCATCAGGAGGTCAGAGCTGGCTTAGGAGATCATTTGCATGTGGGGGTTTGTGGGGCAAATCCCACACATACTGAGAAGGAAGCCTCTTCACGCCCCGCTGCCTTCTCTTCCACCCCCAAAAGCCACATGGGTCTCCCAGCTGAAAGACAAAAGCATCTTTGCAGTCCTCATCCTACTCAACCCTCTGAGGGGTTTGGCACTGTCTACCACCCCCTCCTTGAAGCCCTGTCCTCCCTTGGCCCCCATGGACTCCTTCATTCCCAGTTGCCCTCCATCCCTCTTCAGGTGGTCTTTCCCACCTGAGAGAGGAAGCAGCTTTGGTGTCGCCTAGCAGACCTAAGGTGAAACACTGACCTTCCCCAAGTGCCTTCACTAAATCTCAGCAGAACAGAGGTGATGAGTCTTTCCTTCAGGGTTGTCTTGAGGAGTTAGTGGCCTTAGGTGGACACTCACTAAGGGTTACCTGTCACCACCTTCCCCCTCATCGCTGGTTCCTCCTCCACTTGCCCTTCCTGTTGGTGTGGCCCAGGGTTTCCTTCCCCTCCCCTTTCTTCACACCTGCTCTTGTCCTCAGCAACAGAATCAAACATACTAGCGTGTCTTTAATCTGTACTCACATGGGAACGAGACTGAACTCTCCTGTCCTGGCCCGCTTTCGTGAGCTCTCAGCCATATTCCTGCTTTCCCTGAAACATCTCCCCCTGGGCATCTTACAGACCTTCCGATCTCAGGGCGAAGGGAACTCCTTATCTCTACTCCCCACCCCCACGGAACCTTCTCCTCTGCTCCCCACCTGAGATACCATCCATTCGATTCATTCAGTCCTTTTATCTCCTGGATCTTCTCGCCTCCCCATTTGAGTTTGTTCACCAAGTTCTCAAAACATCTCTCAAAAGTAACTACTCCACTCCTTTTGTCACTGCCCTCATTTGGGTCATCATCTTGCCATCATCTTGGTATTGCAATAGCCTCTTATGCTGTCTCTGCAACCCCAGTTCTTCTCCAAGTCCAGCCCCTCCTCCATCCAGGGAGCCTCCTAAGGGCTAGCTCTGCCCTGTGACACCTGCGGCTCTCTGTGGCTCTCAGGATAAAGCCCAAGTCTGGCATTTAAGCAAAATCCTTCCAACTGGCCCCGGCCCTGATTGCAGTCTCCATCTCCGGTGCTCCTCGGCCACCTCCCACTGCCACGCGCACACGCCCCGTGCAGTCCAGCCACCGCTGGGTACACACTGTTCCCCGCTCTTGACACGCCTTCCGCTCCCTCCCCGCCTTACAAAATGCTCTTCACCCTTCGGGGCCCAGATCAAATATCATGCCCTCTGTAAAACATTGTCCAGTTCTCCGAGGTGGGCTTAACAGCTCCCTGCTGCTCTGAGTTCCCTGGACATGCTTTCCCCAGGCCTCGGTGACTGTTCTGATCATGGTAACAGGCTGCCTGGTGAGAAGGGGAGCACGGGCTTTCCGGATGAGCTGGCCAGGCTTCCTATAGCCAGTTTCCCTCTTACTAGCCGTTTTATTTTGGGAAAGCTACTTACCCACTCTGAGTCTCAGCTTGTTTTATTTTTAAATGGGGGTAATGATGCCTACCTTAGAGACAGAGTGGTTGCAGGGTTCAGGAGTCACATATATGTGCATATATACATATAAGCCCTCTAGTGTGATGGTTAAAAAATAGCAGAGGGCTTCCCTGGTGGCGCAGTGGTTGGGAGCCGCCTCCCGATGCAGGGGACGCGGGTTCGTGCCCCGGTCCGGGAAGATCCCACATGCCGCGGAGCGGCTGGGCCCGTGAGCCATGGCCGCTGAGTCTGCGCGTCCGGAGCCTGTGCTCCGCAACGGGAGAGGCCACAGCAGTGAGAGGCCCACGTACCGCAAAAAGAAAAAAAAAAAAAAAAGCAGATACCTCAGTTCAAATCCTGGCTTTACCACTTACTAGCTCTGTGGCCTTGGGCATGTCACTTTGCGTCTCAGTTTTTGTCTCTGTAACTAAGGGAAAATACTAGTGCCTACTTGTAGGGTTGTTGTGAAAATCAAATGAGATCATACAGGTTTGGTGTTTAGAATAGTGCCTGATGCATATAAAGCCTCACGAAACAATGGGCTCTTTTTATTATTAGAATATCTGGCCCTTAGCGGGTGCTCAAAGACCCTGTCTGTTAAAATTGTTCTGTGATTAACTTAAAGGCGTTTGTTTCCCCTGAGGGATCATGAGCTCCGGAGGCCAGGCACTGTATCTTATTTGTCTTTTGTATCCCCAGTGCCTGGTGCAGTCCCTGGCCCCCAGTAGACAGGTTGAGTTGAACTGATTTGGAAGTAGGTGAGAAGTTGCAAAAGGAGGAACAAGCGAGGGCATCAGAATTGGTAACTGGACAGGTTAAGAGCGGTAAAGGGCTGTATCTTGGATACAGGAAAGTAACCAAGATGGAAGGGATTTTTGTTTGTTCGTTGAACTCCAGCACCTTGAACAGTGCTCAGTAAACAATAAATATTTGTTGAAGGAAGCACAAATGTCGTACAGAGAAGGGAGTGGTCATTGAGAAGCAATTGTAGTTGGAGAAGAGAACGTGGGAGAGGTATGCTTGGTGGAATGAGGACTGGAGCTAGTCTACGGGGTTATGGGGTGGAGGTGAGTGGCTGCAGGCGAGAGCCTACTATCTCATCCTAAACGGCTAGAGAGAGTGGGCGCTAGCTGGGAAGGGGAGGACAACCGGATCTCCAAGATAAGGGTGGCTGATCGGCTTGAAACCAGAATGGAGGGATCCGTGCCCCAGAGAGAGAGGATTGGGTGTGGGAGACTGGTCACTCTGAGCAAAAGGGACAAGGGTGAGAGCTCCAAGGCAGGAACCGACCTTTCCTTGCAGATGGACGGCTTCTCGTCTCAGTCAGCAGGAAGGAGGCCAACAGTGGCCCAGGTCTCCCCAGGGCAGCAGCCTCTGCGGCCCCTGGACTTTTGGTGTTTGGGAGGAGGGACGAAGTGAGGCTAGTACCTTGATGCCTGCACTCCGGCACTTGCCCACAGCATCCGGCACGGCAGCCCGTGGAGGGTCAATCATGGACATGAGCCCCACGAAGCAGAGCTTCTCCGTGGGAAAGTTCAGCTCATCTGTGTCGAATTTGAAGCCCCGAGGAAACTTTCCAGAGGGCAGATTCAGTTGACAGAAGCCTGAAGGGGACAGAAGGGAGGAGTGAGAGCAGCAAGGTGGCTGCCGGGTTGCCCCCAGAGCCCCTCATCCCACGGAAACCTTTCTCAGCCCTGCTCCCTGCTTCTGGCCCCTCACCTAGCACTCGCTCCCCCAGTCCTCCCAGCTCCAGGTAGGCATTCTGGAAGGCGTCTTGCATCTCCTTGTCTAGAGGGACTTCCTTGCCCTGCACCAAGATGGAGGAGCACCGGTCCAGGATGCGCTCGGGGGCCCCCTTCATCACCAGCACGTAGCTCTGGGGGCTGTCTTCTCTCTCGTGGATGGACAGCTGGAGAGAGGAAAGGCAGTTACAGAGGGGCCACACTTGTCTTGAAGCTCCAGTGCCCAGCACGGGGCCTGGGACAGAGCAGAGGCTGGTAAGGAAAACTCCCTTAATAAAATACCCCCTGATCCATCAACCACTGTCAACATAGGGAGAGTCTCCGTGTGTGGATGGGTGTTTGGACCTCATAGTCCTAACCCTGTAACCTGAGAGTCACCCTCCCATAGGACATTCATTCACTCAGCAAATATTTACTCCAATCAGTTAGGACAAGCACTGTGCTAGGGGCGAGGTGGCTTTGTCATCAGCACGCCCCATCACCACACTGGCCTTAGGGGGGCTTTACCCCTATGGCTTTTACAGGACATAGCTGAGACTGCATTCTTGGCATTTAACAGATGCCCGCAGGCTGAGGGATACCCTAAGGAAATTTCCGATGTATGGTTCAGCTGAATGGGATGGAAGGGTTGAGGGACTGAAGCCAGAGGATGTGGAGCCCTGGGAAGAAGAGTTGAGAAAGTGACAGGTTGTAGTAAAGGAATGAAGGTTTGGGAGCTGGGTGTGGGGTTGGTCGTTGCAACCAGACATCTGGTCACCCACGTTGCCCCGGGGGATGATGCAGGGGTGAGAGGGTGCTCAGACGCTCTCTTTCCTGCTGTTGATTCCCCTTCGACTCTGTGTGCCCCTCACTTCCATCTCTCCCTCTTCCCTTGACCTGGCACCCAAACCAGACCTGGTACTTATTGGTTGAGTTGAAAGGGATCTCCGCCACCTTGGGGTTTCTATCCCTCATCTTCCTCACGGAGCCGCAGGATAGCTCAATGCACTTGAGCAGAGCTGACTCTGAGGCATCACCAGCTGTGTCCCGCTGCCAACAAGGAGAATTCAGTGTCACAGTGGAGGACCAAGGAGGGAGGGCACTGACATCCCCGAGGCAGCCACAGGGTGCAAGAGGGGAAGCTGGGCGTCAGCAAAGTGGGCGGGCTGTGGCGATCCCCCGACCCCCTACCTTAGACACAGAGATGTTCTCCTGCCCTGCCTTGAAGACAGCACGGTTGCAGAGGCCAGCAATCCGGGACAGGGCGGTCCACGTGGGGGATCGTTTGTCGAAAGTGGCCCCTGGGAGGAAAGGAGAGAGAAGCAGGAGCTTGGCTCTCCTTTAGACCTCTTATCTCACCCCACCCGTCCCACCACTCCAGTGCCCTGAACATCCTCCGGTCCCCTCCACCCACTCTGGGTAGAGCACTCAATCACCAGACTGATCTTCTGTGGTGTCGGCCTCATGGATCTGGTTGTCAAACCACATGTGGGCGACAGTCATGCGGTTCTGGGTGAGGGTGCCCGTCTTGTCGGAGCAGATGGTGGAGGTGGAGCCCAGCGTCTCCACCGCCTCCAGGTTCTTCACCAGGCAGTTCTTCCGAGCCATGCGCTTGGCTGTCAGGGTCAGACACACCTGGTGGAGAGAGAGGGCAATAAAAAGGGCTCAGCCTGAAGCTGGAGATACCCATGTCTTTACCCCAGACCATGGCTCTGTCCCTCCTCCCTTGATCCTACTCCACGAACACTGAGAGAGACCTAGGTGTAAGTCATGAATGTGTTCCATTTTAGACGTGTTGAGCTGAGATCATGAGTGTATATTTAGGTGAAATGTCCAGTAGGGAGTTGAAGATATTTGGCCAGAGCTCCAGAGAGGGCCAGAGTAGAACAGGGTGTAGGTATGTGTGAGTCATCAACACCGAACAGGCACCAGAAACTGGGAGGAGATGAGCTTACTCAGGGGCATCAGGAGGAAAGCAGAGCACTGAGGACTGAAGATCGGTGGAGGTGGGGAAGAGGACAGTGCAGGGGACTGGGGAGAGGAGAACCGGGGTAGTGATGAGTCACAGTCAGCAACGAAGGAGAGAATGCTAGGAGGGTGGACAGCAGTATCCATTTCAGCAGCAGAGTTAAGGATGGGAGCGTAGGAAAGGTCACTGGATTTGCTAATTAGCCACTGGTGACCTTGGAGAGAGCCTTGATGGGAGGGTTAGCCAGGATGAGCTCCAGAGGGCAGTGGGGAGATGACTAGTACAAGGGTTGTGAGAAAAGGCGACCAGGACAAGCTCTGGGAGAGAACCTGAGAGCGAAGGCACAGCCCAACCTAAAACCTTTCAGACTCAAGCTCTGAGCCGTGTATTAAATGATCTTTTTCAGACTCACATTCTAAGCCATGTTTTAAAGGAGAATCGAATATGTGATTTCAGGGGCTGGAAGTAAAAGAACTGCAGAGAAGCCATAGCCTCTCTCGCTTTTGAGGCAGGGTAGCAAAGCCCTCCCCTGGAGGCCCCTTGGCCTGACCCACTCACAGTGACAGTGGCCAGCAGCCCCTCAGGCACGTTGGCCACGATGATGCCGATGAGGAAGATGACCGCCTCCAGCCAGCTGTAGCCCAGGATGAGGGACAGCACGAAGAAGGATACCCCCAGGAACACAGCCACCCCCGTGATCAGCTGGATGAAATGCTCAATCTCCATGGCTATGGGTGTCCGCCCGACCTCCAGGCCTGAGGCCAGAGTGGCTATGCGGCCCATCACGGTCCGGTCACCTGTGGCAATCACGATGCCCCTGGCAGTGCCTACAACACAGGAAGGGACACGAGGTTGGATGCCTTGGGGTCCCAGGAACTGAAGTCTCATCCTACTTCCTGGGAGAGGAAAACAATCACAGAGTAAAGAAGCCAAAGACTGTGGGTCACTGTCATTAGATTGTACCTCCCTTGGCTTCCTCTCCCAGCATAGATGGCCAATCCCAGACTCAACACAACAGCAAATTATCTTCTCTTATACCTGGGCCTGGGGAGAAACCTTGCAAATAAACTCAAGGTTCAAACTGAGGAGATTCAGTAAATGAAATAAAAGTATTGCCTGTGGTATTTCAGTAAAATCAATCTCACACTTGTTATCGTCCAAAAATATATTACAAACACAAAGTAAAGGGCTTATGGATTTTCCCTGTAGTCTTACGTTTTTCTTTCTCAACACTAGGCACGAATCTCTACAGAAGAAGCTAGGCAATCTCTAGCCCTTATGTAGACATTCCAGGGGTCTTCAGGAGAGGAAGTGTGCTGGAGTGGAAAGAGCATGCATTGGACCCAGCCAGACCTGGGTTTGCATCCATCTTTGAATTTCTACCTAGGGATTGTTTTAATAATGAAATGAGACAGTGTTGTCATACACCTAGAGCAGTGCCTGGCACATAGTAGGCACTCAACAAATGTTAGTTCCATTCATTTCCTCTCCTCTCTTCAAAGCCAGTTCAGAGTAAGCAATGGACATGTTTTACTAGGCCTTTTTATCAATTGTGGGAAATGTAGAGCAAATTTCAGAATCTCAGTACATTAAGAATTTAGGAAACAATGTGTGGTGATTTTCACTATGATTCTAACTTGCTGAAGGAGGGGGAAAGCCCAGAGAAACAATACACACTGAAGAGAAATGAGAAACGGGAAGGGAAAGGTATGTGTGAGGAGGTGGGGGCAAGGCCTCCTCTGACCCATTTTCTGAGGCCCGTGGTCTAGTCTGGCTCTTCCTCCCACCAGCTCTGGCCCCGGCCTCCCTCTCCGAGTCAGCCCGACTCTGCTCACTGGCACAACCAAAGAGGGCAGGGCTTTCGGTGGTGCTTGGACTCTGGCCACTCAGTGGCGGCAGCTCTGGGAGCTCTTCCTGGCCTTTGGTCATCTCTAGAACCCAGAGCAGTGGTGGGGCACACCGGGCAGCCTGTGCATGACCAACAGTTTCTTTTGGTGACGCGCAGGCCAGGATGCAGCCTGAAGGAAGGCCTGAATGTTCACCTGGACTGAAAGCTTTCCTGTCCCTTCCCCAGCCTGGGCCCTGGTCAAAGCAAGGGTCAGAGAATGAAGCAACTAGTCCCAGAACCAGGAGAGATGGAAGCCATCAGTCAAACCAGAGACTTCTAGGAATCAAGGATGGTTTGGGGCGTGCGCGTGTGTGTGCGCATGCGCGTGTGTGCATATGTGTATGTGTGTACGGGTCTTGGCCCATATCTGAAGGCTTGGGAATCTGCGCTGTCCTGGGGTGGACGGAACAGAGATCTTTCTGTGGGGAGGTGACTTTTCCCTGGAGTCATGCCGCCCCAGCCAATTCCCTGTTCTCTGGAGGGGGCTACTTCTGTAATACTCAGGGCTCTCTGCCCCTTCAATTCCCTCCTCCATAGCCGGGCTTCCGACAAGTAAGTACAGACATAGCCCCCAGTCCTGCCTGGAGCTGATGCTGGGACCAGGGGTTCCCCACCAGGCTAGCCTCTCACCTTCCACGCAGTTGGTAGAGAAGAAACAGATATTGCGGGTCTCCAGGGGATTCTCGTGGGTGAACTCGGGGGAGCGGGTCTGGGGCTCCGACTCGCCTGTTAGGGATGAGTTATCCACCTGAGGAGGAAGGCAGTGTGGAGTCATCAGATGGGCAGACGCATTCAGGCACGCACAGCTGTGTCCTGACTCCAGCCACACTCAGTCTCCACGACACCCAAGACAGAATTACACTTGCCCTCATCACATAGTTATAGCATTACTCAGCTATTGTCCCTGCTCTGGTTTGGAATCTGGGCTCTCACTGACTTCTTCTGTGACCTTGGGCAAGTTATTTAACCAACATTGCCTCCCTTTAGTCATCTATAAAATGGAGAATGGAAGTAGAATCTCTGCATTGCACAACTACAGGGGGTGCCATTAACACCGTAGTCAATGAAAATGGCACCGTCTAGGGTTGTGCATGGCATGACTTATGTGGCCACATGCAACCACCTGGCACGATTGTACCATTCTTGCAGAGTTAAGTTAGGTAGCCTATGTGAATGTGTATAAAGCATCTGACACATAATAATACTCAATACATGATTGCTATAAAGTGGATATCAAAGAAACACCGGGGGTGCAGAGCACTCATGACACACAGATACAAGGATGCATACGTGTAATATGTTAAACAAGGTGTGGCTGGGCAGTGTGGGGCAGGTGTTGACATCTGGACCTGGGCCTCCCAAACTTCAAACTTCTAACGGGCCCCTCTCAGCTTTACCCAGCTTGCTTTGTGGACTCAGCCAGTGGCTCTGGCCTGGCCCCCTCACCTTACAGCCGTGAGAAGAGATGATCCGGAGGTCGGCAGGCACTCGGTCTCCACCCTTCACCTCCACCAGGTCTCCCACCACCACCTCCTCCGCATTGATCTGCATCTTCTCTCCTTCCCGTACCACGAGGGCTTGCTGTGGGGAGGCCCCGGGGAATCTCAGGAGATGCTCATCTTTACCCCTACCTTCCTCTTTTGCTGGTGTCCCACCTCACCTCCAACCCCACCAAGGAGGACAGACCTTGCACCCTCAGCAACAAAATAGGTCCTGGAGTGAAGAGCTGGGGGGTCTTTTTTGCCCAAGCCTCCATCTCAGAGCCCAAGGAGTTGAAGAGATGAGTCTCCCAGAAACCTTATGCCCCAGCCTGGAGCCCAGCTCCGCCATCTACCTGAGGCACCATGTTCTTGAAGGAATCCATGATCTTGGAGCTCTTGGCCTCCTGGTAGTAGGAGAAGCAGCCAGTGACGATGACCACAGCTGCCAGCACCACGCCCAGATACAGCTGGTAAGGAGAAAGGTTTTGAGGGACCTGCCCTTTTCCCAACCCGAGAGGGGCAGCCGCCACTCTGGATGAGCACTCAGTGCCCCCCTTTGTCTGCACCTGGGAGTGAGAATGGTGGAAGAAAGTCCTTCTCTCCAACCTCTCCTTCAACCTTCTAACCCCAGCCTCCTAAGGCTGGAGGGGGTGGGGAAAATCATAGGGAGTTCCCAGGACTAGGACCTCTCTAGGGGGGAAAGACCCAGGGAGGCAGACAAGCCCACTCAAGTGTGAAGGAACAGGGAGGGGCTGTCTCAATCGTGAATGATTGTGTATGTTTGTGTTGGAGGAGGAGTGTCTGTAGATATGTACAGAAGTCTCACCCCCTTTCAGCCTAAAGAGCAGAGGGGCTGTCAGACTGTACAGGAAGGTCTTGCTCCCTGACCCCCACCCACTGTACTGGAGATTCAGGGTTGGAGGACAGAATCATGGGCTGGTACAGGGGTCAGGCGTGCTGGCTCACATTGTCATTGGACGGTTCATCCTCCATGGCAGCCTGGATGCCGTAGGCCAGGAAGCAGAGGATGGCCCCAATCCACAGCAGGATGGAGAAGCCCCCGAAAAGCTGGCGACAGAACTTGACCCACTCAGGGGTGGTCGGGGGTGGGGTGAGGGCATTGGGTCCATCCCGAGCCAGAATGTCCTGGGCCCGCTGGTTGGTGAGGCCCTGAGGGAGGCAAGGAGAGGTGTGGGAGCTGAGCTCGCATCTGGAAGCAGCCAGGCCCCTCATCACTTCCCACCAGCTCCCTGGCAGCAGAATAATGTCCAGGTGGAGAGAAAAATCCCACCTGGTCGGAAGGGGTAGGGGCCCATCAGGAGAGGCCACACGGAGGAGGTGGCATTTGCAATGGGTGTTGGAGGACTTGAAGGCTGAGTAGGATTTTGGCTGTGGTCCCCCCACCTCTGGTCAGCCTTGGGTTGAGACACGTTTTGGTTAGGGCCACAATAATCTCCTCTG
Organism: Delphinapterus leucas; assembly: GCF_059928025.1. NCBI lineage: Eukaryota > Metazoa > Chordata > Mammalia > Artiodactyla > Monodontidae > Delphinapterus > Delphinapterus leucas. The sequence continues at coordinate 74,699,455 of NC_143129.1, forward strand.
GAGGCAGCCTTGATAAGACTCCCTGGAAAGACATCTCAATCGATCTCCACCCCCCACCCCAACTCTCTACCTTCAGATTCCCCCCCCTTCACCAAGGATTCAAGAAGAGTCCTACACTACTGACCATGAATGTCACACAGCTTTGGTCACCATCCGCCTCTTTCCCCAGAAAGCTTTGCCTGACCCTGCCGCCCTAGCCCCAGGCTGGCTCACACGCCCCCTCTCTGGGTCCCATTGTGTCCCAGGTGTGATTCTAGAGCTGTGCTCACTATATAGCATTGGAATTCTGTTTGCCTTCCTTTCTGCTGCTGGGCTTTGAGCCCCTTGAATGCAGAGGCCACTTCTCAGTTCTCTTCCTCTCTGTCCCCTCATTTATTTAATAAATGTGTATTGAGCACCTACTACATGCCAGGCAATATGGTCAGTGCTGGGGATCCAGAGATGGACAAGACCCACAAGTTCCTGCCTTGCACAGCTTATGATCTCGTGAGGTAACACACTATAATAGACATTACTGCTAGAGAGTGAAAAGTGTTACTTAAAAAAATAAAGTAAGGTAAAGGAAGGGGGTGTAGAATTTTAAAAAAGGCAGTCAAGGAAGGCCTACAGGAGGAGGTATGCACCCATTACATTTCTGATGAACGATTTATTTTACTTTTCACAATGATGGGCTTGGCAATGTGACTGCGCCACTAACTATTGATATGAACGTGGGAAGCTACGCTCTCTCTGAGTCTCCTTGTTTTAACGAACAGGTCTCCAACCTGACTTGTTGTAAGGATCAGAGGAAAGTACGTAAAGCATCTATCCCAGCGCTACATGCATAGCAGCGCCCAACGCGTTACTCTGATAATAGTCATGGGTTCCCCCACTATTGCATGTATGTCAGTTCCACGAGACAAGGTGTGTCACTGAAGCTGCTTGGGATACAGCCCTGCCCAGAGGCCCTCCAGGGCCTGGGTTTTAAGGAGTTCTGGCTTCCAGGCACTCAGGGAAGGAGCTGTAGACCAGGAAGCAGGGGATCTGTGTTCTAGCTTTGGCCCTGCCACCAACTAGTCCCTTGTCTCTGGGCCTCGGTTTCCTTAACTGTAAAGACGGTTGGCTTTGAGTTTTAAGGCCCCTTCTATCCTGAGGCTGCGTGGTTCTCTCACCTCTTTTGTGCCCTCCCTAGAAGCCCCTTCACTGACCTTGGACAGATCCACTTGGTACTTGCGGCCCAGCTCATCCAAGGACAGCTTGTGGTCATCCTGGAGAAGGGAAAGCAAGTTTGCTTTGGGGAAGGAGGCAGACTGTGTGTGTCTAGAATGCATCTGTGGGCACTGAGAGCACAGCAGTGAGGCAAGGAGCATGGGGGGGTGGGCACGAGCTTTTCCCCGAGGAGCAGCTGTCCCAGCATGGGAGCCCTTTTCCATGGCCTGGCTGGGGGCTCACCATGGCCACCTCCTTCTTCAGCTCATCCAGCTCCTTCTCTTTCTGTTTTTTCTTGCCGCCCCCATTTTCCGCAGTGGTGGCTGCAGGTGAGTACTCGCGGCCGGCCTGCAAGAGGAAGGGAGAGCCCAGGGAGTCAGGGAGGACGGAGGCTGGGGCCTCTATTCCCACAGGATAGCCTGGGATCCCAGGCATTGGGAGTGGGGGGGGCAGTGGATTCAAAGTCAGTGGTCATCCCAGGGGAGGAAAGGGGGTTGCAGGGTGGCGGGGACCCCAGGCCCTCAGTTTGAAAACGATTAGCAGAGCCCCAGGGCTCTACATTTGAACTTCGGGAAAGGCTGAGGGGCTCAGGAATCAGGAACCCACTTAGCTTTTGCGTAGTTGGGCTCATGCTAAGATTTTATTTGTTGAAAGAACGCTGCTCTTAAAGCAAAGTAAACAAAACCCTTAAAAACCACCATCCTACACTATTTAGAGTTGTAGAAGGGACTGGACAGGGCTGGGGGTTCGTTGAGGGAGCAGTACCCTGTAGGGATGTCTTTGTTCCAACACCGTGGCTGCTTTACTCAGAGAGGAGTAGAGACAGTTAGGAATGGGGGTGCAGTTAAGAGTCTTTGGGGAGTCAGGGGTCAGGGCAGGGAAGTGTCTGGAGGAGGAGGGGAACCACAGGGTCTGGTGGTGGAGTGTGGAAATGGGATGAGCAGGGCTCACGGACTGAGAAATCAGTAGTCGGAGGACAAGTGCGTCCAGGAAATGGGCGCGCAGAGCGTCCTGGTAGCCCTCTCCATCCTGCCGCCACCTCCCACCAGAATGCAGGGTTTGGGGTTGGGGTGAGTCATGGCCTCTTGTTGGCAAAGGTTTCTGGGGGAGTACCCCTAAGCCCCCCTCGCCTCCAGCCTGGAATGTGAGTGACTCCCCAACCCCTTTGGCCATGACACTTTTGGTACTAGGCTGCCGCTGCTTGGGCAGGATAAAAGGTGCTGGGAAGATCATGTGTCTGCAAGTCCTGTCAGCCAAGAAATAAAAGTTGACCTCAGAGCTGAAAAAAAAAAAAAATTGCGACTGGGCAAGAGGCAATTCACAGGACTTGAAGCCCCAGAGCACAATGGGGTGAGGAGGGAACTGGGCCCTGTTTGTCTAAAAATATAAGAAATTGTCTCTGAGCGTAGAGAATGGACTTGAGGACACGGGGAGGGGGAAGGGTAAGCCAAGACGAAGTGAGAGAGTGGCATGGACATATATACACTAGCAAACGTAAAACAGATAGCTAGTGGGAAGCAGCCGCATAGCACAGGGAGATCAGCGCGGTGCTTTGTGACCGCCTAGAGGGGTGGGATAGGGAGGGTGGGAGGGAGACGCAAGAGGGAGGGGATATGGGGATATATGTATATGTATAGCTGATTCACTTTGTTATAAAGCAGAAACTAACACAACACTGTAGAGCAATTATACTCCAATAAATATGATAAAAAAAAAAGAGAAATTGTCTCTGAGGATAAATCTAAAACTGAAAATGCATGGAACTCTTAGGTCCAGGCATTCCTGGGTCCTTCAGTGAAGTCAGGTGAACATTTTAACCGGAGCCTCGTGAGGCTACCATCTCCCCCTCCTCTTACTGGCCTGTGGTCTCCTTGCCGCCACCAGGCTTCCAGGGTCTCACAGGGGCCTTCTGGGGGAGAAGGTGGGGAATTTATCCTTCCAAGGGGTCTTGGGTGATAGGATAGGAAGTGGCTGGGGAGGCCTGGGGTGGCGTGACAAGTGCCTTCTCGCCCCCTCTACCTCCCCAGGCTCCTCTCCTCCCACCTCCCTCGGGATGTTGTGTCCTTGTCACAGAGGCACTGCTCAGTTCCTGTCCTGTGCCTCCACTTTTCCACTGGACCCTAAGGGCCATGCCAGGGTTTCACAAATGAGCTTTTCTATACTATGATGAAATTCTTTTTCTTTTTTTTTTACTGTAAAGAGGGAACACCTGGGTGGGATCTACAGTCAAGGTGCTTGCCCCCCCCTTTTTTTTTTGCAGGATAATTCATTTTTTAAAAACAGACTTTTTCTTTCAGAGCAGTTTTAAGTTCACAGCAAAAATGAGCAAAAATTACAGGCTCCCATATACCTTCTACCCGCCTCTGCATGGCCTCCCCACCATCAACATCTGGCACCAGAGTGGTACATGTGTTACAATGGATGAACCTACGTTGACACATCATTATCACTCAAAGTCCACAGTTTACATTAGGGTTCATTCTTGGTGTTGCACATTCTGTGGATTTGGATGAATGCATAATAACATATATCCATTATTATAGTATACGGAGTAGTTTCACTGCCCTAAAAATCCACTGTGCTTGGGGATGATACATTTTTTTTCCATCAAAGAGGAGCCATCCAAGGAATGTGGCAGCTGCCCTGATCACAAGAGATAACGAATCTAGCACCTGGAGATACAGAAGTCTGGCCAGTGAAATCGGGAACTGGGGTGGGGGAGGTGCAGAGAGAGGTGGACACCGTTATCACCCAGACACTAATGATCTAGAAGGATATGAGCTCTTTGCAGGCTGTGTTGCTCAGAAGTGCTCTTCCCAGCAAAGGTGATCAGTAAATCTTGCATTTGTTTCCACGTGAAGCATCTACGGATCAAGGCTATCTTTGGCTTCCTGAACGCTGATCTTCCTGGGGAGACTGAAGCAGCCCAACAGGAGTGGGGAAGGGCTGTAAGTAGTGTTACCTCTCGCTTCCCCAGGTGACTCAGGGGGGCTCATTTAATTGAATGGACTGAAACGTCCTGGATTCACAAATCTAATGCTTTGGATTCTGTCCTTGGTGGGACAGCACTGAGAAATGGATGAAAAGCAGCGAAGAGACAAGAGGCCAGAGACCGGGGTGGATAAGCTTCAATGCGACCCTCCATGTGACCCTCTGGGCATTCACAGAGGAGGGGGCTGTGCCTGGGGGCCAAGGAGCAGAGCCCAGAGAATCTCTGTACATACAGGCATGAAGTTCATGAAAATTAGAATCAAAGGCATGGTTTAAAAAATTTCCCAGCCCACATATGTACGTCTGGCATGTACAGATGGTGGCTAAGCAAAGAAGCTCTCAGCAGCAGCCCCTTTCCCTAAGTGCCCGTCCTGCTTTCCTGCCGGCAGGCACAGAGCTGGGGACACACTGCCCCGTCCCCCCTCCTGTCCTGGCAGGGATCTCAGGCTCTGCAGCCAGGAGCCTGCAGAGATTCGGGGCCAGCGGGCTGCCCAGGCAAGAAAGAAAGAGAGGAAGCAGGACCACTCCCCTCCCCTCCTCCTCCCCCATCCACAAGTCCACAAGTCCCCCTCTCTGGACCTTGAGTGCTGAAGGAGAACAGAGAGTTCTTTCTGAGAAAGCCCAGGGCTGGGACAGAGTCGGGGCAGCTGGAAATCGGCCAACTTTCCCCCCCACCGCTGCCCTTCGGTGGCAGCTGGAGCAGGCCGGGCTCCCTCCCACCGGGGTTGTCCCTTCCCCCAACTCCCATGCTGCCCTTCACAGTCACAGGGTGATGAGGTGACAGTGAGCCCTTGCTCTGCAGGGAAAAGTAGGATTTGGATGGGGGGGTGCCTTCCCTCTTCAGGGGTCTCCTGGCTGGGTGAACTCCAAGCTCCCCCCTTAAGTCCCCCCACTCTCCCCAGCCTCAGTCTGGATAGAACCAGAACTGCTCTCTGACTCGCTACTGGGAGTGGATGGGAAGGGAATTCAGGGATGCTGGGGGAGAAGCACAGACCCCTGAAGAAGTCAAGGTCAAATCACTTCTCAAGCAGGACCTCTTGAGCTGGGTCCACCCTGTGCTAAGTTGAAGGAGGGGAGAGGTTCGAGGTCCTACGCCTCAGCTGGGGACTCCCGTTCCCTGGGGGAACAAAAGATGTCAAGGTGCAGCTGAAGGTCCCCAGACAGTATCTTCCCGTGGTTGTGAGCTCTTCCTCTGTGAGGCCCACACGTCAGACACAGCTCTTCACAGACCTCACGCGCCCTCATACTGTGACATCTATGCTCACTCATGCTTGAAGGTCTGCACGTTTGCAAATTTGTCTCCTGAGACACAAACACAGGTGCTCACCCATGAATGTCTGTATCAACTGCAGCCTATGGAGAACACATGAAAACACACACTCACACACACACACACACTCACACACCAGTTCTATTTATAGCTCCCACCCTAGCTCAGGAGCCCTGGTGTCCAAGCTCCGGGTTTTCTCAGCTGCTAAACTCAGTGTGATACCATGTCCTTGCCTGACCCCCTAGGCCCAAAGAGCCCTACAGCTCCCCACAGGCACCTTCTTTCTTCAGCACCCTCCCGTTGCTCCCCAGGCCCTTTCCCTCCCTGCTCTCCTGCCAGCATTCCACAAAAGGAAAGCCGCCAGGGCGCAGGATGTAAAGGGATTGGGTCACTTTTCTCCATATGGAAAATTCATTTCCAAGCATTCAAAGCCCTGGCCCTGTCCCCCACCCCCCTTCCCTGGTAGTTGTTAATCTTCCCCTTGGCATACCCAGTGCTGCAGAATGCCACAGGCTGGGGTGGACTGAGGGGGGGTGCCTGCGGCTCTCACCAGCCTCTGGGAAAGTCCTCAAAGCACATGGCTTGCAGCCAGAGGACAATGCTGCCCGGGACATCCGGGGGCGCTGGACGGGGGGCTGGGGGCACATCACTCTTCCTCCACACCCTCCGCCCAGCCGTCCCTGGAGCTCAGGGCCCCTGGAGCTGGTGTCCGGAACTGCTTGGTGACTCTGCAGTGGATGGCCGCTGCCCCTCTCTCCAACCTCAGATTGGACCCCCATCCTCTCAGGCTGGGACTCCCAGAGGAATGGATACTTTCAGAGGGTGGCGAAGGCGGGGAGGATTAACAGTACCAAATGTCCCTTCAGCTGGGAGGCTGGGGGATGCGGTGAGAGAGGAGGAACGGTGGAGATGTGGCTGGAGGAGCAGGGACGGAGACGAGGGAGGGGGTGGAGGAGGGAGGGCCGGAGGGGATGCGAGTGGTGGGCTGCGGGGCTCGTGCTGGGGGTGCTGGTGGAAAGGACAGCGCTTGGGCGGCTGAGCTCTATGGGTCTGTGCCCTATGGGTCTGTGCCGTGGGGCTGTGCACACAGTCGTAGCCGGGACACTGTCAGTTCCAAGTTCAAACCAGCCCACTGCTCCTCCCTCCGTATCCCATCTCCACCTCATCCTTTCCCTCCAGCCTCCCTCACCGTCCAGAGAGCCCTACTGCTCCCCCCAGAGAGGCCCCTGCTCTTTGGGGATACTCACCCCACGGCCCATCTTGGGGCAGAGTGGCTGAGGGATCTAGATGGGGGAGGTCACCGGGAGGATCCCAAGCTCACACCACCAGCCTGGGGTGGCCAGAGACCCCAGCAGACAGACAGTGAGCACCAGGGTAGCTTTAAATAGGTCCCTCTCCCCCTCCCCCCCCTTCCCCTTCTCGGGAAAGAAACGTTTGTTGAAACAGGATCTCTGAGGACTCCTCCCCTCCCGCCCCTTAAGCAACAGGCCTGTGGAAGGTCCGTTTGTCCCTGCTGAGTGCCCCCCCTGGGCTCCCCTCACCCTCCAAGCCCTGGCCTGGGGCCACCACTGCTGAGAGCAGGGAGAGGCTGTGCCGGGCTGGGAACATGCCCCTTAGGGACAGGCCGAGTGGGAGCAGTCCCCTCAGCATCCCAGAGGCCAGATGCCATGAGATCTGACCCTTCTTCTTGTTTTCCTGTTGGGGAAACTGAGGCTCAGGGAGATTGAACTATTTGACCTGATAAAACAGAGTCAGAATCTGGGTCTCCTGAGTCTACATCCAATCTCCCAGAGAAAGAAGCAGAGACTGTTCCTTCCAACTGTAGAGGTGGTGGGGATACTGAAGCCAGGAAAAGGTAGTGTTGGAACCCCAGGCCAGCCCTTGTGTATGAAGGGGGCCCAGGTGAGAGTCAAAGGCAGCTCAAGGAGCAGCACGTAGTCTGCTTGGAGATGGAGGGCCGAGGGTCTCCCAAGCCCTCCAGATGTAGCCTTTCCAAAGTTTGAGAATCAAGACTCCTGGGGCCTGGGAGGTGGCTGGCGGAGGGACAGGCTGGGCACAGAGGAGACAGCCCAGCAGGCTTCCCAGATAATATCTCTGGGTTTCGTTCACCTTTGTTACAGGCAGGACATGCCACTCCCTTAGTTGAGAAGCTCTAGGCTGAAATTATGCCTGGGGTTTGTGGGTGCGTGGGGAGAAGCCCCAAAAGAGGCAAATTCAGAGCTTCTAAGAGATACATGGAGATCAATACCAAGTACCAGACCTGTGAACTAGAAAGGAGGGCTACAAGCTTCCTTCTTCTGGTGGGGAAGGGAAGGCAAGTCTGCAGCCGGCAGGATGGAGGGTAGGAGACAAGGGGCCGCTCTTCAGGGAAGCATGGGAGAAACTGAGGAAGTGCCTGGGGAGAGAGGTGGGCCCTCACCTCTGGCAGGAAGGGGGTCTGGAACCTGACACCATCCAGAAACAGTGGTAGAGGAGATGGCCAGGAAAGGACCCTCTGGTCTAGAGGTGGTGTTGCTGCTTGTTTGTTAAAAGAGCCAAAGAATCGGGACAAAGGGAGGAAGCAGGGAACCAGGAGGGGCAGAGAGTGAAGAAAAAATCCGGTGCCTGCTTTCTCCTGGGAGCAGTCAGCAGACAGGTTCTCCTGGTGGAGGGAAGCCAGCCCATAGGGGGCAGGTCTGAGCCCTAGCTGGGAAGCTTGAAAGGAAGTTAGGAGGAGAGGAGGGTGAGCTTGGGGCCCTTGGGCCAGAGGCCTGAGGTTTCTGCTGGCTGGGCTGGTCCCTCTCTGACCCCAGAGGGAACTCCCCACAGAGGGATTATCAACCTCTCCTCAGCAAGTCCACTCTCAGGGCACAAGGCTCTGAACTCCCCAAATAACTGGCCCCCTCCGGGCCTGCAGTTGGGATTTTCCATTACAGGGATCCGGTAGGTCACACCCTGCATCTGTCCTCCTTCTCCTCCTGCGTTGCAGCAGGAAGGGTGGGTGGAATGGGGTAGACACCTTCTCCACATGGGCCCCTCGACTGACCTTGAATTTGGACCTGGGGAGAACAGGTAGTGGGAGGAAACAGCGAGGAGAAAACAGATCCCAGTTCAAGCCCAGGTGTGTAGAGGGGAGAGCGAGAGAAGTAGCTGAAGATGTAACGAGAAGGCTGGTGGTTAGACGTCAGGAGAGACTGCCTGAAGAAGAGTGACCCACGTGTGTGGGGCTCCACACAGAGGGCAGCTTTGCCCTGGGGTAGGGGTGGATGAGAGATGACTTGGGATTTAGGAAGCACCTGTTCCTCGGTTCCTAAGTTGAAGTATCTGGTTTATCTTCTGTCTTGCCCTCTGCAGGACACAAGGTGAGGTAGAACATGGCCCTCCGGAACTTGAGGGTCTGTAGACTTCTGGCACTGGGCTCTCCTAGTTTTCACTCCCCACCCTCACCCCCCGGCACCTCCCACTACTGCCCAGTCTTTCCAAGGCCCTGGCTCTGGTCCCCCTAGCCAGGCCCAACACTGGAAGGGGCTGTGCCCTTCCTCTGCCCACACAGCCTAGTGGGCGGTCCCCGCCTCGCCCTGCATTTGGGCTAGTGTGCAGCTCCAAGGGCACTGGTGCATGCACATCTGGGGCTCGGACAAAGGAAAGGGTGGACAGGACACCTGGGGCCCATTCCTCACCCGTGTCGTGCATCCTTGACCACCCTCCCTGCCCGGGACATTGTGGAGGCTCTGGGAGTCTACCTCCTCCTCCACGGTGGACCTCAGGCTCCAGGACACCAGCCAGTGTAGACATTACCTGGTCCTTTGATCTGGGGGGCCTGGTCGGGCTCCTGCTTCCTTTGAACACAGCCGGTGGTGCCAGCTTGGATCAAAGCCCTTGGGGTAAGAAGAGCAAAGCAGAGAGTGAGAAAGACTTAAAAGTAGGAGGTGGAAAGGCCAGGGGGACTGGGCTGCGGGGTGGGTTTGAGAGAAAGTCATAGATCAGATAGGGGGTCCACAAAGGGCAGGGTGGCCGGTTGTGAATCAGGTGTTTGGTTGGTATGGGAGGATCTGGGAGGGAGGTGTGTGTGTGTGTGTGTGTGTATGTGTGTGTGAGAGAGAGAGAGAGACAGAGAGAGACAGAGAGAGACCGAGAGAGGGTCAGAGAGAGGCAGAGGAGGGCATATTCTGGCGTGTGTGTGTGCACACGCATGCACCTGTGTGCTCGTCATTGACTGAGGGGGGCGTGACTGTGTGGGGTCCTGTGTGTGGGGAAGAGACCGTGGGAAGGAACCAAGGTAACTCCAGAGGGGGATGTGTGGTCAGTGTAGTAAAAATCAGTTCTTTGTGTACCAGCGCATGTCAGTACCCCGGTGTGTGTGTGCGTGTGTGCGTGAGTGCGTGCGTGTGCACGTGCAGCCGGTGGGGAGGACGTGTGGAACCGGGTGGGTGTACGTGAGAGGCCATGGGAGAATGTGTATGTGCACAGGGAGGGGGTGGGGACGCCGCTCAGCTGCAGATGGGCTTTCAAGGTCTCCAAGAAACAGTTTTGTTTCCTAAGTGACTGGTCTCCTGGGGCCTCCAGCCCAGACTTGAAGGTTGTTTCAAGATCATGAAAGAGAGCGAGGGAGGGAGAATGGGAGGGCAGGAAGCACTGCCGCCCCTCTGGCCCTCTGCCTGCCCCTCACCCCACTTCTCTGCCCCAGTCCCCGATCGGGGCCCAGCTCCCCGGTCCTGCTCTGGTTCTTCCTCCTTTCCTGCTGCCAGCCCGCTCTGGGCGGCCTCGCTTCTCCCCCCTGTCATTCCCTCTGAATCCCTTTTCCCCTTCTTCTTCAGGGCCTGTGGTCTTGTCACCACTGCCAGGCCCCCAGGGCCTTCTGGGGGAGTGAGTGGAAAAGTGTCTCCTTCCATGAGGAGGCTGTCTTGAGGTGATATGGGGAGGCTGGGAAGGCCTGGAGTGGCCATGACACGTGTCCCAGAAAAGGTACCTCTTCCTCCCTCTTCCTCTCCAGCCCTCTCTCCTTGTACTTCCCGCAGGTTGCAGTGACCCTGTGGTGGGCAGAGTGGCTGTCCAGGTCCTGCTGCTGCCTCAGTTTCACCACTGGACCGCAAGGACCACGTTGGATTTTCTCTCTCACTTGCTCTCCCCCCTTTACATCTGCGCCTGTTTTCTTTCGGTCTTCCTTTTCAATCTACACAAAATGTGTTCTAAAAACCTGTCATCTTTAATTTTTCCTCCAGATTATTCTTATTATCTTTTTTATTGTTAAAACCACATTATAAAAAAAAAAAAAAACAAAAAAACCCCACATTATAAAGAGTTCAGGGGTGTGGGCCTAGAGAAATGGGAGGCTGGTGTTCTGTCGTACTTTGGTTTCCTGTGGCTGGTATGAAGGCTTATGTTTGTATGTCAATGGTAATTATCTGGTAGAGAAGAAGAAACTGATAATTCAGAAGAGACAGAGATAAATTCAGGAATTAAGTCCTTCGGAGTGAGGATACAATCCAAAGCACAAAAGGAAGTCCCAGGTTACGTGTCTGATTGTAACAAGGAAACAAAAATAACTAAGTGTCTCTCTTCCTTTTGATTCAATATAAAATTATGCTTCCTGATTGAATTTACTTTTTTCATTAAGTTTGTCATATTAAAGTAACTAAACAAGGAGACCATTAGATTGAGGTGGCAGCCTATGTAAGCAAACCAAAATCCAAACCCAGACATGTAAATGCCTCAAGATCATGAAATCAAAATGCTAAGGATAACCAATTCTAAGCTTTGAACTACGGTCATTAAATAATTTCCTTCCTCTTCTTCCACAGCGTCTTTATGTAAGTCTTTCTCCTAGCTTCTTTTAGCAAAACCCTCCTAACAACTTCCAATTTGGTGGATTGGAATGGATTTTTGCTCAAATAAACTCTTGAAATTAAAAAAAAAGAAAAGAATTCAGAAAATAGAGAAAAGAGCACCCTGAAGAATTTTCCTGCATCTCTCTGCCTCTGCTCCATGCCCACCTCATTTGGCCCTCTTTACCGCTCTCTGGCTTTGGTTAGCTCCATGCTTGTGTCCTAGCACAGTGCAAGTCCTGGGGAGGAAAAGGAAAGGACCTGGGTGTGGCCCAGGGGGAGCGTGTCAATCCTCCTCCTTGAGCACGATGGCCCAGAGCTGCTCCGTGCCTGCCTTCCCACTGTCCTACCTGCGGCCCACACCATGGTCCAATGCAAAAGGCACATGTCTGCAAGACAGGCCGGCGAGGTTGGTCTCAGTGGGAGAACTCATGTGGCCTTGGGCAGGAGGCATCCCCGCTCTGCCTTTGCTTCTTCATCTGAATAACGAGGAGTAGAGCTAGAAAATCTCTGAGGTCCTTTTGCAGCTCTGATGATCCCCAAATTCCAGGCTACTTCCTCCTCAGCTCATGGCTCAGCTCAGGTAAACGGGAAAATTTACCTGTGGTTCTATCACCAACCACCCGTTGGAGACCAGGGTTCAGAAGGAGATATAAGGGGGCAGGCACTCCTATTTTGTTTATTAGTGTGACCCCCAGAAATGGGTCTGATCCCTTCAACTCTTGGCATAGAAGCAAGGAAGGGCTCAGGGTTTGGGCAAAGTCTACCCTGGTTTCTTACAGAGAGCCTGTGTGAGAGGGGGAAGGGTCTGGCTGTCTTTTGGGGAGAAGGGCAGGGCTAGGAGTGAGGTTGGAGAAACTTGACATTTCTTGGCTGGCATTTGATCCACAAACAACAGATGAGTCTGTTTCCAGAGATTCTTCAGGCTGGGAAAAGTCTGTTAGGGGTAATGGGGAGGATGGGGTTAATGGGCCCCGCTGAGTGTGGGGGGCAGGGGTCACAGCTGGGCCCTCTAGGGTTCCTGTTTGCCTTTGATTCCATCTGGGCAGGGAGGGAGTGGCCCCCAGCCCCCTGAGGCAGGTTTGCTTTGGCCCGAGATCTGACCCAGCCACCGGCCCAGAGCTCCCCGCCTCCCTGCTCCCCCTATCAAGAGGCAGCCCGGTTCCCCCTTAGCCTCCTCCTTTCTACCTCCTTCTTCCCTAACCAGGCCCCCTCCACTTGGCCCAGAATACAGCTCTGCTTGTCTGCCTGTCCCCTTTGGCGTTCCAGACACCCGGCTGGGACAGGATGCCCTGCAAACATCTGGCACACAGGGCCGAAATCTTGCGCCACACAGCGAGCTCTCCTTGGGACCTTGTGGAGCTCGGCCTCCACTGTGCCTCGGTTTCTCTGCAAGTCCAGGATCCTTTCACTCTTGTGCTCCTGTCTGGATGTTCTCAGCCTTGTCCCTTGGGGAACCCAAGTGCCCCCACGGATAATTCAGTCAATGATGTGGGCTCACGGTCAGTCCACTGCATCCTTCAGACTTTCTCCCAGTATTTCTGGAGCACTTACTGTGTGCCAGGTTCTGTGCAAGGTACTGGAGAGACTGTTACAATCAAGGCAAATAAGGTTCCCACCCTCATGGTCCTGTTGTAAGAATCTCATGGCCTTTTAGTCACCAAATCCCTTTACCCCATCCCTTGATCTGGTCTTCCCAAGGGCAGCTCTGAGCTCTCGGGGATGCCTCATTTCCTCTAGCTCCCCTCACTTCTTTACTTTCATTTATGCTAAGTGAGATTGCGTGGGCCTGGGCTCTGCTTCCCACCTGGGCGATTCTCCCATCCCAAAGATGCAGGAGCAAAGGCTGGGCCATGGAGTACTAGACATCACCCTGGGCTGGACCAGAGGGAGAGCAGAAGCTTGCCAGATAGGACTCACTCCACCATGAACTAGACGTGTGAACCTGAATAAGTCCTTTACCTCCCATCAATAGAGTGAGGGGGTGTACTGGGTAGTACACAGCTCACCTCTAGCTGTATACTAATAACCCATGCCTGGGCCTCACCCCAGGGATCACGTTTTAGCTGGTCTGAGGTGGGACTCAGCCATCAGTAACTTTTAAAAGCTCCCAGATGATTCGATGTGCAAGCAGAGTTGGAACCAATCATGTCTAAGAGCTCTAGCTCATCAGAGCTAACAGTTAATGAGGCACCGTGCTAAGCACTTCGCATGAGTTACTTCATTTAATTCTCATAGCAACTCTTTGATAGATGGGGAAACTGAGACATGAAGATCCCAAGATGCTTACCCAAGTAAGGCAGCTGGGATTCAAACCCAAGCAGTTTGGTTCTAGAACCTGCACATATAACTTCTGGGTTATAAGGATGCAGAGAAGGAGCTGCTCTATCCCTAGGAGCACACGCGCAGAATCCTCCAGGCTGCAATGGCGAGAGAGAGGAATGCCCCAGAAGCTACAGGGAAGGAACAGTACAGCTGGCTGCTGGCTGCGCACTGTTGTGTTTAGAGGGTGATGGGAGCTCAGAGAAGGAAGAGATGGTTCTCAGCTGGAAGAATTAGGAGGCCTGCAGGGAGGAGGTGGCATTCTAGTTGGGTCTTGATGGATAGGTAGGATCCACCTCTGGCTCAGAGAACCAGAGAGAGCGTGTTCTGGGTAGAGGAAACACAATAGGCACAGGCACAGAAGCCTGAAGCACCCAGTGTGCAAAGAAACAAGGGAGCTGATACCGGGAATGGGTGTGGGAGCCGTTTCATGGGGGGGCCTTGAACTCCAGACTAAGTGCCATTCTAAACGCCAGTATTTCCTAAAAGGCTCTGATGATAATAATCACTTCGGGGGCTTATTGCAAATACAGGAGAGCAAGCCCATCTCTTAGAAATTCCGATCCACAAGGGCAGGGGTGGAGAGTGGGAATCTGTATTTTTACCGCCAAGCAACTTTGAAAAATATTGTTATAAGCAACATGGAGCCACTTCAGATTTTTGAGCAGGGGAGTGATGCTCTCGGAAGGTTCACTGATTGCAAGGGGTGTGTGTACATGGACCGAGGTGCTGGGTTGGAAGGGAGAGACAGGTAGGAGGTTATGGCAAAAATTTAGCCAAGAGGTAACAAGGGTCTGGAGCAAGAGAGTGGCCATGGCAATGAGGAGAAAGGGACTTTGGGAGGTAGAATTTCAGGATTTGTCCACTGATTGTACGTCAGGATGAGAGAGGAAGGCGCTGGAGATGGGGGAGGATACTGGTGCAGAGTGAACTAAGAGAAGGGTGTGGAAGAAAGGAGGTTGTGTGAGACAGAAGACGCACATTTGCCCCGGGGCATATTCAGTTTGAGGTGTTACTGGCAGGGTCTCCAGGTGAAGGCGCTCAGTGGGTGGTGAATTGGGGACTGGAACTTGGGAGAGAGGGCAGGCTGTGGAAGTCACCTGCACAGAGGTGGTCACTGAACCAGGAGCATCAACTATCTTGGACAGAACCTTGGGTAACACCCGGTGTAGAGAAGGAGGATCCAGAAGATGGAGAAGTAGACAAGCCAGAGAGATGGGGGAACTAGACCAAGTAGGAGGCCTGGAAACCGAAAGAGGAAAAAGTTATAAGGGGCAAGGAACTAACAGCTTCAGATGCTACAGGAAGCCAAGGGGAAATAAAAGCTGCTCACTTTGGGGGGAACTCAGAAGTTACTGGTGTGACTTTTGAGAAAACCATTTCCATAGAGGGTGGAGTTTGGAGATAAAATTGTGAAGGGATAAGGAGCGTATGGAAACTGAAGTAGGCGTGGAGATTACCCTCTTCCAAGAGGAATTCAGGAAGTGGAGGGAAAAAGACAGTGGGAAACAGAGAGCAGAGGGGGTGGGAACCAGGGGACAGACACGGCTCACTTAGAAGTATCTCCCCGCCTCTATTTGCTGCAGGTCCTGCTCTGCCACGTGCCCTAGCTTTGATCATAGCCAGGCACCGTGATGCCTATATTCTCATTTTATCTTCACAATAGTCCTCAAAAAACATAAGGTCAACACTACTAATTCTCACATTCCACACGCTGAAACCAAGGCTAGAGGAAGTCAGTGACAGGATGGAGGCAACACAGCGAGTAACCTATGTCGTCTGATTCTCGAATCTCAGCCACAAAGATTTTTTAAAAAAATAAATTTATTTATTTTTGGCTGCGTTAGGTCTTTGTTGCTGCACATGGGCTTTCTCTAGTTACAGTGAGCAGGGGCTACTCTTCGTTGCTGTGCGCGGTCTTCTCATTGCGGTGGCTTCTCTTGTCGTGGAGCATGGGCTTCAGTAGTTGTGGCACAAGGGCTCAGTAGTTGTGGTACACGGGCTTAGTTGCTCCGCCGCATGTGGGATCTTCCCGGACCAGGGCTCGAACCCGTGTCCCCTGCATTGGCAGGCGGATTCTTAACCACTGCGCCACCAGAGAAGTCCAGCCCCAAAGGTTTTTTTTTTTTGCGGTACGCGGGCCTCTCACCGTTGTGGCCTCTCCCGTTGCGGAGCACAGGCTCCGGACGCGCAGGCTCAGCGGCCACGGCTCACGGACCCAGCCGCTCCGCGGCATGTGGGATCTTCCCGGACCGGGGCACGAACCCGTGTCCCCTGCGTCGGCAGGCGGACTCTCAACCACTGCGCCACCAGGGAAGCCCCAGAGTTTTTGACTAAGATGAGAACACAGAAGTTTTACTTCATATGCCTGAACTCCTAAAGCTAACCGGCTTCATTCCCCAACGTGGGGGTCTGCTCTGTCTAGTCACCTGCCCCCAGGGACATCTAGTTCAGAAGCTGGCATCCTCAGCACCAGCGCTCGGTGCCTCAGTGCCCTCTGGAGCAGGCAGTCCTGCCCACCTGGATCCCCATCACCCTGTCCTGCCAGCTGGCTGGACCCGCACCCTTGCCGTTCCCCCAGACACTGGCTCTTCGGGATTGCCGTTTGTCCTATGCAGAAGCTGCACGGCAACGTGGTCAGGAACTACTGTGGAGTCAGAATGCCTGGATAAGAGACCCTAATCTACCACTCACTGGACAAAAGTTTAGCTTCTCTGAGCTTCAGTTTCCTTATCAGCTCTAATTCACAGGGTTATTTTGAGAATTCAAATGCTCGATGCATGTTCGCTACTATATTTTCTGCCCTTGCTCTTCCATGTCCTGGTCTTGGGACCGCAGTTTCTTCCTTAGCTGAGTCCAGTCTCCAGCACACTTCCTCCCCAGAGGACAGAGCTCGGCCCTTCCCAGGCTGCCCAGGAAGCCAGGCTGGGTTGTCTGCTGAGGGATGGAAGGTTAGGGCTCTGAAATAAGAGGAGAAGCTTTCTGTCAGCTGTGGATGGTCTGTTTGTCTGTGGAGTGTCAGACAAACTCCAGAGGGGGCAACAGTGCCCACCGTGGAGGCGATCTGGCCACGAGAGAAAGGACCCAGCTTCCCTCTCTCTCCGTCACTCATTTGCTCCCGCGCTTCCTCAATTGCTTGGCACTTATCTGTGGCACTTCTCCTCCTTGCCAGGCACTGCGCTAGGCATGGGGGCAGAGCAAAGAAGAGCCAACGGTGGGCTTGAGCGGCTCGCAGCCAGGATGGAGAGACAAATATAAAGCAGGCTTGGGGCAACAATGCAGAGTGGAAAACGCCATCAAAGGGCTGAGGACAGGTGCTGTGGGAGCAGGGGAGGGCACGTCAGCATCAGGACCCCAGGCCCGCTCCACCCCCCCGGGGCGAGCTCCTTCACCCTCACCATCCACTCTGTTTCTTTGTTTTTGTAGTCTTTATTTCTGGCTTTGTTTTCCCTTCTCTTTTCCAACAGAGAGCCTTTGGAAAAATTCCACCCTTGTTTCAGTTGGACTAGGGAAAAGGACATTTGTCTACTCTTTGGCCAGGAGAACCAAGGGGTGCCAGTTTCCTGGAGAGTCCAGGTGTGGACATTGGGGTGCCAAGGCTGTGGGGAGGGAGGCTTGGAGAGCACGCAGCACCGGGGCAGGGAATGGTGACAAGCAGGGACTGCATGCTCCCATACCCTCTTCCCAGAGCTTGCCTCATATCCCCCGTCCTCTGTTCTGATTGGAGGGGAGAGTTAAGGCCCCCGTCCATCTCAGGGAGCCCTGTGAACCCCGCTTTCAGTCCTTTTTCCCCACCCAGGGTGCTTGGAAGGGCTGGGACCCCAGAGGTAGAAGTGAGCCTTTGATATCGGCAGCTCTAGAGGGCTGTGTATGTGTGCGTGTGTGCACGTGTGTGAAATTCCTCTCGCCCATTTCTCCCCCCACCCCACCCTCCATACCACACACACACACACACACACACACACACACACACTCCTCTTATTGATTCCTCTCTTCCTGAGCCTCAGCACTGCATTCATTCATCGAACAAATATTTATTAAACACCCATTATGTGCCAGGAGCTGGAGATACACTCGTGGGAAAAGACTGTTATTTCAAGAGGTTGTATAGACACCAGGAGTGCGTGCGTGTGTGTGTGTGTGTGTGTGTGCGTGCGTGCACATGTGCGTATATGAGCAAGTGTGTGAGGGTGACGGTAGCAGGAGGGAGAAGAATGTTAGCAGCTTAAGTTCAGGAGACAAACGGCTTGCACCTGCATCCGGATGCTACCATGTGCTAGCCTGGCGGCCTTGGGTAGGGGATATACCCTCTCCAGGCCTCCTGCTCCCATCTGCAAATCAGGTGGCAACAGGACTCAGCCCTCGTAGTTGTTGTGAGGACCGGGCCGAGGGAGGGAGTGCGTGTGTGCAGGGTGCGCAGAGCAGTGCCTGGCGCACAGCAGGTGTTCAGGAAGCATTAGCAATCGCCGGTGCCTCCCCCTCACCTTGCTCAGAGCTGGGTGTGGGCAAACTTGGAACGACCTGTTCTCTAAACCTGTCTCCCGCTCACTGACTCAGAGGCAGTCACCAGGCGCTTACCACCTCCTGCCCCCGGAGTCTCATCTACAACACGCAGCCCACAGACCTCTGTCTAGCCATACCGCTGCCATCTTCTGCCCACTGCCCCACCCCAGCTGCTTGTGATGGGGAAGAAGTGACGTCACACAATGGGAGCTGCCTCAGCCCCATTGCCACTCTCCAGACATATAGGTCTGCACCGGCAGCTCCCTCTCAGCTGGCTGGGAATGGAGGAGAGAGATGCGGGAGCACCTGCGGTGGAGCCCAGGCACACAGCCTTATGGGACCGGGGACCAAAGGACTTGTGGGGGGGGAGGGGCTTCCAGCAGAGAGGGATCCATCCACAGCCTTCCAAAGTGGGCGGCCACTGGCACTAATCCTGGCTTTAGAAATGGCAGGGCTTCCTCCGGAGTCAGGGCTAGGCCAGCAATGGCGTTGTGGGTTCTCTGTTCTTCTTCTTCTTCTTCTTCGTCTTCTCCTCTTTTTGGCCACGCCATGTGGCATGCAGGATCTTAGTTTCCTGACCAGGGACCAAACCTGCACCCCCTGCAGTGGAAGCTCGGAGTCTTCAACACTGTACCGCCAGGGAAGTCCGTGGCTTCCCTGCTCCTGAAGAGATGTGCCGCCCCCTTGGCATAGGCTTTGAGAACTGGGGGAGGAGTGTGGGCTCAGCCAGGGCTAGAGGAGGGTTCAGGGAGTAGATACACACACACACACGATCCCCCATGAGGGTGCAGATGCCTGGCTAGGAAGGAAGGAGGGAGAGGGTCTGGTGTGAACGTGTGTGGGTGTGGGAGGTAGCTTTGTGGTTGTGTGGGTGGCTCTGGGTGTGCACGCTGCCTGTGTGTTTCTCTTTTGGTGCACCCAGGTCCCTGTGTCTGCATCTCTGTTTCAGTGTGTCTCTGCATGAGTTGGATGTCAGGGTAAAGGTAGGTTTTTTGCTCCATCTCTGTCTTGTCTCTTTACTTGAGCCTCTCAGCAAGCCAGCAGAGGGAATTTTCCCTTTTGGGAGGGTGGGAAAATATGGCTCATCGGGGCAGTATGGGTCAGGGCTTTCATAAACACACACAAATCACAGGACATTCTTGTGTGTGATCCTTAGCTCCCACTAAACTGGGATTTATACACATTTAAGAGAA
Source organism: Delphinapterus leucas (assembly GCF_059928025.1). Classification (NCBI taxonomy): domain Eukaryota; kingdom Metazoa; phylum Chordata; class Mammalia; order Artiodactyla; family Monodontidae; genus Delphinapterus; species Delphinapterus leucas. The sequence goes on from NC_143129.1 coordinate 74,718,726, forward strand.
AGAAAGCCGAGGACTGTGAGTGTGTTTGTGGCTCTTCTGTATGTCTACTGTCTGGTGGGTATGTGTGCTCGCTTCTTGGATGTGTTTGTCACTCTGTCCCCAAGGCACTGTCTGTATCCATAGAGGGGTGTGTGTCTGCACACACATGCTGGTCCACGTTTGCCTCTAAGAAGCCATTTAACAGAAGAAGCATTGGCTCCTCAGACAACCCGAGGTTCAAATCTGAGTTTGGACAGTAACTAATCCATTAACTTTGGACACGTTCCTAAACTCCCGTAAGCCACAGTTTCCCCACGGGGGTGATAATAGCACTCATCTCACGAGGTGCTGGGAGGATTAAATGAGATCATGTTATACACCTGGCACACGTGAGAATATGTCAACAGCCCCATCTGTGAATGTGCCTCTCTGAGAAAAATGTCTCCACGGTTGTGACTCGTAAAATGTGACATCTCAGCCAGATTATCCATTCCTTTAGGGCACAGCGTGGGTCTTATCTTTAAGGACTCAGGACACCTCAGTGCCTTGTATATATTTCATCTTAGGGGAAGTGAGTTAAATAAGCCGGGGAAACATAGGCCTGGTGTCTGATGTATGCCCACCCCTGGTGGTACAAGGAGGGCGAGTTGGCTGGTGATGGCATAGTGACAACAGCCCCCCATGATCACTACCGCCCGCTTCACTCACATCTCTGCAACCCCAGGCTCCCTCCCTTATGGCTCATGAGGCTGGCCCAAGACTCATGGAAAGGCCGCCTTCCTCCTTTCTCTGCTCACCCCACCTCAGGCATCAGCCTCGGTGCTGGGTAAGCCTGGGTGGAGTTTTTAGGGACCACATCGGGAGGGTTCAGGAGACCTCTCCACTCCCGACGATATATCCCTCCTCTGCAGCATGTGGGTGTGCTGTGTGTCTGTGCATCGCTCTGTTGGGGGTGTGACGTCTTTCTGTATGAAGCTTCTCCGTGTTATTGTAGGTACGTGCGTGTGCTACTGTGTGACGCGCCTCTGCCTGGGGTTTGCTCTCCTCCCCCAGTTTTCCCAGTTACATAAGCATCTGAGGGGCTACTCAGGCCTGGGCAATGGGCTCCCCCTGCTGGCAGCCTCTGGAACTCACAACCTGGGGAGGGCACGTGCGAGAGCGGGTCTCCCAGGGCCTCATTCCCACTGGAGAGGCCAGCTCAGCCCTCGACAGCTGCCTGTCCTCGGCTCCCTCCCAGCCCCAAGCCCTAGGGTGTTCTCTGGTCCTTGAGAGTCCCTCTCATGACACTCATTCTGGGGGTTGGTTATTACTTGCTTATGGTACAACCCTCTGGCACGACTGTATGTTCCCTGAAGGAAACATTTCTGCCTGTTTACCACTGCATCTCTAGTGCCCTGCATGAGGTGTGGCCCAATCGGTATTTTTGTGTGTGCGTGTGTGCTTCCACAGCACGTCCATTTTTTGGAAAAATTTTTATTGGAGTATAATTGATTTTAAATGGTGTGTTGGTTTCTGCTGTACAGCAACGTGAATCAGTTATACACATACATATATCTACTATTTTTAAGATTCTTTTCCCATATAGGTCATTACAGAGTATTGAGTAGCATTCCCTGTGCTATACAGTAGGTCCTCATTAGTCATCTATTTCCAGTCTGTATTTGTTCAATGAAAAGGTTATAGGGTGAAGAGGCTTGGGAAGAGAGACAGTGAGGTGAGGGAAGATTTAGAGTTTGGGGGACAGATAGGCCTGAGCTCATCATACCTTGGCCACTTAAAAGCTGTGTGGCCTTGGGCAAAATGCTTAACCCCTCTGAACCTCAAGTTTCTCATCTGTTAAATGACACCATCTGGCACAATATGCTGTAAAGACTGGAAGTAATGTCCAAAAAGGCCTTATTGTACACGCATGTGTGAAACTGAACAAAGGAAACCTAAATCAAAATGGAGTCAGGAAACCATGAAGGGAGGTCTCTCATGCACTCATTGCTCACCACAGCTTACAGATCCCAGCAGGAAGAAGGAAGTCTTCCTTTTGACCCAGCAAAAAGCTGCCGGCCACTTGCAGCCAATGAAAATTCCCTGCCACCGCCTGCCCTCTTCTCCTCCCATTTCTTCCTAAAACTTAGTAAAACTTGACCTTCCCTTTGTCTCCTTGGACTTGCCTGTGGTTCACCATAGTTTGCTTGTCCCGAATTGCAATTCCTGTGCTATTCACGGATAAACTTATTTTGGTTAGTTTAAGACCTTGTTTCATTTTTATTTTGTTTTATTTTTTAACATCTTTATTGGAGTATAATTGCTTTGCAATGGGGTGTTAGTTTCTGCTTTATAACAAAGTGAATCAGCTATATGTATACATATATCCCCATATCTCCTCCCTCTTGTATCTCTCTCCCACCCTCCCTATCCCACCCCTCTAGGTGGTCACAGAGCACTGAGCTGATCTCCCTGTGCTATGCGGCTGCTTCCCACTAGCTATCTATTTTACATTTGGTAGTGTCTATATGTCCATGCCACTCTCTCACTTTGTCCCAGCTTACCCTTCTCCCTTCCCATGTCCTCAAGTCCATTTTCTACGTCTGCATCTTTATTCCTGTCCTGCCCCTAGGTTCTTCATAACCTTTTTTTTTTTAGATTCCATATATATGTGTTAGCATACGGTATTTGTTTTTCTCTTTCTGACTTACTTCACTCTGTATGACAGACTCTAGGTCCACCTCACTACAAATAACTCAATTTCGTTTCTTTTTATGGCTGAGTAATATTCCATTGTATATATGTGCCACATCTTCTTTATCCATTCATCTGTCGATGGATACTTAGGTTGCTTTCATGTCCTGGTTATTGTAAATACTGTTTCATCTTTAATGGTGACATTTCATGACAACCATTAAGGGGTCTGAAGGAGATGAAGCCCCCTGGAACTGCATGCCCTCTGCTCCTGTGAGATGTCTTCTTAGCGGTTCACAAGCCTCCTCTCAGATTCGAGCTCCCTCTTTTTGGCTGAGCTCTCTGACTTTATTCAGGATCTGTTTTCCTGAAGGCATTGTCCTTTTGGTGAGTACTTGTTTGTTTTTCTGAACTTCTAAGTTAACATTATGGGATCCCACAAACACTCTCAGGATGGCCCTTCCTTTGGAACCCTGGCCCATTCTGTGTTTAAAAACTATGGTCCCTCCTCACTTGCATTTTTAATGAAATGGACTGACCTAACCAAAGATAATTTAGAACTTCAGTGGCCATTATGGCGAAGCTTCAATCTCCCCAAATTTGTTTCTCTCAGAACTAAACTTGAGGACCAAAACTCTAAAATACAACAAATTGAATGGGATACCTATTTCAGTTGACATCTTGAGGCTTTACAAAAAAACCTTTCTAAATTGACAGGGGTGAATAAACCATTACAAGAAGATTAAAACGCATTGAAAGACCGGCCTGTTGTTACTGTGAGAAGTCAGGACACTGAAAAAAAGGCTGCTATAAACTAAATGGTCCAGGAGTCTTCAGTCACCCAACCAATCTTTCCAATGTCCTTCCACATCCCAATGATGGGACTCCGAGGAATCACAGGGGCTTTCCCCAACCCTTCTCCAGGCTGGGAATGACTTTCCACTGGGGCTACTATTAAACAGCCCCTGCTTCAGAATACTAAAATGATTCATATAGTGGGGATCTCTGATAAACTTCAACAAGTCAAGAGAAAAAAAACCATTGCATCAAAAATGCTTAGTGCCCTTTGAACAAGACCGAACAGACTGGTGATGACAAAGTGAGAGAGCAGGTTGGCACCCTGTTGAAAGTGTTGCATATCGTGAATTTTAACACCAGTGTGCAGACTTTAAAGTTGCTTTTCTCCCAAGTAATGAATTCTCCACAGATGATAGCAGACCAAAATTATGCAGCATTGCGTGGAAGACGTTGATCCAGGGATGATGTTTATTCCTAAAATACAGCCCAGGAAAATCTGTCCTCACTGCTTCTAGGCACTTTACGTTGCCTGATGGACCATGCAAGCCTTGGCGAATGGATTTCATACGGCTTCCCCCACCTCACGGGCGTAAATACGTCTCGGCAACGATTTGCATGTTTTCTTTCTGGACTGAAGCTTCTCCATGTAGACAGGCTACTGACTCCTCCGTGGCTAAGAACCTATTGGAAAAGATCATTCCTACCTGAGGGAGCCGCCCCCAAACTTCATAGCGATAGGGGAACCCACTTTACTGGTCAAGTGTGACAAGAAGTCTGTGCCATATGGCCAGTTCTGCAACGTTTTCACCGCAGTTATCATCCCCAGTCTCCAGGACTAGTCGAATGTACCAATGGCATCATCAAAACCCAACAGGAAAAATCTGTAGAGACCCTTCAGATACCCTGGCCAAAAGCATTGCCATTGGTCCTTCTGAACCTTAGGGTCACTCCTTTCGGAACCCACAAACTATGCTTAACCATATATTAGAACAATCTTTCCATGGCATGCTCCCAGGACATGAAGACCTTAAGCACCATACCTTACAACCTGGAGAGTTGTCTATTGGAAAAGACATCACTCTCTTCAACCCCACTGGAAAGGTCACTATCAGGTACTGTTAACCAACCCTTGTGCCACGAAACTCCAAGGAATAGGCTCTTGGATCCATATATCACATCTAAAGAAAGCACCAAACCCTGACTGGACCTACATCCCAACTGGTGACCTAAAAGTAAAGATGTGCAAGAATTGAAGCATACAGTAGCTTAAGGAAACAGCTTTCCCATGATGACCGGCCTGTATATCTTTTCCTTACTCTTCTTGCCTTATCTTCTCCCTCTCTTTCTTGGAAAGACAATGCTCTTACCCATATTTCCTAATCCATTGCCAAAGGGGGAAACCTTCTGACTGTTGAATATGTTACCAGAAACCTCGATATGTCCATGACAGTGGTGACCCTCTGGTATTAAGTCTGATTGATGTAACGAAATAGCCCCTCTCTTTGCAGCCTTTAGGGACAAAATCCACAGAACAGAATGTTTTCTTCTTAAATATTCCCCAAACGTCATTGACTCTTGGCTCTAAAGGACCAACTGGTAAATTCCAGTTAGTGGCACTGTTAATAAGTCTTATGTGCACCACCTGGCTTTAGCCCTGTCTGTGGCAAATGAAACTCTCAATGAGCCTATGAATGTTTGGACAGCTGGTAAATGGGAGGCCAGTGTTTGCTGGGATATTTAACCATCCCTGTTAATATCTATAATAAATCTGAAGCTTCCCACTGATCTTCCCCATTATATCTTCGTAAGCATCTTAAATGGGAACTACCTGGGGCATACATGACTCCGGGCTTGCCTCCATAGCGAGAGGCTTTCCCCCTCGGGTCAAAGTTCCAATGAGAATATGAACATAAATCTCTCCCTAACATTAGAAGAGCTAGCTGATTCTGCAGGCTGACAATGATCACTTGATTCCTTGGCTAAAGTAGTTGTAGACAAGCAATAGCCTTGATTTTGAACCAGGTGGCATTAGCATATACCACCTGTTGCATATGGGTAAACGCCTCTGGAGAAGTAGGAACTCAATTATACGAGAACAGGGAACAAGTGCACTTGCTAGTTGACTACTTTAGGATCATGACTTAAAGCCATCATACAAACAAAGTCATATTACTTTTAATTTGCTTTGTATAATCTTAAATTTTTGCACCTTTGCCTGCCCAACCTCTGCAGAAACTATGCACCAAACAGAATGTTGACTCAACACGATGCTTTCAAGGAAAGATTTTGATCAAAAGGGGAAAATGTGAAAAGGAACAAAGGAAACCTAAATCAAAATGGAGTCAGGAAGCCATGAAGAGAGGGCTGTCACACACAAATCACTCCCTGCCGCTTACAGATCACAGCAGGAAGAAGGGTTTCCTTCTGACTCAGCAGCAAGAAGCTGCTCACCAGTTGCAGCTAACAAAAAAGAAAACTGCCACAGCCCTATCCAGTTTCCTCCTAGAACCTAACGAAAGCTGACCTTCCCTTTGTCTCCTCTGACATGCCTATGGTTCACCATAGTTTGTTTCTCTCAAATTGTAATTCCTCTGCTATTCCTGAATAAACTCATTTTGGCTAGCTTAAGACCTCGTTGTTTTTAAGATCAACACGTCGCATAAACTGCATCTATGATGGCGATGATGATGATGATGTTTGGCAACATCTCTCATCTCTCAAGCATCAGGAAGGCATCATGTTCACTCCTCTCCCCAATAAAGGGAGAGTGGCTTTCCTCCGAAAGCTTCCCTATACATTTCAGTTTTCACACAGCTCAATCTGGCCTGTGGATGAATTTAGATGGAATGAATCTGGAGATATCAGGCTGTGGATATGACAAAGTAGGAGGAAAAAGGCACCCTGCTGCCCTGTTCCTGGGCCAGAACTGGAAGTATTGAGAGGGGAGGGTTGGACCTCTGATTCCCTCAACTGTCCCCAGCATTCTGTCTCAGAATTTCTCCAGTCTCTCCAGGGTTCCTGAATGTGGCTTCAACTGAGCACCTCCTCTGATCTAGCCACTGTGCCGGTCTCTGGGAAGACAAAGTCAAGGAATGTCTGGTCTGGCCTGTGTCACTTCCCCTCTCTGGGCCTCCATTCTCTCCTCTGTAAAAGGGAGTGAGGAGTGAGTGGGAGGGTTGGGGGAATGAGTGGGGACTGACGGAAGTTTGAGGATGGAGGTGCTAGATGAGCTCTGGGGTCACCTCCTACGGATGGCCACTCTGACAGGCTTAGCCTTGCAGACCTGGCTGTCCCTTTTCCTGGTTCTAGCTCCACCCTTCCAGCTCCTCCCCACTCCCCACATTCTCCATAGTTGAGAAAGAAACAGAGTGCCTAGGAAAGATGCCTTTTCCTGTCTCCAACCTCCAGGGCACACCCCACCCCTCCCAGTGCAGAGTGTTGTCCACTTCTCCTCACTGGAACTAGAGACTCCTTCACCTAAACCCAGGCTCACCCTTTCCTTAGGTCCTAACTAAACCTCTTAGCAAAGAGTTTAAATAATTTATCCCCCGGTCCCATCTCCTATTTAGTGTATTCTGTGCCAAGCACTTTCTGTACATTATCTCAATTAACGTCACAAAAATCCTTTGGGATGGATGTCATCCACCTCAATTTGCCAACAAGAAAACAGGGTGGAGGAGGTTAAGCAAGTTGACCAGGATCGCCAACCAGGAAGTGACAGCATCCAAACGGCCCAGCCTCCTAACTCACTTCTTCTGGTTCTGCCCCGAGGGGGTGGCAAACAGGTCTCCAGTGACATTGCAGAGCCCTGAAGCGCCCTTCAGACCAGAACCTCCTCGTTCCTTAACTCCTAGATCCCGCCCTTTCCCACTTCAGCAGGGTTTGCGGTAAGGCCTAGAGGCCTAGAGCAAGTGGATGGATTCAAAGTGAGAAGCCACAGTCACCTCGCCGACCCCAGGGCCCCTGCACCCAACTCGCAGGGAAAAGCTGGAAGGTGCAGGGTACCTGTGCCCTCTGCGGAGCTGCCGGGGATTTGGCCAAGACCAGGTGCAGCCCGCCCCCGGACCGGGGTCGGGGCGGAGACAGGGCTGAGGGGGGCGGAGACAGGGCTGAGGGGGGCGGGCCCGGGTGGGGGTCGGGGCGGAGCCGGGTACCGAAGAGGGGGCGGGGCTAGGGCTGGAGTCCGGGCGGAGCCTGGAGCAGGGGCGGGGGGAGCCGGGGCCGAGGTCCAGGACCCCGTTGGGGCACGCCCGGGGACCTGAGCAGGGCCAAGGTCTCGAGGGGTCAGGGCGGAGTTGGGGACTGGAGTGGGGCCGGGGCCGGGGCCGGGAGCCCAGGGCGGGGGCGGGGCCCGGGTAAGGCGGGGCGGGAATGGTCTTCCGAGTTGCCAAGGCGGGAGGGAAAACAGTAGGCGGAGGAGAGGAGGACGGGAGAGGGGAGGAGGGAGGAGGGCAGAGGGAAGAGGGCAGAGGGAAGAGGGCCGTGACTTGGCAGCTCCAGCTTCGCTCAGCTTCGCTCCGCGCACCCACGCCTCGCTGCCCCGCTTCGTGCCCCCCACCCGGGCATGCGCCCCCCGAACCCCCGGCCACCCAGAGCCCGCGCCGCCCCCCAGAGCCTTCGCAGAGCCGGCTGCGCAGGATGGGCGCCCTCGGTCCCAAGCCGCCGCCGCTGCTGCTGCTGTTAATCCTGGGTAAGCCCGGCTCTGGCTCCCAGCCCCGCCCGGCAGGTGCCTGCCACCTGGTGACCAGCCCTGCCCTCCTCTCCAGCATTTCGGAGCCCCTCGCACCCCCTTCTCCGTCAGGGGCTCCCCCAGCCTTCCCGGGCCTGGCGCCCAGCTGCTGTCTGTGGCCGCGCTCCGGGCCAGTCTTGGGGCGGGCGGGGGTGGGGTAGCGGTGAAGGCTCCCCAGTTCTAGGCCCCGGGCTGGGGCACAGTGAGGACCCACCGGATGTCGCCCCCAGGAACCGCCAGGCCCCACTTCTCAGCCGGCACACTCAGGTCCTGAGGTCGCTGCGCACAAATGCTGCGACTCCTCTCTGCCTCACTTAGCTTAAGGCCCAGCCTTGCGTGCTCGCCCTGGTGGGCAGTGCCTGTCCATCTTTATAATTGCCCAAGTTGGCTGGAGGCCCAGGGGCCGGTTCTGCCCACAATCTTTGAAGTACGTCTACCCTAACTGCACCCCCCTACCACCCCCCTTCATCATCTGAAGTTGGAGGCAGTTCCATCTCCATCCTGGGCTGGGTCTTTCCCCCACTTTCCCTCTCCCAGATAGCAGCACTTGGCTCTGTAGCCTCCCACTGGTTGTCACACCCCCTTAGTCCCAGCTTCCCTGCCTCAGGAGAAACCAGGCTCCATGGAGACTGATGCTGAGATCTCCAAGCACCCTGTACCTGTTGTGGTGGGTGTTCATGGTGGGATGTTCTGGGCCACCGCTGCATGGATGCATGAGGACCGTGACAGTGAAATGTTTTTGGCGTGAATGGGAGGGCTCCCTGTAGGGATGGTCTGGGGAGGAGTGTGGTATCGAGGCAGTGAGACTGCCTGTACAGATGTTCAGGAGACTGAAACCCTTGAAGTAAGAATACAGGGTGGTGAGGGGGTGGCTTTGGTGCCAGGATTTGGAGCTGCCATAGTTAAGGCAGAGGCTGACGTAGCTCCAGCCGCCTGTTTCTAGACCAGAGCTCCATCGTGGTGCCAAGGAGCCTCCCTGTGCTGCATAGGTCCCTGGGCCCTGGGGGACTAGAATGAGTCCTCTCCTTGGGGCCCTGGGTGGGAGGCAGGAGGATATACAGAGGAAGGAGCTGTGAGGCCTGGCTGCCTAGTATTTGGCCCTTTTTCCCCAGTGGGCAGCGTGGAGCAGAGAGGAGCCCAGGGTAAATGTGGTGCAAAGAGACAGAAGAGCTTGCCGAGATGTGAGCGCCCTGGGTGTAGGTGCTTAACTTTCATTTTGAAGATGAGGAAATGAAGTCACTTGCCCCAGAGAACATATCTAGTGAGTGTTGGGGCTTGGATTTGAAACCACTCCCACGTGACTCCAAAGCAGGTCTCTTTGCTCTCCTTTCCCTCTCCGCTAACACAGAGGAGGGGACCTGGCTGGGGAGAGAGCTGCCTGGCAGCTGGTTTCCCAAGGCAGTGGGGGTGACTTTCCCATGGGGATCTCCAAGCATCAGCATTTGTGGAGCCAGGAAGATGGGAGGGGGCCCTCCTGAGCAGAGTCTGCCCAGAGCCCAGGGAAGGTGTCAGCTCGGTGTCTCCGCCATCACTCTGATTATGAAACATCCTCGGGCAGGGCCTTGCTGAGACACAGGCTCACTCACTGTCAGGGTGGAAGCTCTTAGCTCTCTTCCAGAAACTGAGGCCTGGGAGTGGAAGGGGCTGGTCCAAGCGGTACAGCTGGGGATGGGGATGGGGCTGGGGCTGGAACTGGAACCCGACCTCCTGATCCCAGCCTGTGCTCTAACCGAGCAACCACAAGTTTTCCCTCTGAGTCAGCCGCAGGAAGAAGGGAAAGGTAAGGGTAGTGCTTCTGGAGGAGCTGGAGGACAGTTTGACTACAGATTAGGTGTTTTCCTCCAGCCGGTTATGCCCCTGGGAGTGACATTCTGGTTGGTGAGGTCAGTGCCCTCAGGCCTCTCCTTGGAGTTCCCCATGCCTCTCTGGCTTTGTCCCTCTGCAGGGGCGTGTGGAAGCTAGCCAAGGATAGTAGGAACTTGGCCAAGACATTATACTTCTTGTACCTTAACTTTCTCATCTGTAAAATGGAGGCAGAGGGCTGACCCAGCCCTTCTTACATTCTGAGGTTCTGTGATCTGGGGCTGTGGAAGGATGGAAGGAGAGAAGGAAGAAGCTGAGCCCTCCAAGGCCACCGGGAGTATCTGCGAGGGCAGGGTAGGGGTGAGGGTGGGGTGAAGAAGAATTTTGGCCTCTTTGAGGAGAGAAAGATGGGAAGGGGCAGCTGGGGGGTTATTGCCGCCCTACTGAAAGGGAGCGGGGATGTAAATAAATGCACACCATATGCAAATGAAGGCTTCTGTTAGGGAGTTGGAGGGGGTGGGGTGAGGGTTGTTTGTCAGCTGGGCCTGCCCAGGAAGATTGGCAGGCACTGGTGGGGGAGGGGAGCTTCTGCCTCCAGAGGCAAAGGGCAGAGGCTGGTTCTTACCCCATGAGCCTCAGCTGCCTCGGCAGCCCTGTGGGGCAGAGAAGCAGTGAGCTCATGGCACAGCTGGAGTGGGGAGGGATTGTGTGGTGAGAACTGACTGGGCCTGTGCTCTGTCCTGCTCCGGCCATTGGCTCCATTGTCTGGAGTCCCCTGGCCCAGGTGACACAGCTGAGCGAACCAGCCCTTCTGATCAAGATTTTGCCAGCTCCCTTCAAACAAAGGACGGGGACATGTGGTCTCAGGATCCCTTAGCTAGAAGGCTCAACTGGCATAAACGTGGGGAGACGGGGTGGAGGGGGAATTAAGGCACAGCCGGAATCGGGAATGGTTAAATCAGGAAGCAGATACACTCCTTTCTGACCTTAGATGCTCTGCTTCTGGCCTGCCAGTAATGGGGTGTTTCTGGGGTCTGAGGCAAACCTGGCTCTATACCACCACCTCCTTGAGACCCAGGTGTCTTACCTCCCAGCTTCCTTTGCCTGTTCTTGGAACAGGGCCCAAGTGTATACCAACTTTCCTCAGGTTTCCTTTCCTTTCACAAGCAGAGGTCAAGAGTGATGCGGGGGTGGGGGTGGGGGGATGCAGTAGGGACCCAGGCATCCCTAACTTCTCCTGTCCTTCCCTATAGGAGTCGGGTGCTGTGCCCGGGAGGTGCTAGTCCCTGAGGGGCCCCTGTATCGCGTGGCTGGCACAGCCATCTCCATCTCCTGCAATGTCACTGGCTACGAGGGCCCTGCCCAGCAGGACTTCGAGTGGTTCCTGTACAGGCCTGAGGCCCCAGAGGCTGCCCTGGGCATTGTCAGTACCAGGGATACCCGATTCTCCTATGCTGTCTTTGGGCCCCGAGTGGCAGCTGGTGAGGTACAGGTGCAGCGTCTGCAGGGTGATGCCGTGGTGCTCAAGATTGCCCGCCTGCAGGCCCAGGATGCTGGCATTTACGAGTGCTACACACCCTCCACTGATGCCCACTACCTGGGCAGCTACAGCGGCAAAGTGGAACTGAGAGGTACTGGGCCCTGGGATGGGGTCAGGGCCGTGCCCTCCCAAAAGGCAGAAAGTCAGGGCCAGCAGGGACCTAAGAGGAACCTGAGGCCCAATGAGGTTAAGTGACTTGCATGAAGTCACCCAACAAGTTAGTGGCTGGCCTGAGACTCTAACCCAGAACTCTGGGTTAACTCCCTTCATTTCAGTCCACTGCTCTTATTCTGTCAAGCTACTTCCTGGGAGAGAAGAAGTGTCCTTAAGCTGTCCAGCACCTTTCCATTCCCTGATGGGGTAGGGGAGCCTGATAGGGTGAACAGACTCCATTCCTGGAGATTCCAGGATCCAGATCTGGGGGAGTGGGGGTGGCGGGGGAAATAGAGGCAGGGTAGGAGGAGTGAGACCACATGACATTCTTGCTCTCAAGTTTCTTTGTCTTCTGAGAGGGAAGACAGAGCCACTCTTCTGAGTATTTCAAACAGGGGTCAGTCTCAAACATAAGGGTCAGTAGGCGATGGGCTGGTTCTATGAAATTCAACAAGTATTGAGTGCCTGTTGTGTGCCCAGCACTGTGCTTGGCACCATTGCGTTACAGAAGAAATAATACAGCATGAAGTCTCTGCCTTCTAGGAGCTCACAGTCTATTTAGGGAAATAGGTTGTAGGTAGGAAACAGTACCAAGGGTTAGTTACCGTACAGCTCCCAGCCCTCCCTCACTCCAGCTGTTCTCTCCAGTTCTTCCAGATATGCTGCAGGTGTCTGCTGCCCCCCCAGGGCCCCGGGGCCGTCAGGCCCCGACTTCACCCCCTCGCCTGATGGTGCACGAGGGGCAGGAGCTGGCACTGGGCTGCCTGGCACGGACGAGCACGGAGAAGCACACACACCTAGCCGTGTCCTTTGGGCGAGCTGTGCCCGAGGCGCCAGTGGGGCGAGCAACTCTGCAGGAAGTGGTGGGACTCCGGCCCGACATGGCCGTGGAGGCCGGAGCTCCCTATGCTGAGCGGCTGGCGGCAGGGGAGCTGCGGCTGGGCAAGGAGGGGACTGAGCGCTACCGCATGGTGGTGGGGGGCGCCCAGGCGGACGACGCAGGCACCTACCACTGCACTGCCGCTGAGTGGATTCAGGATCCCGATGGCAGCTGGGCCCAGATTGCGGAGAAGAGGGCTGTCCTGGCCCATGTGGACGTGCAGACGCTGTGTGAGTGCCACGCGTCCCATGGTGCCAGCTGGGAGCCTTGGTATCTCAGTAGGCACCATGGGCACTAGATGGCTATCGTCTGACTCCAGGGAGCCCACCTTCCCTAGAGTGAAGTCCCATTAGTATCGCTTCCTGTTAGCACCTGTACCCATGACGGGCTTTCTCTGCTCAGAAATTGGGTGTGGGGATGGGAGGGCGATGGCTGAGGCGTGAGAGCCAGGCCCCTGGGTGGCAAAGACGGGTGGCCTCGAAGTTGCTGCTATCAAGGAAGGACAGGTGCTCTGTGCCCTCTCCTGCCTCCCTGACACCCCTTCCCCTCCTGTGTTTCAGCCAGCCAGCTGGCAGTGACAGTGGGGCCTGGGGAACGTCGGATCGGCCCAGGGGAGCCCTTGGAGCTGCTGTGCAATGTGTCAGGGGCCCTGCCCCCAACAGGCCGTCATGCCGCCTACTCCGTGGGCTGGGAGATGGCACCTGCAGGGGCACCTGGGCCCGGCCGCCTGGTTGCCCAGCTGGACACGGAGGGTGTGGGCAGCCTGGGCCCTGGCTACGAGGGCCGGCACATTGCCATGGAGAAGGTGGCTTCCAGAACCTACCGGCTACGGCTGGAGGCTGCCCGGCCTGGGGATGCGGGCACCTACCGCTGCCTCGCCAAGGCCTATGTCCGAGGGTCTGGGGCCCGGCTTCGGGAAGCCGCCAGTGCCCGCTCCCGGCCCCTCCCCGTGCACGTGCGTGAGGAAGGTGAGAGGGGGCGGGTTGGCCCTGGACAGGATATGGGGTCTGCAGAACGTTTCCCTTCTGTTTCTGTGCCTCTCTCCCTCTCCATCGGCTGCCTCCGTGTCTCAGTCTCACACTCCTCTTCTAAGATTGTGGGAGCACCCGGAGTTTCTGGGGTGTTGCTTGGACAGCAGTCCTAGCCCCATGCCCCTTTCACCTTCTGACTTTTGTTCTGCAGGTGTGGTGCTGGAGGCTGTGGCCTGGCTAGTGGGAGGCACAGTGTACCGCGGGGAGACGGCCTCCCTGCTCTGCAACATCTCTGTGCGGGGCGGCCCCCCCGGGCTGCGGCTGGCTGCCAGCTGGTGGGTGGAGAGGCTGGAGGACGGGGAGCTGAGCTCTGCCCCTGCCCAGCTGGTGGGTGGCGTGGGCCAGGACGGTGTGGCAGAGCTGGGGGTCCGGCCCGGAGGAGGCCCCGTCAGCGTGGAGCTGGTGGGGCCCCGAAGCCATCGGCTGAGACTGCACGGCTTGGGGCCCGAGGACGAAGGCGTGTACCACTGTGCCCCCAGCGCCTGGGTGCAGCATGCTGACTACAGCTGGTACCAGGCGGGCAGTGCCCGCTCAGGGCCTGTCACGGTCTACCCGTACACACATGGTGAGTGGTGCCCCCCCTTGCTCATGCGCCCCCAGCCCCCCTCACCCCCATGCTCTTGTTCTCCTTTTTGCATCTCATCCTCCTGCTAGTGGTCCCTCTGGTTCCTCTTTCTCTTCCTCTTTGCTTCACACGGAAAGTCTGAAAGTCCGGCTTTCAGCCCTTCAGTGCCCGGCTGCCCCGGTGTCCTGGTGGTAGGGGCTGGCTTGAGCGCAGAGCGGGCAGGGAGCAGGTGGGGGAAAGCTGTGTGGGAACGGGAGGAGGTGGTGTGGACAGCCTGACCGAGAAGGTACTGGCACGTGGGTGGAGGGCAGTGACACCCCAGACTGAACACAGCCATCCTCTCTCGCCCAGCCCTGGACACCCTGTTTGTGCCCCTGCTGGTGGGTGCAGGGCTTGCCCTAGCCATCGGAGCCACCATCCTGGGCTCCATCACCTGCTGCTTCATGAAGAGGCTGCGGAAACGGTGATCCCTCACACCCCAGGTGAGGGGCAAGGACCCCCATCCCCATCCCTGTCTTCCCTAGTCCTGAGATGAGCAGCTCCCTCCCTGGTCCCAGCTGGAGAAGGAGAAGCCCCTCTCAGCTCTGCGGGCCAGGGCCAGGAGGAATTCACACTCTCCTTAGGCCCCTCCACGTGCGCTCTCCCGTTCCTGCAGGTGTGACTATCTTCCAGCCCAGCCGCAAGCCCACCTCTGGTGTCTGAATACCCTCTCCCTCTGCCTGCCCTTCCTTTAATTTATTTGACCTACTCCCACCCAGAGTGGGGGACACGGCCCCCATGCCCCACTCCTTCCTTCCCAAGCTCCTCCCTCTGGCCTTCTGTTCATGATCTCATACATAGCCCAACGGGAGGCCGTTCCCTGTCCTAGAATTAGTTTTTCTAAAATGTGAATAAACTTGTTTTATAAAATGCAGGGCTGGCTGTGTCTTCCCCGCTATGAGGCTCTAAGAGGCAGGGGCGCGTGGCAGGTGGGCTACTGGGGGCTGACAGCCTCTTCTGGACGACCCGCACCTCTCTTCCCCCCCAGAAACACCATCTGGCCACCATGGGCCGTGCCACCTACCCCGGGAGGGGAAACCTGGGTCCCATCTGCTGTCTGAGCTGTCAGTGCAGAGCCAGTTCCTGTTGGGATTCCTCCTTGGGGTAGGGAGAGAGAAAGGGGGATGAGTTCCAGTTGAGCACGGCCTCTGCCCCTAGACGTCTCCTAGGTTGCAGGGCAGGGTCTTCCAGGGCCCGGTGCCCTTTTCTGAGTCCCCACGCTATTCTGCAGTCTCATTCTCTCCGTCAGGCTAATCTTGGACCTGACTCCTCCCCCCAGGCCCTGGGGCCTCAGCCTTTCTCCTCCTGATCTCCATTATTCTGCCAGACAGCAGCAGAATGGAAGGCCCAGAACACAGCCACCTAGGCGACGGGGACGCCAGCAGTCAGAGGGGCCCCTGCATACACCCGCCCCACCACCTGCGCGCAAGCCCCCTTGCTTCACCCATCCTCCCGTGCCCCCGGGGCTCCCTGCATTTGTCTCTGCCTAAGGATTCTCGGATCCTAGAATTCTTAGCTGCACCGCACCTCGAGAGGCACGCAGTCTACCTCTTTCAACTCAGTGATTTAAACATTTATTGAGCATTACCAGTTTACCAAGTGTTGTTTTTACAGATAGGGAAACTGAGGCCCAGAGAAGTGATGTGACTTGCCCAGAGTCATAGAACTAATTCGTGACAGTGTCAGGCCTAGAACCCAGGTCCCCAGACTCCTTGCACTGCACACAGTGGGGCCCTGAGTGGTCGCTGAGTGGCAAGGAGAGGGGTGGCGGGGTCTCAATGCCTTCCATCCAGCCTCAGTTCCTCTACGGTGGGTTCACTTGCAATGGGTGAACTACTGCGTGAGTGAGTGCGGACACCCAGAGCCCGCTCCCTCCTGTCTAGACTCCAGATGTTTCAGCAAATTAAACCAGAACTGTTTCTTACCCCATGCCCCAACATTTGTTCTTTGGGAACAGCCAGCACCAGTGTTCAGGGACCTCATCTTTGGGTGATAGTGACCCAAGTCACCATGTGACCTGAGGCAAAGCTGTTCTCTCCGAGCAGACCCAAGCTGGCGTGGGCTCCCTCCGCAGCCCCCTTTCCTGCTTCCAGGAGGCACAGCATCCCCCAGGACCCCAGCTTCCCAGCCTGGAATGCAGCACACTGGGGTGCTTCCCCGCAAGGGGCTCAGACTTTTGTTAAAGAACAGGAATGGGGTACAGCCAGGGCCAAGGGCTGGAGGTCACTGCTGGGCCCGTGTGGTGGGAGGGTGTGTCTGCCTGTGTGTACACGTCTCTCCCAGAGGCAGGTCCCCCTACCTCTGCCCCTTCTCGACTCGCCATTGCTCCTCCTTCACAATCCTGGGGTGGGGGGGTGTCCCTGGTGACCGCGATGACACCAGGAAGGGGGTGCACGTGGCATGGGAACACCTCTCCAGGGGCTCCTGCCCCAGCTGGGCAGACAGCAGGTCACAGTCACATCCAGACATTTGGACTCTCGCTTCTCTGTCACATCTTCTCCCACATTTAATCCTGCCTCTTAAGTCCTACGTGGGATTCTCTCCTTTGCCACAGATGCCCTTCCTACTTCAGCTCGCCACCACCTTGGCAGCACTTCCCCTGAAGCCTTCCTGACTGCTCTGTCCCATCTATCTTGCCTACTCATCTTGCCCAAACACCATCTCTAGCTTGTCACAGCCCTATTTCCACTGACGGGTGAGTCCCTAGGCCCAGAGTCAGACAATTCAGCCTTGGTTTCACGGTCTCCTTTCCCCCCACCGCAGTTCTCCATACCCATTATATTTCAGTCTCCTCCCCAAGGACCCTCAGCTACTCCTCAGCTTGATGCCCACCTCCTGACAGGACCCCCAAGTCTGCTTAGGGAAGGGCTTCTCGGAGCGTGGTCCCTGTTCCAGCAGCGTCAGCAGGACCTGGGACTTGTTAGAAATGCAAAGTTTTGGTCTCTACCGCAGACCCATTAAGTCAGAAACTCTGGGAGTGGGACTCAGCCATATGTGTTCCCAAGCCCTCCAAGGGACCCTGATGCCCACCCAAGTTCGTGACTGCTGGCTCAGGTCACTCTCCAGGCCTGACGCAATCCCTAGCTTTCTGATTACCAAGCCCTTCCACCCCGTGCTTGGAGAGATCGCCCAGGTTCTCAGTTTGAAACAGCTGCCACAGGCATATTTCTCTGTTTTCCCCACGTGTACTGTATTCCTAGAATAGGAATCGGGTCTCTGACTGTCCTCCCCACACATGCCTGGGTCAGTGCTCTGGACCCAACGGGCACCCAGTGAACCACGTGAACGACTCCCTCTCACTGTGCCCTAGGACTGATTCTGCTTTCCTGAGGACCCCGTGTCCCAGCTCTAGTGAACTCATGTTTCTCCATCTCTCCCTGGCCCTTCTTCCTCCTCAGAACCTCTCTATCCCCTCCCACCCCTGCAGTGGTACTCACGAGACCTCACTTCACTGTCAGAAAATAGCCATCCCTTGTTCGCCTTTCCTAGGCCCTGCCCCAGGGCCCCAGCTCTGGCATCTCCCCCATCGCCGGTTTCCCTGCACACATGGACAAGGTCATTCACACCCTGCTGAGCCGCCCTGCAGCCTTTCACCCTCCCTCTCAGCCTGTCACAGTGGCAGGGGTGGAGCTGGGAGGGCACCCTCCTCATCTCTGCCCGCCTCCGTCCAGCTTTCTCACCTCTGGGTCAGCTTGGGCTACTGTGTCCAGTGAGACAGGTGCGCCAGACTCAGGGAAGCTGGCTGAGGAGGTGAGTGGGGACTAAAATCCAGCCCACACTCTGCTCCCCAAGCCATGCACCCTAGTTTGGGGTAGTGTCAGTCTGGAGGAAAAATCCGCCTTTTTAGAATTTGCACCAAGATGCTCTATGAGTCAGCGGCAGCCCTGAGCACGCCACCTGTCTGTTGGTCTGTTGGCCCATTCACCTATCCACTGGCTGGCTGTCTCTCTCTGCTTCCACCTTCTCATCCAACCCGCATAGGTCCATCCTTCTGTCCATCCATCCACGCGTGAACAGAAGTGAAGGTCAAACACAGACAGGCTGGCAAGTTTACCCATTCCCCACCCTCCATTCTCCTGAAATCAGGATCTCTCCCATCCATGTTGGATCCCAGACCTGAGATTCTGAGGAGGCTCCCCAGCTTTAGTGCATTCCCAGGGACCTTGCCTGCGCCCTCCTCCACCTTCCATAACCAGCTCCCCAGGTACCTGTGTCTGGCCCTGCCACAGGGATCTGGAGGAAACTGGTCACACCTTGGACTCACTCTCCGGGGGTGGCAGGCAGCCATTCTGCTCTTTGTCAGCCCCAGCCTCTTCGCCCGCCCCCTCCCCCAGCCCCTCCTCCTCCACCTTCTCGTCCAGCCGGCTGGGGATGGACCAGTAGAGATGGGCGTCAAGGCGGGCTGCGGCCTCGGCCAGCTCCCGGGCGCTGCATGAGGGTGTGGGCACCTCAAAGGTCTGGTGGAAGCTGGCATAGTCTACCTCGTAGAAGCCATCCTCCAGGGTCAGCACTGACGTGAAGCGGTGACCCCACAGCACCTCATCCACCAGGTAGGAGCTCCGAGCTTGGCATGTCATTCCTGGGGGTAAGGGCATGGGTCAAGGGGGATCCCGGCCCCAGCCTTCCCTCCCCTGCCTCATTCCACAACCCTATTCCTAGAACCCTTCCCTGGAGCCCTCCTCAAGGACCCCCACCCACCCACTTTGGTCCAGCCCGCTTTCTCTTCCTTCCCAACTCTTGTACTTGTCCAGTTCCCCCTCCTCCTCTCCATTTGCCCCAACTCCTCTTAACCTCCAGCCCACATTCTCCCCTCCTCTCCACTGGAGATGCCAGTCAGAGAAGCTTAACCTTGAAACTGACCTTGGGGATCATCTAGCCCAATTTTCCTCTCCATACAGGGCTCCCCACTGGAGCATTCCCAATAATGGGCAACTAGCTTGCTCTTGATTACATCTCAGGATTGAGAGCTCACCACCTCACAAGGAGCCCACTCCTTTGTGTGACGGCTCTAATATTTGGGTTGTTCTTTATACAGAGCTAAAATCTGCCACCCTTATTTTCACTCTCCTGCTATGTGACACCCCTTCAAGTATCTGAAAGCAGGAGTCTCAGTTTTCATCATGTCTTCTCTCCTTCAGGCTGAACACCCCTGTGTCCCTCCACCATTCCTGATGTGACCTGGCTTCCAAAAATTTTACTTTCTTGACTGCAAACCAGAGTGGCCAAGGAGGATCCTTTAAGCACTCTGAGTGTGATAAATACTCCGACTGTGGCCTGATCCATGCATAAGAGAGGGCTCGCCACCTCTCTCTTCTGGCCATGATGCTTTAGCTAATAGGGCCCAAGATTACATTACATAAACATTTTTGGAAGCTGTATCACATTGCCTGTGGCCAACTAAAACCTCCAATTCTTTTTTCACCAGAGCTCTTCCATGCTGTGCTTACATAAGTGATTTTTTAAAGCCTAAATGTAGAACTTTATATTTATTCGTTTTAAATGTCATCTTGTTGGATTTTGGCTCATTTTACTTGCTTTTCAGAAGCATTTTGGATACTGACTCTCTCACCCAAAATATTACCATCCTTTCCAGCTTTGTCTCTCTAGAAAAATCCAACAAGCTCCCCTCCCTATCTCCTCCACCCCACCCTCCCCATATCTCCTCCACCTCACCCTCCCCTGTCCTCCTTGCTGTGGGCCTGTGTCCTGTTTTCTCTGTGGGGTGGGCACACCCACCGGGGCAAGTGATTTTCCTTCTACCCTGAGATCTCTCATATTCCCCTCAGCTCATACGCACCTCCGAACAAGGGAGAACGGAAGAGTGAACATTAGCTAAGCAGAGACTGGCTCTCAACATTGAAAGCCCTGCCCTGAGCAAACTTGGGGACATTCCTTTGTTCCTTTGGTGAAGACTGGCGTAGGAAATGTCCGGTAGAGGAGGGGAAGAAGAGGCAAAAGGGACACTGGGGAGAGGGGCTGCAAGGAAGAAAGGGAAGGGCTGGAGGTACAAAGGGAGAAGAGGGTTGGGCAGGGACTTCTCAGGTACCAGCAAAAATGTGCCAGCCGGTGAGATGAGAGGAAAGGAAGCAGGGTGCATGGGGGAGGGGGAAGGAGTTAAGGGAGTATGGGGGTGGGGAGAAGGAGTGGGGAACACTGAGGCAAAGAGCGGTGAAGTAGAGGCTCAGCCTGAAGGGCCAGGAAAAGGGTTTGATGGCACCAGTCTGGGAGAAGCCAGCAGGGGGCAACACTGGCAACAGTGGCAGGAACTGCGGGGCCCCCTGCTGGGCCTTTGGTTATCCCACTTGCACTTTTCTTCTCCACTTCTGGCTCTCAAGTCCCAAAGGACTCATTTCCTGCCCCTGCACTGGTCTTATCCTACCTGCTTCCAAACCTTTCACTGTATAAGCCTGAGTTGGAGGTTCTGACATCAGAGGTACATTGCTAGTTCCTTCTGGAAAGGGGCTTGAAATGTGCAGATCATCTATCCTTTGTCAGTGGAAACCGACGTGGGGAAACTGAGGCAGAAGTGAGCCCAGCTATCAACCTCTCCCTAAGGTCCAGCCTAGGAATAACTCAGGCCATGGAAAACCTGCACCATCACATTCCAGGGGCCTGGACCTCTCAGTACTGAGAAAAACCCGGAACCTATCCCTTCCTTCCTACTCTGCACCCTAAATGCTGAAGCCAGACTGCCTGGGTCCAATCCAGACGTGGCCACTTATTTAGCCTATGACTGTGGACAACTTAACCTTTCACTGGGGCAATTTCCTCCCTGAAAAATGAGCACAGTAAAAAGAAATTACCTTCATGGGGCTCCGATTAAATAAACCAGGAGGTGTAAAGTGCTTTGGAACCGTGCAGGGCACAGAGTAAGCACTGGGTGTTGTCTATTATCATTACTGTCTCCTATTCCCAGTGACACAGACCTCTCAGCCCAGGGCCCCAGGCCAGGGCCACTTTGGAGGATTCCTCCCAGCTTTCTCTCGCCTCTCTGGGTGGGTGGGTGGGGGGGGTCACTCTTTTCATACACCCCTCCCAACCCATCTCATCTCAGCTCTCATCCTCCACCAGCCTCTCCATCCACCCCCACCCCACCCCCCACCCCGCTTCCTCCGCCCTGGCCCCTCTGGGTCCAATTCCCCGCCCACCCGCTCCCCTCCTCTCCCTGCACTTCCTCCTCTCCCTTCTCCTTCAGCCCGCCCGCACCCGTGGCTTCCACCATGCCCTCGAGGATGACGACGATCTCGAAGTCGTCCCTCTCGAGGGCGCGGCGCGACGCCTCCCAGAAGGGGCTGGCGGCGTCGATCTCGTGGCTGATGACGAGCGGTGAGACGAGGAAGAGGCGGTCGTCGCCCGTGTCAAAGCCCACGCTGAGGTCGGTCTGGTGCAGCGGGATGAACTCGCCCTCGAGCGTCTGGCGCGAGCGGATGAGCTTGGCGCGGATGGAAGCCTCGACTATGTGCGACGAGCGCAGGTCGCCCACGCGGAACATGAGGCAGAGGCGCCCGTCGCGCAGCGACACCACGGCGTGCGAGGAGAAGACGAGCGTGGCGGCGCGCTTGTTGGGCTGCGAGATCTTGACGAACATGCAGCCCACCATGAAGGCGTTCACCATGGAGCCCAGGATGGCCTGCAGCAGCAGCAGCACGATGCCCTCGGGGCACTGGTCGGTGATGACGCGGTGCCCGTAGCCGATGGTGGTCTCCGTCTCGATGGAGAAGAGGAAGGCGGCCACGAAACCGTTGAGGTTGTTGACGCACGGCGTCCACGCCGTGTCCTCCAGGTGCTCCAGGTCGCCGCGGCCGTAGGCGATCAGCCACCAGATGGCGCCGAAGAAGAGCCAGGTGAGCGCGTAGGCCAGCACGAAGAAGAGCAGGCTCAGGCGCCACTGCAGGTCCACGAGCGTGGTGAACAGGTCGGTCAGGTAGCGGTACGTCTCGCGCACGTTGCCCTGCTGCACGTTGCAGCGGCCGTCCTTCTCCACGTAGCGCTGGCGGCCGCGGCGCCGCGGCTGCTCCTCAGGCCCCGGCGAGAAGGCGGCGTTCTCCTGCGCCATGGCCGTGGCCGCGGCGGGGAGGTCACGGCCCGGGCGGCGGCGCGGGGCCTGGAGGGGCTGAGAGGTGGGCCAGATTAGCCGAGCCGCGGGAGAGGCCGAGACGTCCGGGCCTGCGCCCAGGGGCCGGGTGGCCCAGAGCGAGTCCCTTGCTGTGTCAGCCTCAGCTTTCCGCATCGGTAGAATGGGAGCAATACACACAACCCTAGCCGTCCCCACCCCCAGCTCACAACACCGTGAAGATCAAATGGGATAGTGTGTATGAACTGGATCGCACTCTGCACGACTGAGTGTTTTCAGGGAAACGGGGTACCAGAGGTCTTGGTCCCACTGCTCTAACTGGGCTGCACAGCACCTCACGGCCACCCCCAGGCGAGAGGCCCAGGCAAGGAGGGAGCTTCCGGAAACGCTTAGGCTGTGGGTTCCTTCGAGGCAGGTGCTTAATCTTCCTCTCCTGTGCAGAGCCCTCCCTGCCCGAAGGCCACCCCCGCCCCACTCCGCCCTGGCTGATATCAGGCAGTCCCCTAATCCCTGTCTCCGCAATTCAACCTGCTGTCTAACCAGGCTCTTTGGAAGTTCACCTGGAGACTGACACAGAAAGTCTTTCCCATTCCTCCCTCCTTGGACCTCGCTTACTCTACCCCCTCCCACATCTTCTTCCTCTCAACAAGCTTACGAAGGAGAAATGGAAGTGGTGGAAAACGAGTGAAAAATCTCCAGTGGGCAAGGGTTGAACATTCCCACCTTGGGAAATTCCTACTGGAAATCCTCCCTGAGGACTGACCATGATCATTGCGGCTGTAGCGTCAGCCCCATTTCCCCTAGGTTATTTCCACAGTGGAGACAGCCTGCAAATGGGCAGGAGGACGGGAGAATATGAGATCAACACGGACAGCCGGGGTAAAGGAAGCACAAAGTTCAAGGTAGGCTTGCAGCCCTCTAGTATCCTATTCTTCATGAGCCATTAAATCAGATAAGTGATTTAAGCACACACCTTTAACTCCTTCCTCCCTTCAGTTCGCCCCTCCCTCCCCAGCCTCCCACCTCCCTTGACTATCCTTAAACAGCCCCCCTCCATATGCCGCAAAGCTCACATTCCAAGGGAAGCCTACCTGATTTTGCTTTAAGTTCTTCCCCGTGAGGAGCTCTCTGAGCTGCAGGCTGCCCTGAGAGAGAGAGACCCAGAGCCCTTCTCTAGGCACCCAGGGGCCCCTAGGAGGTATGGCTCGTATGAGGAAAGGTTAAGAATTCAGGACTTTTTTCAACTTTCCCTTCTTCTTGGGAATCATCCTCTTTCCCCACTCCAAGGAAACCTGGGCTGGCTCGAGTGGGGTGATGGAGGGGAAGAGTGTGACATAAGGACCACAGATGGCCTGGACGTTTGACCAGGTCCTGGGGAGAAACTGCCTGGGTATGTAACTCCAAACCCAGCACTCTCGAATTTAAATTCTGGAGTGAGGTGTTCTGCAGCCAGACCTTTGGAGGCTCTGTGTGTGTGTGTGTGTGTGTGCTGGGGTAGAGGGCAGGAGGAAAAAACAAAATGAGATGGCTTGGAGCTTAGGGGCATCCCTTACATTTCCAGGAGGAATCAGGGGACACAGGATCCAGGAA
Organism: Delphinapterus leucas; assembly: GCF_059928025.1. Taxonomy (NCBI): domain Eukaryota; kingdom Metazoa; phylum Chordata; class Mammalia; order Artiodactyla; family Monodontidae; genus Delphinapterus; species Delphinapterus leucas. The sequence goes on from NC_143129.1 coordinate 74,742,580, forward strand.
CCCCAATGCAATGGCAGATTAGGGTCTTCCCCTCCCCCAACCATGAGCTTGCTTTTTCTCTTCCTGCAGCCCACGATGTCCTCGATTGGCTTAGAGATCACAGGTCATTCAGAGAAGTACCTGGGCCCACTTATTCCAGCTTCTGCCAAGGTGGGCTTTCGGATGTTCTCTCAGGGTCTTAGGTAATCTGACCCCCAATCTGCCTGCTGAGGCAGATTTCTCTGTCCAGGTGTGGGGAAGAAACGCCAGAGTCTGATGGCCCCCAGAACTCTCTCACCCGCCATTGCCCTGGGAATCTAGGTGAGCCTCACTTTGATTGTGTTTTATCTCCTGTCTTCGGGCTGCACTTTCTCAATGGGTAAGGAAAGGTGTGAAATTGTTGCCTCTACCTCAAGAGCAAAGACTCGATTTCTACACCTTCCCTCCAAAGAGTCCTGTTCCTCCAGCCTATTCCTCCTTATTTCATGTGCATGCTGTGTCCCCTTTCCAGAAGACCCCAGTGCTGCATTTTCCTGGATCTCCCTTTCTCTGGTTAGAGAGTGCTGGCCAGCAAGGGGGCTTATTTTTTGGAAGGGGATCAGGCGAAAACTCCCTCAGGAACCAGCTCTTCCCAAACCCCCACTTGCCTTGGAAATAGGGGCCCAAACCCAAGTCCCCTGGAACTCAACTCACAGCGTGTGGAGAGGAGAGTAGCCGGCAGCAGAGACCCCTGGGGGTGTAGCGTCCATGCCCCTGACACCGCCTCCCCCCCCACCCCAGCCCCCTTGGAGGGTGGGAGCCGCAGGCACCGCTGTTTCTCCTAAATGTAGCGGCAGCTCTGACTAGGACTTGCTATCTGTGTCATCCGCACTTCCCAGGCTCCCCTGCTCCTCTCCTGTTTCCACAGCAACCAGTCTGGCGACAGCTCTAGAGCATCCCCCTCCCCTCCCCAGTCCTGGGTACCACTAGAGGCTGATCCATACGCCATAGCTATTTTTAGCCAAAGTTCCTCCTCCTGGACAACTCAGAGCTCGCCTCCTCACCCCCTCAGGAAAACAAAACAAAACAAAAAAGAAAAGCTAGCATGCTGACTCTTTCCCAAGAAGCTCCTTGCTCTGGGAAAATACAGGCCTTGATGTGTTTGGAAATAAGGCATTTGGTTTCCTAGGGATTCACCTCCAGCCGGGCTTCTGGGTGCATGTGCTGCTCTCGGGTCAGGCCTGCCATCACAGTCTCCGTTTTTGGAGAGGTCACCCTGATCCAGAAGAAGGTAGCTAGAGGGAAAAGAGATCCACCCAAGGAAGGGAGGTAGGGTCAGAGGTTCTAATCTTTGTCACTGATTTGCGATGTGACCCATAGGAATCACTTCCCTTCCCTCAGCCACAGTCGCTCCATCTTTCACAAGACGTGGATATGTGCAAATAGCCCTTTCTGCCTACTTTACAGGGTGTGCAGATCGAATGAGGGAATATAAATAGAAGGGCTTTGAGGAGTAGTTTCTTAACAGCAAAAGGTCTAGAAACAACCCAAATGTCCAACAGAGAGAAAAGGCTAGTTTAGGGCTTACTAACTCTTCATTCAACAAATTTTTGTGGAGCCCACATGCCAGGTAATGTGCTAGGTGGGGCTGGTTACAGAAGTGGATAAGTCCCCGGCCACCAGGAGCTCATGGTCCAGTGGGGGAGAAAGATCCATAAGCACAGAATACTAACAAACACTACTCCTGAGAAGTGATTGAGCATCAGCTCTGAGCTAGACACGCACCTTATTCAACAACCCTGGGCGATACCCTATGAGACAGGTATTATTTTCTCTATTTATAGATGAGAAAATTAAAACTGAAAAAGGTTAAGTGATTTACCAAATGTCACAGAGTTGGATATCGGCAGAGAAGTAGTCACACTCATACACCTGTGTCACACCCCCACGCTCCGCTCCCTTGGTAATGCAATATTTGTGGCAAAGCAATATAATCAGTTACTATGTTCATATATGTAAATGTGCATGCAGGTACACTGTTACATAAAGACCAGGACATGAAAGTATTCTTTTTTATTTTTGCCCGCAGCACCACACGTCTTGCAGGATCCCAGTTCCCCAAACCTGTGCCCCCTGCAGTGGAAGCGTGGAGTCCTAACCACTGGACCGCCAGGGAATTCCCCAAAGTATTCTTATAAACTGATCATAACTGTATAGAAATAGCTTTAGGAATACTGATAAAAATCAGGAAAAAAATTGGAGAAATGGAAATACTTCAATGTTTATTTTCCCCAGGGAAGTAATTAAAAGCAGAGTGGTAGATGAATGCCAGGTGTTGCTAGTATCAGCATTATTATACCCAAGATATTGATCAGTTCTCCAGCTGCCTTAAAGTTGGAACAGGAAGATGTGAGCTAGAGAAGCAGGACGATATAGAAATGGACACCAGCAGGTAGAAAGTTCCTGGAATGGCCTGGCAAGGTGGAAAAGGTGGTGTTGAGTAATATAGTCTCAGGAGGCAGTGTCCTGGATTCAACCCCCAACTCTGTCCCCTATTGGCTGGGTGACTTTGAGCAAGTTACTTAACCTCTCTGACCAGTTTCTTCATCTAAGAACTGAGAACAGCTGTATTATCCATCTCTGGGGGATTGTCATGAGGATTATATGAGGCAGTGGTGGCACATTGTAAGTACTCAGTAGATGCTAGCTATGGTCTTCCTTCTTCTCCTCCTCATCGTCTTCATCCCAGGCATCTCCTGAAATCTCCACCTACCCTGTGCCGCCTTCTTCTGTGCTGGTGCCACCCAGCGAGACCTGCAGGGGGCACTCCTGGTACACCGCCCTCCTCTCCCAGCCCTCTCGCCTGTGTTTCTTGTTCCAAGTGGAAATATCGAGTTTTCAGCCCGAGATTGGCATCAGGAGGGCTGTTAAAGCCCCAGTCAACATCCCCGTCTCCTGGGCCTGGCCCTGTCACCTGAGCCTTGGGACTGCTAGCCTGCCCTTCTCTGTCCTGCCAAGCAGCTGCTCACGTTGGTTCCACTGTGCCAGGAGCTCAGAGAGAAGAAACCAAACTCCTGGGCAAGAACGTATTTGCATAGAACTGGCCCCATTTCCTGGAGGGGGAAATCACAGGGCTGGCAGCGTCCTCCGGAAGATGTATCAGCCAGCCCCCTGCCTCAGTGCAGGCTGCCTTGAGCGCGGCCTTCCTGACAAAGGGGAACACCACCCCCTCCACTGCTTTATGGATCTGGCAGGTCCTGGACTTTGCCTGGTATCTAACCTCAATTCTTTGTTTATCATTGAACTTGAACAGAGTGAGGGAAAAAAAAATGTTTTCTTAGGTACCAGGATACAGAAAAATAAGCAGGATCCTAGCTTTCAGGTATTATGAAGTAAAGAAAGCAACTTTACGAGGAGTCAATGACATATGTCGGTACAGTTGTGACGATGGGAGATTGGGTTTGGAACTGGAGAATGCTGAGGGCAGGAGGGGCACAGCTGGGGCCACATTGCTGGTTTATAAAGAACCTTGGTACAAGGTAGAAAAAAGGAACCCCCTCTGGGCATATGCACTCCTTATGGCATGTAGCAAGTGGTACTTCGGCATAAAAAAAAAATTAAAAGGGGAATCCCTCCAGTAGACACGACTCCAAGCCATGATGCAAGGAATGGCAAACTGAACGTGGTTCAGTCCTCAGTTTGCCCCCTCAGTGGGTGCCTTAATGCAGTGCACAAACTGTACAACTGTATGTGGCAGCCTTGGGATCAACCAATCTGGGAAGATTTCCTTGAGCAGTATCATGAGACTTCTTAGGTGAAAGGTTGGAGGTGGGAGAGGAAGCATGATGGGGAATACAGGAGATGGCTGAGGATATGAACTTAATGGAGCAGGGCGGCCAATCAGATAGATTATAACAATTTCTATAAATTCAAGGGAGATGGGGCCCTAGAAAACTCAGAGCAGAGGGAGCATAGGTGTGCAGGAGTGAAATGTGGCTGGATATTAGAGTGAAATTGGGAGAAGCAGAGCACAGATCCAGGACACACGGAGCCCCACTGGGTTTCTGAGGCTGAGGGCTTTGCTGGTCTTCTGGCTGAGTTCAGGAGAGCAAAAGGATCAGAACCTTCTCATACACAGGTCTATCTTGCTTTATAGGACTGGAGGAAGTAGACCAGGATTTAAAAGTCATAGACGTTAGAGGTAGTCCAGAATTAATCCTCACTTTACAGGTAAGGGATGGGTCCCAGGCAATTTACAGACAAGGATGGGTCCCAAGTAATTTACAGGTAAGGGATGGGCCCCAAGAGCATAGGCAGAACTAAGACCCAGGCCTCCTGGCTCCTGGTCCCTGGTTGTTTCTTTATTCCCTGTTGCCTCCCTCCTACCACAGTATATTGGGTGTTTTAATAGAATTTCTGTCCATTGGACCCAATTAGAAAGGTACTAGAGAAACCACCTAGTTAAAGAAATTCTGGATAGAACCCTTTGGTAATGTGATTAAGCATCCCCTAACTTATGTCTTATAAATGCGAGTTCTTGTAAATTGCATTTACTGAAAGGAGGTGGTATACCTAAATAATGATCCATTCATGACTTGGTAGGGGGGTGTAGCTCAGTCCCTCTCTTGGATTTCTCCTCTGTGGTCAGGATTATCCAGCTATTAGGTGCCCTACTACTAATGGAAATTGTTCAGCCTTGTGGGGCCCGAACACTAAAATGCCCCTTGGAATCCTGTGGGGGGCGTTGTCAGTATCTCTATTTCCAGCCGATCCCTCTGACTGTGAAATGTTGCCTATTCTGAGCCTCCTCATGCCTCCTGACCCAAAGCTTCCCTCATCCCTTCCGTCCGCACTGGCTTTTCCCAGCAGAAGCCCCTCATACTGCTGCCCACTTGTGGATTCTCCTTCTCAAACAAGTTACTCACCCCTTACTGTCCTCTGTGCTCTGAAGGAGCCCCTGCCCTATTACAAATGAGGTAAAAGAAGAGATGAGGCCAAAGTTGGGAGGAGGGAGTTAGAAAGGAGCAACTGAGAATAAGAAAGACAGAACTTGCTAAAGTGAGGAAACAGAGGGGTGTCCTTAAAAAGAGATGGTTCCCCTAACTGCCATTTTGTGTGGGAACACTGGACATCGCAACCCTGGCAAATTTTTCATGCCGATGTGTGCTCATATGGACAAGTTTATGTTTCAACTATGCAAAATCACTCTAGTATTATCGAGACAAGCTTTGGAGTTCAACGTGCGTGGATTCAAATTCCAAATCGAACACTTTCTAGCTATGTTACCATAGGCGAGCTGCTGAAACTCTCTGAACCACAGTTTCTCCATCTCAAGTAATATGTATATCTTGCGTAGTAAACACAAATATGAATGCCCTATGCCGTTTATTATTGATTTCCTATTGGGCTCCTAGTTACTGTTCTAGGACTTCTTTCTTTTGTAAAAAGACTTCGAAATTAAAAACTGACATTTGATACGTACAAAGGAATGTATACATGATGGATATCTGTGTATATGCTATAAAACGTAATTTAAGAACAAAAGCTCGATTTAAATCACTCTTGTAAAATTAGAAACTTACAGTGCCGTTCAAGCTATCTGTGTCTTTTTCCACAACCTCTGCACACCTGCTGTTATGGAACTTCTAAATGCTTTCTAATTGCTCAGTCCCACTGCCACCCTGAGTTTCAGTAAATGGCTTTTTTGAACTACAGAAGAGTGAAAACCATTTGGAAGGAACTTCTGCAGAGACTCCTTCGCCACCAGGTATCTCTTTCTGCTCCTGCCCTTTGATTCTTTCTTCCCTCCTCTCTCAGAGGAGTACTCCAAATGTCGAGCTGAGGAGTTTGGACTGCGACCTGCAAGCAAGGGCCACCAGTTTGGGGTTTTGATCCAAGGGCACAGGGACTGACATTGTGAATACAGGTTACCTCTTCCTTTGAGACTAGAGAGAAGGGTGAAGGGTGGGTCAAGGTCCTGGGCTGCTAGTGACCTTCCTGATCCTGACAGTAGCCGTGAAATGAGAAAGGATATCCTAGAGACATAGAACAAAGGGAGACTTGACAGAATTTGGTGGTTTTGTTTACATGTCAATGGATGGAACATAGGGTAAGGGTGAAGAGTGAAGATGATTTTTAGCTTTTTAATCTGATCAACTGGGAGGAACACAGAAGTAAGGAAGGAAGTCATGAGAACTCCCAGCCTTGAGGAGGAAGAGGATGGGTTCAGTTTGGAGCCTGTCCAGGTGGGAGTGGAAATCCCCTGCCAGCCACTGGAGCTGTGGAGGTAATGCTCTAAAGAGAGCCTAAGGCTAAAGGTAGAGATTTGGGTATAACTCAGGAACGATAGTTGGAGCCATGTAAGTGACGAAGGGTCCAGGAGCAGGACATGGAAAGAGAACGTAAGACTGAACCTTGGGTATTGGAGGAGGAAACAGCTGTAGGTTGGGGTGCGTAGGGGCAGTGGAAGAAGATGAGGCTGGAATGGCACCAGGTCCAGGTCATAAGAGGCCTTCTTTTCCATGGTTAGGAATTTGGACTTTACTTATAGACAATGGGCAGTCTATGGAAAGCTTAAATCGGGAAGTGACACCGTCAGATTGGTGTTTCAGAGAGATTGGTGTTTCTTCTTAAATGAAGGATTTCATGATCTGACAGATCATTAGAGTGGAGAAAGACTAGAGGTACGCATTAGAAGGCTGCTGGTGAGAGGTGATGGGGTCCTGGACCACTGGCATGATGATGAGATGGAGAGGAAGGGAGTGGGATTTATGTGATTTAGAAAGTAGATGCATTGATTAGATAAGGGAGATGGGGTGAGGAAGAACGAAGTCTAGGATTGCTGCCATGTTTCCTCTTGAGTCAAACCATTTTGTTCACCTGCAGACTAGTGATCCTAAAATTCTGCTCTACCTTTGTCTCCCCTCTGCTCCAGAAAACTTCATTTACTCTCCATTGCCTTCAGAGCTGACCAAGAATGGGCACAGCTCTATATTTACTAGAGGTCTTCCCCCACCACAAACGCTACGCTTACCTTCAGCCCAGTGGCCCCCCACCCCCGCCATGGGGGCTATTTGAAATGGACATAGAGCCGTCATAGGGCGTCTAGAGGCTGAACTGAACTAAAATGTCAAGTGCCTTTCCTCTTTTTCCCCCCACTGTGTATATCAACTCAATATGGTAATACTGGCTACTGATTAGCATTTAAATATCTACGACGAGCAAAAATGGGGAAATAAATGTTTTCTTCCTTAATACATGCCAAGAGTGGGAGATTGTGGATAAAAACCTCTCAAAACATGGATTCAGATAGTGAAAGAAGTCCTTCGTGATGAAAAGGTTGAGAACCACCACTCCGTATTCTGGTCCAGTGGACCACTTTGCTGCTGTTTCCCAAGCAGACTTGTATTTTTCCTGTCCTCCCAGGACTTAATGAATGCAGTTACCTCTGCCTTAAATGCCCTCCCCGCCGTCTCCCCGTACCTGAATCCTCTGCATTCTTTAGGGGCCTTATCGGATGGATGTCACGTCTGTCCTCCCACATCTGCAGGACCCCCTAAGTAGAGTGATCTTTCCCTTTCTGCTGCCTCCAGCACCTCCTGGGCACTTGGGCTGCGTGTTCTGCCCTCTCTCAGACCAAGCCACTGCAAGTGGGAATGATGTCTGCGCATTTCGCATCCAGGACCTCACCCTGCACTTAGAAAATGGCAAACAGCATGGAAATGGTGCTGAAGGATATAACCCCGTAGTCCCGAGCCCGCCCCTTCGGCGCTGCCTGTCGGGCCACTGGGCCGGTCCTGAATTCATTTCCACCTCATTAACTCGGCCCCAGGTCCGCCCCCGCCTGCTCCCGCTCTCGTTCCCCATCCCTGACACGACAGCCTCCTTTTTCTTCCTTCTCTCTTCCCCTGTCATCTTGCCAGCTCGGCTTCTATCGCTTCGCCTATCGTCTCTCTATTTCTCCCTGAGTCTGTCTGGGTCTCTGTCTTTGGGTGTTGCTCTCCGTCCTGCTCCTCCAGCTGTCTGGGGCTCTGCTTCGTTGCCCCTACGCCCCACCCCCTGCCCAGTCCCCTCCAATCCCGGCAGCTCGGGCCTGGCGCTCCACATTCCCATTGGTCTGTCCGGAGCCCCCCGCCCCCGCCCGCCCGGCCCCTTCAGGTCCCTCAGTTCACGCAAAGTTTGGCTCTGCGCTGCGGAGGGAGGGGGCGGCCCGGCCCGGCCCAGCTCTGCCCCCGGCCGGCCCGACCCCGGCCCCGGCCCCAGGACCAGCCCTTATCTGATCCCGGCTCCGGGCTTAAGAGTCCTGGCCCTGCCCGTCGCACAGCTCCATTCCTCACGCCTGCCCGCCCCGTCTGTCCGTCTGTCCCGCTGCGCATCCGAGGGGCCACTCCACCCCGGACCCAAGGTAAGACCCTGGCCCTGATGAAGGAGTGCTGCCGCCGCAGCCGGGGTCCTGTCCACCTCACTCTCCAGAGATACCGGGGCCCCCAGCCCCTAGGTCCCTACCCTGACTTGCCTCAGTGGTACCGTTCTATTCCCCAGCCTCCCACCGGGGCGGCCCCAAACGGAGCCTTATAGGAAGGGCTCACCAAGAAGGAAACTTTCCCAAACGGGTCACCTCAGAACTTTCAGCTAAGAAAGGGGCTTTCCTAATGCTCCTTCCTACTGGGCAGACCTGCGGTTGCATCACAGCCCTCCAGCTAAATACAGCTGTATTTATATGCATGCATATAACCATGCACCCTCACAGGCACTGCAGACAGTGCCCCCTCTTCCCGGGATCATCAGGTTACTCCCACTCCCATGCCCAGCCCCCTTTCCCCCTCCCCATGATGCGACATTCACATAGCGACACCCACTGATCACTAGTTCACACAGGGGAAGAAAACACCTACAGCTCAGGTTAGGGAGATGTAGTAGCCTGGTGTGACTGGGACCCCTGCCCGCCCAGTTTCTTCCCTTCATTCCAACTTGCCTCCCACTTCAAGACACCTCTCCCCACTCCCCATTACAACCCTCCTCCCCTCGCCACAGCTGTTTCACACTGAGATCACCTGGAGGAGAGCAGCAGGGTCACCTCTGCTAGAGTACGAAGGGCAGATTGGGTTCCAAAACATCCACCCTCCAGGTGAGATGCCCCTTCCCCATCCCATCCCTTCTCCCCATCAGGAACTAACCAAGGGCACCTGCGTTAGGAAAGAGACAGGTTGGAACTTCCTGATTTGAGGGAGAAGAGTTGAGCCCCAGGATGCATGGAAGGACAAAACTGGGGACGAGTGCGAGTAGGACCTCTTGTATCTTGAGATCTCATGCTTGTTAATGAAGGGCCCCAGGCACAGTGAGGCAGATGGGGAAGTGGGGGTGCGGAAGAAGCCAGTACAGATTTGGACCCCAAAGGAGGCCTAGGCTTAAAGCCTGATTCCGTTGCTTATTGATACATATTCTGGCTGAAGATTTCTGGCCCATCTGCCTTGGCCACGGTGCTTGAAATTTTTTTCCCCACCAGGAAATGCTTCAGGCATTTCTGGATGGGAGGGAGATGATGATGGGAGACTTGGTGCGCTTCTGTGAGGAGTGACACTTGTTTAGGCGTGACGAGGGCCTGGAGTGGGTATCAGGAAACCAGTCTGAGAAGGGACCAGAAGCTACTCTGAATTCCATTCAGTTTCATCTTGAAACGCTGTTGCTAATCTCCAAGGATTTCTGTTCTGTTACGTGTTCCTGGCATGATGGTGGGTACCATCCTGTGCAGGGCTTGTTAGTTCCTCATGGTATAGGCTGGGTACGGGGGACCAAGTGTAGAAGCAGCCAAGTGTCCTGGCTTATAGCTAGTTCTTCAGGGAGGAGGAAACGAGGGAGGAGGGGGAGGGAAGGCATCATGCCAGGGAGAGGGGCCAGGGCTGGTCTGCAGAGGCAACAGGCATGGCCCAGGCAGTGCCAACTCCTCTTCCCCGCCCTCCAGTCCTTTGGTGGTGGTGGCGAGGGAGGGAGAGAGGGGGTGTTGGGGGGTGATCTGGGCCAGTCCAGCCTCCCAAAGCCCTTGCCAACCTGGGTCCTGAAAGAAGCTGCTGTTTTCTGAGCCATCCCCCCGCCCCCCACCCCGAGCTGAGCAGCCAACTTGTCTCAGTGGATATCAAATGGCAACGACTCCACTGAGTGGAGAGGGCTGGCGGGGGCAGGGTTAGGGTCCCAATCCTTCTGTGGTTCTAATGCAGAATCCCACTGCTGCCCCCTACCCTGAGGGAAAAAAATCTGTCTGCCCAACATCTGCCCTACATGCGGTCTGTGGACACATACGTTTGTGTGGGAGGGTTAGTTGTCCAACTCCTGGCATCCCTCACCTCCTCCCTGTGCCCCACTGAATGGCGCCCCATCCCCACACCTGCACCTCTGTGCACGAGCTCGTCTATAACTCCAGCCTGGTTGGCTTGGGCTAGAAGGGAAGGGCGTGGCAGAAGACCCAGGGGCTTCCTTCCCTGGTCCTCCTTAGGGACCAGAGAGGCTGGGACACTTGGATCTGGGTGGGCTTAGATCAAGTCCTCTGGGGTCATGCCCGAATTGATGGAATAAGGGGTTTAGGGCTCTGGGGGGCAGGGGGTGAGTCATGCAGAAAGACCCACTTCTACAAAGGAGAAAAGACCCCCTGCATCTTTTAGTAAAATGCTTGGTTTCTGCACACAAGATGGAAGATAGGCCGAACCTCCTGGCATCAGTGGGGAGGGAAAGAGATGTTGGGCAATGGAGCCCCTCAACTTTCCTGCCAAGGGTTATTTAGGACGGAAGGAAAAAAGCTCCAGTCTCCCTCCCCTCCCCGGCCTAGATTCTTCTCTTGCCTGACTGGTCAGTGCTACTGTCCGGGTTAATGCCAAACTGTCCAGGATGGTGGTGAGGCCCTGGAAGGGGCAGAGAGAAGGGACAGTCCAAGGCACACTGCTAAGATGAAACTGCAGAAAGATTAGAGATGGGAGATCTGGAATCCAAGTGTTTTAGCACCCAGTGAAGGCTGGTTGGCAGGGGCGGCTCTTGGGAATCAGAGCTTTCTGAGTTTACCACATCACCCTGTCTCTTCCACAGGCTGCGTTCAATGCTTTTCTCCCTTCATCCAAGTTTAATATACGTGTTGCCACCATTTTCATGGAGACAGTGCATCTGAGTGGCCCCTCTTCATGCCCTCCCCAAATCAGAAGCTTGAAAGGGCACAGAGAAAGGGATTATGGGAAAAAGTCTCCCGTGGGTGTCTGCCAGCTGGGAGCTGGATTTGAGGTGGGGGAGAAGGGAGGGGCTGGCTCTGGAATGCAGGAGAGAAGCGAAAACTGAACTGGGTGGCCTGGAGAAAGAGACTGGAGAAGCATGGGCTTCAGAGGACTGAATTAGCACTTCAGGCCCCTAAAAAGGTGTAGCATAGAAGGAGTGGATATGGCCGTTCTGCTCCCCTTCCAATGGCAGAAGACCCGGGGAAAGGATTGGGGCTGCAGCTTGAAGGACTTAGGCTAGATTTCAGGAAGCAGGTCCATAAAAGGAAAGAGACCCGAAATGGAGTTTGGGAAAGAGAGGCAGACCACCTTCTGGACCCAAACTAAAACAAACCCACCCCCAACAAAAAAAGCCCATCATTGGGGGCTTCCCTGGTGGCACAGTGGTTGAGAGTCTGCCTGCCGATGCAGGGGACATGGGTTCGTGCCCCGGTCCGGGAAGATCCCACATGCCGCGGAGTGGCTGGGCCCGTGAGCCATGGCCGCTGAGCCTGCGCGTCCGGAGCCTGTGCTCCGCAACAGGAGAGGCCACAACGGTGAGAGGCCCGCGTACCGCAAAAAAAAAAAAAAAAAAAGCCCATCCTTAAGGCATGTGAGGGGGAGCTGTGAAGCTCGGAGAAGCGCACGGATTATTGCAACAGTTGTCAAGAGGCTTCTTCTGGAGGGAAAGTGAGACCCCACAGTGCTGTCTCAGGGCTCCTTTCTGTCGTCTGAGAGGCAGAGGCGTAGTGGTTAAGAGCACAGCCTTGGAGTCAGACTTCCTGGGTTTAAAATCCTGCTTTCACTGCTTAGTAGCTACAAATGTCTCCTCAGCCTTACAATGGGGCTAATTATAGTCGAGTATTAAAAGACTCGATATTTGTAAAGGGCTTGGAGTGGTGCTCAACATGTTAAAAATAAAAAGTGCAGTTGTTGGCTGCTATGGTTCTCCCACCTCTGTGACTCTTTCTACTCCATCATCTTGCCTGGCTCCTGGGCCTGCTGCAGCCCTTCTCTGTGGCTTTTCTGAGGTCTGTCCTAGGTCTCTGTCTCTCTGCCCTTCTAGAGTTTGGGAAGGTGGGAGAATTATCAAGTCGTTTAAGATGAGGTTCCTGTCTTCATTCCAACAAGCTGGGCGTCGCCTGGGTCTCCACGCCCCTGGGCCCTTCTTTCCATGAGTTTTCACCAAGCAGATGTGCTGTCTCCAACTTGGATTCGATAAATGTAACCGAGCTGCTGGGCTTCCCTAAAATAGTCTCTTTCCCCATCTGGGTGACTTATGTCTTCCAGCCAAAGACGCCAGCTTCTCTCTACCCTGACATCTCACCCCTGTCCCTCCATGGCCCTGCCTCTTTCCTCCCTGCCCGCATTTCCCCCACAACTCCCCTCAGGTGTGTGAGTCCGTCTCTTCTCTGCCCGCTGATCGGCCTGTCCATCATGTGAGCCTGGGTGCCCAAAGCGGCCTCCTTAATGATCTTCCTAACTTCCACCTTTCTTGCTCCTTGATTCTCTCTTTACTCCACACAGAATTATCCCTGGAACTGTCATCATGAAGCATCGGTTTTATCTTGCCCCTTTGCTACTCATACGTCTCTGTGGGTTTTCAGATGAAAACTCCCAATCACAGTCTTCAAGATACTTTATATCAACCTTTCTTTCTCCCATCCCCTCCAGTTCCCCTATCTTTTGGGACCCCCATCGATTCAGACCTTGTTCTGGGGGAGCATATCCCATGGCCATCCCTGAGCCACACCCCTTCCACCCTGGGCCCTCACACAGGCCTACCCCTCCAAGTCCTGCCCCTCCTACAAATCTCCATCCTTCTGTTTCCCTATCTGCTCTGTCATCTTGTACCCCTTCTCCTCAGCATCCTGCCTGTTCCTTGTCTTTCGTGTCTATGAATTTGCCCAGGATGACCTGGACAGTGGTAATGTTGGAGGGGACATCCTGTCTCCTACCATAACAGGAGCTCCTCTAGGGTGGGGCCTACACCCCTGTCAGATTGTCGACTCCCTGAAGCAAAGGCATCTCTTCCCTCCCTGGACCCCTCTGCCCCCAGGGCACAGACTGTCTACTGACCAGCTTGACTCTAGGTAGGAAACCTTTCTGGTTGCTAATTCTGGGGGAGGACCCTGACTTCAGAGGTTTAGGAGTGTCCTAGACTAGGGTATATGTAAGACTCTATTATCCAACTCTCTAGGGAAGCTCCAGAGAAACTCCTCTCCTACTAAACTCCCCATCCTGTGGAGACAGTTTTACCCTAAGATTATAAGCAGCAGATTAAACGCTGCTGGCCCAAACACAAAAGTCCACGTGGGTATCCACAGAACCTTTCTCTCCTCGCCAGGGAGGTCTGCTCCTGCCTGATGCTGGGCTTGTCAGTGGGCGTCTGGAGTGGGAAAGGGGCAGAGGCCAGAGTCCAGTCTGGGACAGCTCCGTTGTCTGCAGCATACCTCTGGGTGGGAGCCTGCAAGCTGGGAGACATGTGGGCATAGCTCTCAAGTCGGGTTAGGCCTGACCTTTTAGCGATATATCCTCAGCTCCACCCCCATCCTTTTCCCAACCACGAGACCCGGGCACACACCTTCTCCCCACATCTAAATCTCCCTGGTTGACCCTCTGTAAAAAAGACATGGGCAATGGCAAGAGGAAAGGGCGAGGATGTCTGAGTCTAGGGCAGTGGTTCTCAAACATTTTAGTCTCAGGACCCCTTCACATCTTAAAAATTATTGAAGACTGCAAAGCGCTTTTGTTCATGTGGATTACATTGATAGGTTAGAAATGAGAGGAAACTTAAAATATGCATTCATTCATTTAAAAATAACAGCAATAAACCCCTTTTGCATGTCAATTTAGATGACTTTTTTTTTTGTGGTATGCGGGCCTCTCACTGTTGTGGCCTCTCCCGTTGCAGAGCACAGGCTCTGGACGTGCAGGCTCAGCGGCCATGGCTCACGGGCCCGGCTGCTCCGCAGCATGTGGGATCCTCCCGGACCGGGGCATGAGCCCGTCTCCCCTGCATCGGCAGGCGGACTCTCAACCACTGCGCCACCAGGGAAGCCCTAGATGACATATCTTTAATGAAAAAATAGCTATATTTAAAAACAGACAAACAAAAGTTCAGTAAGTGGCATTGTCTCACATTTTCACAAATCTTTTCAATATCTGGCTTAATAGAAGACAGTTGGTGTTTCATATCTGCTTCTGCATTCAATATGTTATAATATCATATTGCAATGTAGCTTCTGGAAAACTCCATTGAACACTCATGAGAGAATGAAAGTGAAAAGAAGCAAATAACATATTAGTATTATTATGAAGATAGGCTTGACCTCATAGAGCCTCTGAAAGGGTCTCAGGCCCCCCCCAGGGTCCCTGGACCACACTTTGAGAATTACTAGTCCACAGGAACGTCAGAAAACAGTTTGGAAAAGCCCCAGGTGATATGAACATCCTGGTTGATCTCCCTTAGCTGCCCATGGTCTTTTGAATGTTTTCACTAGGGAGGCAGTATGGGGTAGTGGTTAATCATGTGGGTCCTGGGGACAGACTACCTACTGGAGCTTGAATCTCCGTTCTACCACTCACTAGCTGTGTGACTTTGGGCAGATTATTAACATCTCTGTGCTTCAGTTGTCTCGTCTATAAAATGGAGCTTTTAAAAAGTGCCTACTTTTTAGAATTGTTGAGAATTAGATGATGTAACGCTAGAAAAGGGCCTAGCATAGTGCTAAATAATATGAGCTCTTATTAAATACCAGAGCCTTGCCCCTGAATCCACTGCCCGTGGGCCCAGGAGGCAGTGCGATGCAGAAGTGACCTTTCCCAAATTGCAGATGTGGGCTTCTTGAACCAGAGAGGAAAAGTGACCTGTGTGAGGTCCCAGGAAAAGTTAACAGGGTTGTTGGGCCCTGAACCCAGTTCTAACTCTTAGCCCTACACTTTCCCCACCAGACTTTTTCAGTGGGGGAAAAAACCCAAGGTCCTGAGAGGAGGGGAGCAGAACTTACCTCTCTCCCAGCAATCCCAAGTGTGCCATCCAGGGCCAATAGCAGTAGAGAAGGAAGCCTTGAGTTGAGGGCGGGTAGCAGGGAGGGACTTCCTGACCTCAACAGCAACTGAAAAAGGAGAAAGCAAGCCAGGAGAAGGCATTCCTAAGCCCAGAAGGTTTTTCCATCTTGCCTTGTGGGGAGCAGTTCTGTAAAGTGGCCCCAGCCCTCTCTCCTAAGGGTTCCTGGCCCAGGGCAGAGGAAGTCTGTGATCGGGCAACACTGCTTCTCCTGGGGTGTCTCTTTCCTGCTCACTGCCTGCAGCCCCTTCCTGGATCATTCCCTCCTCTCAGTCTCCCAGCACTCCAGGCTCTGGATCCCTTTCCCGGTGGCTCCTGACCCTGCCCTTTGTGCTGTGGTGCCACGGGCAGTGCATGCACCTTGGGAAGGGTGCCAGTGGGGGTAGGGATGAGGCAGATGGGGAGACAGACGAACACACCAGGGGCAAGGGTGGGAGGAGCCAGCCCTGGCTCTTTGGCCTGTCAGCCAAACCCCCCTGAGCTGGGCTGCAGGCACCACCTTGTCAGAAGCCTAAATACCCCAAACCCCAAGCACACACCCTGAGCAGAAGCATTCTGGAGGGTCAGATCCCACCAGCAGCCCCCGAGCCTGAGGAGTCGAGCCTGAGGAGTCGGGGCGGGCTTAGGTTTGAGACCTTGCTGTCTATTGCTCAGTTTTTCCTCTGCCACCCACACAGTTCCCTAGAATAGATGGGAAAACTGAGGCCCAAAGTGGGTGGGGTCAGGCTGCCCACGTGCTTCTTTCCAGAGTCCAGTTGGGAGGAAGGGGCCTGGCCTCCCACAGCCCCTCCTCCCCCATCCCTCCCAGTCCCCCTGGTTTTTTCCATTTGGAAAGCCCTTTTTGGCTCGTGGCAGGTTTGGGGGCCCTGCTCTAGTCTCCCTCCCCTGTCTTCTGGGCAGTGTCCCCAGGGGAGCCCCCGGGGGCTGAGATCTCTTCAGTATCAGCCTTGCCCCACCCCCTGCCTCCACCCGCGAGGCCAGCATCCCCCCAGCCCCCGCCCCTGGGCTGTGGGACAGGGAGAGGGCCGAGGGGCTGGCTCTGCATACTAATGTCCTGCCCATTGTCAAAGCCCCTTTGTGCCCCAGAGCTCCATTGAGGCGCCTCCGGGGCGGGCACAATGGGGGCTCTGTCCCCGAGTTCCCCCAAACAGTCACCTGCTTTCAGAGCCTCCCCCCGCTCCCACCCCCACCCGCCCCAGTGTCCGGAGGGCCCAGCGAGCTTGGGGGAGTGGGACCAGAGCCAGGGGGGATGGGCAGGAGGCGACCCCTCCCCCCCTCCTCCCCGGGCAGGCTGGGGAGATGGGCCCAAGGCCGGGAGAGGCCCCGACTTACAGGGGGCGGGGGTGGGGCAGTCTGTGGATGGACTTGGAATGCAGGTTCCGTGAGGCCGGCCAAGGGGAAGGGGCACTCAGCCTGCCCACTCCTCGGTTCCACATGCCCGGCCGCCGCGGCCCGTGCCTTCCCGCCTCTCTTCCTCCTCCCACCACGAGGCTCATATATGCAGAGACACACAGGCACACGCTCATGCATGCGGCCCCACACACGGCTCCCGGACGCACGCCGGAGCGGATGTGCCCAGACCCAGCAGGCCAACTCAGGTACACAGACCCGCACCGGCCACTCGCATATGCACCAGCACACCCGCCCTCCATCCCCTTTGCACCCCTTCCGCCAGCCTCCAGCCTCGAGCGGCTCAGCACCGGCGCCCCAGCCCCCGACCACCCCCCCACCCCGTGCCCTCGCTGCCCCCTGCTGCTCCAACACAGGTTATAACAAGTTTGCACTTGTTGTGACCTCAAGAATGTGGCCCTGGGGCGGGGAATGTCCCGCTGCTCCAGACCGCACTTGCTTATACGTTAACCACGGACACGGTCTCTGCTGAACCGTGAGCACGCCCGCCCCTCCCCCACCATCCCACAGACCACAGAGAGGTTTGGTGAGCCAGGACCCCCGCCCCAGAGCGGAGCCAAACACACTGAATGGAGTGATGCGGGAATGACCAACCCCAGCCTGCCCCAGCACCGGCCCAGGGCCACCAGCCCTTGCATCTGCCCAGTGCACTCAGGGTCACGGCCTCTCACCACCCTGTGAGGTAGATGGCCTCGTTATCATTTCCCCGTTTTATAGTAGGGCTCTGACAGGTGACATGACATATCCAGGTGGCAAGACTGGGACTCCATTCTCGAATGGAAGTCTCTTGCAGCTGGGTGTTTTTCTGGGTTGTATTTTGCGGGGGAGGGGTCACTATGCCTCTTGGCTTCACTCAGATGACCCAACCCATGCGGAATTTTCACAGAGTTATCTTTTGCCCACCTTCTTTGGGAAGAGTGGGGGCATGTTGGGGTTGGAGTGGGGGAGAACAATGGGTACAGGGACCTTAAACAGGATTCTGCGTCCAGAAAGAAACTCAAAAGTTCACCTTGACCCTTGACTGCCTCTAGGCAGGGTGAGCCTACCTCCTTTCATTTCCTACATTCCCATGGGCCCCATTCCCACTGCTGATGGATCACTGGAGAGAGGAGCCCCCTGGCCTTCTTGGCCAGGGTTTGGAGTTTGAGATCTCTGTTGATTATAAGTCCTTCACGACACCTGGCTCTGACCTTCCCTGTTAATATCCTATGTCTGTATAAGGATCTATAGGGCATGTCTATGCCTCTCCTACTATTCTGGTCTGGGGCATCTTCTGGAAGCCTGGAGCAGGTACCCTAAAAAGGGAAGGGATAATAATAAAAGATTAAAAAAAAAAAAAGGGAAGAGATGGAGGGCTTACCAGGACCAGGACCCCAAGGATTTGAGGGCTGCTTGCATGATGGTGTGCTGGGACCTGGGGTGGTTGATGGGGTCACAGTTGCAGAAACCCCATTAGATGGAGAACTAAGCTGATATTGGTTTGCACATCTGCAAATGTTATCGAATGCCGATCTCCATGACGTTTCCCTTACCTCAGAATTGCAAAGACCCCTGCAGGACCCTTCTATGCCTTAACCCCACTGCTCACCTAGCATGCTCCCCCGCTGGCTGCCAGATTCTGCTGAAGCTGCATCATCCATCTGTCTTCCTCCATGCAGGAACACTCCTCTCCCAGCCCTTATTCTCTGGTGTATTCTTCCGACTCCAAGTGCCCTTCCAAATGTCCCCTGTTGGAGAAGGAGGCCTGGCCAAAGGACAATTTCAGCCCCTCCAGCTGCACTCAGGCTCGGGGTGGGGGGGTGGGGGGGACAGTGAGACAGCCACCTCTGAATCTAGTTCTGCATCTAGTCAGTGTCGTTGGGCCACCCCTGCCCCCATCCTTCTAGTCAAAGGAGAAATGTGGATAAGGAATAAGTGGAAAGTTGGGGAAGGGCAGAGAGATTCCCTCCCAGGGTGATAGTAGACCCCCCACCCCCCCACGCCAGGCTTCTCTGTGTGAGGGTCAGAGGTTGCTCTTCAAATGTGGAACCTGAGAAGGAAAGGGAGTGGCGAGGACCCCTGTCGGGGAAGGTGGCTCAATTCCCTGAATATGCGTCAGAAGCACAGGGTGCCTATGGGGCTCCATCTCCACCAAGGGTAAAAATAAGAACAAATTCCTTAGGCAGCAGCAAGTAAATTTTGACTTAGCAGGAAGCATTTCCTGGGTATAAGGGATTAGCAGGCAAAGGGGAAGGATGGGAAGAGGTAGAAGACTCACTCCCCCTGATGAGAAAGAGAGGCCCAGCTTAGCCGCCTACTGAACAGAGGTTGGGTGGCCTAGGAGACATTTCCAAAGGGGCTCAGGGCCCCTGTGGGCCATGGACTTCCAGCTGTCTCAGATAACTCCCTTGATCATTTCCACAGCCCCTAGCAGAGAACATCATTGAATCTGCCCCTTCCCAATGGGCCCGCTATCTGCTGTTTCTTCTAGCTCTTCTTGTTGTCATATTTCTGGGCCAGCTGCTGTGGGGCAAGGAGATTCCTGAGGCCTGCTGATGGGAGGCGCACACTGGACACCCCTAGGCTGGGGCTTTGGTTGGAGGGGAAGAGCTCAGTGGATAATGCTCCCAGGTTGGCCCTTCAGGACCCCAGGGTTAAGAAAAGATCTGGTAGGAAGAGAGAGCTTTGGGATGAAGAAGAAAGTCAGGGTTATTGCTCTGATTCTGGTGCTATAAGCCGGCTGTGTGATTGTGGAAAAGTTACTCAACTTTTCTAAACCTTGGCTTCCTCTTCAGTGAAATGAAGGGGTTGAACAGGATGACCATGTGGGCCTCCCAGCACCGACATGCCATGATGATATGGTGGCCAGATGAAAAGTGCAGTTTAAGTGGGCCTGGGTTCAACTTGCAGTCACCTCTTCCTTACTAGTGGTCCTTCTGGACAAGTCAGCTAACCTTTCTGAGTCTGGTTTCCACACATTCACATGAAGGCAATGGCATTACCCACCTCTCAGGGAGGATAGGATGACGCGGTACGCGGAAACCCAGCACAAGGGCTGAGGTGGGGAAGTCCGCAGCACGTGGGGACACAGAGGGGCAGCAGCTCACACTGGGGCTGTGGGCGTCTGGAAGGGCTTCTCAGAGAAAGTGACATCTAAGGCGAGGCTTGAAGGAAGGGTAGAGGTCGACCAAGTGGAGTGGGGAGGGGAAGAGTGCTTCACGGAAGAGGCCCCATTGTTTGCCAAGAACTGTTGGTAAGAGAAGGCATGGCCCGTTCAAGCACTGGGAGAAGCTTAGTGTAGCTGGCGGGCAGAGGCTGTGTGTGAGGGGTGGGTGGAGGACCAAGAATGCTGATGCTGGAGAGGCCAGCTTATTACATACTCTGTCCCACCTGTCATTCTAGGGGCTTGCGAGTTGGGATCCCTCCACTTCCCCTCCATCTTTCTTTTCCTACTTTTCTTTCTCCCAAGCTCAGTCCTCTTGTCTTTGGTCACGTGGGCACCAGGAAGCACTGGGCTTCCCAGGAGGACCTGGTCGGTCCAGGGAGAAGGAGAAGCTCTATCCATAGTTGCCCGACTCTGGACCAGTTTGGGGTCCAGGTCTGGAGTTTTCCACCTCTCTCCTTTCCCACGATGAAAGAGGGATCTGCCCCCTGCAGAAGGCTCTGGGTTTCTGGCATTGAGGCTCTGTGCTAAGCACTGAGTACCCACTGTGGGCCCTCCCCCACCTGGCCCCTCATGAGAGAGAGACACGAGAGTGTTGATGGCAGTGGGCTGAGGGCAGTGTGGAGCGAGAACTGAGGGAAACTAGAGAGAAGACAGCTCTTCAGCCTGGAGTAAAGGCGGATGGAGAGACCGAGTCAGTGTGCGCAGCTGTCTGAAGGTTGACGCTTTAATGGGAAGCTCGGAGGAAGGACTTCCCAAGGATGAAGCAGGTCAAATACCAAAAAGGGAGCCTGAGGGAGGGTAAAGAAATGTACAATATCAATACTGTGGGCTCTTTTAAGCCAAGAAATATTTAGACAAAGCTCTATAATAGGCACTGAGGAGGTCACAAAGATGAACAAAACACAGGTAGGAAGCAGTTCAGGAGTGATTCTCCTGATTGACAGGAGAATCATTGACAGGAGGGGGTAACTCTCCTGCCTCCCCGCCACCTACACTGCCTCTCGGACCCTCCACCGACTAGGTCCAAGGCCTCCCTCGTCACAGCCACACAGCTTCTAAGATCACAGACGAGAAAAGGTATAGAGAAGGGTGCTTCAGCCAGGAGGTAGGTCAGCCTCCCTCTCTTCTCTCAGGTGGGGAGCCCTACTGGTTCCAGGACCCTAAGGAACCGGTCCCATCAGGTTGGCCTCTCTCTGGTTTCTCAGATTCTGGTGGCAGATCTGGTGACAGCTCAGTGGCTCCCTGGCCTCCACCCCAAAAACCTTATCTTCTGGGGCCTGGCCATCCTGGGCTCTTTAAAAAAAAATTTTATCATTTCTTAGTGAGTTATTCTCTTAAGGCTCCATCAGCAGGTGGAGTGGAAGACCCCTCCCCCCCGATGCCTTGGGTAACCAAAGCATTATCCTCCTTCAGTGCCTGCTCTGTCTGGAGGATCCGCACATCAATGCCTTGTTTCCTGAGGTACTCCACAGTTGATGAGGGTACCTTCTAGGCCTCACTCATCCCCTGGCCAATAACAAGGGTCAGCACGCCTTTCTCGACAACTTCCTGCACATCTGCAGGCTGCACACCAGGAGAACACTCAGTTCTTGTTTCTCTCCAGTCCCAAGCCTGACTTCCCCCTGGCCACACTTTGCAGTCCTTACAGATTTTAGTAGAGCCTGGTACTTTCATTTGCCCCCTGTGAGAGGGAAACAATTTCAGGGGAAGAAGGAATTTAACTGAACTCCAATGCCCTCTGTTTTCAGAGTTACGATCCCAAACCTCTCCGTGTTTTACCCCTCATCCTGGGCTTTGAGCAGCCTGCCAGCTGGCTGGAGCCACCAAGGGGAAGCAGGAGGGCAAGGGGCCAAAGAGCATGATGTAGGAACTGAGTTCTATGTGTCATCCCTCACTAAACACCTTTCCTACCTCTTGGCAGGTTGAATGGGTTTTGGGGAGAGCTTCACCTTGGGAATTATGATGGAATTATAGGGAGGTAGGATGAAGGAGGTGGGCTGGAAGCCTCCTCCAATTCCAGGTCTGTAGTAAGTCCTACCGCATGAATCACTGTTACCCTGGAGAAAGGACAAATAAGGCAGGAGGTAGCTGGAGCATCACCAAGCCCACGTGGGTGTGGAGAGGCAGCATGAGTGAAGGTCCACGGGACTTGGAGACAGAGGGTCCGGCTTTGCCATTAAATGAACATCAGCAAGTTACTTTACCTCTCGGAGCCTTAGTTTCTCTAATTTGCTAGATATTTTTCTTTCATCTGCAAAGTAGGCTAATAATAATATCTTATATTTGCATACAGGCCTTACAGATTTCACATACTTTTATCTCCTGTAATCCCAACCAAACAATGGAAGGTTTTATTGCCTCCTTAGGTGAGGAAACTGAGCCCTAGAGAGATGAAGAGATTGACTGAAGTTCCCATAGCAAGTAGATGGCACAGATCTGGATGGCAAATAGTGGGAAAGAAGGATAGATAGGGAACTTTGGCTGTGACCCAGACCTGCCAGGATAACAAATAGGTTTCATTTGTAAGGCTAACTGCATTGGATTGAAAATGGCTCTCTGTATCACCATGCTGAGAAAGATTCTGAGGTTCAGTGAGGAAAAAAAGTACTGTGATGAATTAGTGATATCTGTTAAGGGCAGGAGGTGGGGTAAATGACGGCCCAGACGCAGTTGGTTGGCATCCCTAGCCTGGAATCAGACCAGGGATTTCATGTCTAAGTCCTTCCTCTATACTAATCAATTAGGTTAAATTCAAAGGCACCAGCTTGAAAAGAGAACTAAGGTGTAGTCTCTGCCTTCAAGGAGCTCACCATCTCTCAAGGACAGAGGCGTGCTATATCGATGATGTGGCAAAATGTCCCAGGAACGTAGAGAGAGTAATGAGGGCATTTTAGGCAGAGAGACCTGCTTGGTAAAAGCATGGGGCCGTGCAAGTGGGGTGCAGACTGCGTTCGAAGAGCCAGTGGCAATTCTATATGGCTAGAAGATGGGGTCCATAGGGAAAAGTACCAAAAGGAGAGGCTTTGGAAATCAAGGTGGCATCAGATGGTGAAGGGTTCTGAATGCCATGTCTAGAAGTTTGGGTTTTACTACAGAAGCTGTGGAACTCCTTGAAGGATTGAAAGCCAGAGCGATGGGATGTAATTGTGTTGTTGAAAGGCACTGTGGCAGCTGAGGGGGTGGAGGTGAGGGAGGCGAGGCTGGGGGTGGGAAGACAGGAGATCATTGCAGCACTTCAGGTGAAAGAGAACTAGGGCAGCCTCAAAGGAGTTGGAGAGAAGCCCACAAAGGCAGAATTGATAAGACCCAGTGACCCGCTGGATAAGCGGCAAGAGAGAAACCGAGGGCGACTCTAAGGTTTCCAGCCTGGGCACTGAATGGATGGTGATGCTGGGAACAAGAGGGAAAGCACAGGAGAGACTCCCTTCTGAGTAGAGAGGATATCAGTCTGAACACGTTAAAACTAGACTCTCCAGTTAGAGGGAGCCTGTAAGTAAGTGTTGGTTGTACAGGGCAGAGGTGAGGGGAATCTGTGGGAGCGGTTGAAACAGCCGAGGAAGGGAGAGCAGAGTGGTTAGAGATGCCAAGGGGGATCCCTGAGAAACACCAACAATTCAGGGCCTGCGAGAGACCACAGCAAGAGAGATGGACCAAACCTAAAGAGACCGGGAGGAGAGAGCCTGGAGGACCATGCCAGAGAGTGATGGTGAGACTCTGCACCCTGTTAGTGCCGACCCCACCAAGCGCTCTTGGTACGTCTGTGCACTTATCTAATTCTCCCAACACTCTGGTGAGGTAGATATCATTAGGCCCCTTGTTTTTTGCAGGTAAAGGAAAAGGAAACTCAAAGAGTTTAAGTGATTTGCTCCAAATCCCAAAGCCTAGAAGTGGCAGGGCCACTAATGAGCTAATCAAGGTCTCCAAAATCAGTGGATCCCCACCACATCTCAATAAGAACCGAAGGACAGAGTGTCCAGAACAGACAGGCTGGCCATCAGTCTCACATGACGCAGAGAGACTGCCGGGGTCGAGGACTGAGAGAACGCCCTTGGCTTTGATGATTGGAAGGTTAGCTGTGACCTTGGAGAGAGATTCTTGCGGCTCTAACTGCCACCAGCTGGCTGTGCGGATCAAGCGGAATTGCATCTAATGTGCTTCATATCATGCAGAGCCTGGTAGTCTGAAGGAGGCTGATGCTGTTATTTTTATTGGTATTAAATATTGGTAAATTGGACCACTTATATTGCTGACATGAGACCCATTCTTTAAAACTGGTAATTTCATATGGTTCAACCTAACAGTAAAAGGGGGTGGGCTGGGGTCGGTGGGCAGGAGAGGACAGGAAGAAGGCAAGCCGCCAGGGCAAGGGCAGTCCCATGGGGCTGGGGAGCCCTGCCCCCTGGTGGCGGGGAGGTAATCTTCAGCACCAGGCTGAGGATCGGTGAGGCTTGAAGTTTGCAGGAGTCCCTCTCGTCTCCTCCGCTCCCCTCCAGCCATCTGTAGTCTTGCCAGCACCCTCTCCACTAAGTCCAGCTGGGCATGGGGGTGAACTCTCCCTAGGGGGCTCTGTCTGGAAGAATACTTCTAACCTCTCAACTAGGGTGATCCTCTCAACCAGTATCTTTGGGGATCAGTTGGGTTCTCCCCTATGGAGAATCCAGGAGCCTAGGCCAGGTGGTGACTGATTAAATAGTCAGAGCAGGCTGACACACAAATAAGAGGTCTTCAACAGACCCCTTGGTCATCGCCAGCCCAGCCCCTCTGAAATCTCCCCCAGTATGCTTGGGAACCCTTTCAGTGTCGCAGGTCTTACTGATAACAGTAGAATAACAATGACAACAGAAGTTATTTGTACTAATGCCATCGCTTCCAGCCGTGTCTTAGCACCTGGACTGATTTTTCTGGCTCTTCGGTCAAGGTGAGGAGGGATGGGTTAATGTCTCTGAGATGTTCCTCTGGGGTGAGGACCCAGATGGGGCCAGGCCTGCAGGCTCTTGGGATGGCTGGAGCTGGGGCTGAGGAGGCAGTGGTGCATCCTTTGTCCTCAGCTGAACTCTGCACAGTGCCAAGCTTCTCAGACAGGACCAGGATGTGCAGTCTTGCAGCCCTACACAATGGGTAGGCGCAGGCGCTGTGGCCGCTGTGGTGACTCAGAGAGGGAGCGTGCTGGGGGGGTGGGGGGGCTGGAGGGTGAGGAGGCAGGTGCATCAAAGAGGCAGTCCCCATGGGCTGCGTGTGCCAGGAAGTCATCCTCCCTCTCCAGCTGGGGAAAGGGGGGTCCCTGAGGTACCCACTCTGGGCAGTTCTCTGCAGGAACACTGTTCCCTTCTCACAGGGCACAGAGGCACTGCCTGGGGATTGGGGCGGAAGAAGGGGCAGTGGTCCTAATCAGCCCACACTGACAGGACGGGTGGTGTCTGGACAGAGGCAAACATCTGACATGGCCCCATCTCTGTGTTCTTCCCTCTCTTGACCGGAAAACACACAGGGGGGTCAGAAGGGCCAGATGGAGGTCACAGGCTCCCAGGAAACGCTTTGAAGGCTTTTATCCTTTCTTTTGATCAGTCTATGAGAACTTTCCAAACGTTGACACAAGGGAAGAAAAGCCTATTCTTCCTTGGGCCAGGGCCTTGTGTCAGGCCGAGGCTAGAGGATGGGAGGGAAGGGGAAGGAGACTGGAGGGTGAGAGGCAGAGGCAGCAGTGACTCAGCTGGCAAGGCAGGGCCCCCCCGACACACACACACACACGGCCCTTTTTTTCCCCACCTCAAGATTTGTGTGCATCTGGCTCTGTTTCTATTTGTTTGTTTTCTTTGGGGCAGGACAGAAGGGAGATTAATGAACAAAGCCATCAAGTTTAAAAAGAACCCCAAACCCGACTCCATTCTTCTCCCAACCTTGAGGGCTTACATAATCCCGCAGTGCTTTTCTTCCAGGCCTTCCTTGACACCCTTCTCCTTTCTCCTCTCTTCCCCCCTCTCTCATTAAGAACACTTGAAAGCCCAGAAATGCTCCTTTTCAGTCCCCAGTGCAGCTGATCTCCTCCTGGAGGCCTCCAAGGCCGCTATTCAAGTTGGAGTTGGTATCCCAAACAGGGATAATATGGTTGGTGAGAGGGGGCTGAGTAGCAGTCTCCTGTCTCCACCAAGGCCAGTGGGAGGGATGAGACGAATCTGTATTGGGAGGGACACAGGCTGCATGTGGACATTTAAAACAGGAAATGACCTTGAAAACCCTCAAGCACAGAGCCTCCCAACCTGACCCAGAAACAGGTTGTGAAGGGCAGAGGGAATTTTACCCCAGAAGACACAGGGATGGGCCATAAGCTCCCACACACTGGACATCCTTGAAATCTGTTTTGTCTTTTAAATTATGTAAATTTTTCATTCTACTCTATCAGACATCACTTGATTAATATTAAAATAAGATTTTCCCTCAAAACCCTTGAGTAAAATTGATAGCTCAGGAAAATACATTAAATTTAATCCTGTGGTTCTGAGCACTTCCTGGCACACTACTTTGAGAAGTATGGAGCTAATCCAATGTCCTTTCTCCACAATTAAAGATATAATGGCTGAAGAGGTTTAGACACCTACCCAAGGTCACTTTTAGTCAGAGGCAGAGTTGAGGCTGGCACCTAAGTCTCTTGCTTCCCAGTCGAGCCCACTTTCCACCAGGTAATGCTGCCTTCTTAGTTCTATCTCCAGGACGCTAAGCTTGGACAGGTACTTAGCTCAGCTGTCTAAGATGAGTGTGGGCTTAGAGACCAGCCCAGCCTCAGGCCCGGGGGCTGGTCGTGCCCACAACCCCTCTGTGCGCAGGGCTCTCTCAAAACGTAGCACTTGAGCATGACGGGAAGTTACTGGGACAGAGAATGAGCTGGTACTACCACTTTCTATTTCTATCTCAACCCCGCAGTGACTGGTTCAGGTATTTCCGTACCTTCAAACCTAAAATAATCGGATTAGTTCATAGCTATAGTGGGAACACCTCCTGTCTTCCTAGAAACTGCCTCCCTTTCTGATCCTGTTTCCAAACCCCTAAATGAAGAAGCTCTTTTCTGGAGGGAAGAAGCAGGGAGAATAGAAGGTTGTAGGGCTTAGAATGCCTTTACTAATGTGGGCACCTAGGCTTCGGGTTATGGGTGGAGATACAGCGTGACGCAGAATTTGAAGGTCAGAGCTGCGATTTGATGGATAGCATAGTATTCTTCCATATCACCATCTTCCAAAATCAGATTTCTAGGAGGCTGAAAAAACTCTTAGGGGAAGAAGGGATGATCCAGACAGATGTGCAGGGAGTGAAAAGACAAAGAGGACAGTGAAAAGGAGGATAGAATCAGGGAGACACATTTTGGTAACGGCCAGCATGAAATACGAGCAAGGCAGTGTAGATGATAGAAGAGATGAGAAGAGACTTGGGAGCAGAGCCCAAGAGAAGGAAATGAGGAGGATAAAGACCTGCCATGCAAACCTAGGAGAGGAGCACTGAGATGGAACAATCATAACAAAAGAGTATCACCTCTAACCATCAGATGCACCCTGGGTGTCATTGCTGGTGAATTCTTCACACCTGGCTGGTTCCTGCTAGACCCCTATCATGCGCTAGGTGTCCATCTTGTCTGCTTGTGGAGTGTGGAATTTGCTCATCAAAGGCAAATTCAGTATATAGTATTAACCTGAAGCTATAGTGGAAAGGACTTTGTAATGCAGCCCGAACTAGGTACTAATCTCAGCTCTGCTTCTTGTATGTTGCATTGCCTGGGCTCTCTGAACCCCAGTTTCATAAGTAACTGTGAAGATAAAAACTCTGTTCCCCAGAGTTGTTGCAAAGATGAAATGTGAAGTGCTGGTCTAAACTAGGCATTCAGTAAATGATAGTTGCTCTCCTTCTCTCTTCTTCCATTTCCTTGAACCAAACATCAGGAAGAAGTACTCCATGGTCAAAAGAGAAAACTCACCCAGTGGCTCTGTGAAAGGGTATGCGGCTAGAGCACCATGAAGAGGAGGCCAAGTCCCTGCATCTGATCCCTGTGGGAGGCATGGGGCTCCACACCCACGCCGTGTGGCTCTCACCCTTCATTCTAGTGGCCACAAGGCAGGAGGGTGTTGTGGGATCAGAGCCCATCATTGTTTTCCCGATTTGTCCTGTTAAGTCTTTCATGTGCTCCCAACACTTCAACCAAAATGATTGGCTCCTATCCCCTGCTGGCCCTGAATCTACTCAATGCTATACCTTTTGCTTGTACTGCTCCCTTCCCTGGACGTGCCTGCTCTTTGACACCCCCAAACTCCAGTCTCCAAGGGTCCAAATCTTGCCTATCCTTCAGGCCCAGTCCCAATGCCACCTTCCTCTATATAATCTCCCCTGAGTGAGACAGTCAGGTATGGAGGAAAAAACTCAACTCCTGGTTGTTACTTACTCATAACAACCTAGTAATAAGTGGGGATAATAACATTCCTACAGGGTTGTTTGAGGAATTATATGAGCTAACATTAAAATATCCCCAACAACTTAGCCCAGTGCCTAGCACCTAACAGGTTCTCAATCAGTACACTTCATTACCTTCTCAGCCCCACCCCCTTGAGCTAGATGTCACCTTTCCCTTTGCAAAGTCCCTCAGCACTTCATGGGTCCCTATTCCACGGCACTTATCACTTCTTGCCTGTTATGTGGTTGTCTCCCTTAATAGACTGTAAGGTCCTCAAGGCCAGAATCCACACCTAATTCACCTCCATAATTCAAGTGTCTTGTTTAGAATCTGGCACCCTGTAAATGTTTATTGTATAAATGCATGAAAATACAACTGAGACTGCATGGATCTTCCTGTGTGGTGGGCAGCATCATTGCAGATGAGGGCATTTGGTTTGTTTGTATATCTATTAGTGTCTATAATTAGTTATTGGGGTTTCTGTGGATACAAGGAAAAAGAGAAAACATCATAAGAAAAATCAAGAGAAGACACAAACAAGAAGGGGGAGTGAGAAGGCCCCAGAGGGAGAGAGGCCCTGGACCAGAGTGAAGTTCCATCTGTTGTACCCAGGCCAAGAGCTTCCACATATCCTTAGTCCTCCTGGAGGATGGAGTCCGTTCCCAGTGCTCTTAGATTGGCCCCTACACCTGGAGTGATTTGGGAGCCCCCTTCTGCTCATTTATTCACTCATAAACTACTTCTTGAGCACCTACTATGTGTCATACATTGTGTTAATCATATATCAGACTCATCAAAACGTATTATGGCTGAATCCTTATTTTAGTAAGCTTCTTTGTAGTAGAAGACACATGCTATACCAAGTAGATGTGCCATAAGAGATATAGATGGAGATATATATAATACATATATTCAGAAAAGAGAGGCCTTACTTAAGGCTGTGGGGATCAGAGAAGACTTCCTGGAAGAGGAGTCATTTGAACTGGGCTCTGAAAGATGTCATGGCTATGTAGAGACAAGGAGAAAGGGAGGTCGGGAAAAGAGACAAGCATGAACAATCACGTGAAAGCAGGAAAGCATGGGTGTATACGACAGGGAGCAGGGGACAGTTGGTTTGTCTGAAGTTTGCCATAGGAGAGATGAGGCAGGAAATAAGGCTGGAATGAGGTGTAGAAGCAGACCATGCAACTGTGTCAGACTGAGTTTGGCTTCTCTTTGATAGCTAGTGGACACATTACCTGTCAAACCTAAACCCAAAGGTAGAAGGGATTGAGTTGGGGAAGGATTTGAGATAGTTACAGTATAAGGACAAGTGGAGTTTGGAGGCAGAGAGGTTTGGGAGGCCGAAGATCTCGATTTACCAAGTCACATCGTCTCTCGGAGCTTCAGTTTCTTCATTCATAAACTAAGGATTGTAATCTTAATACCTTACAGGAATTCCATGAGAATAAAATGTGAAAGTGCTTTGTGAAGGGGTGGATACATGTGCACTGATTTGTGATCAGAGGTGTAACTGAGGAAGCGTGATCCAGTAGTAGCGTAGGAAGGATTTGGGGAGAGAAAGAATAGAGACAGGAGATGTGTAGGAGAATGATGATTCAGCAAAAAGGTGTGAAGGACCTAACGTAAGACAGTGAAATGAAGGGGAAGAGACACAAGTAACAAATCCACAGCTCGTGGCATCCAATGAATATTGAGATGAGATGTGGAAGGAGGGGAGTTTGAGATAATCCCTAGATTTTCAAAGGATGATGGCACCGTTAACTATTTAGGAAACCAAAGAGAGGCAGGGGTAGAGAAGAAAGGATTCATTCACACGTGGAGGTGGATGCATTTAGGATTCGTGCCCCAAAGCTTCTTCATTCAGGTTGCTCTTGCCACAGAGAGAACAGATAAAGCTCTTTGCTCAGGGCTGCTTCCCTGCCCACCACCCCTCCCTACCCCAGCCTGACAGGTTTCAGGAGAAGGTGCACAGCTCTAACCTGCCCCCTCCACCACTGCCCCGCGGAGGGGCTGAAGCATCCTTTCTGGTCACTCAATTTGACAGAGTCTGCCCCTATGCCCACAGCTATTCCCAAACAAGGCTTGTTTTCCTCCTTCATCTTCCAGCAAAGGGGACAGCGAACCCAGAGGGAGCTGGGACCAGTGCCTTGGGGCTTGCTCTCTCCCATCTTTAGAAAAAAGAAATCGCAAACATTTGCACATGAGCAGAGTCCGTGAGGCAGACCAAGGCTGCAGCTCTGACTCAGGCCTCTGTCTCTCTAAATCAGGCTTCCAGTCATCCCTTTACTCAGTCTTTCTTAACAAACTGCACTTGGTACTGGGGAAACAGGTGACGTTCACAGTCTGTGGGCTTAAATTGAGAACTCACAGATGGCAAACAGTGGTAAACAAACCATTGCAAAGCACGATGATGTTTGAAAATAGGAATGTGTACAAACCATGCTTAGTAAACCCATGCTGGGGGCGGGGAGGTAGAGAAGATGAGCTATTTCTTCGAGGGTCAGGGAGGCTTCCAAAGGGGCAACTAACACTTGAGTGAGTTTTGAAAAATAAGCTGGAGGTCATCAGGTGGGCACGGAGCGGGTCCAGTGCAAAAGCGGGTCCAAGGGTAGAAGGGATGAACAGCGAGGTGCTTTGTGGAGCTGGAGTCTACGATACGTGTGGAAGAGTGGCAAGACCAAAGCCAAGAAGGAGGCAGAGACCAAATCATGAAGGGCCTTGAGTGCCATGCTCAGAGCAGTGGGGAGCGGGGATCAGTTTTACTCACAAGAGGAGTGTCTGTACTGCAGAGCAGTCCTGTACTCAAGAAGGGCTCTGATAAATCCATTCATTCTGGAGAACAAATGACTCAGGTAAAGAAAGAAAGCTCTAGGTCAGTCTGCAGGCAGGAAGCAGAAGGAGGGAGAGTTATTTGCTGAGGGAACCTGCTGGACATCACTGTAGGTGTGACTGGCTTTTGTTTTAGGGACTCATTAGTTTAATTTTTAGAGGAGAAGGAAGGTGATTGTGTCTGTTTCTCTTCTGACCACTCAGAGGCTGCTTTTTTTTCAGAATTCTTCAGCTACTGTCCCTGGTATCTGGCTGGGACTGTTTTGGGGGAAACAGCACCCTCTAGAGGAGAGAGTTTGTGTGTTTCAGGTGGGGCAGCAACAAACCATTTCCAGAACTCTGGCCTGCTCCCTTCCCAGGGGCCCGGGGGGTGGAGTGTGGCTGATTGTTTATCTGCTGCTGACTCTCACTACCGGGGAGAACAAAGCTGCCTGGCTCTGGGAGGTGGCACAGCAGCTGGGAGCAGCAGATAATAGCTGGAGGAGGCAGATACAAAGGCTGGCAACAGCAGGCACACAGCTGGAGGTGGCAATCACAACAAAGAGGTCTAGCCAGTACCAAAATCTCCGGTGCCCCGAATCTGTAGCCTTAACGCTGGGCTCTGGAAGCTCCGGGCTCTGTCTTCTCTGTCTCAGCTGTGATCCTCTATACCGGGGACCACAGAGGCACCTCCTGAAACCGAGAGACTGTGAGAATGAACCTGGGATGCACAGAAGCAGTTGCTACAATTTAAAAGTTCTGGATCAGAAGCCAGAAGACCTGAGTTCTGGTTCCAAAACTACTTGGAGCAAATCTCTCTGAACCTTAGTTTCTAATGATGCCTTTCCTACTTACCTCATGGTGTGGGGGTCAAATTACATGTTTCATAAACTGTAAAATGATATATAATCATAGACTATTATCTTGGGAACGATAAGCAAGACTTTCCTTGGGCCCCAAGAGCTTCCATTTCCCCAGATATACAGAGTCTCTCTTCGGCACAGACAAAGCTAGGGCTTTGATGTGGGATCTCTGGATGTCATGGTAGAAGGGGCGGGGTAGAGATGGGGAGGAGGCAGGCATCTTGATCCTCTATAAATGTAGTTGGAAACTTAAAAACAATCTTTAACCTTCCCACCCAAAACTTTAATCTCCTCTCTAGAATCTCTGCAAAGCGCTCGTCCAACCTGTCCTTGAACACCACTGGGGGCAGGGTACTCTCTACCTTTTGAGATGCTCTTTCTACATTTGTTACAATGTTCTTCATATCAGTCTGGAATCTTTTTCTCAGGGGTTTGAACTCACTGGTCCTGGTTGTTCCCCTTGGAGCTCAAAGAACAAATCCAAACCTTTGTTCACATGGCAGCCCTTCAAACCAAATATTCTCACATAGCCTTCATATCCCTCAGATCGTCTCTCCTCCCAAGTAAAGTTCCCCGTTTCCTTCAAACACGTCTCATATGATTTGGTTCTGAATCCTCTCATGTCCTGATTGCTCCTTGAGACTCAATACTGCAGATGTGGGATCAACAGAGCAGAATCAACTGAATCCTTATTTTATTCTAGATACTTTAATTCAACTAAGGCAGCTTAAGATTGCATTGCTTTTTTTGGCAACCAAAACATGTAGATAACTCACACTGGATTACTTTCTGCTAAAATGCCTAATTTCATTTTCATGGTTCTGCTTACGAGATCACATCTTTCCAACGCAGAACTTGCTCAGGTAATTTTTGGACCCAAATGTAATCCAACATTTATCCTTTTTGCTCGATTTGGCCCACTCCTCTGGCTCCTTTTGGATCCTAATTCTGCCTCAGACCTTTCATTTGCAGTCCGTCCCAGCTCTGTGTCATCTGCATAACTGATGGCCATGTGTTCCATATTTTTGAATAAAATTAGTGTTAAGACCATCGACTAGGGCAAGGCCAAAGATAATGCTCTGTGGTACATTGCTAGAAAATTGATTCCAGGCTATCATGATCCACTCACCAGTAACACTGATTTTTTAATTTTTATTTATTTATTTTTTTGCGGTACGCGGGCCTCTCACCGCTGCGGCCTCTCCCGTTGTGGAGCACAGGCTCCGGACGCGCAGGCTCAGTGGCCATGGCTCACGGGCCCAGCCGCTCCACGGCATGTGGGATCCTCCCGGACCGGGGCACGAACCCGTGTCCCCTGCATCGGCAGGCGGACTCTCAACCACTGCGCCACCAGGGAAGCCCTGATTTTTTAAGTCACCTAATTAGAGAAGCATTCTGTTCATTTTTCTCTGTCGTATCCCCAAGGACCTAACTTGAGATCTTGTTAAAATCTTGCTTAGATGCACTTTCTCTGATCTGCCAACTTAGTAACCTTGTCATAGAAGGAAATTAAGTTAGCGTGATGAGATGTTACTTGTTCTTAGTAACCCCAGGCTGGGTCCTACTGATAACTACCTTTCCCCCACTCTGCCCAAGAATCCACTATCTTAATGTTCCGTTCTAGAATCTTGCCTGCGGTTGATACCTTATCTGTTTGTCTGTAGTTTGTGAAATGTACTTCATTTTTCTTTTTGAAAATTAAAATTATGTTCACTTATCCACAACTTTCCAGCACTTCCTTTGTTCTCTAGAATCTGTTTTAGATTCCCCTGTTCCTCAAAATCTCCTGTAGAGGTTTCACATCTTTTCGCGAGTTTGAGGGTCAAATGAGAAGGCATGCTAATGTGTAAACTTTGAATGGTACATAGATGCAAGCTTTGTGGTGGTTGTTTCTTTTATTAATATTACTACTATTGAGTACTGAACGGGGCTTCACTTGGGCTCTAAATAAGAATTCTTCAAACTTCAGAATTACAAAGCCTCCCTCTTGCTCCAAAGTAGCCAAGGATATTGGGAAGTGGATGGCATCCAGTTCTGGCCAAGGAGTCTCATGTGTATGCAAGTTCCAAGTGGGTGGTGTAAAATGGGCTTCAGGTTGCCTCTGAATATTCTGGGATTCTCGTCTGTTGGTGATTTCCAATTTAGTGTCTGCTTGGGTGGATATATGAATGGACCCGAATAATTTAGAGTTTCCCAGGGGTAAGGCCATGGGAATATAGAATAAGGGCAGGGTGAAGGAGAATGATAAAATGCAGTGGTATAGACTTCTCGGAATGGAGAACGTGATGAGCCACTCTGTGTTCTCCAAGAAGAACTAAAATTCCCCAGAGGTCACCTGCTCCTTCCCAGAAGGTCTGGCCATCAGATCCAGAGTCCAAGGGCTCAAGTGATTGCAATTCTTTCTCTGATGGAAAAGTACAAGTTATTCCTTGGGCAGGGGTGCCAGGCACTTTGTATTAAGTGAGTTGTCTCCTATTTCAGAGCCTTGTCCCACTTTCTACTATCAGAGTAAATAGCAATCCTGAATTTGAACTTGTGCAGACATAGCCACAAACTAACATACACTCCTAACTCTTCTACTTCACTCAGTCAAGACAATTTTGCCACCTACAACCTGGCATTTCTCCCAGTCCTTGGGAAAATGTTCCTATGCTGCCAGGAGGCTTCAGTTTGATGTTTTTCCTCCACCATCGCTTGTTTATTTATTTATTTAATACATTTATTTATTTATTTTTGGCTGCATTGGGTCTTCATTGCTGCGCACGGGCTTTCTCTAGCTGCGGAGAGCAGGGACTACTCTTCACTGTGGTGCGCGGGCTTCTCATTGCAGTGGCTTCTCTTGTTGCTGAGCACGGGCTCTAGGTGCGCAGGCTTCAGTAGTTGTGGCACATGGGCTTAGTTGCTCTGCGGCATGTGGGATCTTCCCGGACCAGGGCTCGAACCCGTGTCCCCTGCATTGGCAGATTCTTAACCACTGCGCCACCAGGGAAGCCCCCACCATCACTCGTTTATTTTTGCTCAGTTCTGTCTGTGCTCTTCCCAACACCACCCCAGACCCTAACCCAGACCTAATTTCCCCAGAAGATGCAAATAGATGATGACAATAATAATGATAATGACAATGATCATAATAATAGCGAAATGGGCAGGGTGCTTAGAGAACATCCTAAGGGGTAGAAGAATGGGTAGTTTCTGCTATCTTCTGAGCCAGGCAAATATCTTTGTATCACCAGTGAGTACTGACGTGGAGGTAGGGGAGAGAATGGAGAAATTAAGGGCATGTGTGTGTTAAGGGGGACTGGCTTGGAAAGAGTTCAACAGGATAGTCTTTCTTGCTGCTGCCATTCTTGAGGGTGGGGAGGGATCCTATTTCAGAATTAGAGATCTTCACGGAACTGGTTTTGTGGTGAATGGAGACCAGTAGAGCCCTCTTTAGTCTCACTCCCACCTTCAAGGAACTGTGAGCTTATTACTCTTTCTTCTCTGCTTCTCCTAAGAATCACAAATGTCAGACTGTACTGCAATTGTTTGCTTACTGAACATGAATCTTTCTCACTATGCTGTGAGTTCTTGGCGAGCAACGATGCTGTCAGATTCATCTTTGACCTTCCAGCATCTTGCACTACAGTGCCTGGCATATAGCAAGTGCTCAGTAAACATTTGCTAGTAAGAGGACAAATCAGTGGCACTAAAATGAATGTTTCTTCTTCCTTCCCATTGGATGGTGGCTGGGAGTTGCTGGATTTTTGCAATACCGCTCATTATGCTGTCTTGCTCTCTGCAGATGACGTCGGTTGCCAAGGTGTATTACAGCCAAACCACTCAGACAGAAAGCCGGCCCCTAATGGGCCCAGGGATACGACGGAGGAGAGTCCTGACAAAAGATGGCCGCAGCAATGTGAGAATGGAGCACATTGCTGACAAGCGCTTCCTCTACCTCAAGGACCTGTGGACAACCTTCATTGACATGCAGTGGCGCTACAAGCTTCTGCTTTTCTCTGCAACCTTTGCAGGCACCTGGTTCCTCTTTGGTGTGGTGTGGTATCTGGTAGCTGTAGCCCATGGGGACCTGCTGGAGCTGGGACCCCCAGCCAACCATACCCCCTGTGTGGTACAGGTGCACACGCTCACCGGGGCCTTCCTCTTCTCCCTTGAGTCCCAGACCACCATTGGCTATGGCTTCCGCTACATCAGTGAGGAGTGCCCACTGGCCATCGTGCTTCTTATTGCCCAGCTGGTGCTCACCACCATCCTGGAAATCTTCATCACGGGTACCTTCCTGGCAAAGATTGCCCGGCCCAAGAAGCGGGCGGAGACCATCCGTTTCAGCCAGCATGCGGTTGTAGCTGCACACAATGGAAAGCCCTGTCTTATGATCCGAGTCGCCAACATGCGTAAGAGCCTCCTCATTGGCTGCCAGGTGACAGGCAAACTGCTTCAGACCCACCAGACGAAGGAGGGTGAGAACATCCGGCTCAACCAGGTCAATGTGACTTTCCAAGTGGACACGGCTTCTGACAGCCCCTTCCTCATCCTGCCCCTTACCTTCTACCATGTGGTGGATGAGACCAGTCCCTTGAAAGACCTGCCCCTCCGCAGTGGTGAGGGTGACTTCGAGCTGGTGCTGATCCTAAGTGGGACAGTGGAATCCACCAGCGCCACCTGCCAGGTGCGCACTTCCTATCTGCCGGAGGAGATCCTTTGGGGCTACGAGTTCACACCCGCCATCTCGCTGTCAGCCAGTGGCAAATACATAGCAGACTTTAGCCTTTTTGACCAAGTTGTGAAAGTAGCCTCTCCGAGTGGCCTCCGTGACGCCAGTGTGCGCTACAGAGACCCTGAAAAGCTCAAGTTGGAGGAGTCATTAAGGGAGCAGGATGAGAAGGAGGGCAGTGCCGTTAGTGTGCGCGTCAGCAACGTCTGATGGCTTGGTCCCACCTCCCCACACTTCGGGTCTCCTTTCCTCTTTTGGCATCCTGGGCGAGGGATATTACCCAGGCTTACTGGACAGCCCCAGAAGCACCCTTCTCCGCTCCCTCTTCTTTAACCCAGTGGGCCTGTAGTAGTCTAGGCCAACTGGACTTCCTCCCGTTGTTCCCTTCACCTCACCGCACTTCCACCCCAAGATGCACACGTCCCTTAAGCCAGGATGGGGGAAGGAGAGGGAAGATTAGGCTGAAGTGGCTTAGAAGGCCTCAGCCATGCCTGGAGACTCACATTAGGAGGACCATGCAGTTGGATGGATAGGCTCCCCCCACCCCGCCACCTCTCACCACCACCACCAGAAAGTTTGGTGCTTTGAGGCTGGAGTCCCCTCCCTATCTTTCCACTTAGCAAGTTCCCTAAGGCAAGACTCTCTCTCTGATGGTCCCTTTGGGTTTTGTGCCCTCAGAAATATAGGAGTCCAGAATCATTTTATTCTGAAGTCTCTACCAAAACCTGTTGAAAGAAGCCAGGGTTTTTCATGGTGTAGTTAATTTCTGTTGGCAACTCCTGACTATAACCTGGGACCTTGGTCCCCATTGTTCTCCTCTTTCTAGTTTCTCAAGTGGACGCTTTCTTAGGATACCCAGTTCCCACATAGATGCCTCTGCTCCCAGAGAACTGAAGTTGACCCGGGAGATATAAAGCACACAGGCACAGCCACCACACCTGCTCCTGACCTGAATACTGAACTCTTCATTGTGGGGTGACTAATGCAGAGCTATTGTCTAAAACCTTGAACCTGGCCTCCAGGCAGCCCTGGGGGGAATCTGTTTCCCTGTGTCCCATGAAAGTAATGACCTTCCCCCATATGTTCCCCTCGAAAAAATCCAACGCCCAGGCCCCACAGAAAGGTCTGGAAATGGTGTTCCAGATTACACTGTCCCTGGCTTCTCTGATTCTTTCTTGCCCAGCCCACTCTCACCTAAACCCAACTTTGGAGGAAGGGGGAGAAAATGCAAGGGCCTTCCTCTCTTACCACTAAAACTAGACTCACAGGGCACGGAGTCCCCAGGAAAGTTAAACCAACCAAATGGGATGAGTACATTCTCCGATTTCCAGACGGCTGTATAGAGCTTCTGGGAATTGGCAATGCTTTGTTAAGGTTTGGGCAGAGGCAGGACTCTGTGGCTGGCAGATACTATTCACCCTGTTACCCCTCCCAGTGCCCTTCTGAAAAGTGCCAGCTATTTTGTTAGGCAGTGCTGGGAGGGAAGGAAATTATACCTCCTGATCAAATAACCATGGTCTCCCTCAGCCATTCCTGAGACAGTATAAAATGAATATCAGTCTCATCTCTCCTCTCCTCTGCTATGAAGCCAGTTTCAGGCAAGTTAAAAGGCATACTTTACGAGATCAGACTCAGGCCACTCCTTGTTCCCTGATGGGGACTGTGGTATGGGGTCAGGAAGGGTGTATGGGCACCAGAACTTTCTCTAAAGCTCCAAATCCCAAGAGTGCTTCCTGTTCTCATTTAGGTACCAAGGGACACTCTCCCCCACCCCAAATGGTTTGGCACAGAGTCCCTGTATGAATCAAGTGGCAGTTTATTTAAGGTGGACCAGCCAGTTGTTATAAGCTACACATTTATCCAGAATGAGTACCTGCATCTGTGTGCAGAGCCTCACAGAGAAACCCACGAAATTTGGAGGCTGGACCCATGGTCACCATTTACTACAACTGCACAAGATCCTCTTATATTGATCTCTCCTTGAACTCAACTAACTGTATCTTGAAGATGAAGACCCTTCATTCCCTACTTACTGTAAACCCCACCATTACTACCTAGCTCTCAAGAAAACAAGAACCGGAACAACTTGAAAATCTGAGACAGAGAACAGAAGGCAAAGAGCCAGCTTCTGGGCTCTCAACTTTATTCAAATGTTAGACTCACTTGATTTCTTTCAACGTGTGTGTGTGTGTATGTGTGTGTGTGTGTGTGTGTGTGTGTGTATCTTCTTATCCATTAGCAAGTTATCCTCCATCAAGTTTCTTCTGCACAGAGCTGCTTCCCTCCTGAGGGAAACACTCTCTTCCCATTCCCCTGCTGTCTATTCCAAGCCTCCAGAATCCTCAGATTCTTGGATAACAAAATGAGAACACTTTCTGACTTAACCTTTTTGATTCTCCTGCACGATTCCACACTTTCCTTTAAATTGCACTTTAAATCATACTCTCCTCTTAATACAACCTGGCTTATTCTCCCATAAGCCCCATCAGAGAGCAATGCCCCTCTCCCTCAACCCTAAGTGGTTCTTTAGACTACAGCCCCCCTCTCCTCTGAGCTGAAATCATCTTTCAGGCTATCAGGCAAGCTTTAGAAGCAGCCAGGTCTGATGAGAAATGGGATCCCTGACCACACCAACCATGGACTTGGAATGTCAGGAGAGCACTGGGCACAGATCTTAAGGGAGGAGATTTCAGAGGACGGGCAACACAACTGATGGGGGAGGATACTCAGGGTATGAAGATGAGGAAGGGTGGTGCTGCGGGATCTGGTGAAATCAATGAAACCCTTGAGTGTTACTTGGGCTAGCAGGTAAGAGGTAGGTGGGGGCTCAGGGAATTAAGCTATGATATATAAATGAAAGGTTTATCTAAGAAAGAGAAACAGATAATATATATATATATATGTAGAGAGATGTATATAGATGTATATAGGACCAAATATACTGAATGTACAGAAAGAAAGTATTCAGAGAGCTTAGCATGGGGGCAGATATCTTGCTCTGGTTTGGGGGTAGGACTCCCCAGATTCCCAGACTTACAGCCAGTGATCCTGGTTTCAACATGGAAGTGAGATACCTGACTAAGGCTTTCAGGTTTGATGACGGGAAAGGGAGGGGTGGAAGCTGCTCTTCAGAAATAAAGAGGCTTCCAATGAGGTTGCTGACAAACCCTGTGCTGCTGACAGGACCAGGAAGAGGGGAGATAAGAGGAACATGAGGAGGGAGACACTCCATCTGAGGAAATCTAGGAGAATCTACTACTTAGGCTGTGCGCTCCCATCCCCAGCAGTGTCCTGTGACTGTAGCACTTAAAAAAAAAAAATCCTGTTTCCCTCTCTTAAGGTACACTGTATTTCCCCTTCTTCCGCAGGGGTGGGGCAACTGCAGCTCCAGCCCCGGGAGGTGATGGCTATTCAACTAAGAAGCTGAACACTTCAGTGTGCGGGAGGCACTAAAGGGAAGCCTCAACTCTAGAATCTAAATGCCAGGACTAAAGAGCTGTTGGGCCCAAGATACTCCCAAGGCAGAGGATCAGATTTCTGTATGGTTGCAAGCAGCCCAAAGAGAATGCCCTCTATGCTAGAAGAGTCCCAATCCTGGCATCTGAGCATGGGGGAGGGCGTGGTGCTTTAGCTTTGTATCTCTGTATGAAAATGAGGAGTGCGGGTACCAGCTGCCCTAGGGGATGGGGAGAGGCTTCTGAAATCCCTACTCTGTGCTTCACCTCATTACCTGCCCAACCTCCTACCCCAACCTGTCAGCTAATAAGACCATCCAGGGATTTCTCTCTGAGGCCCGAGAAGAGAAAGGAAGCCAGTTATACTATTGCTACAAGCCAGGGACACTGCCCCCTCCCAAGGCTGCTACCCTGGTCCTTTACCCTTGCTAGTTAACCTAGCTTATTTGTAAAATAACACACTACCTTTGCTGTAAAGTTAGCCTGGGCTCCGGCTCAGTAATGGCCAACTCTACTGAAGCAGAAATATCTAGGGATGATTTTTCCATTCATTGCATTAAAGACTAAACCAGGTCAAATGTACCTAGGAAAAAAGACATGTGAGTTATTTTGGTTTATTTTATTCTTGTCTGTTCAGAACAAGTTACTAAATAAAATGGCTGAATCTCTGTTCTTCACTCTAGCTTCTTTTAGAAATGAAAACTAATCCTGGGGACTTCCCTGGTAGCGCAGTGGTTGAGAATCCGCCTGCGAATGCGGGGGACACGGGTTCGATCCCTGGTCTAGGAAGATCCCACATGCCAAGGAGCAGCTAAACCCGTGCACCACAACTACTGAGCCTGCTCTCTAGAGCCCGTGACCCACAACTACTGAGCCCATGTGCCCAAACTACTGAAGCCCGCGTGCCTAGAGCCCGTGCTCTGCAACAAGAGAAGCCACCGCAATGAGAAGCCCGCGCACCGCTATGAAGAGCAGCCCCCGCCTGCCGCAACTAGACAAGGCCCTCGCGCAGCAACGAAGATCCAACACAGCCAAAGAAAAATAATAATAATAAAAAAAAGTTAAAAACAAAACAAAACAAAACTAATCCTGTTACTAAGGCCTGAACTCACTGACCTACCTTTGGGAAAGGAGGGTGGAACTGAGCTGTGCTGGAAGAGCTTCTGACCACACAGCCAGGCCTTTCCCCTTTGGTGCTATCATGCATTCCCCCAACTCCCTTCCCACACCTCCCCTCATTAACTTCAGGGTCCTGTAGCAAATACCTTTTAAACTCAGTTTTTAAAGGATTACAAAAAAAGTTAAGACCTAGACATCTGAAAATTGGCTCAGGTTAATCCAGGAAAGTCAAGTTGCTTTGGAACCCAGGCACTGTCCCTTTCAGCCAGTGATCATGCACCCAACTTCCCTGCCACACTACAGTGCAGGTCGTTCCTTATATATCCTCAAGGCTCTATATGCCTATTCATTTAATCACTGGGCATTTCCTGGCCCAGTTCTCAAAGAAGTGGGTTTCTCTTCTATTCTTATCTATCAATAGCCTGAAAAAGGCCTGGCTATCAATATCCAGCCCTGAATTGAAGTAACAGACCCCTATGGTCACTGACTCTTGTTCCCCAGAAATGGAAGGACAGAGGGAGAAAATTGGGTCTCTTACCATCGTCAGTGAATACTTATCTACAACATTTGGGAAACACTGTTTTTTAGGGATGAGTCATAAGACATGAGAGATATATAAGATATGTGAAATATACAGTCCCATAACATATGAAGAAACTTGCCAACTTGTGAAGAAAATAAGATAAAATAACAAGTAGCATACATTAGGGCCAGATATGCCATTAACAACATGTTCTAAACAGTGAGATCTCTGTGGAAAACATTCCCCAGGGATAGGCACTAGGCAAGGGATGGTATCAATCTAAGAGGTCTGGTTAGAACACATTTGACACAGGATTCAAGAAAAATCAACGGAGTTCCTATTACATGAAATGTACCATTCAAGTGACAAAGAAACAGAAGACATGACACATGCCAGCAAGGTACGTACAGGGTTTTTTTGGCTTTATACCTGCTATTCCTTCTGGGGAACTCTCTGTACTGCCTGCCAACTCCCAAGTTAACTCTCAGTATGCCCATCTTAGACCAAACCCTGTTAAAAGCTGTGATTGCATCATGTACCCCTCTTTCATTACACTTGTCACAGATGCAATTTTATATTACTTGTGAATTTATTTGACTAATGTCTGCCTCACTCACTAGAGTTTAAGTGCCATGTAATTGTAACTGGGATTCCTGTCAGTGTTGGGTCACCAGTACAGCTGGGCACTTAGCACAGCACCTGCATGTATGATGCTCAATAAATGTAGAAGGAAGGAAAGGAAGAAAAGAGGGAGGGAAGGAATTTGCCTACAGTTCACACAGCTAGTATGCAGTGGAGGTGGTATATTGGTTAAATAACCGTAAAAGATTTAGACAATATATTTCATAAGGCGTGACAAAATTAACTGTTTAAAAAAATAGAACAGACAATAAACACCAACGTTTTTGGGGAGAGATCATCTCCACTAGTTAAGATTTAGGAAGAGTCCAGAGAGTTCAGGTTTGAGCCTAGCATTGAGAGACAAATAGTATACAAATAAGTGATGAGAAATAGGATTCTTTGTAGGTGGGACAGCACAGGCAAAAGTACCACAGTAAGAAAGCAAAAGGCATATTTAAGAGATTAACCATCTAACCATTATATTAGAATATAATCAACAAGGATCTACTGTATAGCACAGGGAACTCTCTCAATATTCTGTAATAACCTATATGGGACAAGAATCTGAAAAAGAATGGATCCATGTATATGTATAACTGAACTACTTTGCTGTACATCTGAAACTAACACAACATTGTAAATCAACTATACCCCAATATAAAATAAAAATTAAATTGAAAAAACCTAGAACAGAGGGCTTTCTAGGTGAACAGGTTGAAAAGGCAGGGTCATGGAGGGATTAAATGTCAGTCTAAATTATTATTTTTTTCCACAGGCTTGGGAGCTATTGAAGATGCTTGAGAAAGGAAAGCATCTAATTATAGTACTGTTTATGAATAACAATCTGGCGGTAGAACTGAGAGACAGGAGACACTAAACCAGTTAAGAGACTTGCAAAACCTTAGGGGAAAGGTAATTGCCACAGATCCTAGTTGAGTACAGGTGTCAATACTGTTATCAAATTGAGTTGTTGAAGTCTGGACTAAGGTGCAGGATGCTGAGCCCAAAAAGAATTAGGGATAGATTCAAAAGAAATTACAAAGCAGGAAATATAAGCAAGATCTAGAAAAAGAAAAAAGAAGGTGACTGAATTACAGTGCCAGCAGGAAGCAGATGGTACACTCAAAGGGCTAATTGGACAGGACTTAATGAAGGGAGTATTTACAAAGGTGTGGGCAGGGTCAATAAACCAACAAGGGCTTGTGAAGCACCCTGGGACTTGCAACGGTAGGAAGCCTTTACCGGTATTAAAGCTGAAGGGACCATCATTGAAACCTGGTGAGAGTTTCTGAAGGGAGAGGGCTACAGCTTTAGCAGGAGCCTTGGCCTTAGGTAGAGGAACTCAGCCACTGCCGAAGATCTGCTAGTGCCTGCCACTGGCTTGCTCTAATGAGAAGCCAGAGGGCAAGGGAGACTGCGTGATGATGCACAGAAGAGGGCAGAAGAGATGGCGAACGGATCTAAAAAGGTAATGACAGCATATACGGCATAGTGACCAAGGCCAAGGTCCTGGCTAAGGATGCTAGGGATGAGGTATGCATGTGTGTGCCTTCCCTAACCACTGGCTCTAAAAGAATGGAAACCTAGAGACAGACAGTGAAAGGGAGAATGAGGAAGGGCTGTAAGTAATAATTCAAGAGGTAATGAACAGTTGAGCATTTGAAAAAATGCAGCCCTTTCAGGGAGAAGTGAGAAAACAGAACCCCTACACCCAATGCAAAAAGCTCAATATGGCGTCCTTAGACCCCGTGATACTTCTGTCTCGCCTAGAAATAGTAACAGTAGTTGGCATACCACGTCCAGTTAATTTTACTGGACTCCCGTCCCCTCTTCAGTCCCACAAACACTATCTACATCTCATTTTGATCCAAGCTTCGTTTCTTTTGATTAGTTGCTTACTGTTTCCTTATTTGCCCAAATTTGGTGCCTCTCACCAATTTACTAGGTAGGCTCTATAGGGACAAATTAGCTGAGGCCTTTCTGTCATACTACCTAAACCAACCCAACCAGAGGAACCCTCACTTAATTAATCCTCTGACATCTACCTCCCATATTCTCTACCTTCTGGGACTAACCCTCACTTATCTATCACTGGCAGAAGAAAAGAATAAATATATAGAATCACAGTGACAGAAAATATCAGAAAGATTCAAACAAGAGATCAATGAGAGGAGGCAGAGAGGGAAATTAGAACTCATCATCAACATTTTATTTGCAGGTTAGCCACATAGTAGTTAAGAATACTCTGGGCCAGAGAGACCTGCTTTTGAGTTCCAGCTCTGCCACTAGTTGACTATATGACTTCGGAAAATTACTTAATCTCCATAAGCCTTGATTTCATTTGTGAAGGTGGGAATATCTACCTTACATGGTTAAGTATTTAGCACAGTGACTGACACACTGCAAATAAGTTCTCAACAAAGCTGGCTATTAGAAATCATCATCATGGACTTCCCTGGTGGCGCAGTGGTTAAGAATCCGCCTGCTAACGCAGGGGACCTGGGTTCGAGCCCTGGTCCGGGAAGATCCCACATGCCACGGAGCAACTAAGCCCGTGTGCCACAACTACTGAGCCTGCGCTCTAGAGCCCGCGAGCCACAACTACTGAAGCCCTCGTGCCTAGAGCCC
Source organism: Delphinapterus leucas (assembly GCF_059928025.1). Taxonomy (NCBI): domain Eukaryota; kingdom Metazoa; phylum Chordata; class Mammalia; order Artiodactyla; family Monodontidae; genus Delphinapterus; species Delphinapterus leucas. The sequence goes on from NC_143129.1 coordinate 74,787,558, forward strand.
CTGCTCTGCAACAAGAGAAGCCACCGCAGTGAGAAGCCTGTGCACCACAATGAAGAGTAGCCCCCGCTCGCCACAACTAGAGAAAGCCTGTGCGCAACAAAGACCCAACACAGCCATCAATAAATAAATAAAATAAGTAAATTAAAAAAAAACAAACTATAGCTTTCATGAATCTTTAAGATTTGATTTCTAAATGTGAGAATAGCATTTAAAAAAAAGAAATCATCATCATTATTTGAATGATGATGTGCTGCCACTGTATATATGGCTACTGTACTGCAAAAAAAACGGTTAAAAGTAATTATCAACATAAGGCATATACTTATACCAAGGTACAGATAAAGACAAAGAGATATCAGAATATGAATATGGAATGTGTGAGATTAACTTGGTTCATACAAAGGATGAATGTAAATTGTATGATGGATGAATGGAGAGGGTAGTCCTGGGAGCTGCATGTTCAGACTGGATGGAGTCATCTACTCTAGTAGATGCTAGTTTAGAAGACGTCCCCTAGGAAGCAGGATCAATCTGTAAAATCAGGTAAGTCAGTAGTTACTGAACATGTACCATGTGCCTAAGACTGCAATAAATTATGAGTAATTTTTAAAAATTAAGGATAAGATATAACCCCTAACCTCAAAAACCCTACAATCTCATTGAAAGGATTATGAATACAATCTAAAATAAATTATGAAATTCTGAATTGCAGACTGTAAGTTCAATAAGTGCCCACAGAAGGGAAAGAGCTAATGGGTTAGAGTCCTTGGTGAGAAATTCATGGGCGTAAGGTTGGAGTGGGATGGGTGAAGGGGGAAGAACTTGAAATAGATAAAGGATATTTGAAAGAGGAAAGGACTGGGAGTTGGGAGCACCCCAAAGATGCCACTCCAGAGGTATTCTGGTAAGAGGAACCTCAAAAATCAATTCAACTTGTACAGAATGCCTCCTGTGTCTGGTAACGTGTTATATACCGAGGTACAGAAAACAAGACAATCTCTGTTCTCAAAGAACTCAAAATGCCCTGACAGAAAACTAGGAAAATGAAACAAAAAAGTTATCACTGACAAATGCTATAATATAGGGATGCATTCCAAAAGGGAATTTTGGAGCAATGGGAGGGCAGTCAATGGACAGGACTCTATATTTACATAGAAGGGCAGGGGCTTCTGTGTGAGTGATTTTCTAGAGCTTAGAGCCCTTCGGTCTCTGTGCGTTTACCCTCAGTTAGCGGAAAGGCATCTATATCGCAGTGCATGATGAAAAAGTGAGCTGAGAGCCAGGATATACTTTTAGGAGTTAACACTTGAGCCGAGGCCTGAAGGGTTACGTAGTGACTGCGGAGGGAAAGGTAACGTTGACAGAAAGAATAGCAAGTACAATGACACTGAGGCATGAGGGCGTGATATAGTTTAGGAACCCTACGAAGCTTCCTGTTCTCCCTTCCCATCCCTCCATCAAGGTTTGCGGGATAAAATACAGGATGCCCAGGTAAATTCAAATTTAGATAAACAACGAATAATTTCAAAATACAAGTATGTCCCAAATATCGCACACACTCTGGGCCCCCTTCAATTCATCCTAGCTCGGCCCCCCGAGCCCACAAACCCCCCCGGTATTACCCACGAGCTGACGAGGTAAAGCATGAGAAACCATCACAGGTTTATTTTTCCTTCACTCCTATTTTTTTTCACTCTCGGGTCACCGGCCCAGGCCTGAGGGATGAAGCTCGAAGCTCGTTCCGGTTCAGGGGTCAGTCTCCATCAACTGGAGTTGAGGCGGGGGAAGTAGAGGGTCACCCACAAATAACACGCGCCCGGCTCTGTGAAAACACCTGCCAGCGCCGGCCTTCCGGGCAAACTGAAGTCGCCGGACCGGAAACCCCGCCCCCGCCGGAGGTGGAGAGGACGCGAGATAGCCTGCCCAGAAGGAAGCTAATTCTCCCGCTGGGGCCACTAAGAACCCAGTGCCTAGCGTGCGACCGGAAACAGGACGGGGGCGGGCCTTCCTGCCGGAAGTTGTCGTCCCGCAGTTGTTTCGGTTGGCAGTCTAGCTGGTGGGAGTAGTGCCGGCAAGCTGAAGCAAGGAACCGCAGCTAAGGTTAGACCTTCCAAGGCAGTTTAGAGCTGGGGACTGAGCTGCTGTGGTGCAGTCAGATCATGAGCCCGACCACGCCCTCGGGAGAGTGGTTCCTGAACCTGTGGGTGTCCCCCGCCGGGGTATTTGGCGTGGCCTTTCTTGCCCGAGTGGCCCTGGTTTTCTATGGGCTCTTCCAGGACCGGACCCTGCTCGTGAGGTATACAGACATCGACTACCAGGTCTTCACCGACGCCGCGCGTTTCGTCACGGAAGGGCGCTCCCCTTACCTGAGGGCGACGTACCGTTACACTCCGCTGCTGGGGTGGTTCCTCACTCCCAATATCTATCTCAATGAACTCTTTGGAAAGTTTCTCTTCGTCAGCTTCGACCTCCTCACCGCCTACCTCGTATACCGGCTACTGCTTCTTAAGGGGCTGGGTCGCCGCCAGGCTTGCGGTTACTGTGTCTTTTGGCTTCTTAACCCCCTACCTATGGCGGTGTCCAGCCGAGGCAATGCGGACTCAATCGTCTCCTCCCTGGTGCTTATGACCCTGTACCTAATAGAAAAAAGGCTCGTCGCGTGTGCCGCTGTGTTCTATGGTTTCGCAGTGCATTTGAAGATGTATCCGGTGACCTATATCCTTCCCATAGCACTCCACTTGCTTCCGGAACGCGACAGTGACGAAGGCCTCCGTCAATCCCGGTATTCTTCCCAGGCTCGTCTGTATGAATTCCTGAAGAGGCTGTGTAATCGGGCTGTGCTGCACTTCGTAGCCATTGCTGGCCTCACGTTTTTTGCCCTGAGCTTCGGTTTTTACTACAAATATGGTTGGGAGTTTTTGGAGCACACCTACCTTTATCACCTGACCAGGCGGGATATCCGTCACAACTTCTCTCCATACTTCTACATGCTGTATTTGACCGCAGAGAGCAAGTGGAGTTTTTCCCTGGGAATTGCTGCATTCCTGCCGCAATTCATCTTGCTTTCAGCAGTGTCTTTCGCTTATTACAGAGACCTTGCCTTTTGTTGTTTTCTTCATACGTCTATTTTTGTGACATTTAACAAAGTCTGCACCTCCCAGTACTTTCTTTGGTACCTCTGCCTCCTGCCTCTTGTGATGCCACTAGTGAGAATGCCTTGGAGAAGAGCTGTGGTTCTCCTGATGTTATGGTTCATAGGGCAGGCCTTATGGCTGGCTCCTGCTTATGTTCTTGAGTTTCAAGGAAAGAACACCTTTCTGTTTATCTGGTTAGCTGGTTTGTTCTTCCTCCTTATCAACTGTTCCATCCTCATTCAAATCATTTCCCATTACGAGGAGGAACCCCTGACAGACAGAACCAAATATGACTGATAGATGCTCCAGTTCTTCTGCAACTTGCGTTCTGATTGTTATGAATGGACCAAAGAGAGCTTTGGAAAGAATTTTTTTGAACATCCTAAGCACTCTAGTGAAACTTCAGTTTAGAGCATAAAACCCTATTCCAACAAATTTAAATGAATATTTGCCTTATAAAGGGGACTCAGTAACTGAGGTCCACCCTTTAGGAAATCTCAGGACTCATTTATCTGGGACATGATGGGAAGTAAAGGTTACTAGTTTGAATACAGAAAAGCTGGGGCTTCCCTGGTGGCGCAGTGGTTAAGAACCCGCCTGCCAATGCAGGGGACACAGGTTCGAGCCCTGGTCCGGGAAGATCCCACATGCCGCGGAGCAACTAAGCCCGTGTGCCACAACTACTGAGCTTGTGCTCTAGAGCCCGTGAACCACAACTATCGAAGCCCATGCGCCTAAAGCCCGTGCTCTGCAACAAGAGGAGCCACCGCAATGAGAAGCCCGTGCACCACAACGAAGAGTAGCCCCCGCTCACCTCAACTAGAGAAAGCCTGCGCCCAACAACAAAGACCCAACGCAGCCAAAAAAAATTATTAGGCTAAATTAAAAAGCAATTAAAAAAACAGAAGGGCTGATGAAATTATCAGATGCTAAAAGGTTTTTGTAGAAAATAGAGGAAACATAAAGTCAAAAAACATAAAATTCTAAGCCAGTATTTGTTCCAGTATTTATACTGTGGTACTATCTGAAGCTGTCTTATCTTTTAACTCCCACTTTTTCGTTCTGAAGCTTTCTTGATAACTGAAAACTCATAAAATGTTCCTAAAGTACAGCTTTTAGATATGAAGTGTTAAATAATGATGCTGTGCTTAGGTTGGGAAAGTTAATTCTGTATTAAAAGTGGGGGCTTAGAAGATAAAGAATCCAAAGAATTTAAATTGTAGTCATGTTTCATGTACTTGTTTTATAACTTAGTTTTTCAGTGCTTAGTCCCAGTGGTAATAGACTGCTGTTTGGTTTTTTACAAAAAGGATTAAATTTAAATTCATCCATCTTTAAACTTTTCAACGTATTTTAAAATAGCATCTTGCTTTATATGTTTGAGGTCACACACTGTAAGGACATTTTAGAACTCGCTTTTACCCCTTTGTTTTTAATTTGCTGGTTGCTAAAAAACATTTTTCATTTAGAGTTTAAGTTAATCAAATGTTATCAGTGTTGTAAAAATGATTAGTAGGTTTTAGGTGGTAAAATATTAAATTGTTAATAAGGCATTTCCCAGCTTACAAATTCCTTACTTGTGAAATTCCATGATAGGAATGGAGGCCTGCATGGGAGGCTCCTGGAAAGCATAAGAAGCATTCTAATAGCCATTAGTCTTTTAGACCAGGAAATTGAGGGAGAGAGTGTGGAAATGAGGCTTTGATGGCCAGATCCATTTACCTTATTACTATAATATTTCTAGGAAAAAATGCTTTGTGAGTTTCAAACAAGCAAGCTAAAAAATAATTTTAAAAAAATAGCCTATCTAGGTGGCGACTCCCTAACACTCTAAAATGCATTAGCAATGAGTGAGTTTGAGTTTATTATTTTGATATTAAAAGATGAGTAATTTAACAACATTGTTCTTTCACAGTTAAACAGAATAACAAAAACCTCCAGAGAAGTAGTATATTTCATGTCAGTTCAGGCCTAAAAAGCCTCTGAGAATAAGATGTCTGTAGGCAGGTCACAATTAAGAATGCTATTACTGGCAGCACTTCTTAGATGGATACCTTTTAGGACCCACCATTGGAAAGAAGGGATGAATGGGTGGCTTTGCATGGATTGCTGTTAGGGTGAAAATAGCAGAGACAATTAATTGTTGAGGATGGTGACCTTGCTTATAACATCTTTTTTCATATCCCACATTAGGTATTATCTTAAGGGCTCTTTGTATGTGATTGTTCATTAGTGGCCTTCCAGCCAAGGCATTCTTACCGTTCTTTTCCCTTCATTCCTTTATAATGATAATTAAAAAAATTTTTTTCTGGTAGAACTAGTGGAAAAATGGAAACAGAAATAGAATTCCAACATCTCATTATAATTGTCTTTTTGGTATCCCTGACTAATTTTTTTGGTTTTTTTTTTGCAGTACGCGGGCCTCTCACTGTTGTGGCCTCTCCTGTTGCGGAGCACAGCCTCCGGACGCGCAGCCTCAGCGGCCATGGCTCACAGGCGCAGCCACTCCGCGGCATGTGGGATCTTCCCAGACCGGGGCACTAACCCGTGTCTCCTGCATCGGCAGGCGGACTCTCAACCACTGCGCCACCAGGGAAGCCCCCCTGACTAGTCTTTTAATAGTCACAAGTGTACTTACTTATTCATTTCCTTATTATTATTATTTTTTTACTTTAACATTCTTTGTTGTGCTTTACTCTTCCTACTTACATTGAAATTGCTGAATAATATTCTGTCACGCAGATGTTCACATTGTAAATGCATCATAAGACGTTAAACATTTTGCATGTTTTAGATCACTCCCTTAACATTCTTAGAAGTCGGTGGAGTTCTGTTGGGATATTTGGAGGGAACTGCAGATCCTGCCTTACAAGAAATTCTCTACCAAAGAACTGCAGGTGTTTCTTAAAAGATGCAGAGAGGGCTTCCCTGGTGGCGCAGTGGTTGAGAGTCCGCCTGCCAATGCAGGGGACGTGGGTTCATGCCCCGGTCCGGAAAGATCCTACATGCTGTGGAGCAGCTGGGCCCGTGAGCCATGGCCGCTGAGCCTGCGCGTCCGGAGCCTGTGCCCCGCAGCGGGAGAGGCCACAACAGTGAGAGGCCCGCGTACCACAAAAAAAAAAAAAAAAAAAAAAGATGCAGAGAGTAGTATTTTATAGCTTATATGCTGTGAGACATTTAGTAAATTAACTCAAGAAATGATTTCATTTGGTCTCTTGGGTTTTTTAATTTTTTTCATTTAGTTTTGTGTTCCAGTTTTGTAAAATCTTTTTGTCTTCTTTTCACTTGCAGTCCTTTGATTTCTTTATTCATCCTGTAATAACACTTTAAAATTGCATAGCACTTTGGCTTATTTCCTATATGATTCTTTTTGTTCTTATGCCACCTCTTAAGATCAATGTACCCATTTACAGATAAGCATTAATTATTAGCATATGAAGCATGGTTCTCAAGATGGTCTGTGTTCTAAACAGAGGGACTGCATTACTTATTTTCTTCTGTAGTTGCCTTAATGTCTTCAAAATGTGGTCCCTACATATCCCTAGATAAAGTCCCTAGATTAGGTCCATTGGAAAGGCTAATCTCTTTGTTAAAACCATGTTGTTTCAGTTACTGACTTATATAGCTGAATGACTCTGTAAGTGACATAACATTGTTTCAAAAGTTTTGTAGGACTTGTCTTTTAGTTAGTTGACTTGTGGCTGAATATATTGTTATTTCTCCAGCTGTTTTCTATTCTAACCACCCTTACCTCAACCATCTATGCAATGAGTGGAAACGGAAAAAATGGAAAATTTCACATGGGACAGTCCCTAAACGCAACCTCTTGTTTGTTTCTTTTCCCCCGAATGCTCTACTATGAACAATTTTAAACATTACCCATATGCCTACTATCTAAGTTCAACAATTAACATTTTGCCATGTTTGCTTTATATAATTTTTATTTATTTATATATAATTTTTTTCTGAACCATGCAAAGTTGCAAACAACATTGAACTTCAGCACTAAATACATCAGCGTGCATCTCCTAAAAAGTCTTTTCTTACAAAACTAGTATATTGTTATCTAATATAATTTTAACATCCTGTCCATTTTCAAATCTCTCCAATTATTTTGTGTTTAACTTTAAAGAATAGACATTCTTGGATCTCAAAGATTCCATGAAAGAAAGAGATTATAAATAATCTATGATTAAGAAGTTTGGAACTTTCCCTGATCTTTTTTTTTTTTTTTTTCTTTTGCGGTATAATGCTGTGGCCTCTCCCGTTGTGGAGCATGGGCTCCGGACACGCAGGCTCAGTAGTTGTGGCGCACGGGCCCAGCCGCTCCGCGGCATATGGGATCTTCCCGGACTGGGACACGAACTCGTGTCCCCTGCATCGGCAGGCGGACTCTCAACCACTGCACCACCAGGGAAGCCCTCCCTGATCTTTAAAACAAAGTGAGAACTAAAGGGATTTACCTTCCATCAAAGTTGAACAAACAATTTTTTTGTGCAAATCTTTCTGTCTCCCTCCTAAGAAAATACAGGGTGGTAATCATTCATCCCTAATAAGTTTTCCAAATAAAAGGTTACATATGTTTAGATTTTTTTTTTTTTTTTTTTTTTTGTCTACACGGCACGGCTTGCGGGATCTCAGTTCCCCAGCCAAGGATTGAACCCTGGCCATGACAGTGAAAGCCCGGAATCCTAACCACTAGGCCACCAGGGAACTCCCCATGTTTAGATTCTTTTTTTAAAAAAATTAATTAATTAATTTATTTTTGGCTGTTTTCGGTGTTCATTGCAGTGCGTGGGCTTCTCATTGCTGTGGTTTCTCTGTTGCGGAGCATGGGCTCTGGGTGCACAGGCTTTAGTAGTTGTGGCACGTGGGTTCAGTAGTTGTGGCTCACGGGCTCTAGAGCACAGGCTCAGTAGTTGCGGCACACGGGCTTAGTTGCTCCGTAGCATGTGGGATCTTCCCAGACGAGGGCTCAAACCCGTGTCCCCTGCATTGGCAGGCGGATTCTTAACCACTGCGCCACCAGGGAAGTCCCACGTTTAGATTCTTAACACCTACCCCTCTCCTCCAACAACAGGTGATTAACTGATTTTAAATCTTGATTATAAGTTCTGGCTTTTCATGACTATATGAGTTGGGGTACCTATTCTACCACATATGGTTTCATTTTGTTTTCACAGCAACACTTTAGAGTTGATATTTGTATTTCCATTTCAAAGGTGAACAAAGAGGCTCAAAGGCACAAATAAGTGACAGGGCTAGAATTTGAAGCAAATTTTGCCTTACTAAATGTCATATTCTTTCCACTATATTAGGTTTTGGATTTTTCTAAAGTGCCCAGTTGCAATGATTAAAGATTGTGGCAAAATAAATGAAACTCATCACCACTCTAACAAATGTCTTGCCAATCAATTTGTCCTTAACCTTTTAGGTATTTGCTTGAGGGGCAGTCCCTTGCAGTTGTGCAAGTTTCTGTCATCCCCAAACTTTTCTCTTTAATAATTCCAGACCTTTAATAACCCCTTCCCACATCCAAACCCTCTCACCGAATTGTATAATTTTTTTGTTACTGCTGACTTTGCAATGCCCTTTCCCTCCATAGCCTGGTCTAAGGAGCCGATTTGCTGAACCACATGTTAGCCCATCTATTTGTAAATCAAGCTATGGAAATTATGTGACCATGATTTCCAAATGATTATTGTTAAATTTCTCTTGCTCTACAATGTACCTTCTGCAGTGTGCATTCATACAGTTAAAACTCATGTCCTATACTGATAGTATAGCATAAGAGAGCACAGATTCATATAGTTTAGGTTCAAATCCCAGCGTGTAACCTTGGACAAAATTCTTTTATCTAGATGAAATAGTATTCCATCTGTGAAATGAGGATGATAATGTAATACTCATAGAACTGTTTGTAAGAATTAAATGAGTTAATAAACCCAAAGTGCTTATGCTGGCCCAGGACAAGCCGTTCCCTATCACCTCCCCAGCTTTAATATCTGTTTACAAGCCTTTAAGGAAGGAGCTCATTTTGGAATTCAGGCTTAAGCCTTTTCCTCCCAATTTACTAGGATTTAGGAAAAGAACCTGCATTTGTGCTAAATAATTGTCTTAACTACCTGTCAATATAAACTTTATTCCTTCTAAACTTTATTCCTTTATTCCTTCTAAATAATTGTTTTAACTACCTGTTAATATAAACTTTATTCCTTCTGTTAATATAAACTTTATTCTAAACTTTGGTCTGGTTCTCTGAGAAGATAGTAGTTATACGTGAAAATGTATGCACAGGTTTTTTAAATGTCTAGTTCTGGCTTGACAATTTTGTGTTTGTGCATTCCTGTCATACATTGGCTGGCTCTACGCAGTGGAGGTTTGGCTCTTGCCCCTAAGTTACACAGCACTTCTTTTTTCCATTGTGTTGAGGGGTCATTCAAGGGTTGGTTCTCTGTTGATGGAAGCACATGTCCTCTGCCTAGATCAGAGTCATCAGAATAGCACAAGCATTTATTCAGCGCTGATCCAGGGGAACCATTCATTTAGTCAAAACAGCATTCATATTCATTATCCTAAAAAAAAAACAGGCTAAATGGGAATATTTCTAGCTGCTCAGACACTTTGCTAATTGTTACGTCTGCTATATAAAATGAAATGACACTTATAGTGACTATTTAAAGATAATTTGGATCATGAATGTTTGAAGCTCAGTGATTTCACAAAGGGAATTTTTAACCTTCTTTGCTCTCTATTCTTTTGGTGATTATTTATAAATCCAAGGCCTATGCCAAGTCCTATAATAGATGAGTAAGAAAAGGTCCACGCTCTTGAAGAGCTGACAGTAAGGACAGAAGCATTAATATAATAAAATTCCATATGAGACCTCATTAAGTTCCACCACAATCCTGTGATTTGTAAAATGGGGCAGTAGAAGGTATTACTATTCCTATTTTACAGATAAGAAAATCGAGGCTCAGAAGCAAGTGACTTTCTAAGGCCACACAGCTTGTAGGCCTACTCTTAGAAAAGAGTAGGCCTGATTCTAATTCTATATTTTGCAAGTCCTCCTTAATTCCATATGATGCAGGTGATCACAGTGAAAGGCTTCATTTGTTTACCAAATGTCAATCATTTAACAAAATGCCCCGAGTATCTTCTATGTGGCAGACATTGTTCTGGGCAATGTGGATGCAGCTCTGAGTGAGGCAAAGACTCTGTCTTCATGAAGCTTACATTTCCACGGGAGGCAAAGAAGAAGCAAACACATGATTGTGACGATTGCCATAAAGAAAAATAAGGTAAGCTAAGGAAGTAGTGATGGCAGTGAGGAGAGGTGTGGGTGCTGTTGTAGATAAAGCCATTGGGGAAGGCATCTTGAGGTGGCATTTGAGCAGAGACCTGAAAGAACGAAGACATGACATTCATGCAGCTCTCTGGGGAAGAGCATACCTTACTGAGTGGAAGGCAGTGCAAAGGTGAGATAGGAAAGAGCTTGGCATGTTTAAATAACAGCAGGAAGGGGAGTATAATTGGTTGGAGTGAGCAAGGATCACCTAGAATCTAATTTACCGTATCCAGTAGAACATGAATGCTAGTTGAGAAATACAATCAACATTAGTATTTTTATTGGCCTGTAATAGAATAACTTTGAGCTCAACCTGTTTTTCCTGACGTTTGAGCACATGTTAATTTGTAAGGAAGATGAAATATATATAAACAACTAAGTTGAGCAGTGTGACAAGGTACATTCACATGTTACTTTGAGATGTTGAGGATTGTCTTAAATCCATTTTTACAGATGAGAAGCCTAAGGCTTAGAATATATGCACTCTGCCCAAGGTCAGAGTTAGTACGTGAGATGGGACCAGAACCCATATCTTCTGGAGCAAAATTTACTACTCCATTCTCTGTACTACGCTTGTCATTTAGATACTGACCCTAGAAGGTAGGAAGTTTGGGGAAAAGTTTTCCAACAGATCATTCATTCGTTCATTTAGTAAACATTTCCTAAGGGTTTACTTTGTTCCAGACACTCAGCTAGGCTGTGGGTATGAGGATGATTATGACAACAATCCTTGCTTCAAGGAACTCACAGTGTCTAATAGAGGACACAGATGGAAAAGTGATTATAATTCAGTGTGACAATGGCTAGAGCAAATACATAAAGTAATTGGGAGCATTTCACTAATCCATCCATTTGACAAAGCTAGCAGACAACATGGTGCATACTAGTGTTAAATTAATTAAACAAGGAGGCCATTAGACCGAGATGGTTCCAATACCTTAGCAGCCTGCATAAGCAAGCCAAAACATAAGCTTGTAAAGGTTAAAAAAGCCTTAACCTCTCAAAGGTTAAGAAACCGAAACCTAGGGACAGCAAATCATGAACAACCAAGTAGGTTTTCTAAATAATGCAACGGCTATAGCCAATCAAATAATTTTTGCTTTGCTTCTACCTCTTCCCTATAAAAGTCTCTTCCCTAGCTCCTGTCGGTGGAGCCCTCCTAACCACTTCCAGTTTGATGCTGCCCAATTCGAATCAATTTTTGCTCAAATAATCTTAAAAGTTTTAATATGCTTTGGTTTATCTTTTAACGCTACGTACTGAGATGTTTGTTACCTTACCTGTTTTCCTTTATACTGAGTAAATATTGAGGGCTTTCTTTGAAACTCCCTTGCTTAAATCACTAGGTGATTGATTATACTTTTGAGCATCTTTAGCTTGGCTCCCAAGACCTTTCATGTTGGGGCTCTGGCCTATATCTCCAGCTTCATCTACCTCACCCCACCCTACAGTTATACCAAATCACATCACCTCTTCATGCCTTTGCATCTGCCGTTTCTTTGGTTAAAACGTCCTTCTCATCCCCTTGTCTCTCTTACCAGCTCCTAATTCAGCTATATATATTTGTTAGATATTTATTTATTTGTCTGCTCTTCTTCTCAGTTGCGGCTTGTGGGATCTTCATTGCCGCATGCGGGATCTTCGTTGCATCATGCAGGATCTATTTCCCCGACCAGGGATCGAACCTGGGCCCCCTGCATTGGGAGTGTGGAGTCTTGACCACTGGACCACCAGGGAAGTCCCTCCTGTTCAGTTTAATGATTACCTTAATGAAACATTCTCTAATTTAGTACCTCTATTATATAGAGTGGATAACATTGCACAGTAATTTCCCATTTGTGTGTCTGAGCTATCTAGACTGTGAGTTCCCTAGGGATGGTGATTATTTCTTAGTCATTGATATTATTTTCCTCGGGCTTTCCCAGAACCAAGCAAAGATGAACGGGAGTAACCCATGTCATCAAGCTGTTAGGTGTGCCACATACTTTCCTAGGTTTGTTGAATTGAGTTGTACATGAATCTGTCAAGTGGGAACTGGGGAAAGTGAGCTTCTTTGCCCAGTGTCAATGGTGGCAGCTGCAAAAAAGAAAGGGAGCAGTTTCTGGGTGCCTGTCATTTCTCAATGCCCTCGGTATCCACCTGATTTTCTAAGCTAGGATCTTATAATCACCTCCTATTACTTCTTCCTCCCTTGCCACCTGCCTTCCCATCTAATCAGTCACTGATTCCTGTCAGCTCTACCTTGTAATGTACCTGGAGCCTGCTGGCATCTCGCCATTCTACAGTTCAGGCCCTCATCATCTCTCATCTGGCTCCTGACTGGTCCTCGTGCTTCCCATCTCTCCCACCCTTTACTGCGCCTCTCATTTACCCTCCCCACTGGTGCCAGAGTATGCTTTCCAAAGCAGACTGATCCTGTCAGCATCCTGATAAAAGCAGCCCAGAGGACTCCAGGCGTGACCTGCGAGAAAAAGTCTAAATTCTGTAGCATCCTCCATCTTGTGCCAATTTCTCCTCCTCAGCCTCACTCTAGCCCGCTGGGTAATACATAGTTTCCTGAAATGACTGCGCTACTGAACCTTTGCCCATGCTGTCTCTCTGCCATGTGCGCTCCTCCCGTTCTTCAGATGAACTGCCATTCATTTTCTAAGACCCAACTCACAGGCCTCTTCCTCTACCAGGAGGCATGCAAGGTGAGCTTATGGAGAGACATTAACTATTAAGAAAAGAAAGAAAAATAGGGCCAGAATTGTAAGATTGGTAAACTTTATTAATGCACTTGGTCTAGTATAGTTGTTTGCTTATCTGTCTTCTCTCGGAGTTGGTTACCTTGTGGAGGACAAGAATTGTTTTGTGCTTGTATCCTTAGTATACAGCATAAATTCTCAATAAATATTTGTTAAATAAATGAAACTGGAATGGGGAGGGAACAAATGCTTATTGAATACCTGTTGGGAACTTAATAATGTGTGGTTTTCACACGTTTCATTCCATTCTCAAAACAACTTTTTTTTTTTTTTTCCAGTACGCGGGCCTCTCACCATTGTGGCCTCTCCCATTGTGGAGCACAGGCTCCGGACGCGCAGGCTCAGCGGCCATGGCTCACGGGCCTAGCCGCTCCGCGGCATGTGGGATCTTCCCGGACCGGGGCACGAACCCGTGTCCCCTACATCGGCAGGTGGACTCCCAACCACTGTGCCACCAGGGAAACCCTCAAAACAACTTTTTATATAAGTATTATTTGTGGACAAGAAAACAGACTCAAGTAAATAGTTTTTTTGTTGTTGTTTTTTTTTTTTTAAGGTCATAGGCTTGTAAGGGATGGAGCTAGAGTTGGAACCTAAATCTGACTCTGCAACTGTCCTCTATTGAGTGATTCTCAGCCAGGGGCAGCTTTGCCCTCCACTCTGGGGACATTTTTGGTGGCCACAACTGGGAGATGTTACTGGCATCTACTGGGTGCTGGGCATGTACTGGGTACTGTACTGGGTACAGGCCAGTGGTGCTGCTAAACATCTTACAATGCACAGGACAGTGTTGACAGCAAAGACTTTTCTGGCCCCAAATGTCAACAGAGCCGAGGTTGAGAAACCCCACTCTAGACCATGTTGACTCTACTGAAAAGCAAGAAATCAAACGAAGTAAATGCATCTGCTAGGAGGCTAACCGGGCTGAAGAGATGTCTTAGGGGCTTGAAGCCAATCGTGAGCTACTGGCTCTAATGAGAAAACAAGACTCTTCTGCCCAGTCCCTGACCTGCCTCCGATCTTATGGTTCTTTCTCTACTGCATTCACCCAGTCTTTCTTCATTCCATCTTTCTTCTCTTTTCCAACTTTTCGTCTCCTCAGCAGACTCTAATTTAGCTTGGAGAAGGCAACCCAGAAAACTCCAACGTTTTCAGACCTCTTTTCTGATTAGAAGGTAGAGTCACTATATAAGAAGCTGCAGGTTTCAAACTGACAACATCCCTAGAATCTGGGAACAAGGTCAAAAATGTCACCTTCTGAAATTGACAGCAACAAAAAAAAATGGATGAGAGTAATTACTGTGGTAATCTTCCCAGGAAATAACCCATCTAAGAAATTCTTGATAAGTGTGCTGCTGATAAGACGTGGCTGTCTCCTACTCTCAGCCAGGGTCCAAGAGTGCCTCCTCATTGAAAGAAAGCATTTAAAATGTAACTTGTGTGAGATAAACTGTAATCTAGGAAATTTTAAAATGTTTGTCACGGGGAAGTGTTCTAAAGGGGGAAGCTTCTGATGACTCATGAGTTTAACTGCCTATAATTGTTAAGGATGCTTTGCATGCTTTTTTTTCCTACAGCAGAATAAACTCTAGAAGGGAGGAACCACGTTCAATTTATCAGTATCTCCGGCAGCAGAGGCATGGATGAGTCATTGGTAGAGAAGGGTAGGAATTAGTGGTGTGTGTGTGTGTGGGGTTGTGGAATGTCACAGAAGTACCATTCCTAGTGAAGTTCTCAATCAGGAATCTAATAACTTTTGTTGTACGCAAAACTGTGTGTGTGTGCGCAGGGGGGTGATGCGCATTTATTTGTGGGAAATGTCTGTAGACTTCATCAAAGGGGTCCTTGACTTCCAAAAAGTGAAGCCCACTCCCCTGGAGATGAAAATATAACTACTGGGGAAAAGGAAATAGAAAGAAGATTAACCAGAAAAGGCAAGGGAAGTGAATTCCTCTTAGGAGAGAGCTGTTTCCTTCTTAGAGTTCAGATTTATTGCTGTGTTTGCATGAGGCCCCTTCATGTACATGTACAAGCATGCAGTGGAGAGATGAGCTGTGAGCAAACATCAAGGCAGAGCAGAGTCCATGCTCAAGGATGCCGGAGAAAGAATGATGAGAGGACCTGGAGAGAATTCAGGATCGTGTGTGTGTGTGTGTGTGTGTGTGTGTGTGTGTGTGTGTGTGTGTGTGTGTATGCACGTATGTATCAGAGGGGACAGGATGAATATTAACTTGTCCAAGTATGCCAACATCAGTGCTGATTTTGGGTTCCAAGGATGTCCTGGGTTAGCCAATAGTCACCTGTAAAAGAAGAATTCTGTGAGGCTGAGTTCTAGGAAGCAGAGTAGGCAATTAAGATGGAGTCCTTCATTATTTTAGTCAAAATTCAGGTGTAAGTTACAGAAACAAATGTCAGCCAAGGGACTTATTTGGAGAGTACTGGATAGTTCATAAACTCCGAAGAAAGAGCTGAACAAGAAAATCTGGGAACTCAAGAAACTGGGCAGTTTGGGGACTTCCACAGCTGGTGACCAGCTCCAGTGACCTCCAGTCTGCAGATCTCTGGGTCCAGGTTTTAAATTTCCAAGAGAGAAGCTAACTGTTGATACTGGTCCTAGAGAAGAGGAAACCGTGAGCCAAGGTATTTCCTCAGTTATTGCTGACTGCAGTCCTTATCACTATTGGTTTGGGGTAGGTGTTATACCTTGAAAATAATGGGAGACAAGTACCCAGGTCTTCTATTTGACAGTTACCACTATGTACCCTCAATGCATATTCTTAATTTCCTACTGTTTTAAAAACTAATGAATGGGAATGGGGTGGGAGTTGGGTGGGAGAACTTTGAGGCAAAGGAAACAAACAGTGCAATGGCCCTCTGGTAGGATGAACTTGGAATCCCAGAAATAGAAAGAAGGCCCTTGTAGCTAGAGAATAATTTGCAAGGAGTGGGGAGTAGAGGAAGGGCGTTCACAGAACTTGTAGGCCTTTGTGGGCAGTTCAGGTTTTTTCTTCCTAGGTACAATAGAAAGCCACTGGAGGGATTTAAGCACATATAAATTACATTTAAAAAATTCAGTTTGGTGATAGAGAAAGGATTCTAGAAAGACCAGCTTGGACGTTATTGCAATAATCCGGATGAGAGGCGATGGTGGTTTGAATCAAGGGGTAGGTACTGGAGAGGGTGAGAAGGGGGTGGATTCAGCATGTATTTTTGTATTTTGGAGAGAGAATTGACAGGACTTGCTGATGGAACTGAGGTCAGGGAGAAGAAAAGGGAAATCCAAATCACATCCTAGGCTTTTGGCTTGAGCAACTAAAAGGACAGTAATGTCCTTTACTGAGCTGTGAAGACTGAGAGAAGGAGCAGATTTAGGGAGGAAGATGGAGTTTGGAATCGATCAATCTCGTGTCAAGTTTGAGGGGTCGGATGTCTTAGTGGGGAAGCATGGGGGCCGCTGGATGTACATCTGGGAGCCACCAGATTACAGGCTTTACTTACAACAAGGGGCAGGGTGAGGTCACTTGGGAGGTACTTAAGACCGAGCCCTGGGCACTGTCACATTACAAAGTCTAGCTGGGCAGCAACAGGCAATGGAGACAGGGAGTGGTCAGTGAGGTCAGAGAAATGCCATTTTGTTTTTAAAGTGCAGGCTTTTAATTTGTACATTCTCCATGTCGCACTTAGTTTATTTTGGACACTTGCATTGTTTATGAATACACTACAGATTTATCTGGTAAATGTCAGACCCTTCACAGCTCCACACTTTTCCTTGCCTAAATCATTGGCAAGATATTTCTAGATTCTTTATGTGTGTTTGAGGGATTGGCAGGAATTCACTGTTAACTAGGCCTGGCAGGAAGGCCAAGTCTGCCAGTATATCTCTCTCTGGGCCTGTAAATATTTGTCTAAGGTCCATTAAGTTACTGGGGATAAACCAGGTTCTTATAGGCAACTCTAATAAACCACATGCAGAAAATCCACTTTGTGGATTATTTGCCATAAATTCTAATTTTTCAGAGTGTTACATTAAATCCTGCCTAAGCTCTCTTATGGCATTTTGCATATTTCTGGGGTGGCTCTCTTTACCAACGTTTAGCAGATGACTTTATTTTAAAAGCAGTCTAGGGCTTCCCTGGTGGTGCAGTGGTTGAGAATCCTCCTGCCAATGCAGGGGACATGGGTTCAAGCCCTGGCACGGGAAGATCCCACATGCCACGGAGCAGCTAAGCCCGTGCGCCACAACTACTGAGCCTGTGCTCTAGAGCCCGCGAGCCACAACTACTGAGCCCATGTGCCACAACTACTGAAGCCCGCATGCCTAGAGCCCATGCTTTGCAACAAGAGAAGCCACTGCAACGAGAAGCCCGTGCACCGCAACGAAGAGTAGCCCTCACTAGAGAAAGAGCGCGTGCAGCAACAAAGACCCAATGCAGCCAAAAATAAATAAATAAATACATTTATTTTAAAAAAAAGCAGTCTAACCAAAACATAAGTAGAAAGGTGAGCCTGATGATTATATACAGTATACATATTTACACACACACAGAGCAAACTGAACTATGTGAACTCTATCTAGCTCCTTCTAATACTTATAGCTATGTAACTATAATAATCAATTAGTCCACCTGGTACCCCCAGGTTTCCTTATTTTTTAATTAAAAATAAAGCTTTCCCCCTTGTTATCAAAACAGGATACTCATTATAGAAAAACAAAATGTTAAAAAAGGAAGTTTGGGCGCTTCCCTGGTGGCACAGTGGTTAAGAATCCGCTTGCCAGTGCAGGGGACACGGGTTTGAGCCCTGGTCCGGGAAGATCCCACATGCCGTGGAGCAACTAAGCCTGTGCGCCTGCGAACCAGAGCTACTAGAGCCTGCGAACCACAACTACTGAGCCCACATGCCACAACTAATGAAGCCCGCGCACCTAGAGCTTGTGCTCTGCAACAAGAGAAGCCACTGCAATGAGGAGCCTGCTCAACGCAACTACAGAAAGTCCATGCACAGCAACAAAGACCCAACGGCCAAAAAAATAAAATAAAAAACAATAAATAAAAAAAATAAAAAGGAAATTTGGAACACAATAATCATAAGCTCACAAGCCAGAGATAACCTCTGTTAGTACTAATGTTGACATCTTGAGATATATCCTTTCTGATCTCTGTACATACACTGTGTAGTTTGGAGTCACACTAATCTAAAATAAAAATAGACTTAATTTTATGTTTTAAATGTAATTAAAAATAAATTAAAAAAACCCTTCGCAAGGAAATCTAAAAAAGAGTGGCTTTACGTGTGTGTATAATTGATTCACTTTGCTGTACAGCAGAGACTAACACAACATACTCCAATAAAAATTTTAAAAAATAAATAAATAAAGGAGACTTAAAAGACATACCCCTCCCCCCCAAAAAAGAACCAAAAACAAAAACCAAAACTCTTAGCAATGTATTCAGGACTTCTTCAGACTTTAAATTGACTGCGAAGAATTTCCCAGTATGAATGTACTAATTTAGCTATTTCTCAATTAGTGTTTGCATTGTTCTGTTTTTTGTTTGTTTTGGGGTTCTGCTATTATATCAATAATGACATTTTTGCAACTGAATTATTGTATATATTCTTAGTTCCTTAGGCTAAACCTCCAGCAATGGACTTGCTGAGTTAAAGCATTCTGACACATATTGCCAGATTTTTCTACAAGTTGTATTCAAAAATACCTCTACCAACAATAAATGTCTTTGTCAATACTGGACCTCAAAAACAATTTTAAAAAATCTTTGTCAAGTCAGTAGGGGAAAATGGCATTGAGTCACTGGTTTTATTTGTCTTTCTTTGATTACTAGTGACATGGGATGTTACCATATATTCATCGGCTGTTGGCATTTCTTATTTTGCAACTTGCTTTTCCACATCCTGTGCTTGATATTTTCTGAAGGTGCTTGTTACTGATTTGTAAGACCAGTCTTTCTATATAAGAGATATTGATCCTTTGTGTTTTAAATATTTTTCCTAGTCTGCCACCAGCTTTTTAGTTTTTGAGACCTGAAATATTTAAAAAGTATATGTAATCAAGGTCAGACTTTTCTTTTATAATTTCTCTATTTATTGTTAGTTTTAGAAAGCCTTCCCCACACCAGGATTATGTAAATATTCAGCTTTATATTTTTTCTAGTGCTTGTTATGTTTCTTATGTTACATTTAAATCTTTATCCTCCGGGCTTTATTTGGTGTGCTGTTAGAAGTAGAAATTTCGTTTTATTTACTTCAAATGGTGAGCTATTGAAAAGTTAATCAATTTTTGTCCCATTTCACATTTCCCTCCATTATATTTGCAGAATAGTTATATAGGAAAATGCTGATCAAAAGTTGCACACTGGAGGCCCATGGTCATATCTAGCCTATGGATATATTTAGTTCATGTAATTTTTGAATTAGTTATATACATAAAAAATCAGAAAATTTTATACAAAAATATAATTTTCCAAATTCTCTTGAAAAATCAGAATATCTAGCAACTCTGTGGTCACTTTCTTTCTTGATAAGAATGAATTGGGAGCTGGGAAGCTGTTGTCTCCTATAGTCACAGAAGGTCCCCACCAGTCTGCGTCATTCATTTTTATTGTCTGCCTGAAGGTGTTTGAGGTTGTGATCATTACTATTAAGTTTTGTACATTTATTTTGCAATTGAACACAACACAAGAACTCTCTCATTAGTACTAATCATTTTTCCGTTAATTTTCTTTCTTGATTTTTCAAATAATTATATCATCATGCAAAAAATGATAATTGTCTTTTCCAATATGTATACTTCTTTATCCTTTTTTCTTACCTTATTACACTTGCCTAAAACTTCCTAATAATTTTGAATAATGGTCATGATAGCAGACATCTTTATATTATATTGGATTTTAGTAGGAATGCCCCTAGTGTTTGACTTCAAAGATGTATATTTTTATAGTTCTCTGATGTTTTGACTTTTTATTAATATAAGTAAAATGTGTTGAATTTGATTGAATGACTTTTTGGCATCTACTGTTATCCTGAGACTTTTCTCTGAATTCAGTATAAGACATTTTCTGGTGTCAAACCATTTGCATATTTTTATTATAAAGTCTAACAGTACCTAACAGTACCAGATTAGCCTTAATAATATGCCTCTTAGTCTAATTTACTATTTTTAAAAAAACCTATTAGGAATTTTTCATCTGTTTTTCACAAATGAGATTCATCCATTGTAGTCTTCCTCTCTTTCTCTTTTTGGTGCTTTATCAGACTTTTTTCTTAAAATATACTTTATATAATATTCCTACTTCTGCCCATGCTTCATTTTTTAAAATTGCATTAACTGATACATTCTTTAAATCTTAAAAAAGTTAATTTTTCATTTATACATTTTCTTTATTTTCTATTTTAGATGTATTTTTTTTTCCTAATTTTTATTTGAAACATGTTATATATACAGAATAGTGTACAACATGTATTTGTACAATTTAAAGGGTAATAATAAAGCAAACACCCATGAAGCTACCACTGGCCTAAGGAATATCAACAGAACTTCACCAACACCCCAAAGTTTCCAAAGGCATCCTTCTAATCGTTCCCCAAATGGAACCATTATCCTGAATTTTGAGTTAATGTAATCTCACTTTCTTGTTTATAGTTTTACTTCTGAGATTTGTATCCTTAATAATACAGTGTTTAGTTTGACTATTTTTGATCTTTACATGTATAGAATCATACTGTATTTTTATGAAACCCCTTTTGCCCCATATTATGAGTGTGAGTCCTCTGTGCCAAAGGTATAGCTGAAGCACACTTATTTTCCCTGCAGTATCTTCTTCCATTACACAAATGAATCATCTGTTCAGCTACCGAATGACATTTTTGCATTTAAGTTTCCAAAGCAGAAATCTGCTGCTTTTCAGTATAAATAGCCCGTTGGTTTTGCTTTCTACCTGGATGGCTATAGGCCTTTTTTCTTTATCTTTGACATTCAATGTTTGCTTAGAGTATACCCTCATGAGCCTTATTTTATTGAATTTGCCTGGCACTCGTCATTGTGGCCCCTTTATTTCTACATCTGGTAATTTCCCTCCATGTTCTCATCCTTAAAGAAGAAGGTCTGTGCTTGTCCAATACGGGAAAGGATAGATGTTCTGTTAGAGATTATGTGTCCCTTCAGCAAAGGAAACAAGTTTACATCTTCTTGACTTTAATCACCTTAGACATTTCATGGTGTGTGAGGGTGAGAGAGAGGTGGCCAAGGGCAGCCAGTCTCACCTCTGACTCAAGGGTTCCTTCTGTGGCCGCTGAGGCTGAAAAGGCAGCTGTATCTCTCCAACTAGCACGGTGGCCCGCACCAAGAGCAGACCTCATCAGTGCCTCTGCTCCATTCTCAGGCTTTCTGTGCTGCGAACAAGCTTTGGGCCTACCTCTGGCCACCTGCCCCTCCTTGAGAACTCCAGCATCTGTCCTCTTCTCAAGGAGGTTGTGGGGTTCGAATCTGGTACCACCCTCCACAAATTCCTCATCTCATCTCTGGTCCATGTCACACTGAGGCACTGAGTGTCCTCTTCTGCCCCAGAAGTCACTTCATCTGGGAATTATGAAGGGACAGTGTTAAATTTATTGACTCAGACTGTCATTTTGGACTGGAAACACTACCTATTTCACTTGCATTGACTCTCAGATTGAAAAGTGGGCCTGCTGTGCATCTATGAGGTCTCTCAGAGCCCGGCGTGGAGGACAGAGATGGATAGGCAGCTTCTGTTTTCCAGTCCACACTTTGAGAATATTGTAGCCTATTCAGCAGGTTACTGCCTGAAGGCTGCCTGGGATTTATTGTCCCCCAGGAGATAAGCATTTGTCTCTAATGTTGAATTAGATAGCCTTTTCCTCAGTTTCCGGACAACAAAAAGGAGGGCCGACCATATGCCAAGGATATTGTGGAAGGGAAAAATACACTGGATGGGAGGTTGTTAGACAATGTCCTTAATACTCTTCGTTTCCAGAAATTCTGTGCCTGGTGTTTTCATTTGCTGTTAAGGGGAATCCATCTCGCTAATCCTGAAATCCTGAGATATGTGCCTCCTTGTTCAATGTCACCTAAGGCTTCTTAGTCAGTGTGTGAAGGATGGGGCTGTCTTGGGATCACATCGATTTTTTTTTTTATTGTTTTAAGGACCTAACATATCAGAGATGCCTCCCCTTTGGGGAGATCTCATCATGGGCCTGAAGTCCCCTTGATACTCATCATGAAGTTAAGGTTTTCCCCTTTCTCCTGAGAAACAAATGGGAGTAGCGAACTTGTGACTTTATTATTCTTAAGCAAGTTGCATTGAAATTTATATGCACCTTTCCAAAAGAAGATAAATTATACATATTACAAGAAGGGTGAAAACACATAGCGATGATGGGTTTCTTTGTTCCTTGCTTGACACATAATGTATCTATCAGAGCAGACCTGTCTAGTCAGCTGCTCTGCGATGTCAGTGAGTTATGAATGGGAGTTTCCAGCTGATCGTTCCTGCTGTTGGGAAGATAATGAAAAGGTGAGAACACTTCCCTTTGAGAGTTATCCTACGGTGCCCACAGGGCTTGGCTGTAGTTGGTTTGGGGGTCTTTTTCCTTGCAAGGCCAGGATAGGATAGAGTAGGGAAGGTAGTCTTACAGAGAGTTCTCAGATTCTCGAAAAGAAAATCTCATCTTCAACCAAGATCTGGAAACTATACATATTACAATCAAGTACTTCTTGGATTTTCTTGGATAGAGGAAAAAGGGGAAAGTAAAATAATTCTGATTTTTTAATGCCCATTAGGGTCTTGAAACTCTCATCTTTTTGCCTTAAATGTCATCCAAGGGGGCCCAACTTGAAAAGGATTAGATAATCCTCTTTGTCTAATCTAAAGGAAGATTAGATCTGATCAATCTATTCTTATCGAATATAGACTTATACAGGATGCTAAGAGATAGAGACAGTCCAAAAACTTGACTCTCTCTTTCTAAATTTCCTTTTCCTTATTGAACACAATGCTAAGCAATATTCAGGCACTGCCCATGCCACTGCTGGCCCTGGGCAGAAGGTGGGATTCTTCATCTGTCCAGATAATACCAGAGCCCAGAGCTGGGTGCAGCAGGGGGCCCACAGCAAGGCCTCTGAGAGTAACCAGTGGGCTAGCGGGGAGGATGGAGCTAGTCTGACTCCCTTTTATAACTTCCCTAAGGGCAGGAAGTCTGGATCAGTGGTGTCAGACAATGATAACTTCCTTGTTATTTAATGACTCTGTGCCTCAGTTTCCTCCTCTGTAAAATGATGATAAGAAGAAAGTGTAGTTTTTAGGGATTTTGTGAGGATAAAATAAGTTAATGCTCTTAGAACAATTTCTGGGCCAGAGTGAGTACTTAATCAACACTAATAATTCATAATATTATTACCTTATTTGGATCATTGAGTGGTACATTGCTCCCTATTCTTTAATAGAACTGTTTAAAAATCAAACAACTTGATTACAAAATGAAGATGGACTTTGAATGGGAAATTTGCAGATATATAGCCTGTTGTCTGGGTTGGGAACCTCAGAGCCTTATGTACTTTGCTTAAGAAAAACACACTACTGGCCAAGTCTCTAATCTGATACACTTCCCGTGAGAAGGAACACTGTTACATAGTAATGACAGTGGATCTCAAGTCCATAACGGTTTTTTCCCAAGAGACTCCTGAAACACTCATTTTATAGCAAAGACGCCTTCCAGCAAGATTGACTATAAAAAGAATTCTCTCTCTGCTCACATGGAAAAAATATCCTAATTGGTTTGACAAAAATGCTTAGTTAAGGAAGGAACAGATTATGTGCTTGTTTTATTCCACAATCGTATTGTAAGTTCTTTATTTTTTAAGAATTAATTAATTATTTTATTTATTTATTTTTGACTGCGCTGGGTCTTCGTTGCTGCCTGCAGGCTTTCTCTGGTTGCCGTGAGCGGGGGCTATTCTTCGTTGCAGTACGTGGGCTTCTCCAGTTGCAGAGCATGGCCCACGGGCTTCAGTAGTTATGGCATGCAGGTTCAGTAGTTGTGGCTCGTGGGCTCCAGAGCGCAGGCTCAGTAATTGTGGTGGACGGGCTTAAGTGCTCTGCGGCATGTGGGATCCCTGGAGCAGGGATCAAACCCGTGCCCCCTGCATTGGCAGGCTGATTCTTAACCACTGCACCACCAGGGAAGTCCCTGTAAGCTCTTTAAGAGAAGCGGGCTGGGACTCCTATGTTGTAGCTCATAAAGAGTTAGTACAGGACCTTAAAATGTGGTAGGCACAGTAAGTGCCGACATAAGTTGGCCAGGTCTTTAGAGTGCAAACAGAATTTTGAGAAACTTTTGAAAAGAGATGTGGAATTCTTTTTGAAAACAGAACATTATTTTAAAAATTAGCATATGAAGAGATAAAAAGAGAAGTGCCTAGATTAGGAGGAGGAGAGGAGCCACACTCTCTTGGCTCTGCCTCTCTGACATGTCCCCTTGGGGTACCCTTAGTGCTTTGGGGGCACAATGGTAAAGCCCAGGTGATTCAAGGTGAGGTCCTGGAGCTAAGGCACCAAGCGTATTGATTGCAAAGTCAGGACCATAACTCGGACTTTTAACTGTGCTGGGAAATTCCAAGATCTCCCCCTTGCTTTCTCTGTATGACAGAAATGTCTCCTATTTTGATTTACATCTGCAACTGGGTAGAATTTAGCCGTGGGATCCTCATTTCCGGTAAGAGGAAGTTGAATGCAATACCACAACTTACCAGTAGATGTCACTATATGCCATATATTCTGTATATGGTCTCCGCCTGAATTTTACTTGAATTTCTTAATTGCGGGTCTGCAGACTCCTGGGAATCCCTGAATCTATTGAAGAAGGCAGATGCGGGAGCTGGAGGGGGAGGGGCGACGACGTGGGACCGGATGACCAAAGAGGGCTATGAGAATTTAAAAATCTGTTTTAATCATGATGAACAATTTTTTTAGTAATTTGACCAGATATAAAGGCAAAACTCTTAGTTGAAATTTTTTTTTTTTAAAGGAAAAAAACAGGCACTTCCTAAACTGAACTCTTAGGATGAGAAGTAGAGTTAGTGGGGCTCTGGGGAGCCCCCACTTGCTCTTCAGTCAGCAAAGCCTCCCTCTTTGCTTCACAGAGAGGGCTTCAAATGATTAAAGAGCATGAGACTTGAGGTTGAGAGAACTGGGTTTGAATTCTAGCTCTGTGGTTAGCTGTGTGATCTTGAGTATGTTAGCTAACCTCTTCTGGCCTCTGTTTCTTCAACTGCAATATAAATTGGACACTGGTCATACGGTGTTGTGAGGACGAAAAGTGAAAACACAAACGTTACCTGTTATTATTAACTATGATTATTTCACTTGATAGAAATGTTTTTATAGCTAAAATCGTTTGAAAACTACAGACTAGTCCAAGCTTCCATTTAAAAAATGTGGGAACTGGGACTTAAGAGGCTAAGTAGTTCTCTGAGTTTCACAATTTCATAACACAATATAATTATTTATGTAAAACAGGACATGCTGGTTCTAATCTTTCCTCCCTACTCGGGGAAACTTGATATGTCACCATGTGAATTTATAAAACTGATGAAATGCAAAACAATTCTTCACTTAATGATCTAACATGCCAAATAGTTCAGTTTATTTTTAAATTTAATTTTTATTCTATTTGTTCGGCTTACAAAAGTAATCCAGAGCAAGTCTGGAAAATTGAAACAAAGGATGTACTTAACTAATGATTCTGTTAATGCAGTCAAAACATAATTTAATAAATAAATATAAATGGTTTCATAACTTTTCAGCCACAAATTCAATGCTTTGATTCAACTGATTTGGCAGGATTTTGGTTGGGAACTTTCACATTCACTGACTAGCTGTGTAGGCTGCCAAGTGGAGGCTTTAATGAAATGGGAATTCATGGATCTGTGGCCTTATGATATTCTTTGCTTTGATAATTATTAATTGAAAGAATAATTCAAAGTGTTGTGGATCTCTTCCTCACATGTAATGTAAATTTCGTTTTACCTTCCTATGGAAATCCACCTTACACTAACATTTAACTTCTGTTTCTCAGAATTCCTAAGATTTCAAATAGTAATTTGCAAGGAAATGCAATTTTATTATGATAGAATCCCATTGCAACTCCACGTGCTCCATGATCCAGAGTCAGAGAAACCTCTGGATCATGGAACCAAACAGTTCAAGGACTGGTATGATGAGACTCATGATGTTCTGGCTACTTTGAAGGGTGCCCATGGTATTCAGGGAGAAGCAGAGAGGCCATTAGAGTCACGGTCAGTGGTCCCTTAAAAAAAAGCAACTTGGGCTTCCTCGATGTCCGCTGGGGCCGCTGCCGACAGAGGGCGCAGGCGTGGGCGCCCCGGTGAAAAGGCCGGTTTGCGCACCTGTGCAGTTCGGGCTTCAGTCCCGAGGGGCCCGATTTAACCACTATAGGCAAGGGAATCACAGTGTCTAGGGGCCGCGATATTTGGGGGGGGGGGAGAGCTCATGAACATGATTTGAATTTAATTTCTTTTGAAATCAAAATAAAAAATAAATATAATTACAATGAATATACAATAATGAATCCAGCCTAGATTACATTTGTTTTTATACTGACAGTTGTGAAATATAATTTACAATTTTTTTTTAACGGAACAAGGGGCCGACAAAGACCAAATTGCCTAGGGCCCACGAAAGTCGTAATGTAACCCTGAGTTATACTTCCAAATTCTGGGAGTCCTAAATTGACTGTTGGGTGAGAGGGAGAAAGTTGGAGGAGGAGAATCCCTGTCCGGAGGGCAAACACTGGCCTGGGGCCTGAGATGGACATCGGGTGAAGAAGTCTGAGCCCATGTGGGCTCGGACTGACTGTAAAGGAGGTGGCGTGAGCGTCTACGAATTATTTTAAATGACAAAACTGGTCATACAAAGACCTTCCTGACCTCACAGCCAGGAGCTTCTAGCCTCTGACCTGCCTCCCAAATCTTCATAAATGGACCGTTTTACCCCTTGCTGTGGTCTCCAAAACGCCTTGCAATCTGTATGACATCACACGTCTGGACTGGTGGGCACAGGGTGGGGAACTGGACGTTTCCTCTCATACAGGCTGGGGGTAGGGGTGCGGAGAGAACAGTGCTTCAGACAAACTAGTAGCTTGAATCGACTTTTGCCTCCTCAGGCAGTGACCGTTGGAGGAGCTCTGAGGTTTCCAAGCACGTGTCTCTACCTGGACTTCAGAGGATACAGGAGACCACCTCCCGGGTGAATTGCAAGCCTTGCTGGTTGACGCAGAGGAACTCTTGCGGCGGGCAAGAAGGGGAGGTTCTTCTTCCAGCCTTCCCTCTCCAGCCAGTGACACTGTGCTCTGACACTCCACGCCCTACTGCCTGGCATCCTGGGGGTGGCGCCTGTACCCTCTAGGCTGCCCGATCGGGGCTGGGGCCTTCGAGGGTGTTCCCCCAGGAGGGGAGGGGAGTGGGGCAGGGTGGTAGTGGGGGAGGCTTGCTGGGCTCCTGGGTGGGGAATGCAGTGGAGATTCTGCCCACCAGGTGGCGTTGGGCAGGCGCCAGCAGCCCCTCCCATCCCGGAAAACACTGTGAGCCTCGTGGGGTGTGGAGAACGAACAGGTCCATCCATCATGTCAGGATCCCAGGACTCGGTGATGGTTATTTGACCACCACTGAGGTCACCAAGGCGGCTCTCACCCTCTGGCCTCTCCTAGGTCCGTTCACTAGGCTGGCTCTGGTGGGAGGCAGGGGGAAGTGTTGCTACCACATTCATTTCTGTGTTCATTTATGGTTTCATCTTTCAGCCTTTATGGAGCCAGGCCTGGGTACACAGATGAGTAACATACGGTCCCTGCCTTCAGGCAGCTCAAAGGTGGGGAAAAAAAGCAAATAGACCATTGGCACACAGTGACAATTGCTGGACTAGAAGTCTGCCCAGCAGGGTGGCAGGAGTTGTGAGGTGTGTGCAGGGCAGAGCAGGACAGGCCTGGCTGGGAAGGTGAGTCTCCAAGGGCAAGCAGGAACAAGCCAAGTGAGGAGGGAGGGAAGGGCGTGAGTGGCCCTGATGCCACAGAACACAGGGTGCTGGGGCCTGCCTACACTGTGTAAGGCTGAGCTAATGGGACGGGCTGGGGATTGAGGAGAAATAAGCATGCAGAGAGGCAGGGCTTCAGGCTCTGCCCAAGAGCCAGGCTCCCCCTGCTAACAGTGGGGGAGTTACTGCAAGATTTCCTCAAGGTAGAGACACAGTCAGGTTTGAATTATACAAAGACCGAGTAGGGAGAGGTGAGGGCACGGGAGCCGGAGACAGGGGAGCCTGTTAGGAGGCAATTCCAAGTAGGAAACGATAAGCTAAGAGAGTAGACTAGAAGCACCCCTCTGCTTCTCAGTCACCTCGGACCCCTCCTGCACACACCCATCCTTCTCTCCCATTTCTGATGCCCATAATCTTTAGTCTGGTTCACAAGCCCTGGGACCGTGAACTTGTCCTCAAATTGCTTCCGTTCCTCCCCCAGCAAAATGCAAATAGCCCACCTCCCAGGTGGGGTTGGGAAGGTGAGAGGGTTGGTGGGACCGCTGGTCGGGGAGCCACTCTCAGTGCAGCCCTCTGTACCATCCTAGTGCCAGGTGGACCAAGGGCCTGGGGAAGGGCGGGGGGACCTGGCGTCAGCCTGTTCTGGGAGCGAGAGGAAGAGAACAGCAGACCCCAAAGTGACTGGACTCAGGCGTGCAAGCTCCCAGGAAGGGCAGGGACACCCTTGTCACTGAGGCTGCAGAGTCAGAGGCTGGGGGTGTGACTGGGGAGGGGGGTGAACAGCCAGGCGCCCACACGCCCGCATCCTTTATTCCGTGTGGCATGGAATGTGCTTAGAGCTTTAATTACCTTAATCGCCACTCAGTGCCTGCTTCTCCCTTTTTCCAAGAAGGGCTGGCCCTCTGGTCCCTGCACTTCACTGGCCCCCAGGAAGGCTCCAGAGGATGGTAGTGAATGTCAGCCCTGGGTCGTTGTTTTCTCCACTCCAGACTCATTGGGATTGATGGGGGTGGGCATCCTGCACAAGCAGGCCCAAGAGCTCAGGGTTCAGAGCAGCCGACAGGTGGGAGGAAGGGATCCATCCTTCTCAGGGACTAGGACCCTGGACTCTGTAGTTCTGGGTCTGATCCTGCCTCTGTTCTCAGCTGCGTGGCCTTGGATAAATCTATTCACTTTTCTAGGAATGGCTTTTTCTCCTCTACACAGTGACGGGGTTGGACAAGAAATAGAACCCTGAGGCCCTCACATTCTGTGAAAGTGCTGAAGTATTCTCTAGGGTTCTCCCATTCATCATTCATCATTCCCGAGGCCCCTGCCTCTGGCGCCTCGCTTCTGTGCCGACGGTTTTGAGTTATGTGAGGCCTGTGGGCGTTCTGTGAGTGTGTTCCACAGAATGCATTCTCCTTCCCCTTTCCGTTCCAGGTTCAGAGACCACTTTCTGTTCCCCTGTTTCCTACGGGGTGAGGTGGGTTGTCATGGTGAGGGGCTGCTCCTCCTGGCCCGGCTGGGGGGTCTGGGGCCAGAGTCACTGGGCGGTTTGCATTTGACCCCCAGGGGCTGTTAAGGAGAAGATTAAGGAATCATATATCCTGGCCGTAGCTCCAAAAGCCCAGGAAGTTGATTGCCAATTCCCAGCGCTGCCCACCTCCCCCTCCAACTCCCTCCCCGCCCGGCCAGGACAAATGTCCTCCTTCCCAACACACCTTTTCCTTGGAGCTGAGCTCAAAGCGGTGACTTTCCCTGATTTTTTCCTGATTTCAAATACAGAGTAAGATTCCAGGCTTCCCTGGTGGCGCAGTGGTTGAGAGTCCGCCTGCCGATGCCGGGGACACGGGTTCGTGCCCCGGTCCGGGAGGATCCCACATGCCGCGGAGCGGCTGGGCCCGTGAGCCATGGCCGCTGAGCCTGCGTGTCCGGAGCCTGTGCTCCGCGACGGGAGAGGCCACAGCAGTGAGAGGCCCGCGTACGGCAAAAAAAAAAAAAAAAGATTCCAATCCTGTGTGGTCATTTTAAGGCCCGCGTGTGTGATGTGCTGCCAGGGATCTTCCGAGGAATATCGCTGCTGGCCTTTATCCAGCCTTGGGGGTGGGGTGGGAAGTCAGAGGTCACGGACAGCAGGGAAGCAAGATTGGCTCAGTCGGGGAGACGCCGGCCCTATGGGGAAGACAGGAAAGGAGAGATGGGAGTTACCCCACATGTACCTGTGGTTTCCCAAGAACAGGCCTCAGGCCTTCTCCACTACGGAACTCGCAATGTGGGGTTCAGCTGGCAGCCTGGGATGGGGGACGAGCCCTCTCCTGGGAGATGGAGCCTCTGTTCTAATCCTGGCTCTGCCACTTCCCCGCTCTGCGGCCTTGGGGAAGGAACCTGACCTTTCCGGGTTTCTTTCTGTGAGACGGAGATATGACCCATGTGTGGTTGTGAGTTCAAAGTGAGACCTTGCTCCCAAACCACACACTCGACTCTTAAATGGCCAGTTACAGAGAATAACTGAGACGATCAACGAAAACCACCCAGCGCAGGATCTGGGATATGGCAGCTGCTCAACAAACGTTAATTCCCTCCCATGTGACTCAAATTTCAAACAGAGCTTATTCCCAACTCCCCTCAGTTCCCTCCTCCTCCCCCACCCATGACCTCATACTCGCCCCTTCTGTACTTCCCAGCTGCCCAGCCCAGAAATTGGAGTCATTCTTTCCTCCTGCCCTGTTTCCCCTGGGTTCCCAAGTCCCATCTGCTGTGCCTCTAGCTCAGATTGGTCCCTCTCAGCATCAGCGCTAACACCACCTCAACCCTGGTGGTCACAACCTCTCCTCTGGGTTAGGGCAAAGCCTTCCAGCAGAGCTCCCTGACTCCATTCCCTCCCTGGCTGCAATCCATCTTCCACGCGATCTGATTAAAGTACAAAGCGAGCATGTCACGCCTACCTCGACAGCCCCCTCACCTTTGGGATAATACACGAGCACACTAGCCCTGCATCCAAAGGTCCCGTGTCAGGCTTGTCCGTTTCCCATAAGGGCTCTCATGCCTGGAGTCTTTGCACGCGCTGTTACTCCTGCCTAGCACATTTCCTTTCTCTGTTTCTCATGATTAACCCTTATTTGTCCTTTAAGGCACAGCTCAAGTGTCCCCTCCTTCAGAGAGACTTTTGCGACTTATTCCTTCCCCGTAGCTTGGGTTAGGAGCTGCACCTCCAAGCTGTTATGGCATTTGGAGCTGAAAGTAACTGCTCGTCATAGAGCACTGAAATTGTCTTATTTGCCGTCTTTTCCTACTAGACTGTAAGCTCCATGAGTGAAAGTTCTGTTCTTACTCATTCGGTATTAAATACATATTTACCAGGAGCCTAACTTGGTAAGCCGGAAACAGAGTCAGGCACTCGAGATGCAAAGGTGAGGGGAAAATGGGCGCCAGCTGTGCAGTCATGGAAATTAGAGTCTGTGTTAACTGAAGAATTGCGCTATGATGGAGAGAAACACTACACTATGAGAGCTCCTGGGAGGTTTCTGTGCTAGTTGGGGTTCTCCGAGAAGCAGAACCAATAGGATGGATAGACAGATGAGAGATAGATAAATGATAGAGGTATAGGTGATATTTTTTAATTTTCTTTTTTAATTGAAGTATAGTTGATTTACAATATTGTGTTGGTTTTTGGTGTACAGCAAAGTGATTCAGTTATATATATATATATATATATAAAATACATATATTAAAGATCCTTTTCCATTATAGGTTATTACAAGATAATGAATATAGCTCCCTGTGCTGTAGGACCTTGTTGTTTGACTATTTTATATATAGTATGGGACTTTGCTGGTGGTCCAGTGGCTGAGACTTCACGCTCCCACTACAGGGGGCCCAGGTTCGATCCCTTGTCAGGGAACTAGCTCCCACATGCCGCAACTAAGAGTTTGCATGCTGCAACTAAATATCCCGCATGCTGCAACGAAGATCCCGCACCTGGCAACAAAGGTCTCCGTTCTGCAACTAAGACCCGGTGCAGCCAAATAGATAAATAAATAAAAATAAATATGTATGCAGTAGTGTGTATCTGTTAATCCCAAGCTCCTAATTTATCCCCCTGCCCCTTGATATTTGGTCTTCATTCCTGTACCTGGCATGCAGCTTCTAAAACCCTTGGACTTTCCTGTGATAAGAAAGATAAAAGTGTCTTTTGTTAATGAGACAAAGCCCCTAGGTGACCTATGGATGGGGCCTGGTTGCCTTCCAGTTCCACCTCCTGACCTCCAGGGAGGGGAGAGGGGAGGGAGGTTGAGTTCAATCAATGGCCAATGATTTAATCAATCATGACTATGTAATGAAGCCTCCATAAAACCCCAAAAAGTACTGGGTTCTGAGAACTTCCAGCTTGGTGAACACATGGAGGTTTGGGGAGAGTGTCATCCTCCATTCCTGGAGAGGGCATGGAGCTTCTATGCTTTCCTCATACTTTGCCTTACACATCTCTTCAGGCTGTTCCTGAGTTATATCCTTTATAATAAACTGGTAATCTAGTAAGTAAAATGTTTGAGTTCTGTGGAGCACTCTAGCAAATTAATTGAACCTGAGGAAGGAGTTGTGGGAACATCTGATCTATAGCTGGTTGACCAGAAGCACAGGTGACAATCTGGACTTGCAGTTGGTACCTGAAATGTGTATGTGTGTGTGTGTGTTGTGGGGGACAGTCTTGCGACCTATGAGCCCTTGACCTATGGGATCTGATGCTGTCTCTGAGTAGATAATGTCAGAATAAATTACTTGGTGTTATGGAGAAAACCACACACGTTGGAAGTGGTGTTAGAATTGTAATATAGATATAGATATAGACATTTAAATATATATGTAGAAAGAGCTTTATTATCAGGAATTGGCTCATGGGATTATGGAGGCTGGCAAGTCCAAAACTGCAGTGTGGGCTGGAAGGCTAGAGACCAAGGAGAGCCGATTGTGCAGTTCCAGTCTCAAGGTTGGCAGGTGGAGAGCCAATGTACGGGTGAAGTCTGAAGACAGACTCCTGGAGAATTCTCTCTGGTTTGGAAAGGCTGGTCTTTTTGTTCTATTTAGGCCTTCAGCTGATTATATGAGGCTTACCTACATAATGGAGGGCAATCTGCTTTACCTAGAGTTCACCGATTTAAATGTTAATCTCATCCAAAAACAGCCTCCAAATTGACACATAAAATTACCATCACTGCACCCTTGCTCTAATCTGGGAGGTCAGGAAAGCTTCCTTTGACAGAAGAGCAATAATCTAAAGGGTAGGACAGGGCACATAAATAAGGTGTGTGGGGGGGCAGGGGAGTTTGAAGAGGAGGAGAGAGCATGTCCGGCAGAGAAGACAGCCTGTGTAAAGGTCCTGTGTCAGGAGGGAGCATGGTGTTTCGGGGGAGCTGATAGAAGACCCATGTGGCCAGAGGGAACAGACCAAGGGAGCCTGGTGTGAGCCTTGTCTGGATAGGTGGAGAAGGGATGACCTTGTGGGGTCTGGAGGTCATAATAAGAGTTTTGGTTCATACTGCAAGAGCATTGGGAAGCTATTGAAATGTTAATCAAGTAGATAATATGATCAGATTTGCATGGTGATAGATGTCCTCTGGCTGCAATGTAGAAAATTCAACATGGGCAAGCAAAGGTGGCCATGGGGAGACTGGGTTAGCACTTATCCTGTTGGGGTCACTGCTAACTGAAGCAGGGTGGTGGCAGCGATGAGAAGCAGGTCGATCTGAGCAGTGTTTGGGAGGCAAATGTGCCAGAGGCAAATGTGCCAGGACCTGGTGATAGACTGGGGGTGAGGGTGAGGTGAGGAGTGGCTAAAGCTGCCTGGGGTTAGGACTTGGTCTCCTGTCCTGTGTTCCCAGTGCCAGCC
Organism: Delphinapterus leucas; assembly: GCF_059928025.1. NCBI lineage: Eukaryota > Metazoa > Chordata > Mammalia > Artiodactyla > Monodontidae > Delphinapterus > Delphinapterus leucas. The sequence continues at coordinate 74,821,730 of NC_143129.1, forward strand.
GTGGCATCTGGCACAGAGCAAGTGTTCAGTTCAATAAATAATAGCTTGTGTTTCTCCTCCCTTTTGGTTTCTGCCACTGATGACCTCACAGATTATTGTGAGGAACAAATGTGTTAGTGGTTGTGAAACCAATTCACAAACTGGCACGGGTTGACCCATGTGTGGTGGTTATTTCCCATAGATGAGCAGGGGAGACTGGAGACCTGTTTCCTCTGCAGCGTTGTGGAGACGTCTCTCAGGCCATACATGGTCTTCCTTAGGGTCTCAATACTTCCTCTCCTGGGTACATCTGGGTATTTTCAGGCCTCACTTAGAGCAGATTAGAGCTGCAAGGGCCAAACATTCATTCATCAATCACCAAAGGAGAGTGTAGTGTGGGTCAGCCAAGCTCTGCATTGTCCTAAGAACCCAGCTTCCATCTCCCACTGGGCCACTACATGTATTTGGTGGTGAGATCCTAAGATGCTGACGTCAAACTTTTCTTCTGGTTTGGAGAAGCTACCTGAATTCTACTGGATATAAGGAGAAGGTGGCAAAGGAAAATTGGGGGAGGGGTGGGTAAGGTGGTAGGGCTGGTTGGACATCCACTACTGATTTGCCCAGGATTTGGTTCTGCTAGAAGGTATGGGCCGTTCAAGTTCTGTTGCTGACTCACTGCAACACCCCTCAAGACTGTGAGCACAGGAAAGAAAGGAAAGCAAGGGAAGGGGAAAGACTCCCTCCTCTTCTCTGTGGCTTTCCCTGTTCATCCAATCAGCATGGACATCTCTGACATCACTGATGATGGTCCCACATGTCCTCAAGGATCAACACTCGGGGGTCTGTTATGCCAAAGGGTCCAGGTGACTCAAGCAGAACCAGATCTGGAGGTGCGAGGGATTTGCTGGGGATAAAGTGATGGAGAAAGGCCCATCCAAAGCTATGGACTCTCAAGGATTGGGATGGAAGTATGTGTGACCTCCCCACTGAGTCCTTGGCATTTGGGTGCTGGGGTGTTGTGGAACCTGGAGGAGAGGACCAGGCCACAACTCTCCCAGGGAGATCCCATCTACCTCTTCTTCTGGCATAAAGGAATCTCCATTCCACCTCTATCTTCCTGTCACTTAGAGGAAAGGGGTCAAAACGGTGGGCATGGGGCCAAGTTTCAAGCTTAATCTCTACTGCCAAGTAAAACCATTCAGTCTAGATTTTCTAAGACAGCCCCAAGTTCAACTATCCTTTTCCAGGTGCCTCTTTATGACTGTAACTCAGAAGAGGGGCCTAAAGAAATTGTATGTACCTGATTGGGACGAGAAACCATGGTCATAGCACATAAGCACAGGGCTGCCATCAGGCCCAGAGTCATCTGCGGGGACATTTACATGGAGAACTGGACACCCCAAATGTTATGGGAGATCAGGCCTCAGAAAATACTCCCTAGATTGGGTTGGGGGCAGAGAGGGAAGGCTCCTTTTGGGGTCCAGCTGCTGACTACCAGAGCAGTGTCCTATAGAGCCATACTGGAGCCTGGAGCCCAAAGGGAAAATTAATAATACTGATCCTGTCTCCAAATTTTGATATTTGGTTCACAATGGGTTGGGGGGCATTGATATAAGATTTTTTAAATTATTGCATTAAAATATTATTTATCTTGACTACTGAGTTTGTTGGCAGTTCCTTAAATTTGGCAATACCTAAGGTGATGTCTCACTCACGCTACCTAGTCCTGGAGAGTCCCAAAGCCAGAGAAATTTACAGCCAGTGTCCCTGAAAGCGAGGCACACAACTCTGCCAATTAAATGGAGATTCCCCAGAAAGACTGGAGGGTAATTGACAGTGTCTGCAATAGCACTGCTTCTTCACGGAAAGAGAATGAATCCATATTCAAAGCTAGGAAAGAGTGTAAACAGTATAAGCCCCACCCCACCTCTGTCACACAGACTCGAAGACCCAAACCGTGAGAGAAGCACGCTTTGAAAGTAGAGTTACTCTATCAAAAGCTATAAACAGAGTAATATTATTATCATTTCTCACTATTATACTCTATTTCCATTTTTTCTTTTTAGCAGATAGATCTTTTTTCCCAGCAGATTTTTTTAAACGTCTTGTATTGCATTTTTTAAGTTACTAATTAAATTACTTTGGGTTCCTTGAACAGAGGCATCATTTCACAAATGTTCTGCTGGGATGATAGGGAAAAGTCTGCCTAGAATGAAAAAAGAAAAAAAGAACTGTTCGTGATCCACAAAGGGAATAATCCACATTATCAACTGGAATTAATTGAGACTTGATTGGTACCATCTTAATCAAGTAAATTCTCTGAATCTAGGAACCTGGTATAAATCTCTTCCAGGCTGAGTGTTATTAATAATGTTGGGCACCCAGTCCTCCTGGTCCTGGGGCCACCGGCTTCTGCCTCTGATGAAGGTAGGAAGGTTTTGCATTATCATCATTTATGAATTGAATACTTTCCATGCAGAATGTGTTGAATATAAAAACTGCGTATGACCCTGAGTTATTCACAATCTTTTTTCAGACAGGCAAGGCAGCTGGTGATATAGGTGGGCCAGATTCATGTGCCCTTGGGTTAGTATTTCAAGTTGGCACATGCCATATTAATCACGTCCTAGCTGGACCCTGAAGCTGTTGAGCTCGCTTCTTAGACCGTTCCAATATCCACACACCTCTCCCATCACCGACATGCCCTCCAGACTCCTCTCTGTTCTTGGGCTTTCTCCTCTGTGATGGGAGTCTGTGATCTTCAGTTGCCCATCCACCCTGACCCCTGAGGCCTCAGCCCTTCTCATCCAGCTGACCAGGGCTGCCAAGGCTGTGCAGTTGGACTCTTTTGCTCCCTTCTTTAAGGAAATACCATGCTGTTTGGGGCTAAATAGTACCCAGACCTAGGCCTAAGTGCTAATTCTTCCAACTCAATGATATTCACATCCCCTCCCCGTTTAATGATGAGGACATCCCAATGAGAACCTCCTGCATCTATGGACCTTAGTGTAATCTCTCCTACTAATTAACTACACTTTTTGTCTTACACTTATTTTCTTTTAAATTCACAATAAATGGAGGAGTTAATTAATTACATCTGCACATTTTGAGGACACACTTTGAGATTCCAGGTTGCTATGAATTTTGGGGACACTATTCAACTCACTGTGCCCTCCCCCAGATATGATATCATCTACATATTTGATCTCAGCCTAACAGTCTATTGTTCCTTATGTACTTTATGTAGACAAATGGCTGACATAAATATTTTTTAAAACTGAAAATCAAGACTGATAGATTTTATCAAATTTTATCTCTGGTTAAAATTCATGGGCCATGAATCTGGTCAAATGTCTACAAATCTGATTGAACACTGCTGAGAGGCAACCCATGGTATAAATCCAGGAAATGCATGGTGTAAATCCAGGACAGCCTTCATCCACATTTTGAACTTAAGGATCAGTGTTGCACATTAGTTCGTGGTTGCTTTTTATTTCACCTTTGCCTGTCCACATCTTTGAAATACATATTTTATACTGTAATGATAGCTATTTATTTATTTGAAAAATAAATTTATTTTATTTATTTATTTTTGACTGTGTTGGGTCTTTGTTGTTGTGCACAGGCTTTCTCTAGTTGCAGCGAGCGGGGGCTGCTCTTGGTTGTGGTGCGTGGGCTTCTCATTGCGGTGGCTTCTCTCGTTGTGGAGCACAGGCTCTAGGTGCGTGGGCTTCAGTAGTTGTGGCACGTGGGCTTAGTAGTTGTGGCTCGCAGCCTCAGTAGTTGTGGTGCACGGGCTTAGTTGCTCCGGGTCGTGTGGGATTCCCGGACCGGGGCTCGAACCCATGTCCCCTGCATTGGCAAGAGGATTCTCAACCACTGTGCCACCAGGGAAGCCCATGATAGGTATTTATAAATCTGTTTTCCCCTTAAATGTATTGGTGAGCATTGGGGGTAAAGGAAGCTAAGATGAAGTGAAAGGTATTTACATTTGATAAGTAAAATTTTGTAACAAGAGGATATTTTTGCTACATTTTTATTATTGAGTTTTGTAACCTCATAAAATAAGGATATTAACTTTTTGTTGGTTAATATATTGCAGGCATTTTGTCCTAATCTGTCACTTGCATTTACTTTTAGCTATGGTGTTTTGGGACCAAGAGATGCTTTAAATTTTCATGCAGTCAGATTTGTCTGTCTTTTCCTTTATGGATTCTACATTTGATGTTATAGTTTAAAAGAAGTTTCAAAACCATGATTTTGAGTTTTTGTCTAGTCCTTTTGTGATTTCATTTTTTAAAATGTTCAATTCTTTATTCCTTTTGGAATTTATTTTGATATAAGGAATGAGGTGGAGCTTTAGTTTAACTTTTCTCCTAAAGGCTAGCCAAATATCTCAACACCCTTTATCAGATAATCCACCTTTCTCTATTGATTGTAAGTGCCATCTCTACATTATACTAGATTATATTAAATGCTCACGTGTATGTTGGTCTGTGCTTTGCTGCCAGAGACACCCCAATATCCCTTCTCCCCTTCATCTTTAGTAATAAAACTTTCTAATTTAGCTGGACACCTGATTCCCCTAAATCAAAACTATGTTTCCCAGCATCCTTTCCTGATAGGCGTGGTCACGTGGCTATGTTCTGGTAATTGATATATAAGGGGAATTTTGTTTGTAGATTTCAGGATATGTCCTGAATGAAAAGGGCCATGCTCTTCTTTAGGTCTTTTCCTGCTTTCTGACAACTGTAATGTAAATGTGATGACAGGCACTCTGGCAGCCATTTTGGACCATAAGTAGAAGTTAACTTGTTGAGCATTATTGCAAAATAGAAGGAGTCTTGGTGTCTGAAGGGGTCTTGATGACTTTCTATCAGCTGTGGATTGCTTATCTTTAGACTTCGAATAAACAAGAGAAAAGTAAACTTCTATTTTGTATAAATCATTGTTACGTTGTTTTTATTGGTCATTGCAGTTGAACCTAATTCTAACTGATGGAGCTTTTCATTAGATTCCACTGGTATCTGCATATTCATGTAACAAGGCTATGAAATCAGATTTTAACACTGTAACATATTTTAATATGTGACAACGCATATACCTCTCAAAATGTTTTGTTAATTATTCTCATCTGTTATTCTTGTTGATACATTTTATGATAAATCAGTCAGTTTGCACACAAAAAATTCATTTGGGATTTTGATTAAAATTGCATTAAATTTGTAAGTTAATATAAAATCACTGACATTTTCACAATACTGCATTTTACCATCCAGGAATATGGTACATCTCTCTCAAAGCTTTTATTATATTCCTCAATATAATTTTTCCTTATATCAGTTCATATACTTTTTTAAAAATAAATTTATTTATTTATTTATTTTTGGCTGCATTGGGTCTTTGTTGCTGCACGTGGGCTTTCCTTTTAGTTGCAGCGAGTGGGGGCTACTCTTCATTGCAGTGCGCAGGCCTCTCATTAAGGTGGTTTCTTTTGTTGAGGAGCATGGACCCTAGGTCTGCGGGATTCAGTAGTTGTGGCACATGGGCTCAGTAGTTGTGGCTCGCAGGCTCAGTAGTTGTGGCACATGGGCTTAGCTGCTCCGCGCATGTGCGATCTTCCCGGACCGGGGCTCGAACCCATGTCCCCTGCACTGGCAGGCGGATTCTTAACCACTATGCCACCAGGGAAGCCCCAGCAAAGACTAAGAACCTGGTGAAGTCCAGGAGTTACAGCAAGAGGTAACCAGGAGAAATACAAGGTCCCCTGAGAATATTATTTAATTGGAAGTGAAATCGTGTAACTAAGAGATTGGGACTTGAACCCATAGTCTTTTTTTTTATTTAAAAAATTTTTTTAAATTTTATTTTTGGCTGTGTTGGGTCTTTGTTACTGCACAGGCTTTTCTCTGGTTGTGGTGAGTGGGGGCTACTCTTCGTTGCAGTGCATGGGCTTCTCATTGCGGTGGCTTCTTTTGTTGTGGAGCATGGGCTCTAGGCACGCGGGCTTCAGTAGTTGTGGCTCGTGGGCTCTAGAGCGGAGGCTCAGTAGTTGTGGCACATGGGCTTAGTTGCTCTGCGGCACGTGGGATCTTCCCGGACCAGGGTTCAAACCCACGTCCCCTGCATTGGCAGGCAGATTCTTAACCACTGCACCACCAGGGAAGCCTGAACCCATGGTCTTTTAACTGAGATCACACGTCTGGTCTCAGGACTTAGTGAAGCTCAGGTTTTTGATGTCTCATCACAGAAAGAATTCGGTGAGAGGCAAAGTGATAGGTAAGAAGTGGATTTATTTAGAGAGAAACACACTCCACAGACAGAGTGTGGGCCATCTCAGAAGGCAAGAGCGGCCCCAGGGTACAGGGTTGTCAGTTTTTATAGGAGTGAGTAATTTCACAGGCTAATGAGTGGGAGGAATATTCCAGCTATTTTGGGGTAGGGGAGGAGGTTTCTGGGAATTGGGCCACTGCAGACTTTTTGATCTTTGATGGTGGGCCTTGGAACTGCCAAGGTGCCTGTGGGTATGTTACACTGAGTGCATACTGAGGCTCAAGGTCTAGTGGAAGTCAACTTGGACCATCTTGGACATATTTGGTTCTAATCAGTTTACGTTGTGTCCTTATAAAGATTGTGTCACTCTTATAAAGATTGTGCCCTGCCCCCTTCCCTCCTGTTTCAGAGGAGGGACCCTGGATTTTCTACATGGGATGGAGGACCGAACTGTTTTCTTTGAATTGTAGAGAAAGGTAATCCAAGAAGGCTGGTGACTTCAAGATATTCTGGTTGCAGAAATCTAGGTTACAACTAGACTTCATTACCTTATTTTGTGGTTCATTTTCATTTATTTTTTGGTTGATATTAAGAGACTAAATATACAAATGGGGGACTTCCCTGGTGGTGCAGTGGTTAAGAATCCGCCTGCCAATGCAGGGATCTCCCTGGTCTGGGAAGATCCCACATGCCATGGAGCAACTAAGCCTGTGCCCCACAACTACTGAAGCCTGTGCACCTTAGAGCCCGTTCACCACAACTAGTGAGCCCACGTGCTGCAACTACTGAAGCCCACGCACCTAGCTCCCGTGCTCTGCAACGAGAAGCCACCGCAATGAGAAGCCTGCGCACCACAATGAGGAGTAGACCCCACTCACCGCAACTAGAGAAAGCCCATGTGCAGCAACGAAGACCTGAAGCAGCCAAAAAAAAAAGGAAAGAAAAGAAAAAAAATATATAAATGGAAATGGTCAGACCATAGATGACCATAACACTCTGACCCATAACCTTCGTAGCAACCAACCTGGAAAGTCAAGCCAGACTCTCTGCAGCAGTCAGACCAGAAAAGTCAGGACTTGGTCAATGGTGGCCAGTTCCCCAAATTTTTGCTCCTGATTCTGTAACTGAGCAGGACCCTGTGGGGCTTCTTGGCACAAAAGCCTTTCTGTGTCCCTGTTTCTTTTTTGTAGAAAATAGGCTTCATTCAGCCTCCACGACCTTCTCTGAGTTTCAAAGGGAAGGTTCAAACAGTTGCTAATCAGGGAAGGGAGGGGATGCAGAGACAAGGGAGGAGCAGACAAGAAACAATAGTGCAGCCTTGGGGCAGGGTCCTGGGTCCACCTCAAGGGAGATACATAACAATACCTTTGAGCTGTTTTGCAGATACTGAAACCCCCACCAGCTGGAAGAAGTTAACTGTCTGCTGCCCACTAGCACGAGACCCCAGACCGGTTGGAACCAGGTTGATGACGCTGACTCCCAATTACCTCACCACCAACTAACCAGAAGAATGTCCACAAGCTGATCATGCTCTCCTCTTTGAACCATTACTATAAAACTCCTCACTACCCACTCCAGGTCAGTTTTGAGGGCATTATTAATTAGCCCACTGTGACCCCCTTCGCCTGGCAAACAATAAAGCTATTCTTTTCTACTTCACCAAAACTCTGTCTCCAAGGTTCAGTTTGGTACCAGTGTACAGAGGCAGAATTTCGGCTACAATTCCAGCTCAGGACCAACCAGAGAAAGTCAAATATTCTCCCCAAATCAATCACATAGGATGAATCTAGTTAGCCTGGCTTCAGTGTCCCCATGCCAACACCCTCCTATCTGAGCATACTTGAAACCTCCCCTCTCCCGTTTTTGTTTTTTTATTTTTTTCACTGCAAAGCTTTCCTGCTTGCATTTGAGTTCCACCAAACCCAAGTGAATGTGACTGACTCCCCTCCTAAACCAAGCTCTGAATAAATAGCCTCCAATTTGTTTTCATTTGGGTGGTCTTTATTTTCACAATATTCTTGGGTTTTACAGGTAGGCAACTATGTGAACTGCAACAAAGACTTCTCTCTTTCTGATAGTTATACATTTATATCTTTTTTCTGTCCTATTGCATAGAGTTGCAACAAAGTCATATAACAATGACAATAGCAACTATCGTTATCTTACTCCTTACTTTATTGGGAAAGTCTCTAACGTTTTGCCTTTATATAACAACATTGTCTAGTGGTTTGAAATGGATATTCCCTCTTCTATTAAATAAATATATTTTCATCTCCAGTCTATTTAGGTTTTCCTCTTTTAATATCAGAAAATGATGTTTTTACTGTATTGAGTTAATCTTTTTATTTTTCTCCTTATGGGTAATAACATATTAATAGATATTCTAATTTTAGTCCTTGTAGTCTTATAAAAATAAACCTACTTGATCACAGTGCATTATTCTTTTAACACACTGCTGCATTTAATTGGCTAATATTTTATTCAGGATTTTTGCATCTATATTCATAAGTCAAGTTAGTCTGTAATTTTCTCTTTTTGGTGCTATTTTAGTCAGATTTTTGACTTGAAATCTAGTTCATCTACTATTAATATTGTAGATATTTTTTGTTAGCATGAACAACTGGCTGTTGGTTTGAAATATATGTTTTTTTGTCATGTTAAAAGATTACACCTAGACCTACCACATTTGGAGGATGGATTCTTTGGCAATGATTTCCAATTTGTTCCATGTTTGTTAGTCTTTTCAGACCTTCTACATTCTCTTGAGTCAATTTTGATAATTTTTAGTTTCCCATAAATTTACCATTTCATGAAGATTTTCAAATAAGTTGGCATGAAGTTTTATATAGATTTAAAAAAATTTAGTCTCTATATGTGTGGTTATAATATTTAGTTTTGATCTGTGGCTATAAAATATCATTTTTAATTTGGTGTAATTTTTTCTCCCTCTATGGGTACAAGACTTTGTTTGTTTTGGATATTTATTCAATGTACGTTTAGGTTTTCCTTTGAGAAGGATTTGAGTTCAAGTAGTTTATTTGGTTTATTTGGTTGATGCAAGAAAACACTAGAGGGGAGCGGGGAGGTGACCCAGGGGAAGGAAGTCAGCCAATAAAGGATGAGTTTTCAGCCAGCCACTGCTGTGGGGACCGGAACGTGATCTTGGGGAATTCGGGAATAAAGGCATGCCTCAGGGGGATCTCGCCAGAGGTGCGGTGGCGTGGAGGTATTTACACACACAGCTCCTGACCGTTATTGGTTGAGGGTTACTGTGTGTAGAAATGGGGTGGGTTGTGAGTGTCAGGGTGTTCATTCCCTGGCACTTAAGCCTGTCTTGGGCACAAGCAGAAAGGCCTCCCACAGTCTTAGAAAAAGCTGTCATACAGGGGGCTTCCCTGGTGGCGCAGTGATTGAGAGTCCACTTGCCAATGCATGCGACACGGGTTCGTGCCCTGGTCCGGGAAGATCCCACATGCCGCGGAGCGGCTGGGCCCGTGAGCCATGGCCGCTGAGCCTGTGCGTCCGGAGCCTGTGCTCTGCAACGGGAGAGGCCCGCGTACCGCAAAAAAAAAAAAAAATCTGTCATACAAAGGGATGAAGATACTGACACTGGAATTCCTTTGGAAGACACAAAAGTGATGATGCCCTGGGCATTGGGACAGGCACAACAGCTTCTGCTATGTACACCCTCTGGGGCTTATTTATCAATTCTGTTCTTTCTTAGGTTGCTAATTAATTTCATCATTTGGCTTTATTAATTTATTTCTTCTGTTTTTTATCTTATTTTATTTATTTATTTATTTATTTATTTATTTTTAGCTGTGCCATTTAACTTATGGGATCTTAGTTCCCCAACCAGGGATTGAACCTGTGCCCTCGGCAGTGAAAGCGTGGAGTCCTAACCATTGGAGAGCCAGGGAATTCCCTATTTCTTCTATTTTTTAAACTTTAATGTTCTTCTTTTTAACTTCTTGCATTATGTGCTTACTTCATATATTTTTACTTTCTTATTTGATAATATTAATAAAAGCGTTTCAGATTGGTTATGAGGAATAATTGAGAAACTACATGTAAAAGTGCTTAGCGCAGTGTCTGTCACATAGTAAGTGCTCAACAAATGTTAATTACTATTTTTATTGGCTACTTTGAAGTAGCCTCTGATTACAGATTTGGCAGTCTCCTCTTGGTGTTAATATGTGGTATTGTTATTATCATTAGTTTTGAAGCGTTCTTTAAATTGTGGTTTAGGTTTCCTCTTTGATCCATGGATTATTTTGAAGGGTTTTTTCATATCAAGTAGTCAGACATTCTTTTGATTACAGATTTTTCCAATTTCTAGTTTTATTGTATGTGGTAAAGGATATAGCCATGTGTAATTTCTGGGTTTGGAATTTTGTTAGAGAGTTTTTTGGTAGTTTAATACACATCCAGTTTTTTAAATATCTTTACTAGAGTGTAATTGCTTCACAATGCTGTGTTAGTTTCTGCTGTACAACAAAGTGAATCAGCTATATGTATACATATATCCCCATATCCCCTCCCTCTTGAGCCTCCCTCCCACCTTCCCTATCCCACCCCTCTAGGTTGTCACAAAGCACAGAGCTGATCTCCCTATGATATGCAGCAGCCTCCCACTAGCCTTCCATTTTACATTTGGTAGTGTATGTATGTTAACGCTACTCTCTCACTTCGTCCCGGCTTCCCCTTCCCCCGCTGTGTCCTCAAGTCCATTCTCTACATTTGCGTCTTTATACCTGCCCTGCCGCTAGGTTCATCAGTACCGTTTTTTTAGATTCCATACATGTGCGTTAGCATGTGGTATTTGTTTTTCTCTTTCTGACTTACTTCACTCTGTATGACAGACACTAGGTCCATCCACCTCATTACAAATAACTCAATTTCATTCCTTTTTATGGCTGTGTAATATTGCATTGTATATATGTGCCACATCTTCTTTATCCATTCATCTGTCGATGGACATTTAGGTTGCTTCCATGTCCTGGCTATTGTAAATAATGCCGCAATGAACATTGTGGTACATGTGTCTTTTTGAATTATAGTTTTCTCAGGGTATATGCCCAGTAGTGGGATTGCTGGGTTATATGGTAGTTCTATTTTTAGTTTTTTAAGGAACCTCCATACTGTTCTCCATAGTGGCTGTATCAATTTACCTTCCCACAAACAGTGCAGGAGGGTTCCCTTTTCTCCACACCCTCTCCAGCACACAATCCTTTTTTTTTTTGGTGGTACGCGGGCCTTTCACTGTTGTGGCCTCTCCCGTTGCGGAGCACAGGCTCCGGACGCACAGGCTCAGCGGCCATGGCTCACGCGCGCAGCGCTCCGCGGCATGTGGGAACCTCCTGGACCGGGGCACGATCCCGTGTCCCCTGCATCGGCAGGCGGACTCTCAACCACTGCGCCACCAGGGAAGCGCCACAATCCATTTTTTAAAATATTCCATAGACACTGAAAAAGAGAGTGTATTCTTTTTTATTTTTTTCATATTTGCTAAATGTATCTCAGCAATGAGTTTTGTCAGAGGTTCTACATCTTTGTTTACTTGATCAGTTAAGAAGTGACAAAGTCCCCACAGCAATTGTTTTTCAGTCATTTTCCTTTTATTATTCAGAAACTAAAGGTTTATGACAAACATATCTTCATTCCAGATCTTGGTCTTCATTAATTATTTTTTATTTTGTTTAATAGTTTAGGACTATAATTTTCCTTTTCTAAATATATCTTTTCCCATCTTTTTATTTTTAAACATACCGAGTCACTTTGTTTTGGATGTGCCTCTTGTGGACAATATATGGTTGGATCAAATATAAGAATCTTTGTCACTTCAAAGGGAAATATAACTTATTTAGATATATCATGTCACAACTAATGTGTTTGACTTTCTGATGAATTTATCTGGACCCCTTATTGAGGTATAATAAGAAAAAACCATTTGATGTTTGTCCCTGATTCCTGGCAGAGACCTAAAACCCATGGAATTTCCCAAGTGATAGAGGTGATAAGAGCATCTTCCCATAATCATAAGGAGCCCCTTTCAACTAAGTTCATGCTAATAATGTGACTCTTGGCCAGCCCCTAGATAGCTTCAGGATGGGGGTTGATGCCAGAAAGAACAAGGCAGGATTAAACACTTGGAACTTTCAGCCCCACTCTGCCCCCTCTCACCGTCTTCCACCCAACCTCCTGGGAGGGGAGAAGGGTTAAAGTTTAGTTAATTACCAATGGCCAGTGATTAATCAATCATGTCTGTATAATAAAACCTCTACAAAAACCCTTAATTACATGGTGCAGGGAGCTGCCCAGTTGGCAAACACAACCAGAGAAGGTGGCACATTCCAAATCCATGGGGACAGAGGCTCCTGTACTCGGGAATCTTCTGGACTCATCCTACATATCCCCTCATCTGACTGTTCATTTGTGTGCTTTATAAAGATAAAAGATAAAATGAAACATTTTATAAGTTTTAAGAGTTTGAGCAAAAAATCCATTGGAATGGGGTAATGCCAAACCGGAAGAGGTCAGGTGCTTTCTGCCTGTACGAGCTCAGGGAGCGACTTAGAGAAGGTGACAAAGAAAGGGAATTAGTTGATTGGCTGTAGCTTAAAGCCTGATTGGCTGTTTGTGATCGTTGTCCTCAGGCTTTCATTTCATAACCTGAAGGCATTTCCAGGCTTAGATTTGGTTTGTTTACATAGCCTGCCATGACATTAGAGCCATCTCAGTCTGATGGCCTCCTTGTTTGATGAATTTAACATAAACTGTAATAATAAATGTAGATATTTCCTGAGTTCTGTGAGTTGTTCTAGCCAATCATGGAACCTGGTGGGAATGGGGGTGGGTTGTGGGAACCCCTGACTTTGTGGTCAGGTTGGACAGACGTGTTGGACAGACCCCAGTCTTGAGGCTGGTGTTTCAGGAACTGAGGCCTGAAACCTGAGGAGTCTGCATGGGCTCTGTGTACTTAGTGTCAGAAATGAATTGTGGGGCAACCAGCTGGCATCAGAGAATCAGCGATTTGGTTGGTGTGAGAAAAAAACCTCATGCTTGGCAAAGATGGAAATCTACTTTCAGTTTAAGTGTTTGCTAATATTTATAAATACTTGCTATTTTGACTATAGGGATTGGCCCAGACCAGTCCCTACACAGCCTTGTTGATGGTGGTGCTACATGGAAACCAGACGGGATTCATGTTGCTTTGGAAGAAGGCCCTTCATTGCTGCTGCTGCTTTTTGTTTGTAGTAGTTGTTCATGCCTGGGCTTTTAAGCCTGGCTTCTCAGGAAGTTACTATGCTACAGAGCTCAGAAGTACTCCCTCTGACCGCTTTCCAGACTGTACCAGGACGTGCCCTTGTCTCCAGCCTTTGCCTCTCAAACTGGGAGTGTCTCAAGATTTTCCCTTCTGTTGTTACAGAACCAGGTGATGATGGAAGTTCTCTTCTTCAGGAAACAGAGGGGAAAAATCACCCTGAAGTTTTTCTTCAGTCTAGTCCCACTGAACTTCGTCTAGTGTAAATGCATTGAAGCTTCTGGAGTGTGGCTGGCACTCTTCTTTGGACCCCGGTCAAAGTATAATTTTCAAAATGATAAAAGCCTAACTCTCATGCATGTATGAAATGAATCATGTCAAAAATTTTATTCAACTATCTCATGAATTAATGTGGGAACCAGTAAGATGTCAAAGCTGGCTCAAAGAGCATTTGAGAAACGGAATATGCAGATGTATAGATAGGCAATTTAATAAAGGAATGTTAGGTTAAGATTGCTGGGTTAAATTTAGACACAAAATGCTTTAAAGCGTGATAGGGCAATAAACTGTAACCTTTGGGGTTATCTGTTCTATTCGACAATAAATTATTCACATTTTTTAGTGGACAAAATCTACAAGTTAACTTCTTAAGTATTGTAAAATAACCTAATCAATAGAAACCAAGCTCAGCACTGCACTGAAAGAACACTTTAAATATCTCTTTTGCCTAGTTCCAAGATACGGATTATTTTTGTGACACACGTGCTGTTTATCACTATCATTATTTCTGGACTGGGTAGAGGTAGAGGGTGTCCTCAGTCTTTATACGGCCGTCTTACACAGAGGACCGAAAGGAGTATTTCTTGTTCTGCTGCAGCTACCTCCCGAGAGAGTGTTTTCATTTCTCTTATTAATGGATTATTATCTACTCTACTCAGTAGAGTCTTAGCTAAACTAGGGGTCTTAAATTATAAAAGAAGCTTCTCCAAAATTTAACACAAATGTCTTATTAAACATGCAAACACAAAAACTCAAATAAAGAAGAATTACATTATATACTCGTTGAAGTTAAATAAGTCCAACTATATACTGAGCAAGAGAATACTTTACATAGTAAGAGAATTTCCATGTGCTACTTCAGATTCAGTGAATATGTACCACAGAATGAGGGTGAGAGGGAGACACAAATTGGCTTTCATGTTCATAAATCTCAGTTTTCTTGCATGAATATCTTAGTATGCCGAGTGTGATTCTCATGTTTAAAAAACACATATATTTTGGAACCACATGGTCCCTAAATGAAAGCCACCTACTTCAACTGGTACCATAAATTCCAGTGTAGAAGAAAAAAATCTAGCTGTGAGTGTCAGCTCTCCTAAAGGATTTTCATGGGTAATTTTAACACTATGTTTGATTTGCCGCATGCAAAGTCTGAAGACATGGTATTAGTAGCTTAAGAACACACACATATATATTAGCTCACAGTTTCTGTGGGTCTGGAGTCCAGGCGTGGTTTAGCAGAGTCTTCTGCTCAGGGTCTCCCAAGATTGCAATCAAGGTTTCAACTGGGCTGTGTTTTCATCTGGAGGCTCAACCGGGGGACAATCTGCTTCTGAGCTCATTCCACTTGTTGGCAGATTTCATTACCTTGTGGTCATAGGACTGAGGGCCCCGTTCTGAGTTCTTTGCCATGTGGGCCTCTTTAAGACAGCTCTTACTTTATCAAGTCAGTAAGGAGTGTCTTTCTGACCTCAGAGAAGACCTAGGCCTCTCTTAGGGGCTTTTACCTGATTAGGTCAGGCCCATCTCAGATGATCTCCCTTTTTATTTACTCAGAGTCAGCAGTTTGAGGACCCTAATTACCTCTGCAAATTTCCTTCAATTTGCCATGTTCTATGGGCTGGAAGCAAATCACAGGTCCTGCCCACACTCAAGGGGAGAGGATTATGCAGGACCTGGACACCAGGGGACAGGGGTCATAAGGATCACCCTTAGGGTCTATCTGCCGCAGACCTTAACCCCCCAAAATAATCAGGGCCCAGTCAGGAAAACAGCAGCCATGTTAGGTATCCTAACAGAAAATATTTAATGTAAGAGATTGGTCAAATAGTTACTAGAGGACTAAAAAAATAAAAAAAAAAAAAAAAGGAATAGTGAGGTAAGAAAGAAAATAAGTGCAGAAAACATCTACCTCTATGGCTGGGGGATGAGGGGTGAGGTCAGTGCTACCAGGACCTATGAGCTTGGAGGAGAGGCCCACAGTGCTGAGCCTTAACCTCAGAGTAAAGTCCCACTTTGACTACCTCTGTTTTTCAAGGAGGCAGCAGAGCTGGCTCAGACCTCTGAGGAGGGGGTGCTGGCTGGCTCATGGTGGTACCTCTGAGGTGGAGTCATGAGGCTTGTCCTGGGAGTGTGGAAAGAAGCTGTACCAGGTTGACTTGCTGCTCGGATGAAGGGCTGTTGCTGGGCCCACCTGCCAGGAGGTGCAAGCCAATAGGAAGAGCATCTTCCCTACTCCTGTCTTCCAGTCTCTCTCTAGCATCCCTCCTGGCAGAACCTAACAGCTGCAAGCCAGCAAAGGAGAAACATAATTTGGAAAGTACTCAGCATCACAAAACAAATATGAAAGGATAGATTTGGAACCTGCACACAATAGCTTGATAACCAGCATATACCTTCCCTAGCTAAGACTGCTGAAACCTAGGTCCAGTAGAAAATCCTGGCCTTGGCCTCCTGTCTAATACTGGCAGTGCTGGGATTTTAGGTGGTCAATGAGTAACACCTCTCTCTTCCCTGCTTGAGTTCTGAACCAACCAAGTCAGAGTATCAGCAGTTAGAAGATGGAGATAAAAATATCAGCTTTATAACTAACAAAGTCTGTGTTGTCAGGTATGTAGCCAAATGTGCTTGCAAACATGCCCAGACCCAAACTTCCTGCCCCAAGCTTCAGGCTTCCCCTGTGGATTCATGAGAATATGTTTTCTCAGGCAGCGCACAAGTTCCAATAAGAGACAGAGAAACATCTAAGTGAAGCCCACCCTTGGGCACAGTGCCTGGAGGGTCTGAGAGGGGCCTGGAGGTATTCTCTGGTAGAGGGTCCTCCACTAGAGAAGGTGAGGAGATTTGGAGGCATATTTGATCATAATCTGGCTCTGGTTAGAGATGTTGTAGAAATACAGATTATTTTTTCTCTTAATTAGAGGTATTGTTTTTAGATTGTGGTAAAATATCTATAACATAAAATTTACGAATTTAATCACTTTTAAGTATACAGTTCAGTGACATTAAGTGCATTCACATTGTTGGCAGCCATCTCCAGGACTTTTTCATCTTCCCAAATTAAAGCTCTGTACCCATTAAACAAGAAGTACCCATTACCCCCTCCCTTGTGCCCTGGAAACCTATAATCTAATTTCTGTCTCAGAAACTGACTTCTCTAGCCATATAAGTGGAATCATACAATGGTCGTCCTTTTATAACTGGCTTTTTTCACTAAGCATAATGTCTTCAAGGTTCAATCATGTTGTGGCAGGTGTCAGAATATCCTTCCTTTTTTAAGACTGACTAATATTTCATTGTATGTATATACCACATTTTGCTTATCTATTCATCATTGGTGGGTTTCTTTTACCTTTGGGTTTCTTTTACCTTTTGGCTATTGTGAATAATGCCACAATTCACATGCTTTGAACATAGGTGAACAAATACCTGTCTGAGTCCCTGCTTTCAATTCTTTTGGGTATATACCCAAAAGTAGAATTGCTAGATATACGGTAATTTTTTTAAAAATTTTATTCATTTATTTATTTGGCTGCATTGGGTCTTAGTTGCGGCACACGGGATCTTCATGGCGGCATGTGGGATCTTTCGTTGCAGTGCACAGGCTCTTTGTTGCGGTGGGCGGGCTCAGTAGTTGTAGCACACGGGCTCGCTAGTTGTGGCATGTGGGCTCCAGATAGCGTGGGCTCAGTAGTTATGCTGCATGGGTTTAGTTGCTCCACGGCATGTGGGATCTTTTTTTTAAAATTAATTTATTCTATTTATTTATTTTTGGCTGCATTGGGTCTTTGTTGATGTGTGCAGGCTTTCTCTAGTTGAGGCTACACTTCGTTGCGGTGTGTGGGCTTCTCATTGTGGTGGTCTTGTTGCAGAGCACAGACTCTAGACGCATGGGCTTCAGTAGTTATAGCACGTGGGCTCAGTAGTTGTGGCTTCCAGGCTCTAGAGCGCAGGCTCAGTAGTTGTGGCGCATGGGCTTAGTTGCTCTGTGGTATGTGGGATCTTCCCGGACCAGGGCTCGAAACCATGTCCCCTGCATTTGCAGGTGGATTCTTAACTACTGTGCCACCAGGGAAGCCCCGGCATGTGGGATCTTAGTTCCCCGACCAGGGATCAAACCCATGTCCCCCGCATTGAAAGGTGGATTCTTAACCACTGGCTCACCAGGGAAGTCCCTCTGGTAATTCTATTTGATAAGGATTGTGAAGAGTATCCAGAGGTACGGGCAGAGAGCCTGTGAAGTGTACATCACCCAGTCTAAAGGCCTCTTAGGTACAAACTGCCCACTTGGCCCTGAGTCTGCTCCTGCTGCCTCTTCAGGCCCACAAAGTGGGGAAGCGGCTTCTCGGGAAAAGGAGCCCACGTGCTCCTTAGGCATGGGGTGGTGAGCTCCACACTCAGGAATGAGGGCAGGGACTGGAGTCCACTTGAGTCCCCATCATCCAGGGACCAGCTGTGGGACTTCAGGAAGGTTCTGGAGGCCTTGCAGCTTGCCAAGCTTTGTTATTTTTGCCATCCTTTGCTGTCAGTATCAGTGTAATGATTGGCAGTAGAGTCTTTAAGATGGGGGTCAGCTGTGTGTATGTCTTTTTTAAAAAATTAATTAATTAGTTTGGTTGCACTGAGTCTTAGTTGCAGCACATGGGCTCCTTAGTTGTGTCTTGCGGGCTCCTTAGTTGTGGCATGCGAACTCTTAGTTGCAGCATGTATGCGGGGTCTAGTTCCCTGACCAGGGATCAAACCCAGGCCCCCTGCATGGTGAGCTCGGAGTCTTATCCACTGTGCCACCAGGGAAGTCCCAGCTGTGTGTATGCCTTAGGGACAACTGGTGAAGGAAGCTGGGAGGCCTTTTTCTGGTCTAGGGCCACTCTTGGGGTGAGGGTGAAGAAAGGAAAGCAAGCTGAATCCCTGATGGTTGCAGAGGTTTAACAGTTGTAAGACCCATGCACCGTTTCTGGACAGAGTTTAATTTTCTATTCAAAAGAGTCACCCAAATTGTGGAATTTCAAGTACAGGGGCAGACTGTTGGGTAAACATTTTGGAGCAGATGGCAGGGATTAAAAAATAGTGTATGGTATGGAGGGAACAGGCTCCTGCTAAGCCACACGGGAGGATGGTGCTCTGAGCTCACTGGATGTCTCAAAGAGAAAGTGACAACTACCTCCTCCTGCCCTGGGGCAGGGACCCACACTGTGTCTGAGGCTAACCGAACTTACTCTCTTGGTTTAGCTGGACCTGGCAGTCAAGAATTAAGGGTGCTCCCAGGAATGTCTCTTGGACGGCATCATAAAGATACAAAAAAGAGGAAGCAGATGAGTGCCGGGGCATTTGTAAAGAAGTCAGTGTGTCTTACTGCTTTCCCTGAATGCTCAGGGCTTGCCTTTGCGTGTTCTATTCATCAAGGTTCAGAAACTCAGAGCGCTCTGTCAGGTGGAAACAATGCGAGCCACACACAGAAATGTAAAATTTCTAATAGCCACTTTGATATAAAGGTAACATACAGGGAAAGGGAAACGGGTGAAATTAATTTTGATAATATATTTTATGTATCCACTACACCCAAAATATTATCATTTCAGCCTGTAATCAATGTCATAATTATTGAATTATTTTACATTCTTTTTTTTTGGACTACGTCTTTGAAATTTGGGTATATTTTACACTTGTGGCATACCTCAGTTCAGACCAGCCGCATTTTGTGTGCTCAGTTGTCGCATGTGGCTTGTGGCTACCGTATTGGACAGTGCGGCTCTAAGAGATCCAAGGATATTTATAATAGCGGGCATTTATTGCACAACTACTATTACATGTATTAAATCATTTAATCCTCATAGTGATACTCCAAAGTAGTTGCTATCTGCTAAGGAATACGGATGTATCCCTTGCTTTGTGGCCCCCTTCCTGCATCTTTAAAAAGCTGGTGATATAGCATCTTCTGTCTCTGATCTGCTTCCCTCTACATCCATCATCACATGGCCTTCTTCTGACGCTGACTTCTACTGAGTCCCTTTCGTAAGGACCCTAGTGATTACCTCAGGTCCTCCCAGTAATCCCAGGATAACCTCCCCATCTCAAGATTCTTATTTTAATCACATCTGCAAAGTTTCTTTTGCCATGTAATGTAACACTCACAGGTTCCAGGATTGAGGTGTGGGCATCTTGGGGGAACACTGTTCAGCCCACACGGAGTGGACTTTGTTTTCATAATCATGTAAGGAAAACGCTGCACTGAGGCCACACGTCTTCTACTTCCTCTTCTCACCGTCTGTGTGGTCAGCTCACCCTGCTCCTAGAGACCATCTCCTTTGCTCCATCAAATATGAATCACTGGCTGCTGCTGGGACAAGTGTGGCCGTGCTTCTCCTGGCGTCCTGGTCGCTTGCCGCTGTGAATAACCCTGCTGGGACTTCCATGTGTCTCTTCCTTGAGGGAACTGGTGACTTGTGAGGAGCCTTCTTCCTGCCTTTTGCTTCTCATTTTGGGGGAGCGGAGAGAGGAGACTGACCAGAATCACTAATGAGAGGAGGCACCTCTATCCTCTTACAAGGGACCTAAAAGCTCATCTAGCCTCACCACCCTACCCCTGCCCTGCCAGCATCCACCACCCTGCTCCACTAGCCAAGGCTGGTGGAGAGGTTAGGGATACGGCAAACAGGAAGAGGCTGGGAAGAGTGGCCAAAGGAAGAACACAAGCTACATGAGAAGGTGAGTCTTTCTAAGAGCAGAGCCAAAGACTCAGCTCCTTTGGAGAGATGTCTGTGCCCCACAAGCCCATCCTGGAAGTGTGCCTAGGAATCATGGTTCTAGTGGGTGGTTAGGGATGAGCTCTCAGAAGCAGAAATGGGAAAGAACGGAAGACTCATTGTAAATTGGCTCTAAACTTCCTTTGCCTTGGTCTTGCCCAGAGGCCCTAATGTTCTCTCCCATCTTCAACTAACTTCCCATTCCTACCTTATGATTCATCCAGACCTGACCACCTGATATTCCCTAAAATATATTGTGATTTCCCATCTCCGTGCCTTTGTTTATGTCAGTTCCTTCACATACAATCTATTTTACTTATAGCTGCCTCTAAATCCCTCCTATGCCTGCTGAGCCCTGCAACTGGGTGGGTTATCTCCCTTCATTGAACTCTCCCAGTACTCTGACACTTTGCTTTGTGTCTCCATATGTATTTTGTCCTGCATGGTAGACTGTCTGGGAGAGGGGACTGTTATATGCAATTTGTGTCCCCAGTTTCACCTAGCACAGTGTCCTACATATAGTAGAATGAAATAGATCTTTGTTGAGTTAAACTGAAGGAGAAAAAAATTGCCTTATGTTATTTTCTCTAGGTCATTCATGGTAAAGAGTCCCATGAGAGTCTCTTCCAGTCGATAAAATATTTTTTTGGCTACGATACTTTGACGCTTAACTCCTGGTCTTGGAAGCTTAGGTTGATTTAAATGTCTTTGCTTGAAATGCTTAAACTTGCACATTTACCAAAATGAGCTCATAGCTTCATCTCATCCTGCTTACCCAAGGAGATTTACATTTTTTTCCTAAACATTTACAAACATATTAGAACAGTTTTTAAGCAGAGATATGCTGTAGTTTCCTCTTATCTTCCCAGCAGTATTTGCATATTAAAGAAGAACTTGGGGGAAAGTAGTGACAACCAAAAAGAAATCAGTGGCGGGGGTGCAGGGAGGGGGGCGGCGGGGGGGGGCGCGTCTAAGAGAGTTGTGCTTGAGAAGGGCTTCTCTAAAACAACTCAAACTTTACCACCTAGGTAGCTTTCTACTCCCTCTGATTTGTAAATCGTATTATAACTTCTGCCTACCCACACCAATTTTGCAAGGGTTTCTACTCATGGCCACACTAAGTGAGACAAAAACTTGGAAAATTGAACACCATCAAATAGAAGTTAAAAGGAAACAATATCAACAGCATTGATGAGATGCATTTAATGATGTACAAGGCTCATGTAGTGCCTCATGATAAATAAGCATAAGTGAATCCTCTGTCCTTCAAAATGAAAAGCAATCTGTATTTTCACACAGTCATATGAAGTATTTTCTGGGGTCAGCTTGGGAAACGATGGTTTGGAATGGGAGACTCTCCCCTTCCCGTAAGAGGAGAGAGCCAGTTACAGCTCAGATTACAAGGAAATATCGCCTTCTGTGATAGTAACAAAACTCAGAACCTCTGAAGCTGGGCCTGGAACAAGGATCTCCTGGTGAGAGGACCAACTGGGCCACAGATCTGAGGTTCTTTTGGCTTTTGAGGTTCACCTTCTCTTGGGGGCTCTCCTTGGTGACCACTCCCAGTGTCTACCATGCTGGGTTTTGGAGAGCTCTGCTTCTTCTTCAACACACAACTGAGCTGGCCTGAAACCTTTAGACAGCTATTTACTAAAGGCTAGGGTAAGCAAAAGGGAAACAAAAAAAAAGTACCAGGAATCTGTCTTGTAAGATAGAGTTTAGGCATCTTTATCTGCCTGTCTTCTTAGGTCCTGGTCTGTTTGGATGCCATCCTAGCATCTGTTACCCAGGTGAATACAGTCGTCCATTTATCTCCTTCAAGTTGGAGCCAGGCTCCTAAGAGATGAAGAGTCCTTTCCACATGCTAAGAGCCACCTCATCAGATCTGGTGTCCTGTATGAAGATCCACGTTTACCCTCATAACTGACACCAAAGTCAGTTATCCTTTCTAAAGTCCCCACCCCGACCCCAAGTCTTGTCCTGCCTGCTGCTTCTTAGAGGACGAGGCAGTTGTCATTTAAGTCCCATCTGGCTTCCTTTCCTCATTCCTCCTGAAGCAGGGAGGATAGGGAGTGGGGAGAGGTATGCCATGAGCTGGCTCCGTGGACACCCTAAAGCCATGATGGCCAGATGCTGGGCGGAAATGTTCCTATGAAGCTTCTCAGGAACTATGACCAGCTGGGGGTGGGGAAGCAGTGGGGGCTGGCACTTCCCAAATGTGTGTAGGAAGAGGGAGTAAGGGGGCTCACTCATCCTCCTGTATCCAACATTCCCATGTTGAATCTCTCTTTCCATCAGGAAGTCCTTATTGTCGAATCTAACCCCCATCACTTTTCTCCACTGCAGAGCCCTGTGATGGAAAGTTTGGTGCGTCCTTAGTTTCATGCCCTTGCTGTTTCTGTGTGTATGACAGTATTCATGTCCCCTTCTGACCACCCAGACTAGAAATGTCTGTCTGAGGGGACAACCATCCTGCTGAGGTTGCTACAGCCCCTGACTCTAAATCAGTCAGTAAGGCTGGCTTCATGGTGCTGACCTGGAGCTTCTGTGCCCATCTGTGCTGAGCCGTATGCCAGGTCTGAAGGCATGGGAGGTCTCAAGGTCTCTTCCCTCCTGCGAATGGCCTTGAACCCACCCCCTCCTTCCCAGTGTGCAGTGACGAACATCTGTGCCTGGGCACATTCTGCTTTTCTCTCTCAGCCACTTTCTCCCATTCACACCAGGCCTCTCCACCAGCTGAAGTCCTGGCCTTGCCTGCAGGAGCTATAAGATGCGTTACTAGCTTTGCTGTCAGAACAAATCTTTCCCATAACTGGAGAGATAGCATGATGCCAGCAAAAAACCCTTCTTTTTGTCTCTGAGTGAAGACTGTATCTGCTCACCTTATGTGTCTTCCAGCATTACCTGGGACCTCAGCCTGTAACTCCAAGGACTCTGGCCCAGCCCTGCTTTGTGTCTCTCCTGTCTTCTGCCACCAACAAGAATGCAAGCCTATGGTCAGCTGTCAGTCTTCTCACTTACTCACCCTGCTCTGCCTAAGCTGAGGTCGCCCGGATTCTTTTTTTTTTTTAATGTTTACCTTTAAAAAAAATTGTTTTTGTATTTATTTGTTTATTTATTTGGCTGAGTCAGGTCTTAGTTGCGGCACGCAGGGTCTTTGTTAGGGGATCGTTCCTTGCGGTGTGCAGGCTCTCTAGTTGTGGCGCGCGGGCTCCAGAGTGCGTGGGCTCAGTTGCCCCGTGGCATGTGGGATCTTAATTCCCCGACCAGGGATTGTACTTGCATCCCCTGCATTGGAAGGCAGATTCTTAACCCGTGGACCACCAGGGAAGTCCCTCCCCCAGATTCTCGATCCCAGAGTCTGTTCCTTACCTTCTCCTGAGCACCCTCCTTGTGCGATGAGAGACTCAGCTCCTCAGGATCTCCTGCTGCAGGGAGCGGATCCCTACTCAGGTAATTCACCTAGGAGGGGTTTATGAAAGGATGTAAAATGGGAAATAAAGGTTAGAATCTGGGCTTCCCTGGTGGTGCGGTGGTTGAGAGTCCGCCTGCCGATGCAGGGGACACGGGTTCGTGCCCCGGTCCGGAAAGATCCCACATACCGCGGAGCGGCTAGGCCCGTGAGCCATGGCCGCTGAGCCTGCGCGTCCGAAGCCTGTGCTCCGCAGCGGGAGAGGCCACAACAGTGAAAGGCCCGCGTACTGCAAAAAAAACCAAAGCCAAAAAAAAAAGAACAAAGAAGGGCATTGTGAAAACTGTTTTTTCCCAGACCTAGCCCACGAGTTACCCACTATATGCTAAAATCTTTTATGCATATGCAAACTTATAGATGTGTGAATATATATGTATATACCTTTTTATACACAGTGGAGGTGCACTGTACACGTGGGTTCACATGTTGCTTTTAATTTTCTTTCACTAACACTTTATCTTTGGGCTCACTCCACTTGGTATTTATGGACATACCTCTTTCTCATGGCTACATTATATTTCATTATATGGCTGGACCGTAATTATTTAACCAGTCCCTTATTAATAAACATTTTAGTTGTTTTCACTCTTTTGCTGTTTTATGTATATATATAAATAGTCTTATATATTTATATATATTATATATGTATGTATATCTATAGTCTTCTAGATACTATCTCATTAGCATCACTCTGCATCCCAGCAGCCGAGGAGGGAGACTCCAGGCTTTACTGGTGTGAGGCGGCCCTTGAGGGTGGCTGGGTCCAGAAACAAGAGTCCCCAGCTGGAGGTCAGGGTGAGGGGAGGACGGGGAGACCCTCCCCAGGGGCCTGGGCAGTGGGGCCCCCTGGGAATGTGGGGAGGGGTTCCTAAGGGAGGAGCCTGGGGGGTCCCGCTGACCCTTCCAAACTGTGTGCTTCCCCGGTTCCTGTGTCCCGTCCTCTGCTCACCTTGAGACCCACCAGCCGAGTTGTGGAGCTCCTCCCCTCCGATCCTCATTCTACCTCAATGGGGACACCCTGCGGAACCACGTGGCTCCCCATGGTGGAGCCGTCTCCTTCCTCTTCCCAGTGATGTCAGAGCAGGATGCTGGGGACTACACCTGCGAGGCTGAGAACAATGTCTCCAAAGAGACAAGCAAGGCTGAGACACTCTCCGTGGATGGTAGGTCTTGTCCCCCAACTGGGCTATGAGCCCCAGCAAGCTGGCCAGGGTCAGATCTCACTCCTCTGTGTTCCTCCCGCCATGCTGGGTACAGAGCATGGGGAACTTGGAGGAGGGAGATGTGTAGAGGGAGAGGAACCTCAGGTCACACGAAAATAAGCAGTTAGATGGGTCCTCTTTTTATAGTCACAGATGCTGTGGACCCTTTAGAGAACCACTTTTCTGGGATCTCACTAAGTCTGAGCCATTTTGATTTTGGCCTCAGGCACAGGCAACTTGTCTCCTGTGGATAGGCCTTAAGGTGTGTGTTATAGACTGAATGTTTGTGTAAACCCCAAACTCATAAGTTGAAGATCTAGCCCCCAATATGGTGATATTGGAAGATGGGGGTTTCTGGAAGGTAATTAGGGTTAGATGAGATCATGAGGGTGGGGCCCTCATGATGTGATAAGTGCCTTTGTAAGAAGAGACACCAAGAGCCCCCTCTCTCTCCCTCTCTCCCATCCCCCTTCCCTTCCCCTCCCCCACCCTTCCCCCTCCCCTCCTCTCTCTCTCTCTCTCTCTAGGCGTGCAAAAAGAAAAGGTCGTGTGAAGATACATCGAGATGGCAGCCACCTACAAGTGAAGAGAAGAGGCTTCAGGATGAAACCTACCTTGGGCACCCTGATCTTGGACTTCTAGCCCCCAGAACTGTGAGAAATTACATTTCTGTTCTTTAAGCCTCCTAGTCTGTGGCATTTTGTTATGGGATCCCGAGCTAAGACAGTGTGTGTTAGAGAGAGAGCAGAGAGGCGGAGAGCCTGACCGAGGCACACACAGGGACACGAATAGAGAGGCAGAAGCTGGAGTCCTGGGTGCAGATGAGCTCCAGAGACCCACAAGAAGCCCCACAACCTCAGCTTGGCCCCCATTTCTCCCCGTATCTGCCGATGCTCTTCTCCCCAGAGCTGGCTGCATTGCCTTCTTCCCTTGCTACTGGGGTGGGCAGTCACACGGTCTGCATACCTCTCTGCCAAGGGGACCCTGTGACCACACAGCCTGGAGGCATTTCAGGAACCTGAACTCCCAGGACTCCCCGGAGCACCAGGGGAGAAATGGCAGCTGCTTTGCCCAGGTGCTGGCTGAAGGCTTGTGAGAGTGGCTCTGAGGCTCTGGACCCTGAGTGCCAACTATGACCTTGACTCAGCATCCTTCCCAAACAGTTCTGCAAAGCTGCCAGGACCCCCACCCTTCTACTGCATGCGTGCCCACCTTAGCCTACTCCACCTGGAATCCCTTCCCTAGTAACGTGAGAAGATGGCAAAGTCTGAATCCACCTCAGTCTCATCAGTATCTCCTTGCCTTCCCTGGCCTCAGAGGACACTGTCTTTCCTCCCCTCACTCAGGGCAGAGCAGCACCCTCGGCTCCCTCTTCCAACTCTGGGTACCACAAGAAGCACAACAGAGCGGCTCAGGCTGTGGGCTAGAGTCCCTGCTGAGGTCTCTCACCTATTGTCAATAGGGGACTGTAGTCAGGAGTCTGGTCGTGACTGGACTGATTCGATTTGACTGGTTGGTTTATTCCTTCTTTCCTTCTCCCCTTGCTGGAAAAATGAATTTAACACATTGTGTCGTGAAGAATTAACTTTCCCAAAGAGAGGTCTGGCTTTTGCCATTGGCTACTGGAAGTGATCTTTAGACCTTTGGAATATCAGGTCTGATAAGCACGTCTTCGTTTGCATGGGGACCTTGGCCACCAGACCGTCTAACAATGTGATGTATGATGAGGGCTTTGGGCCATGCAGTATCATTTCTCCCCGCAACCTTTGGGAGACTAGAGGCTAAAGATCAGTCATGAGGGCCATATGTCATCAAGCCCCAACAAAACCGGCACCAAGGCTTGGGCGAGACTCTCTGTGTGTATTGTCACACACTGAGGCCAGAAGCGTAACACTGTCCTAGGATTCCATGGAGAGAGGACATGTTTGGTACTTTTCCTGGGCCTCTGCACTTCCTCCCTAGGCTGATTTTCTTTTTTTTCCGGTACGCGGACCTCTCACCGCTGTGGCCTCTCCCGTTGCGGAGCACAGGCTCCGGACGCGCAGGCTCAGCGGCCACGGCTCACGGGCCCAGCCGCTCCGCCGCACGCGGGATCCTCCCGGGCCGGGGCGCGAACCCGTGTCCCCTGCATCGGCAGGCGGACCCCCAACCACTGCGCCACCAGGGAAGCCCCCTAGGCTGATTTTTAACCTGTGAGAATAAAAGCTTTCAGTGTGTTCTATGAATCCCTTTAGCAAATCTTTGAACCTGAGGATGGTTTGGGGGAACCCCTGAAACTTGCAGCTGGTGTCAGAAGTGAGGATGGTCTTCTATTCTCTCTAACTGTATGCTTGGCTAAACTCACACACGTTTTACAAAATACATACAATGTGGCAAGATAAGACACCAATCAGGAAAATGAGATTAGAAGAAAGCAGGGTAGAAAGATAAGCCAGTGCCAGGAACACAGTCCTATCCGAATTGCATGCTTCAGTGTTCTATCCTGGCCATGGGAGGCCACCCACATGGCTCTCTACTTGACAGCAGCAACTCTGAGGGGGTAGTAACGTCAGCTATACGGTCACAAGACTGCTCAGGGAAACAGCCCTGGGCCCTGAAATTCCTGCCACTTTGTTGGAACTTCCTAAATATTTGTAGGATGAATGGCTACTTTTATATATCAGTTGATGACAGCTCTGATAAGATGAGGCAGCCTCCCAGATTCTGATCAACTCTGGGACATTGATGAGCTGGAGTTTTGAGCCTGTGGTGGTGTGGAGAGCTGGAACCTGATCAGTGTTGAATTTGCTGAGAAAAGGGTCATTCTGTGCAGAGCTGTCTGGGCGGCCAGCTGGCTTCCCTCAGGCCACCCCACTTTGTTCCCGTTGGGCTCTCTTTGAGCGCCTCCGGTCTCAAATAGAAATTAACAATAACGAATGAATACAAATACAAATTAATAATGACACCAGCAATACTAACATTTACTGAGGGTTTTCTGTGTTGGGACATCACAGATAGAGTGTGTTACATCCCAAATTTGTTTCAAGTCCTGCCACCAAGGTACCAGAGGACCTGGGTTTTGGCAACTGTGTGGCCTCGGAGAAGTCCCTCCACCCCGTGGACCCCTGGTTTTTATTTTTGTTTTTTGTGTTTTTTTGTAAAATAAGGGGTTGGACAAGATGAGTAGGTTCTGAACTTCTTTTCTTTCCTGTTTTCAAACGAGTTCTGCATCAGCATCCCGCACGTCAAGGGATAAATGCAGGCGCACGTCTTGGATTGAAGCTCTGGCCCGGACCTGCTTCCCTTGGCAGTCCTGGACACAGTGCTTCCCAATTCCCAGGGGGACTCCCAGGAGGACAGATCCAGAGGCCCCAGAGTCCACCTCATGCTCTAGGAAGCCCAGCCCAAGAAGGCAGCGTTTCACAGCCCTACTCACTGGGAAAGAAACATTTTGTGCTTAGAGATAAAGGCAGCTCAGGCTGGGGAACGTTCTCTCTGCTTCAGCGAAACACAAGAGCAGGCAGCGTGGGGCATTCTCAAACTTTAGCATACAGCGGAATCCCCTGGGGACCTGGATGAGCAGGTGGATTCACAGCCACCACCAGGTCCCACCGCCGTCGTGATTCCCTGGGTCTGGAGTGGAGCCCAAGGAATCAGCATTGTAACCAGCCCTCTGTGATTCTGATGCAGGAGATACAAAACCTGCACTGTGAGAACAATAAACAGAGCATATGGCGGGGAGTCGATTTTAGGAAAGAAGGGCAGACGCATCGTACTTACAAGGAAGGTTGAGGGAAGGGTGTGGGTATAGGAACCACCCTGGGATTTGGATGGCCAAGAGATAAGGAATGAGGGTTTCCCTGGTGGCGCAGTGGTTGAGAGTCCGCCTGCCGAGGCAGGGGACACGGGTTCGTGCCCCGGTCCGGGAGGATCCCACATGCCGCGGAGCGGCAGGGCCCGTGAGCCATGGCTGCTGAGCCTGCGCGTCCAGAGCCTGTGCTCCGCAACGGGAGAGGCCACAACAGTGAGAGGCCCGCGTACCGCAAAAAAAAAAAGGAAAAAGAAAAAAAAAGAGATAAGGAATGAGTCATCAGGCAGTGTGTTTTAAAGGGGCTCAGGGAATTCCCTAGTGGTCCAGTGGTTAGGGCTCCACGCTTCCACTGCAGGGGGCAAGGGTTCAATCCGTGGTCGGGGAACTGAGATCCTACAAGCTGCCGCATGGCCAAAATATAAAATAAAATAAAATAAGGTTCAGCCCAGCGTGCTGCGTCTCTGCGTACATAACGGGATGATCTGGTGAGCAGGCAGGTGGCATGGAAAGCACCGAGCTGGGCTGAACCTGCCGGCAGCAAAGCCCTCTGTGTCCTCAGATCAGGGGCTGATTGGTGCTGCCAGAGAACAGTCTCAAATCAGCCTGTTCACGTATCTTCTGTTAGAGACTTCCTACCTATTCTCTTCAATAGCCACAGACCCTGGCCAAGTACGAAGGGGTCCCAGGTCTTCACAGTCCCCAAGCCCACCATCTCGACACTTAACCAACCTTCCGTAACAACCACAACTCATACTCTTTGAGCCCTCGCTCTGCGCCGCTCTATGCTAAGTACTCTACAGGCATCATCTCTCTTCATTTTCACAACCGCCCTACAAAGCTGGTGTTGTGAGGATCTCATTCTGCAGACGAAGGCTCCAAACCAAGCAGTTTGGTTCCAGATATGTCATCGTTTCCCCTGCCCACCCTACTATCTTTCTCCAGATCTTTAGGGCAATTTGTTGACCAGAAAAGCTAAGGGTGGCCTTGAACTCTTAAAGCTTAGCTATTTCACTGTGATTCTTTTTCTAAGATTTTGCTCCTGTTTTAGGGTAATCACATAATTTACCCTACAAACCAGGATACTTTCTAAGAGTGAAAAGGAGCATGATTAATAATTAGGCCAGGACAACCGACTTAAGCTGGGACTGTCCCAAGAAACCCGGACGCAGACTCACTTCATCTGTTTCAGACTTTGCCCATTCTCCTGAAATACCTGCCTTTGACACACCCACCTAAACCTTCAGTTTCAGCAGATAACTTTGCCTCCACTTTACAGAGAAAATTGAAACCACATGACAGGACACCCCTTAACTTCTTGCCACAGACAAAGAAGATGCTACCTGCAACTCTGATCATCTTTTCTTATTATAATGAAGGGCCATCTTGCAATCGAAGACTGGTTCTTCTTCCTGGCCTCTGAATCCCAGTTCCCTCCCAACTTCTGGGGGTGGTGGGGGCTTGCTCCACTGACCATCTCCTTTCTTTCTTGCAGCTCCACTCCCCACTTGCTTCTTCTCGTCCCGGCATTTAAATATGTTCAAATCTCTCCCATTAAAAAAAAATCAACAGCATAAACAACAAGGTCCTACTGTATAGCACAGGGAACTGTATTCAAGATCTATGGTAAACCATAATGGAAAAGAATAGGAAAAAGAATGTATATATGTATAACTGAATCACTTTGCTGTACAGCAGAAATTAACACAACGTTGTAAAGCAAGCATACTTCAATAAAATTTCAAAAAATCAGCAGCAATAAAACTTTCCCTCTACCCTGTTTTCCCTTCACCTCCAGCCTTTATTTCTCCTGCCTATCAAAGTAAACTTCTTGAGAGACTATGACTTCTAAGCTCTTGAGCAGGTCTCCAAGGCTCTAAGGTGAGCTGTCTCCAGGGCACCTCTGCCGCCCCGTCTCTGATCTTCGCCACCTCACTCCTGCCCCACTTGGTCAGGCTGCCATCTGTGCCTCCGTGTGCTCTGCTCTCTCCCACCCCGGGGGGCCTGCCCAGGCTGGTCCCTCACAAGGAACACTCCTTTCTCCTCTGTTTCACAATGGCTCCTCTGGGTGCCCTTCAGCAGTCTGCGGGCTATTTCGGTTCTCACCAGCCACCTTCATAGTTCAACTGAATAATCACTCTTTTAACCCTGACATTTAAAAAAGAAAAAGAAAGGAAGAAGGTAAACCATGTATCAGGCGCAGCCCCTTTGATGGAACAGAAGACATGTGCAGGTCTCAATGTGCTTTGCTGTGGGAGGGAGGTGACTGATTTGGAACTTATCTGCTAATGGCTCTGCTGTGTGGGTCCCGGTTCCTGACGAGAAGCTGAAGAGAAAATCTGATCAAAGGTTTGACCCTTTATTATCCCCCCATCCTTTCATCAGAACAAGACCAGCTTTTCACCGGCCCCTGTTTCCCAAGGCTGTTACCTCAGGAGAATTGGGGTGTGGGAATTGGCTGCATAGTGCGGCACGCGGGATCTTAGTTCCCCGACCAGGGATCGAACCTGTGTCCCCTGCATTGGGAACATGGAGTCTTAACCACTGGACCACCAGGGAAGTCCCAAGACTTATTTCTCATTAACTTATTTGCCCCCTAAAGACCCAGGCAGAGGAGACAGGGCATCTAACTTTGACTGGCTGAACTACTTTATCATATATAATAGTATCTTAATCTAGGTTCCTCCCAAAGCAGGGCCTTTGACAAGAACTTGAGTAGAGGTAGTATTTTCTGGGAGATGATCCAGGAAGCCAACATAAATGAATGAAGAACATGAGATGGGGAAGGGAGAAAAGCCCATAAAAGGTGTGGACAACCGGGCTCAGTCTGCTGAAGAACTCTGGAGAACAAGCCCCAGAATTATCCCATGGAAGGGCAGGGAGGCTGGGGCATTTATCCACCAATGCAGCACTCTATTGGCTCCAGGGGTTGCCTCTGGGGTCTGTACACTCTCTACACTTTCCGGCTGCACTGCAACTGGGCTGATGCCCTTCCATTGCTGCAGAGATAGCCCTGAAGCAGAAAACCAGAGGTGCAAACTTCAGGGTGGAGGGGCACAGTCGTGAAACTGTCCACCACAGCACTGCAGAAATCAACTGGGTCACAGACTGTGGTAAGGGGACCCTATGTGTTAACTGGAACTCTCCCTGCCGTGGTTCCACTGAGGTGTCCATGGGACAGGAATGGAGAGATCAAAGGCAGCGTGAGGGAGACCTCTCCCTGTGAAATTTTCAACCAGAATGAAGGAGAACTTGTGTCACTGCTCTTGGAACCCCCTCATCCATGGATGGAGAGTTGAGAGAGGGAGATTGGAAAGAGATTTCTTTTCTCTTTTTTTTTTTGGCTGCACCACGCAGCTTGTGGGATCTTAGTTCCCCGACCAGGGATTGAACCAGTGCCCTCTGCAGTGGAAGCACAGAGTCCTAACCACTGTACCACCACAGAATTCCGGAAAGAGAGTTCTTCAGAAATAACTGTTATTTTATTGTCAGTCCCCACCTCATCCCTCAAAGGATAGATGATTTTACGTCTGAGGGGACTTCAGAGAGAAGACGTGTGCCTGCAGGTGAGAGTAAGGGGACCGGAGCCTAAGTCAGGGCTCGGAGAATTAAAAACAACTGTGGACTGAGATGGGACTCCTGCGAGGCAGCCAGGAGTGTGACGATGTGCTGTAGATCTCGGAATCTGTCAGGGGCCAGGAATGTTTTTGGAGGGCAAACGAGGACCACCTATGAGACACAGCCTGTTTTGTTGGCCTGGGTACCATACAGTGGGGACAGTTGGAGGGGTGGAGATGAGACGTGCAGCCAGGTGTCCAGGAGCTGAGGAAGGACTTTCAGAGGACCACCCAGGGGCTTCCCTGGTGGCACAGTGGTTGAGAGTCTGCCTGCCAATGCAGGGGACACGGGTTCGTGCCCCGGTCCGGGAAGATCCCACATGCCGCGGAGCAGCTGGGCCCGTGAGCCTTGGCCGCTGAGCCTGCGCGTCCGGAGCCTGTGCTCCGCAACGGGAGAGGCCACAGCAGTGAGAGGCCCGTGTACCGCAAAAAAAAAAAAAAAAAAAAAGGACCACCCAGAAGAGAGATGCATCCTTCCTGGGTCAAGAGTAGGAGAGAAGGAACCAGCAGAAACCTGTAAAAACCCACGAAACTGCTCCTCAGAAGAGTTCATCTTAACCATCTGCCAGGTCCGTAGAGCACAAAGCTACTCAGCCAGATAAGAACAGTTCTACCACCTCTCCACCGTCCTGGAGATGGGGAACATGAATTGGGGAGGCAAGCTGAGGGGAGAAGGAGGAAGGGGGAAGCTGAGCAGAGAGCAGGACCTCTCCCATTGCCCTGCTGTAAGCTTCCAGCCTGAAATAGACGCAAGCCAGGGCAAGGGGAGATTGCTTGATTCTATTTAAGTTTGGAATTTGGTATATTATTGGGTTGGCCAAAATTTTCGTTTTTTTTTTTTTTTTCCGTAAGATGGTTCTAGTAGCGCTCAGTTGTCTTTAACTTCATTTGAAACAATTTTGTTAGATTAAGTTGTGACAGCTCTCATTTCAGCGTGCATTTAAAAAAATCTTATGAATATTTGTGAATTTTTGTGTAGTCATTTTAATATTGAAGATGGAAGAAAAAAGCAACATTTTCGGTATATTATCCTTTATTATTTCAAGAAAGGTAGAAACCTTTCTACCAAAAAAAGATTTGTGCAGTGTATGGAGAAGGTGCTGTGACTGATCGAAAATGTAAAAAGTGGTTTTCGAATTTTCGTGCTGGAGATTTCTCGCTGGACGATGCTCCACGGTCTGGTAGACTAGTTGAAGTTGATAGCGATCAAATCAAAACATTAATTGAGAACAGTCAACGTTATACCACACGGGAGATAGCCGACATACTCAAAATATCCAAATCAAACATTGAAAATCATTTGTACCAGCTTGGTTACGTTCATCGCTTTGATGTTTGTGTTCCACATAAGTTAAGCGAGAAAAACCTTCTCGACCGTATTTCCACATGTGATTCTCTACTGAAAAGTAAAAAACAGTCCCATTTTTAAGACAGATTGTGACGGACGATGAAAAGTGGATACTGTACAGTAATGTGGAGCAGGAGAGATCGTGGGGCAAGCGAAATGAACCACCACCAACCACACCAAAGGCTGGCCTTCATCCAAAGTACATGATGTTGTGTATATGGTGGGATTGGAAGGGAGTCCTCTGTTATGAGCTCCTTCTGGAAAACGAAACGATTAATTCCAAAAAGTACTGCTCCGGATTAGACCAACTGAAAGAAGCACTTGATGAAAGCATCTGGAATTAGTCAACAGAAAACGCATAAACCTCCATCAGGATAACGCAAGACTGCATGTTTCATGATGACCAGGCAATAACCGCTACAGCTTGGCTGGGAAGTTCTGATTCATCCACTATATTCACCAGACATTGCAACTTCGGATTTTCATTTATTTTGGTCTTTACAAAATTCTCTTAATGGAAAAAATTTCAATTCCCCAGAAGACTGTAAAAGTCACCTGGAACAGTTCTTTGCTCAAAAAGTTAAAAAGTTTTGGGAAGATGGAATTATGAAGTTGCCTGAAAAATGGCAGAAGGCAGTGGAACAAACTGGTGAATATGTTGTTCAATAAAGTTCTTGGTGAAAATGAAAAATATGTCTTTTACTTTTAGTTAAAAATGGAAGGAACTTTTGGGCCAACCCAATACCTGAGACAGAAGTTCTCATTTCTGAACTGAGAGCAGAAACCTCAGGGGAAGACCACCCCACTGAATAAGATTGAAGAGGCAGTGAGAGACGGAAATGGAGTTGCATTTGGGTCGCAGTCCATGAGCCAGAATAAAAAATCAGATTTCCAGACCACTTGAAAATCATGTTCGGAGAAGGGCTTTCTCCACACTGGACTGGAAAGGGCTTAGTGAGGGTGGGGTAGGGGCTGGGGAGGGAGTGATGCAAATTATTTCCCTCTGCTCAATAAGTATAATGTACTGTTTATGGAGACAAGTTTAATCAATCTGCACACAGTCACCTTTTGTCTGATCAGCATATTCACTGCAGCAGCTGTGAAGGTGCCCCTGGATCTCCTTTCAAGAGAGAACCTGTCTTCAGCTGTGAGGGATGCAGTTAACTGACAGCCTCCATGTGCAGCACCTGCAGTACCCATGCACTTCCTGGGCAGCCCTAGCCAATGACTACGCACAGTGACGGTGCGGGAGCTCCGCTGCAGAGCTCCCTGCTGAATTAGCGGAGACTGTCTGCTCAGCATCATGGTCCCAGGCTCTCCTTGCTCATTTCTGCTTCCTTTCCCTTTTATCTTTTACAGGCTTTACCCCCCACACTCCCTCCCACACACACATTAAACCTCTTTCCTTTTTAAAAAAAATAATGTTTTTGGACTGCGTTGGGTCATTTTTGCTGTTCACGGGCTTTCTCTAGTTGCGAGAGCCGGGGCTACTCTTCGTTGCAGTGAGCAGGCTTCTCATTGTGGTGGCTTCTCCTTGTTGCGGAGCACAGGGTCTAGGCGCGCGGGCTTCAGTAGTTGTGGCTTGCAGGCTCAGTAGTTGTGGCTCACAGGCTCAGAGTGCGGGCTTCAGTAGTTGTGGCACGTGGGCTCAGTAGCTGTGGCACAAGGGCTTAGTTGCTCCGCAGCACATGGGATCTTCCCAGACCAGGGTTCGAACCCGTGTCCCCTGCATTGGCAGGCGGATTCTTAACCACTGCACCACCAGGGAAGTCCTAAACCTCTTTCACTCCTAACTCCAGTATCTGATTCTCAGAGAACCTAACTCAATTTTTTCTTCCTTGCTTTAATAATATTTTAAAATGATTTTATGTTAAAAAGTTTTCATACTCAGACTGAGACCTGATGTACATTTTCAAAAAACCCAGCCCCTGAGGTCTGATAATTGTATAAATTGAAATTTAAGAAGTATCTCCTTCATTCTCTTCTTCACTTAGCAGATCTTACTCATCCTTGAGGTCTCAGCTTAAATATCATTTCTCCATGGGGACCAGCATCCGTAGGACATACAGAGATGTCCAAAAGATAGAGTCTGCCTGGGGAGATAAAGATGTTTTTATGGTCATATGATCACAGCAACATAGGAACTGCTAAGGGAGACCCGAGGCAGAGTATCCTGAAAGCAAAATGATAGGGCTGGATAGAAAGTGTTCAAAGAACTTGGGGAAAGTGCTATGTCTGGGAAGTCTGGGAGCACAGAGAGTAGGGATCTAGGAAGGCTTCATTTAGGAAGTGGGATTTCAGCTGAATTTGAGGGACAGGAAACATGAGTCAGTGGGTAAACCATCTTGCCAATCAGGCTCAGAGAGAGAATTCTTCCCAAGGTGGGCATGGAGGGGCTTAGTGAGATGGAGGAAGTTAGAGGGCTGCTACATAGGGTGAGCGTCATTTCCCTCTCCTCAGGACTGTCAGTTGGTCACTCTGTCTCTAGCAGCATCCTGGCAGCTTGTCTTCTTCACAGCCTTCGGGGCTGACCAAGTCACACCTGGGGCACACCGGAACACGGGGCTGCTGACATGGGAGCCCTTCCATGGCTGCTCCTCCTCTTGCTGTTCCAGGAAGGTGAGACAGACTGCTAGCTCCAGGACAGGAGTATCTCTTTCCCCCTCTGTTCTCCTGCTGGGTCTTGGGCTAGCAAGTCACCACCTTTGGGACCAAATGCTTCAGCTCTTCTGGAGTAAAGAGGACTAGGGTGTGGCTTCAGTGCAGGGCCAAGAGATGAGGAAACCTGGGGATATGGAAGGGGAAGTAGCCCCATATCCCTCCTGGGGATGTGGAAGGACAGCGAATGGAGAAGAGAAAATTTGGAGGGTGGGGCATAGATGGAAGCTAAGCCCTGGTAGGTGCTCAAGTCAGGTGCAGCAAAAAGCTAGAGTCAGAAGAGGCAACTGGAGGGCAAGGTTGAGTGTGGGTCATAGAAAATACTCAACTGAGATCACAGCCCTTCTGCCCGTCTCAGCAGCCTAGAGACACCAGCTGTGTTGTTTCCATCTTTTCTTTCTTTATCTGCAGCCGAAGGGGACTCTGGAGATGGTGTGGATCCAGAGGAAGGTGTTGCAGTCCTTCAGGAGTCCATCAGCCTCCCCCGGAAATACCATTGGATGAAGAGGTTGAGAACATCATCTGGTCCTCCCGCATAAGCCTTGCCACTGTGATGCCAGGGGAAGAGGGACATCCGGCTACCATCATGGTGACCAACCCTCGCTATGAGGGCTGAGTGAGCTTCCTGGAGCCCACCTATTACCTGCACATCAGCAGTCTGAGCTGGGAGAACTTGGGGCCTTACCAAGCTCAAGTCAACCTGAGGGTGTCCCAGATCTCCACCATGCAGCACTACAATCTTTGTGTGTACCGTGAGTTTACTGGGAACCATAAAACTGCCTTTTCTGGCTCTCCTGAGCTTCTCACACAAAGGATCAGGGGTCTTAGGACTCGGGGTTATGACTTGAGGGTCTGGGATGGGAAGGCAGTCTACCTCCAGTGTGTCTGACCCCAGTATCTGCACTGCAGGTAAAGTGACCTCGAGTAGCAAGATCCTGGACTGAGGCTGTTCCTGTGGATGTGCCCAACACAGTGAGACGGGTCAGGGGTTTCGTTTACAGACATCTAGGGAGCCTTTCTCTCCCAGTGAGATTCTGCATCCTGGGCATGAATGCCACCTCCATTCTTGAGCCTTTTGTCCTCCTGTGTGATTTGAGGGCTACTAATCAGGGTGTCCTCTCTACTTGAACCCAAATTTCCTCTTAGTGCCTGTGACATTGACTGATTTTCTTTTTCGTTTTTCATTAATTAATTAATTAATTTTTGGCTGCGTTGGGTCTTCATTGCTGCGTGTGGGCTTTCTCTAGTTGCAGCGAGTAGGGGCTTCTTTTGCTGCGGAGCTCGGGCTCCAGGTGTGTGGGCTTCAGTAGTTGCGGTGCACGGGCTCAGTAGTTGTGACTCCCGGGCTTAGTTGCTCCGCGGCATGTGGGATCTTCCCGCACCAGGGATTGAACCTGTGTCCTTTGCATTGGCAGGTGGATTCTTAACCACTGCGCCACCAGGGAAGCCCATTGACTGATTTTCTACCTTGAATCTTGCAGAGGCACTGATTAAACTATAAATGCCCCTGGGAGGGGTGATAATATTTTCTAAGATCAGGGAGGCAGGACAGAGTTTGAAAGAAGGTGGGGTGCAAAGGTAAGAGAGAGAAGGCAAGTCATAAAGGGGAGGTAGAAGATGCCAAAGGCAGCTCTGTCGCTTGGCAGCTGCCCTGGGGACTCTGGAACAACAGGTTTGATGGTGGCTAGGTGCTGTTAGTTTGGCTTGTTTGTTAAGTGAAGCAGGTCTCAGTGGGCAGCATCCATACCCCAGTGTTGAAGAGCTTAGGAAAACAGACCCAACCCCTGATTACTTAGAGGATCTTTGTGTTTCTCCTTCATCTAGGATGGCTGTCACAGCCTCACATGACTGTGAACTTTGAGATCTCTGGGGAAGAAGGTACTGTAATGTGTCCTTGACATGATCCATAGGGACGCAGGCCTGGATGTGACCTGCTGCTGGATATCCTGGGAGGACGGTGCTGACACAGCCCACGAAGGCTCTGTCCTTAGCACATCCTGGAGGCCCGGGAAAAAGGCCGTCTCCTACACATGCAGGGCAAACAACCGCATCAGCGACATCAGTTCTCATCTCATCCCTGCTGGGCCCTTCTGGGCAGGTACCAGGGCCCCAGAGACAGCCCCTGAGCGACCACAGGGCCTCAAGTCTACCCGCTCCCTCCCTCCCTTCTCCCCAGGAGAGTACCTGGAATCTAGACCTGACTACTCCCGTGGAGACTTGACCCCTGGATTGGGATGGGGCCCCCCACTTTCCCTGTGCTCCTTCCTAGTCCTCCCAGCTTCCAAAGGTCCCTTCTAGTCTCTTACTCAGGTTGAGATTACTCCCCAGACCCCAGACCCTGAAATTCTGTGAATAGAATATACATTTCCTGAGATACTTGCCAAGGAACATCAACGGACTGTAAACTTGAGACCCCCTGTGTGGAATTTGGGGTAGGTGTCTGTCCCCTAATCCAGACCTTCCCTCTGGTGAGCCCCTCTCTCCTTGCCTTCTTCTGTCCCAGATATTGGTTACCCTTTGGAGAAGTCTTCCACTTCCTTCTGTCTCCTGGCCAAGGCATTGCTCATCCTCTTGCTTTTTGTAATTCTTGCTGTGGGGCTCTGGCTCAATCGAGTCCAGACAAGATGCAAGATTCCAAGAATGAAGAAACTCAGGAGAAACAGAATGAGGCTGAGAAAGAAGGGGAAGCCTGGCCCCAGCCTGGCCTGATGGCCCCCTGGGGACCCCTGCCCTGAGCATTGTTTCTTCCCAGCCCCAAGGGAGACCTTCCTCTCCTTCCCAGACTCATCTCTTCCCAGGGGGCCAAAGGGTGGGTGTCCCAAGGGCCATGCTCCCTGAGGGAAGATTGTCTGGCAATAAAGTCAAACTAGGTGACCTCACTGGGGAGGAGCTGTTTGGTCCTTCACTGGGTGACTCTGGCAAAACCTGCTTTCCTGCATTTCTTCCATTCCAGTTACCCTCTTCCAACCCCACGTGCTTCCCTCACCTGCCTTTGGGAAGGAAAGTGAGTCTAAAAGACCCGCTCACAATGAAGTGTTGGTATGTTATTATTCATGCCTAACCCACTCCCCACCAACACACATAACATTTACACTTCAATAAGAAAAGTGGGAGATTCCTTTTAACCTAATTGAAGCTGTGACTCCCGAATGGGAGATTTCAGGCAATGAGAAAGCTACCTAAGAGTGGTGTTATTCCTGCCAATCTTTCTGCTCTCACACCCTCCTTCTGCCCTGCCCTTAGCTACTCCCACCCACCCCAGCCCACCCCACCCCAGTCTAGCGGCTGTCTGGCACGGGCGCTCTGAAGCACCCCAGTGCAGTCCTACTCTGGGTCTGACTTTTCTACTCTGACCTTTCGGTCATCTCTCTGGTGCCAGCTTCTCTGGGGCTCTGGTGCCTGCCCCACAGAGATGGCAACACAGCCGGATTAATAGCAGAGGTCTGAACCCTTGACCTCTGTTTGTGGTTGGTGTTACTGTCCTGTCTGTCCCTTCTCCACAGATTTCCTCTGTGGAAAGGCCTCACACCTTCTCTCTGGACTCTTGTCCTGGGTTAATGCCCACCCCCTACACATACATTACCTGTGTCCCCCACAAAGGCCTTTAAGTTTATATGTTCTTTGTCTTTCCCAAGCCCAGGGATCAGTTCGAATTCCTCACCCTCTGATTAAGTCTTGGTCATTCTCCTCACATCAGATCTTGTAGATGTTACTTAATGTAGCTGCTGTGGCAGGGTGGGGTGGGGGGTGAATTGGGGAGGGAATGCAAAGCCAGTCAACTCACAGGACATGCCCGGGGATTGAGTGACCTGGAGGAAGGTGGTGTGTAGGATACAGTAGGGAGATCACTGGGTGAGATCTCAGGAGATATGGGCTGTGCTCTGCCACTGGTCTCTGGCTTGGGACACTTTGCCCAGCAGATGTCCATGGAGGCACCATCCCTTTCCACCAGGAACATGCGCTTTGAAGGAGAGGCATGCACAGGTGCAGCTGACTGGCGCTCTTACAGAGACAGGGCTAAGTGAACGCCTTGGCTTCCACAGGGGTGGGAGGGGCCGGTAACCCCAGGGGATTTTAGAAGAGGGTCTGAGGGGTAGAGACAGAGCCATGTGGCAGAAGCCATGCCGGACATCTCTCTGCATCTGGCTTTCCCCTCTCAGTGAGGAGAAGGATGCTGACCTCCAAAGTGTTTCCCAAGAAAAGGAACACTGAGGCTGTGAAGGGGCAGTGGGACGCACTGGGGAACCACGGGGACCAAGGATGGCTTTAGGGAAAACAGGACACATGGACCAGGCACTGGGACACTCCAGGAGGGGGGCTCCACTGGGACACTCCAGCCAGGGGTATGGTAGAAACCAAGAGTCAGGGTCTCCAGGGCTGGAAAGGAAGCAGGGCCAGGAGGTAAGCAGGGGTTTCCTGTCTAGGTTTTTGGGCAGGAGATGGAACCCTGTAGGGCTTGGGAAGGACGTGATGAGGTTGGGAAACCAGTCCCCAAAGAGCTCCTAAGAATAGCAACCGATCCACTCTACTCCCTGAAGGCCTGAGTGCTTGTCCTGCTGGAAGGCAGTCCCTGGCCTGAGGCTGGTTCTCTGTGCCTCCCTTTGGGCTGAGGAGACCCACCTCCAAAAAGGCACGAAGTTCTAGGACCAACCCTGCAGCACCCAGCTCCTCTCATTCCTTTAATACCTTTCTGGAGACTGAGTGGAAAAGGCCAACAGCCATCTTGCACACACGGGGGCAGGTCTTTTCTTGTATATTTCAGAGTCTGGCACAGGAAGTCAATAAGGGAATGAATGTCACTGTATGGCTGGCCCAGGGCCCTCCCTGGAATTTGGCAAAATACCTTCTCACACCCAGTCTCTGAACAGAGAAAGGCTGAGGTCCCCAACCAGTCCAGAGCACCTGGAAGAGGAAGGCTCAGACCCTCAAGAAGGTGGAATATAAGCTCAGAGAGACCCAGGCCTCTTCCTCTGCAGGAATCCAGGATAATAATCACCTAACAGCACTTTGCCTTTTGCAAAGTTTGCTGTTTTGAAATAGGTGAAAAGCAAACTGAGGGGAGGAGGATAATATTTGAGCATTGAAGTGCCAGGCATTGGGCTAGCCGTGGAGAGGCGGAAAAGACACTGTCTGCCCTCAAGGAACTCTTTGTGGGGTGTGTAAGATATAATTACAACGAGCTGTGGCAAGGGCTATGGGTGAAGTTGAGGGAGTGGTGGGAGGAGTCATTGATGGTGTCCTGGAGGGAAGAGGTAAACAGAATTTTGACCTGTGATTAGCAGTGAGTTCAGGGAAGGGAGAGAAGGACATTCTAGCTAGACAGAAGATAAGTGGGAAGCCACTGATAAGTGAACAAGCACCATGAATTCTAGGGACTACGAGGCCACATGCTGCTGCCCTGTGATGAAGGGGTAAGTGATAAATGAGTCTGGAGAGGTAGGCAGGGTCCCTCTGATTGGCTAAGGGCTGGGGAGGAATTCAAGGATGAACAAGACCAACTCCACACACTCATGGAGCTAGAGTCTCGTTGGGTCAGCAGATAGGCATGCCAACAGCCAAAGGACAATCGATGAGGAACGATACCTCTTTTCTGATCAGGTGACAGGACCAGTGCTCATAGCATGTGGTCAGCAAAGTCCCTGTAATTGACAACATTGTCTGGTCTTCTTGTCAACAAGTTGAAAATACGTGGGCTGGCTGAAGCTTTGGTAGAATGATGCTAGGTAGAATCCTAGCAGATTGAATACACTATCCCAGAGGGTGATGGTTACAGATCCAGGACAACCTAGAGGAAAATCTTTAGTTTTGAGCCTCAGGGACTAATTTTACCGACTTTCATTCCTGGTATGGTGAGGGAACAAGATAGGGTTAGGTTCCTTTTCTTACCAAAAGGCCAACAAGATGCATCTGAATCAGAGCAAAATGACAGTAATAATAAAACACAAAATAAACTTCCAGAAAAAAAAATGCCCATATCATAAACTTTAAAAAATTGAAAATCATTTTAAATCCCAATTTTACAAAAAGTTATTTTAATGTCCAAAAGAGTTTAACTTATCTTCAAGAAAACAC
The DNA here is from genome assembly GCF_059928025.1 of Delphinapterus leucas. Taxonomy (NCBI): domain Eukaryota; kingdom Metazoa; phylum Chordata; class Mammalia; order Artiodactyla; family Monodontidae; genus Delphinapterus; species Delphinapterus leucas. The sequence continues at coordinate 74,864,424 of NC_143129.1, forward strand.
TGGACAGCAGAAATGAAACCTTTGAACCAGAGATGGAGCTGATTCTAACATGGGGAAGGGAGATCTTTCCCACTAGTTGGTGAGGGGCCAAGATGTAAAAGAGGTTGCGCTCTTCGGCCGTGTTTCCTAGACATTCTGCCTGGCCTTGCTTTCATGCTGTGTCCGCTGACATGTTTTCATTAGAGTCTCAGCACTGTTAGGTCAATCTGTTACATTGTAACATTGGAAGCAGCCACTTTGGGAAAATTTGCTGGAGGGATTGTGGGAGAGATCAGGCCACTGCTCCTGCCTCCTCCCTCACTTCCCATCCCCCCATTTTCTTCTCAGGCTGTGGCAAAAAGCACCCAGATGTTTACACCTGGAAGAACTTTCCAGCAGTCAAAGTCCCTGAAGATGGGGCTTCCCTGGTGGTGCAGTGGTTAAGAATCCACCTGCCAATGCAGGGGGACATGGGTTCGAGCCCTGGTCTGGGAAGATCCCACATGCTGCGAAGCAACAAAGCCCGTGCGTCACAAATGCTGAGCCTGTGCTCTAGAGCCCGTGAGCCACAACTACTGAGCCTGCGAGCCACAACTACTGAAGCCTGCGTGCCTAGAGCGCGTGCTCCGCAACAAGAGAAGGCACCGCAATGAGAAGCCCGTGCAACGCACTGAAGAGTAGCCCCTGCTCGCCGCAACTAGAGAAAGCCTCCGCAGCAACGAAGACCCAGTGCAACCAAAAAAAAAAGTCCCTGAAGGTGGAATGAGTCACTATAAGGGGTGGTGAGCTTCCTGGCCCAGAATGTATGGGGCTGGATGACCACCTGGAAGGGAGGATGTGGCAGGGATACTGGTCTTGAGGTAGGAGATAGATGGGCACTTGGGCTGGACAGCTGGTGTTTGTCGTGTGGAGTAAAACCAAAGCTTTGTTCTCACCCAGACACTCCAAGGACAAAGTTAGTGGCGGAAGCTGAGCTCTGCTTAAGTAAAGAGATAAGGGTCCCACTCCTGAGGTCAAGGGAAACCTCCCTGTCTGCACATGCGCAGGAAGGCTCCTTGGAGGTCAAAAATGGAGGGGGAACCACCCCATAATAAGTGTGGATGTGCACACACAGGCCTCTGTGGTGGGATCCATCTTCGCAAAAAGTTGTGCACACATGTTGGGGAGGGTCCTAGGACTGGTCAGATGTGCAAAAAGAAACGAGATAATAGGCCAAAGGTAAACAAAGACACAGAAGGACTGTCCTGTATAAGTGATTTAAATCATCTCTTCACTGCTCTCCTCCTCATTAGAGAGGATGCCCATACCCTTTCTCTCCAGGTGTATATTTCTACCTTGCTTCAGTCTTAAATAGTTTTTCTGTGTGCTCTCCCACTTGTGCTGCATCTCTAATAATAAACTTTGTACTGGGCTTCCCTGGTGGCGTAGTGGTTGAGAGTCCGCCTGCCGATGCAGGGGACGCGGGTTCGTGACCCGGTCCGGGAAGATCCCACATGCTGTGGAGCGGCTGGGCCCGTGAGCCATGGCCGCTGAGCCTGCGCATCCGGAGCCTGTGCTCCGCAACGGGAGAGGCCACAACAGTGAGAGGCCCACGTACCGCGAAAAAAGAAAACAAAAAAACTTTGTACCTGTTTTTACAGTTTTTGCCTCCTTGAAACATTCTTACTTTCAATGGAGGTAAGAGCCAGGGAACTTTGTCTCTAGCCCCTAGCCCCTGGTGGTCTGGCAGTCAGGATTCCTGGTTTTCATCCAGGCTTCTCAGGGTCAATTTCTGGGCAGAGAACTAAGATATCTCTTCAGGACCGCTCACCGATGTCCCTCCCAGTTCAATGTGAGCCGTGGTTAGACCTATCCTGTTGGGTCCCTCCTGGTGTTGAGGCCATGATTGGGAATGGCGCACTTGGAGTGGCAGGACTTCAGCCCGGGATGGGATCAGAGTGCTGCTTTTAGGGAAGGCTTCCAGGGCAGCACTCGGACAGACTTAAGACTGCTTAAGCCTGGTGGGGAAGGTGTCACGACCCTGCACCCCCAAGGCGGCACCAAGGTGAGGAGGTAGAAAGCTCTATGGGGCAGACATGCAAGATGTATTTATGCCTGCTGTTGAAGTTTCCAAGGGGGTGGGTGTGATGGAGCCCCAGCTGGGTCTGATTCCAGTTCTGCCCTGTGCTAGACAAGAAGTCTTGGGCAGGTGACTACACCTCGTGGAGCCTCAGTTTTCTTATTAGTCAAACGGAGCCATACCTACTTCTGAGGGTTTCTGTACAGGTTACATAAGAGTCATGAAGCATGTAGTCCAGGATCTGGCTCCCTGTAGGGGTTCAGTAAATGATCACTTATTTCATTCCTCCTCTCTCAGTCTCCCGTGCCAGGATGTCTCTTCCCTCTGGGCCCGTTTCTCTGGGTGGCTGGTGCTGGTAGCTGACTTGGCAAACCTCAGGCTGGGAGCGCCGCCTTCCCCTCTGCACACTGTGGGCGGCGCCTGGGCAAGATTTGGGAGCTCGCCAGTGCAGACAGGTATTTCCAGTCCAGCCAGAGAAGAAATGTGTGGAGGTGGGAATGGGGATGGGGGAGGAGATCAGAGGAGCGGGATGGGTCCCCTGGGAGGAGGGCGGGGAGTCCTGCTCCCCTCTTGGTGCTCCTGCCCCCAGGCTCAGATTTCAACCCTAGCTGCCACTTCTGCGGTTAAGCCCGTTAGGGGAGGGGAGAGGGTCCAAGGTGGCTTACACAGGAAGGGAGGTGTGCAAGGAGCCGGCTGAGGGCCGGCTTCTGCGACCCCGGGAGCCCGGGACCTGACCGGCGTAGCCCCTCAAGCTTGCGGCGGGAAGCGGCCAACCGGCCTTTCCACCCTTCGTTGTATCGAGCTCCACCAGGGGGCGACCCGGGCCCACGTGCCACCCAGTCCTGCTCTCTCGAAACTACAACTCCCAGGCCGCTCGGGGGTCGCGCCCGCCTTGCCTCGCCTTCTGCTCGCTCCAATTGGCCGCCGCGGGAGGGGGATTGGCGGTCTCCAGGGCGACGGGCGGCGCTCTGGGCATCCGAGGCTGGGAGGCGGGTCCGCCCCCTATTGTGTAGCTGGACGAGTGGAGCGGAGCGGTGCGGAGCAGGTGAGGGCGGGAGCGCCCTGGGGGCAATGGAACGGGGTGCCGGCGGGGGGATGGAGAACAGTGCGGGAGTTATGGGGGGCAGGAAAAAGCGGGGGACTTGTGGAGAGAAGTGGAATTCTTTGGGGAGCAGAACTAGGGGAGTTCTGGGGAGTGAAGGGGAATTCTGGGTGGGTGGATGGGTGGGTGCTCCTGGAGAAGTGGAGGAGTTCTGGAGGTAATGAGTGTGCCGGGGTGGGGTGGGGTGGGGTGGGGTGGGGTGGGGTTGGTGGGTTCCAAAAGCAGGGAGAAGTTCCAGGGGTCCGGAGAAGGCGAGGGAGAAGGGAATTGGGGGCGGGGTACCAGAAATGTACTGTGGGCTGAGGCGAGCGAATTCGAGGGAGGGAAATTCCAGGGAAGAGAGGATAGAAGTGGGTGAGTGGCGATTCGGGAGGAGACAGGGAGTGCCTTGAAGCGGAGATGACCTGGTGCAATTGGAGATCAGGTGCGAAAAATAGGAATTTGGGGTGTGGGAGTTGTGAGAAGTGGGGATAACTGGGATGGGGGAATGAGAGAGTACTGGGTGGGGAGATTATTAGGTGAGGATGTAGTGGCCGACAGAAGAGTTGGAAGGATCTTAGGAAAAACAGAGGAGTTCTGGGCAAACCTGGATACTGAGGTTTTCAGAAAACTGAGCCAGGAGGGAACTGGGGGTTCCTATGCATTTGGAAAAAGATATGTCCATGAGGTGGCTGGGGACAGTGGGAAGCAAGGGGGATGGATGCTTGCTGGTGAGTTATCAGGAGTTAGACGTGCAGGGCCATTCAGTCCAGGCAGGGATGTTTTATAGCCCATTCCGAACTGTGAGGCCAAGAGTGGGGTGGAGGCCCGCAGAGCAGAGTCCACTTGGATCTTCCAGGCCCAAGGCAGCACCCCCCACCACCATCACCACCACCACCCCAGCCTGCTATGACTTCCTTAGATGCTCAGGGGCTGAGGCTATCAAGAGTTCCTCCCCTCCATGCTCCAGGGCTCACTTTGTACACCCTAGGGACTGGTTGACTTTTTAGCTTCTCATGGACCATGCCCCTGGGGTTAGTGAAGGGGGAGCCTAGCAAACCTTAGGCCCCGAAGATATTGGAGGGAGAGTAAGTGGGAGGAATTGGGTTAAGGCACTTGGGTCATGGTGTCTGGCAGAGGGAGGGCTGCCTGGCAGCATCAAGAAGAGGAAGTGGCGCCAGCCGCCAGCCCCAGGACCTGCCCAGACCTGGAGGATGCTGCCTGGGCCCCCCATACCAGCAGATGGGGAGGCAATCTTCCTCTCCCAAGTGTCTGACTCATTCACGGCTAAAGCAGTATTGGGAGGCTGATGGAGAAAGAGGTACAGGGCCTCCAGCTTGCAGGGTTCACAGAGGCTGGAGAAATGAGGCAAGGATTTGTGCTCTGGGGGCCACTTTCTCTCGGTTTTCATCCAGGCTTTGCCCTTAACTGGCTCTGGGTGCCTGAGCAAGGCTCTGAGATACCCAAGGTCCTTATTTGTCACCGTGGGGTGGAGGCGATAATACTGGTTCTACCTTGCTATCTGCTACCTTGTTATTAGCATCAGGACTAAGGAAAGAAGAGGGAGAAGAGGCTGGGCTATGGGGGCTCTTCATCTCCCATACTTTCCTGAGAAGTCCTTTTCCAAGTGTATAGGAACCCAATTTCCCTCCTGGCTCAGCTTTCCAAGAGCCTTAGTAACCTGGGTATCCCCAGAATTCCTCTGCTTTTTCTAAGATCTTTCCAGCTCCTCTGCTCCCCACATGTCCTCATCTGTCTGGTCTCCCCACCCGGCACTCCCTCACCCCAGCCCTTCCCCCACTCATCTGCTCTCCTCTCTCCTTCTTCTGCCTTTGTTCACCTCCAGCTTTTCTCTAACTCGGGGTTTCTTCTGGTTTCCAACATTGGCCCACTCTGCATGTTGCCTTGCATTTTGCATCTAGATCTGGCGGTGCTTCAGAGGACGGCTTCATCAGGTGTTACATGAGCCAAGCCCTAACTGTCCAGAGGAGTGAGAGCTGACCCCCGTTACCCAATCAGAAGGATTGACAGGGCTTGCTGGGCTGTGCAGGTCCCTGGGCCCCTCCGTCTGGGCCCCTGTGGATAGGAGGGGCCGGGCGAGCAGGCAGCTGGGCTATGGTTTGGTGCCTCAGTCTGGCCATCCTCAGCCTGATCATCAGCCAGGGGGCTGACGGTGAGCTGGACTTCCTGGGCTCCGGAACTCCCTGTTGGCCTTGGGGTGGGTGGTGGTCCCCTGGGGTTCTCTGTGCGCAGGTCAGCGGAGGGGAGGAACAACACTGGCTCTGCAGAAGTCGAGGATTTCCTCAACCACTTCACAAAGGCCTGGGGAGCCCACAAAGATAGAGAGGATATCTCCCCTCCCAGCCCTGATTCTGGCCCTCTGCTGTGTCCTCATGCCACGTGCCCTGCAGGTCGAGGGAAGCCTGAGGTGGTGTCGGTGGTGGGCCGGGCCGGGGAGAGTGCGGTGCTGGGCTGTGACCTGCTGTCCCCGGCTGGCCGGCCCCCTCTGCACGTCATCGAGTGGCTGCGCTTTGGATTCCTGCTTCCCATCTTCATTCAGTTCGGCCTCTACTCTCCCCGCATCGACCCTGCTTACGTGGGTAAGGCTTATCCTCAGGTGGGAGGTCGGGAGGTGTCCCCAGCAAAGGTGGACTGGGTAGAGTGGGAACAAGTCCACTTCTTAACAGCTCTGTCCCTGTCCCAAACTCATCTCCAGCTCCACTGCCTGAACTCTGCTTAACAAGCGTGGCTCTGCTCCCAAGCAGTGTTCATTCATTGAAGGATTCATTCATTCACACACACACACACACACACACAGAGACACACATGTGGTCTCTTTAAAACTCCACATGGTCTGTTCCAAAGGAGATCCCGCAGCCCTATTCCAAGTGTCCATCCTACTTCTCTAATCGCTCTTTCTAGAGCTCATGAAACCTCCCAGACCACCCTCATCCTCGCTATTCTCCCTACTTGGCCCTCTCCCGGTCCCTGGCTCTGCTATCTTCTCACTGCCCTGCCCTCCTCCTCCCCTACTTTCTTAAATGCTAGTTTGGGTGTTCTAGGCCTCTAGGGAGTGGGCTGATGGGGCAGCAGGGTGGGTGGGTCTACGACCTGGCTGCTTCTCCACTGCTTCTGATTCTGGGTACAGCAGAGTTCGTGCATGGATGGGGTGGGCTGGGGATGGACCAGGCTCCCCTAAAGATCAGCAAATGGATGGAGCTGGGCTGGGCTCCTGCTTCAGCTGGTTTCTGTATGGACTTAAAATAGTGTATAGGCCTCCCTAGGGGCCTTCTCCTGTGCCCCAGCTGGCTCCCTCGAAAGGCTCAGCTTCCCCCTAATCCCCGATGGAGCCTTAATCTGAGCGGTTTAGTGCAGGCCTCCGAGGACAGTGTGTGGGAGAGCCTAGGGCTGGGGCTGGGGCTGCTGGGGAGAGAGCCTGGCTGCCTCCTCTTCAGAGGGGAAGCCCAGGAAAGGCCACCTGGGAGGACGTCGATGGGGGCAGGGGGACCCCCTCCCTTTTCCCTCTTTAGTTTGAATCCTGGGAGAAGCCACAGGATTGGCTGAGCTGTCACCGCGGGGCAGGCTGAGCAGAGAGGGGAGGAGGCTCAGGCAGGTGCTGCAGGAGGGAAGAGTTTATTTTCAAACTGGGGTCAGTTGTTGGCAAACAGCCTGGTGGGAGCGTATGTGTCTGCACAAGCCCCCGGAGAACTGATGAAAGCGGGGACCCAATTAGGACAAGTGGAGAGACAACGGCTGTGCCCACCAGCCCTCCCTGCCTCTGCCCGCCAGGCTGGGAGGAGCTGGGCTGCCAGGCTGAGGCTCCGCAGATGCAGAACATTGCCCGACTGACGGCAGGGCAGGGGGAGGTGGAGGACAGAGGAGAGAAGGGCTTTTCCTGGGCTTCCCCCAGGGAGATGTGCAACTCTCCTCTCCCCTACCCCCTGCCCTCTGTCCTGTCTTGAGGTCCCTCAGGCGGACAAACCACTGGACGGTAGCAACTTTGCTACCTGTGGGTTTTCTTTCTGTCTCTGGGTGTGTTCCTTTCAGCTGCAAGTCTTTCTTCCTACCCCTGCCCTTCATGCCCACCCCTGCCCCAACTCTGGAGCTCCTGGTCAGGCAGGGCTAGTCTGGGGAGTCAGGGCCCTGGGGAGAGGCCCCTGCACCCATTAACCCTTTTACTGCCTCCCAGTGTGGAAGGGGCCTCTCAGCCTTTGTGTAGGGGACTCTGAACTGCAGTTGCTAGGCAACAGGAGGTGAAGGTTGCTAAGGACAATGCTGTCCTGTCATAAACCCTCTGGGCAAGCGAAGGGGAGATGGCCTGGGACTGTGTGTGTGAGGCCCGTGGCCTAGAATGTGGGAGGGACCATGAGAGAGACTGGAGCTTCAGGGATTACACTGAAGAGAAGGCTTCCAATCTTTGAGGACCCTAGAATCCATCTAGCAGAGGAGACTGGATTTATAGACGAGTACAAAAGTAGTAAAAAGCAGTATAAAACAAGCCAGGACTAAATCCTAGGATGAAGTTAGCTGCTGTACGTAAAGAACCCAGCACAGAGCCTGTACAGAGTGCCTGCATGGTGTGAAACCGTGACTAGGCATGCAGAGGAAAGAGGGTCCACTTCCTCTACACTAGCTTTCCTGGGGTGGATCTTAGATCAGCTCTTCTAATTCATGGGACCAGCTTTTGGTCTTCGACTCCTGTGCTATATTTCTTGGGAGTTTCAAGATACCCCATGTGGCAGAAGGGACGTGAATTTTCTCTCTGTCCTGAGTCATTTGATACAAATCAGTTATCTTATCCTCCATTTAGAACAACCTGGCTCCCTCTAATCATCTCCCCTCACTACCTTTAGCCTTACATACCCTCCACAGAGTCACCTCTTCCTGGAAGCCTTCCATACTCCTCTTGCTTCTTAGCCTCTTGGAATATTTTTTAAGCTTCTGTGTGTATATGAACTTGCACATGTCCATGAGTATGGATTCCCTGCCTTCCTAGAGCTTGCAAGAATGGGGACTGTGCCTCCTTCCTCTATACTCCCCTGCACGTGGGGTCCAAAGACACTCAGGCTCTGGCTCTGTGGGTGGAGGGGGGCCCAGGACTCAGGAGGATACAGGACAGCCTGCCCCTGGCCAGCTTCCTGTTCTTCTGTGACTCTACAGGTCTAGCCATTCATACCTCACAGAAAAGTTAGGACATACTCTATGCTTTATTAGATGTTCTGATCAACAGACATTTGGAGCTGTTACCCGTTGGCTACCAACATCCCCCGAGTGAGAATATACTGACTATGCTCAGTGATAAGCGCCCTGAGCGTCACTTGATGCTCATACTAGTGCGCAATGGAGAGCATGCTGCATCATGAGAAAGGAGGCCTGGCTGTATCACTGAGTAGCTTATTGGAAAGAAGCTTAACATCAATTCCTTCTTCTAGAATGGAATTCTTGGAAGGATTAAGTATGGTGACAATGCCTAGTATTACGTGGCCCATATCCCAAACTCTATTTCCCTTCCCTCTTCTTCCTTCTTTGTAGCGACCGAAGATCACCGTAATGAAACGTTGCCGTCACACGGGACGTAGTAGAGGTCGCAGGGAGTTCCCCGGTGGCCTAGTGGTTAGGATCGCGGGCTTTCACTGCCATGGCCGGGGTTCAGTCCCTGGTTGGGGAGCAAGCCACGTGGCGCAGCCAAAACAAAGAAAAAAGAAGAGGTCGCAGTGGGGTCTACGGGGGGGTCTCATGGCCAGGCAGTTTAGGGTTACTGAGGAATCCCACTGGTGGGAGGAAGGGTGTGATCATATTCAATATTTACCTGCACGACTCAGGCTTATCTTCTAGGTGGGGATTTAAACACCTAGCCCTTTAAGCAGCTCCACCCTTTCTAGAGAATCTGCACCCTTGGACCTCATTCTTGGAAGAAAACAGTCCCTCGCCTATGAGCACAGCGCTGGCCTCAGCCTGATCATCTCCTCTTTTTTCCTTGATGGCTTCAGGGCCCCCATGGGTTTTGATTCTATTTCAGAAAGGTGAACCCTAGAGGTAGAATGCAAGCAGATCGGAGGGGGCAAGTGTGCGAGCAGCTTCAGACTGCCCAGTCTTAGAACGGGCTAAGTAGGGGCACAGGCTGGTTGCTTTTGTTTGGCATAACCCACAAGAATTAGAAAATGTCAGCTGTCCCTATCAGAGGTCAGGGCGGGGCGGGTAGCTGGTGAATGTGGAGGGCGGGAGGCTGGAGGCAGCGGGACCTCTTCGTGGACTCTTGGTGTAACCCAGGAGAGAGATGCTATGGGACTAAACTAAAGAGAAGGTGGCAGAGAGGGAAACAGCATCCAGGAGGTAGAACTGAAAGGCTTACTGAACAAGCAGATGTGGGGTTAATGGAGAGAGCAATCTAGGTGACACCAGGTTTCTGGTAGGGTGACGTGCGTGACGGCACTGTTCACTAATCCAGGGGAGAAGACGGAGATGGTGTGTCGTCAGGTGAGGGATGGTGCCAAGGTTGAATGCAGGCTGCTGATTTCGGATCATGAGCTCCTTCCTTTGTTCAACCACTTTTATTTAAGCACCCGCCGATGTCAGGCACCATGCTGCCTGCCTTCCATCCACCCTACCTGGATTTTTTTCTCTCTCATTTTATAGATGAAGAAGTTGGTGTTGAGAGGGAAGTTAAGTGATCTGGCCAAAGAAGTAAATGGCAGAGCTGGAGCCTAGGTCTCTGTGGCTCCCAAGCGTGTGCCTTGCTTTCTAGGCTGCACTGCCAGGGACCCACGAAGCTGTCTGGGGCGCAGGGCTCCGCCAGGGTGGGAGGGCGCCGTCTGCTTGCGCTGGGGCTGGGTGATTTGTGGAGCTCTATGTAGTCCGCCAGCCGGGGCTTGGATGCCCTGGAGCGTGAGGGGACAGGGTGAGGAGGCTGCTGACCTTGCTGCCTGGCTGGTTTGGACTCTGGCCACCCTAAGGCGCTTAGGCCGCTGATAATAGCCCTGGCGGATTAGGGGCTTTGGTAGGCGAGGTGTGGATCCCAAACCCAGCTGTGGTTTCTGGGCCCCGAGTCCTCTGGCAGGAGTACTCCCGGGACCCCCCTTACAAAAAGAGCTCAGGGATGGGCAGATTCTGTACGAATCCAGAGGAGACTGAGTGTTGGCTCTTCAAGCCCCTTCGCCCTACAGTCCTGGAAGCTGGGCGTAGTTCAGTGTCCACCTGCTGCTGCTCTGGTTTCTCTTTGTCTAAGCTGGGTCCCAGCTGCTGAAAGGCAGGAGCCATCAGAGGGGCTGAAGGGAGAGATCTGCCCTCAGTGACCCCAACCCCATCTGTGCCTCTCTGGACCCCACTCTATCAGGGTAACTGGGAGACACTGAGCCTGTTCTTGACGTCTGAGAATGACCAGTGTGACCAGGGGCCTGGGGCTCCCATGGGGTCCCTTCTGCACCCTTGATCCAGGGCTCCTCCCCCAGGGCGTGTCCGGCTTCAGAAGGGGGCATCTCTCCAGATCGAGGGGCTGCGGGCTGAGGACCAGGGCTGGTACGAGTGCCGCGTGCTCTTCCTGGACCAGCACAGACCCGAGGACGACTCTGCTAATGGCTCCTGGGTGCACCTCACTGTCAATTGTATGAGGCTGGGAGCAGGCAGGCTGTGGAGGAGGGAGGGGAGAGGAAGGAGGAGGGAGGAGAGAGGAAGGGGGAGGGAGGGGAGAGGAAGGGGGAAGGAGGGGAGGAAGGAGGAGGGAGGGGAGGGAAGGAGGGGGAGGGGAGGGAAGGGAGGGGCGAGGGGAGGGAGGGGAGGGAGGGGAAGGAGGGAGTAGGGGAGGGGAAGGAGGGAGTAGGGGAGGGGAAGGAGAGGGGAGGGGAGGACGGCAGTCCCCATGCCCCACAGTTGCTGACACCTCTTGTTTGCTGGCTCCCTGTTTGCATCTTACCCCTGCCACCCCCACTCCTGCCCTTTCAGTTCCTCAAACCTAAATCCAATCAGCCTTCTGGACTCTTTGTTAGGAACTTCCTCTTCCTCTCTCTTCCCTGCTCCCACCTCCCTGGCCAAGAGAGGGTAATGGGTAGGAGGGGATAAGGGGTTATTGAGCCCTGAGTGAAACATCACTCACATATATACAACATTTTGTTTTTTCAAAACACCTTTTAACCCAGTACCTCATGAATTCTGTCTCAACCCGAAGAAGCAAGGAGGTCATAGTTCTTCCCATTTCCTGGATGGGGCATGGGGAGACTGGGTCATACCACTGATTAGTGGCAGAGCAGTCTAGAACTCAGGTCTCCTGACTCCCAGGACAGTGCTTTTCTAGAGGGCACCTAGCTCTCTCCCAGCTCTGAACACCCAGCCTGGTGGTCAGCTCCCTAACCAACTCTGCAGGCCAGTGGGGGAACGGGCTTGTGTGTCCTTACTGGGTCCTGGGTGCAGTAGACAGGGTGGCCCTGGGTTGGGAATTCCTATGAAGCTGGTGGGCTGATGGGCTGAAGGCTGAGGCCCTGATCTGCCTCTCTGGTCCTCGGACGCTGCTCTTTGGGCTGATGGCCCCTCTGGCAATCCCTGACGCCTCTCTCCTTGCAGCGCCCCCTCAATTCCTGGAGACGCCTCCCCAGGTGCTGGAAGTGCGGGAACTGGAGCCTGTGATCCTGCGTTGCGCGGCCCGCGGCAGCCCCCAACCTCGTGTGACTTGGAAGCTTCTAGGACAGGACCTCGGCCAGGGCCAGAGTCAGGTGCAGGTGAGTCCCAGGGCTGGACAGGGTGGGCCAGATAGAGTGTGAGGCAGGTAGTGGCCTGGGAGCGGGGCTGGAGGCCAGGAGGTTGGGAGACGGGCCGGAGGAGGGGCTTGGCATTGGCTTCCCTGAGCCCAGCACGCTGCCTCCCTCTGCTGGCCAGCCTCGGAAGTGCGGGGTCTGAGGCCCGCCGTGGGCAGGGGAGACACAAGGGTCCTTCCTCACCCACTCTGACTCTAGGTGCAGAACGGGACGCTGAGGATCCGGAGGGTGGAGCGAGGCAGCTCCGGGGTCTACACCTGCCAAGCCTCCAGCACTGAGGGCAGCGCCATCCACGCCACCCAGCTGCTGGTGCTAGGTGCTGTCTCGGGGGAGGGCCGGGAAACAGGACACACACGTGAGAGGACTGACCTGTGGCTGGAGGTGCACACAGCCAGCAGCCGGGGGGGAGGCTTGTGCCTGAGGTCAGGGGCCCATGGAGAGGGAGGGAGCTCCCAATACAGGCTCTTCCTCTAAAACCAGCATCTTGCCTGTAAAAGGATCAGTGAACGGAGATAGATATTTAGAGCCAGCAATGTGGTATAGTGAGAAGGGCGTGGGTGCTGGTGTTAGACCATAAGCCATGGAACCCCCTTGACCTCCAGTTTCCTCATCTATACAAAGAGGTTCCTATGTTCCTTGCAGAATTGTTACAAGAATTAGGTTCAGACGAGCACAATGATCATAGTAATTCCTGGCCAAGCCCTTCCCCTTAGAAAGCAAGCTGAGAAGTAGACTCTGCCTTCATGGAGCCTCTTATCCACAGGGGGAAATAAGACGCAGTGGTGAAGTGCCTCTCTCCTGGGTACTGTGGGAGAGGCAGTGCTGGGCAGTGGTGTTGAGTCTGGTGTTGAGAAGGCCTGAGTATGAATTTGCCTTCCCCGCTGATCTCGGGCAAGTCACCTCACAGTCTCTCTGCCTCTGAGCCTTCATGTCTTCACCTATGAAGTGGAGACAATAATTTCTACCACAAAAGGCTCTTGGGAGGATTAAATGAGAATAGTGCAGGTAAGGTGCTCAGCTATGCCCGGCATGCCTGTAAGTGCTCTATACACCAACTCATATCATTACCACTTATTACTGACCACTTATTATAGGAGCCCAGAGAAGGGAAACAGCAGTGCAGCTGCAGACGCTAGAGACGGTTTGGCAGGGGCTCTGTGGCCTGGCCAGGCTCTCAGGGAAGAGCATTCTAGACTGTGGGTCCAGAGAGCGAAGGCATGGAGATGGGAGTGAGTCTGGCATAGACACAGTGAGCTGCCCATACTGACCTGAAAGAGTTCACAAAGACTTGACATATGAAAAGACAGTTGGCCAGGCAGGGGTTACAAGGGCCCACAGGGCTGGGCCAAGAAGTTTGAGCTTAATGTGCTAGGAGCCAGGAGCTGTTGTGGGTTCTTGAGTAGAAGTGTTCTGTGGCCAAAGGTGGGGGGACATTTCTGCATGAATGGCCATCAGCGTGGCAGTGATGGCGGAGCCTGGAGTCAGGGATTGCTGCAGCATCTTGGGGTAAGGTACTGGGTACCCGGATTAGGGTAGGAGACATAGAGGTGATTTCAGATGTGACAGATGAAGGATGGAAAGGGTAGTGGGTGTAAAGGTGTAAAGGGTGATCAGAGGGGTAAAACTGATTCCCCCTCCCCAACACACACACACACACACACACACACACACACCGGAAACTAGGTGAATGGAGGTGATGGGAAGGGGAGCTAGCCAGGGCAGAGGAAGAACTTGTGTTAAATAAAAGGGTTAGGACCTGTTTCCATTCCCAAGGCTTTGTAGCAACCAGCCCTGTATTCCAGAGAGCGGACCTGGGAAGAACTGTAGAAGTGACCCTTAGGGTTCCTGAAGACTGGGCTGAGGCCTCCCCTTCCCCGTGTGCTCCCCCCGACAGGACCCCCAGTCATCGTGGTGCCCCCCAAGAACAGCACGGTCAATGCCTCCCAGGATGTTTCCCTGGCCTGCCAGGCTGAGGCATACCCCGCTAACCTCACCTACAGCTGGTTCCAGGACAGCACCAATGTCTTCCACATTAGGTGAGGCATGGGGTGGGGTGGGTGTGGGGTACTGATGGGCAGTCTGAGTCCAGCAAGACCTGGACCCCCCTGCCCACGTGCCATACTGCAGCCGCCTGCAGCCCCGAGTGCGGATCCTGGTGGATGGCAGCTTGCGGCTGCAGGCCGCCCAGCCTGATGATGCGGGCCGCTACACCTGTGTACCCAGCAATGGCCTTCCACGCCCACCCTCGGCCTCTGCCTACCTCACTGTTCTCTGTAAGCCTGACCCCAGCTCCCTCCCCAGACTGCTCTCCTCCCCTGGGCCAGGCCAAGCTCCTCCCCGACAACTTGTCACTGCTTCCCCCCAGACCCCGCCCAGGTGACTGCCATGCCTCCTGAGACACCCCTGCCCATGGGCATGCGGGGGGTGATCCGGTGCCCGGTTCGTGCCAACCCCCCACTGCTCTTCGTCAGCTGGACCAAGGATGGGCAGGCCCTGCAGCTGGACAAGGTACAGGCTTGGGGCAGGGGATAGAGGGCTTAGCTTGGTGGTATTCTAGTCAGGACAGCTGGGGCGGCATTAGATCAATTCAGTGACTGGGGAACATGCTGTGTAGGTTGTCGCATGGGGGACAGGAGCAGAGACACCCATGCCTAGAGGGGGCAGCACAGCCGTGCAGACACTGCTAGAAGGCCAGGAGGCAGCGAGCACCTTCCTCTTAGGGCTGGTTGAGGATAGATCAGCAACAGCTTCTGGGACTCTGGTGATGGGCCTTGAAGGGTGGAGAGACATTCCATGCAGAAACCAGGGCCCAGAGGCAGGAACAGTATAGTGCATTTATGGCATAATGAGTCTCCCAGCTAGGGGGAGCTACAGTGCCTATGGGGACGTGACTGGTGCAGAGAAATCTGGGAAGACTGGTTGGGACCAAAAGGAGGAACTATGGATGCCAAGTTAATATTACCTCATTCCACGGGGATTGAGATCTTTTGTTTGTCGGCAAAGACCACAAATTCCTTGTGGGCTAGTATTTCATCTTTTAATCCTAGTCTCCCCAGGGCTACTGCAACTGTAGTGGTGCTCAATAAATTTTTGTCTAAGGTTTAAGAAAAAAGTCCAAAGGCATTCGGAGGCAGTGAAGTTGCTTGGGCAACGGTGTGATAGGAATGGAGAGGAAGAGACTGGACAGACAGAGGGGGTACAGAGGCTATTGAAATGAGAGTGTGGGTGAGAGGTTACGAGGCCTGAGCTGGAAAGGAGGACATGAAGATAGACGGGACAAAAGGCCTTCCCAGGAGGACAGACGTGGGGCGTGAGACAAAGTGAGGGGTCGGATGTTAGCCTTTAACACAGAACTAGGGAAGCTAGGAAGAAGAACCCATTTGGGGTGGAAGATGCAGAATGTAATCTCGGAGTGCTGGGGACACAGCAGGCCGGGAGACCCACACCTCTCAAGCTCAACCCCAGGGTGTGCCGTGCACACTGGATTCCCCGTGAGTGGCTCTCCTGGAGTCTGCAGTCCCAGTCTTCACCCCCATTGGTAGTGGCCCCTCTGTAGGAAAGAGAAAGGAAGGATGGAATTCACAGAGAGGTCTGGCCTAGGGGTAGGGTTGTGGCATCCTCTGCATGGATGTGGGTCCCTCCCGCGCATTGCCTCTCTCCATCTCTGGTCTGGCCTCCGCTGAGTTTCTCTCTCTGGTTGTCATCTCCTCATGCCTCCAGTTCCCTGGCTGGTCCCAGGGCCCAGAAGGTTCTCTGATCATTGCCCTGGGGAATGAGGATGTGCTGGGAGAATACTCCTGCACCCCCTACAACCGTCTTGGCACTGCAGGGCCCTCCCCGGTGACCCGCGTGCTGCTCAAGGTGAGGCTCGGGGGGGCCAGCGGCAGCGGGTCAGGTGGCCGAAGATGCGAGCCTAGTGCTGACACCGGCCTGACAGAGGCGGGTGGGACAGACACATGTGGGGGGGGGGGGTAGGCTTCCCAGTCTGTGTTTCCCACGGTGGCCACAGCAGCAGCTATCAGATGCCATCACAGAGGTTTTTGCAGAGATGGTGCTGGGGAGGTGGGGCATCGGTCACCTCCACACAGTAAGATATCCTGCCTGCCCCGACCCTTTAACTTGGACCAGGCTGCCTTCCGCTCTAGAGGGAAGAGAGTGGGAAGCAGAGGGCAGGGTGAAGGGTGTTCTGCAGAGGTTTGTACATCTCCAGAGAGCCCCTCGTCTCTCCAGCAATGTCCCTCCAGCTTCCCTGCTGGGGAACAGAGAGAAAGCTAGAGAGACACTGAGAGATGGAGACAGACGCAGCATGACGGGGGCCCCGCAGAGGGGAAGTAACGACCCTTAGACAGCAGTGTGAGAGAGCCCCCTCCCAATGCCAGATCTGGCTTACAGGCTCCCCCAGCTTTTCTAGAACGGCCCAAGGAAGAATATTTCCAAGAAGTAGGGCGGGAGCTACTCATCCCCTGCTCTGCCCGAGGAGACCCTTCGCCTACTATCTCTTGGGCTAAGGTAAGGCTCCTGACCCCGCTCCTCCTGTATTCACGCCTGCTACGCCCCTGCCTCTCCGTGCCCCTGGCCGTTTTGTGGGAGGGAGAAGGTGGGGAGGAGAGGGCTGTCAGAGGCAGGGCGGGGAGGAAACTGGAGCTGCCCAGAGAGATGAGTGGCGCCCTTGGTGAGGGGTGGCTGCGTGTGTCCTCAGGGCTGACCAGTGGTTCTGTAGGTGGGCCGGGGGCTGCAGGGCCAGGCCCAGGTGGATAGCAACAGTAGCCTCATCCTGCGACCGTTGACCAAGGAGGCCCACGGGCGCTGGGAGTGCACAGCCAGCAATGCTGTGGCCCGAGTGGCCACCTCCACGAATGTCTACGTGCTGGGTTAGTGGGGGCAGAGCCAGCTGGAGGCAGCCATGTGGGAAGGAGATGGGAATAAATCATTTTGGGGGGCCCAGATGGGGGATCTTGGGTGGGGTGCCCCTGGGATGATGGGTGGAGGGCCGAAGCCCTAGTCTCCCCCTAGCTCTTTGCTCTCCCTCAGCACCCTGACCATCATCCCTCTGTTCCCCCCACCCAGGCACCAGCCCCCACGTTGTCACCAATGTGTCCGTAGTGCCTTTGCCCAAGGGTGCCAATGTCTCCTGGGAGCCTGGCTTTGATGGTGGCTACCTGCAGAGATTCAGCGTCTGGTACACCCCATTGTGAGTGACCTGCCCCTGCCATCCCTCTCCCTCAACACCCTGATTCTCTCTCTGGCCCTCTGTCTTTTCTCCCAGCCCTCTATCCCAGCCCTGCCCTAACTCTGCTGCCCGAGTTCCAGAGAATCTCAGGGATTCATGGCCCAGGTCCTGAGACCCCGGATGGTGAAAGGGAGGGGAGAGGTCAGCTCTCTGGACACCAACCTTCCTGCTCTTCCTAGCACGTGAGGTGCCCCCCATTTCCTCCTGTCCTCCAGGGCAAAGCGTCCTGACCGAGCCCACTACGACTGGGTGTCCTTGGCTGTGCCCATGGGGGCTGCTCACCTCCTAGTGCCAGGCTTGCAGCCCCACACCCAATACCAGTTCAGCGTCCTCGCTCAGAACAAGCTGGGGAGTGGGCCCTTCAGCGAGATCGTCTTGTCTGCTCCTGAAGGTGAGAGACCTCTTACCCAGAGCAGCAGACAGGGATAGGCAAGGGCTGTAGGGACCTGGGTGGGAGGGGGGCGGAGGTGCTGGGCAGCTTGGGGGCCAGAGGGCTTTGTGGAAGATGATCCGGGCTTGTCTTTAGGGGCTCTGGGAGAGCAGCTGGGCACCAGGGGATGTCGAAGGCCAGAGGAGCAGGGGAAGAGCACTGGAAATCCGATCTTTACGAGTCTATCTGTCCCATTCAGGGCTTCCTACCACACCAGCTGCCCCCAGTCCTCCCGCAACAGAGATGCTGCCTCCCCTGTCCCCTCCGAGAGGCCTGGTGGCAGTGAGGACACCCCGGGGGGTACTCCTGCATTGGGACCCCCCAGAACTAGTCCCTAAGAGACTGGATGGCTACGTCCTGGAGGCACGGCAAAGCTCCCAGGGGTGGGAGGTGCTGGATCGGGCCGTGGCAGGCAGTGAAATGCAGTTGTTGGTGCCAGGACTTATCAAGGTAGGTGTGGGAAGTGGGCACAGGGAGGGTCCTCCCAGCAGCCCTCCTGCCCTCTGCTCCACTCCCCAGACCTGATCTCACCCTGATTTGACTATCCTCACCTCTGGCTGTCCACTTCACCCGTACCTTCCAACTGCAAAGTCTTTCCGAACGGGGTTGGGGGTGGGCAGTGCTGAGCCGTGACCCCCTTCCTGGACCCCAACCCCCAGGACGTTCTCTACGAGTTCCGCCTTGTGGCCTTCGCCGGTAGCTATGTCAGTGATCCCAGCAACACGGCCAACGTCTCCACTTTTGGTGAGAATCTGGCAGGAGGGCAGAGCCCTGGGGATTGGGGGGCTCGAAGCCCACTAAGTCGTGGACACCGACCCTCCCCCGTGGCCCTTTGCCCAGGCCTGGAGGTCTACCCCTCGCGCACACAGCTGCCGGGCCTCCTGCCCCAGCCAGTGCTGGCCGGCGTGGTGGGCGGGGTCTGCTTCCTGGGCGTGGCTGTCCTCGTGAGTATCCTGGCCGCTTGCCTTATGAACCGGCGCAGAGCCGCACGTCGCCACCGCAAACGCCTCCGCCAAGGTAGGCCACCTGGGGCCCGGCCAAAGAAGGGCCCCGCCCCTCCATAAGCACCTCCTACCTGGAGGAGAAATCCCTCCCTCCTGCGTGGGCCAGGTGTGTTCCAACAGCCCGTGGTCCTGCTTCCCCACTGGCCTCCACTTTTCCCAGGAAGATGAGATTGGGCGCCTGTGTCACCTCTGGTTCTCCTGTCCTTACAGATGCACCTCTTATCTTCTCTCCGGCCGGGAAGTCAGCTCCCCAGTAAGTCCCTCCACTTCCTCGGCTTCCTTCTGTGAGCACCAGGGTTCTCTGCTTCCTTTTCTGCACCTTGGGGTAGGAGGGGTAGGAGAGGTAGAACAGAAGTGAGAGGGAGGTAAGGATGGAAGTGCAGAGACCCCAGCCTGGGGGCTGGTCCAGCGTTGCCTGTGCCTTCCCTCCACCGCTCCACCCCTCCACCATGTGGGTCCTTTTCTCCCTTGCTCTCCCTAGCTCTGCTCTGTTCTGCATCAAACCTCTCAAGGCCTGACGCTGGTCCCTGGGAGAGGGACTGGCCCCCTACCACAGACCCTGATCTCCTGTCCTTCCCCAGCTCTGCTTCGGGCTCGGGCAGTCCTGACAGTGTGGCGAAGCTGAAGCTCCAGGGTTCCCCAGTCCCCAGCCTGCGCCAGAGTCTGCTCTGGGGTGAACCCGCTGGACCCCCCAGCCCCCCTCCGGATCCTCCACCTAGCCGGGGGCCCTTACCCCTGGAGCCCATTTGCCGGGGACCAGATGGGCGATTTGTGATGGGACCCAAGGTGGGGACCTCCCAAGAAAAGTCAGGCCCTGAGCAGGCTGAGCCTCGGACCCCAGCTCAGCGTCAGGCCAGGTCCTATGATGGCAGCAGCAGCCCCAGTGGGATGCCCCAGCCCCTCTGCATTGCAGACATCAGCCCTGTGAGGCCCCCTCCAGCAGCGCCACCCAGTTCCCTGCCAGGTCCAGGACCCCTGCTCCAGTACCTGAGCCTGCCCTTCTTCAGGGAGATGAATGTAGATGGGGACTGGCCCCCCTTGGAGGAGCCTGCCCCTCCCCCAGATTACATGGATACCCGGCCCCGCCCCACCTCATCTCTCCTCCACCCCCTGGACTCCCGCTCTGAGTTCCCCAGGGCAGCGCTTCCTGGGGCCGTGCTCGGGGTTGGGGCCTCCCCAGAGCTCCCGTACACAGCACTGACTGACTGGACACTGAGGGAGCGGCTGCTGCCAAGCCTTCTGCCTGCTGCGCCTCGGGGCAGCCTCACAAGCCAGAGCAGTGGGCGGGGCAGTGCCTCCTTCCTTCGGCCCCCCTCCACGGCCCCCTCTGCAGGAGGCAGCTACCTCAGCCCCGCTCCAGGAGACACCAGCAGCTGGGCCAGTGGCCCTGAGAGGTGGCCCCGAAGGGAGCATGTGGTGACGGTCAGCACGAGGTGAGGGCAGTCCCTGCCCAGCCCTGCCCTATCCAGGCTCTCCCCACCCCTCTCCTATACCGTCTGCCTTCTCTGCTCCATTCCCACCCTGGGACCAGGAGAGCTGAGGTCCTTTTGCTGAGGTCCAGGGACCTTCAGAGGAAACCCATGGCCCACCCTCAGCTTGGGGTCCCCGGGTTCAGGCTTTTCTGGCTACCCTCCATTGCTCCACCCATACCAAACATCTGTCCCTTTTAACAGGAGGAACACATCTGTGGATGAGAACTATGAATGGGACTCAGAATTCCCAGGGGACATGGAATTGCTGGAGACTCTGCACCTGGGCTTGACTGGCCCTCGATCCCGACTTGAAGCTGAGCCAGAGCTAGGTGTGGGAGCCCTCCAGAAAGGCAGGCACCCCTGGCCTTGCTGTCCTGCACCCACACCCTTAGGACCTAGTCAGTTCCCAGCTGGGCCCTGAGCCCCAGGCCCTCTCCTCTTGCTGCCTTGGCTTCTCTGCATTGGCAGGCCCTAGGGAGCTTCATGGTGCCGGTGAACCACAAGACTTCACCCAGGGAACCTTAAGACTTCTTCCTCTCGTTATTCTGCCCTCTTGCAGGTGCGAAGACTCCAGAGGAGGGCTGCCTCCTGAATACCGTCCACGCTCCTGGCCCTGAGGCCCGCTGTGCTGCCCTTCGGGAGGAATTCCTGGCCTTCCGCCGCCGTCGAGATGCTGCTAGGTTCCGGCTACCGGCCTATCGACAGCCAGTCTCCCACCCTGAACAGGCCACTCTGCTGTGAATGCCCTAATATGAGGCAGGGGAAAGGCACACGGACCCTGCAAAGAAGGCCCTCAGCAAGAACTAGCTCCAGCCTGGGACACTGCCCCTCCTCCTTTGGTGCTCAGGCACAGACCCTGACAGTGGGCTTGGTGTGGGATATGCTGAGCCTCTAGAGTCTGGGGACTGGAACAGGGATCTTAGGTCTGCCCGTGTGTGTGTGTGTGTGTGTGTGTGTGTGTGTGTGTGCGCGCGCGCGCGTGTGCACGCGTGCATGCGCGTGTGTGTGGTGTTTGTGGTGTGGGTGAGGTTTTTTTTACAGGTGAATAAAGAAAGTCTGAAAAATCTTTCTGTGTGTCATCTGCTTTGAATCTGAGAGGGAGGTTGGAAAATCCCTGAACCCTAAAAAAGGAGGGTAGGGCTTCCCTGGTGGTGCAGTGGTTGAGAGTCCGCCTGCCGATGCAGGGGACACGGGTTCGTGTCCCGGTCCGGGAGGATCCCACGTGCTGTGGAGCGGCTGGGCCCGTGAGCCATGGCCGCTGAGCCTGCGCGTCCGGAGCCTGTGCTCCGCAATGGGAGAGGCCACAACAGTGAGAGGCCCGCTTATCGCAAAAAAAAAAGGAGGGTATTCTTCCTGAGGGTACTCTTCCTGAATGGATGGATGTACGTTCAATATCCATTCAAAAAGCATTTATTGAGTGCCTACTGAGGTCAGCTATTGAATGCCTACTGAGACCAGCCATTGAGCTAGATGCAGAGGAACTACAAAATTCACAAGACATGTCTGCTCTTGGGGAGTTCTTTCTGGTCGGTGAAGCAGGCAAGTAAAGAAATAGTTACAGGGCTTCCCTGGTGGCGCAGTGTTTGAGAGTCCGCCTGTCGATGCAGGGGACGCGGGTTCGTGCCCCGGTCCGGGAAGATCCCACATGCCGCGGAGCGGCTGGGCCCGTGAGCCATGGCCGCTGAGCCTGCGCATCCGGAGCCTGTGCTCCTCAACGGGAGAGGCCACAACAGTGAGAGGCCCGCGTACCGCAAAAAAAAAAAAGAAAGAAAAAGAAAAAAAAGAAATAGTTACAGTACTATGTGATAAGTTCTGTAATAAACTATGTGTTGGTTATTAAGGCAGCATGAAGGAAGGAGTCAGCAAACAGTGGATGCTTACAGCTTGCGCTGGGATAAATTGGGACGATTGCAGGCATCATCACAGGAAGTGAGAACAATGATGACAGCCACAGCTGAGCACTCACTATGTGCCAGGCACTGCTGTAAGCTCTTTACATGTGTCATTTAATTCTCTACCACTCTGAGGTAGGTAGTACTATTAGCTCTATTTTATAGACTAGCGAACTGAGGTGCACAGTGCTTTAGTAAGTTGCCCAAAAGTCACAAAGTTGGTGATGGATAGAGCAGGTGAGAAGTCAGTCAAGGGAGGAAACGCATCCCAGGCAGAGGAACAGCCTGTGTAAAGGCACGGAGGATTCCTTGGCCTACCAGGGAATCACTGGAATATAGGGGTAGGGAGGATCGGGCAAGAGAGAATGGAAAAGTGGGAAGGCACTGTTTTTTTTTTTTTTTAATTATTATTTTTAAAATTTATTTTATTTTTGGCTGCATTGGGTCTTCGTTGCTGCGTGCGGGCTTTCTCTAGTTGCGTGGAGCGGGGGCTACTCTTTGTTGTGGTGCCCAGGCTTCTCATTGCAGTGGCTTCTCTTGTTGTGGAGCACGGGCTCTAGGCGCACGGGCTTCAGTAGTTGTGGCACGCGGGCTCAGTAGTTGTGGCTCGCGGGCTCTAGAGTGCAGGCTCTGTAGTTGTGGCGCATGGGCTTAGTTGCTCTGCAGCATATGGGATCTTCCCGGACCAGTGACCAAACCCGTGTCCCCTGCATTGGCAGGCGGATTCTTAACCACTGCACCACCAGGGAAGTCCGGCACTGGTTGGTGATGCGCTTGAAAACCAGGCTCAACTGGGTCTTCTATCATCTGTGAAGAACTCCACTGATGTATGTAAGCAGGGACCACACTCCAGAGGGACTGCTCAACTGAAGCCTGAAAACAGGGAGGAGGGAGCCCTCCTTCAACCCCCAAACGAGGCTCTCCTCCACCCTCAGAGACAGAAGAACTGCCAGCCTCCTCCTCCACTGAGGGTTCTTTTGATCCCTCCAGGATTAAGAAGAGGTGCCAGGTCATAGAGGAGGAAATGAAGGGGAAAGAAGTCAAGTCTGGGGACTTCCTTGGTGGCACAGTGGTTGAGAATCCGCCTGCCAATACAGGGGATACGGGTTCGAGCCCTGGTCCGGGAAGATCCCACATGCCGTGGAGCAACTAAGCCCGTGCACCACAACTACTGAACCTGCGCTCTAGAGCCCGCGAACGACAACTACTCGAGCTCATGTGCCACAACTACTGAAGCCCACACACCTAGAGCCTGTGCTCCACAAGAGAAGCCACCACAATGAGAAGACCACACACCACAACAAAGACTTAACACAGCCCCCAAGTAAATAAATAAATTATAAAATAAAAAAATAAAATTGTTAAAAAAAAAAAGAAGTCAAGTCTGAACCCTGGGTCCCAACGCTGATCATGCCTCTTGGGCCCTGGGCACGGAATCACCTCACTGCTAGTTTGGGGCTTGAAGAAGGTGGGGAGCAAGACCACCAAGACCAGGAGCTGTCCTGGCCTGCTAGCCCCAGTCCTGCCTCACCCTAGACAGTTGTGTGTGTGTGTGTGTGGAGTGGGGGCGGTGAGCGTCTCCCTGTGCCTCCATTTACTTAACCACCCTTTTTAAACCAAGAGGTTTCTTCCCGTATAAAAACGCCCACAGTCTTGAGCTAACCTAGGCAGAAAGTTTCCCACTGGGGCACAAGTTTAAGGGCTCTGGGGTAGGGGTAGAGGTTCTCAAGAGTGGAGGCTACTGCCTCCAGGTCCTTTAACTCAGGTTCTTCTCCACCGCCCCTCTCTTTTAAGCACTGCCCTCAGCTTCTGGACTGCGGCGCCTTTAAACCCTCTTGGCCCTTGCCCCGCCCCTGGTCCGCCCCGTCCGAGGCGGGAGCAGGCTGAAAACCTCCGGCCGGGCCCGGCCCTGGCGCTTCACTCGCGCTGCAGACCCCGCCTGGAGTGAGCAACTCTCCGGCCCGCGTGAACGGTGAGCTGGAGGGAGGGGTCTCTAGAAAGCTAGAAGCCAGAGCTTGCGACTTGCTCCAGTGAGCTTGGTGATCAAGGGCTGGCAGGCAAGGGTCCGTTGACTGCTTTGCCCCTCCCCGGGCTGTCAGGTCTGTCCCCAGGCTCTGACCCCGCATTGTTGAGCAATGAGGTCAACCGCTGTTGCGAGTGCATAGACGGGGCCGTCCGTCCGGATCAGGGACTCGGGGACTGCGTCCCGCCCGCCGGCTCCAGCCCCGGGTCTTCGCTGGGTGGGGAAAGGGGGGCGTCAGGGATTAGCTGGCCGGCCCCCAGTGATGGAGCGTACAGGGTCCCGGCGCCCACCCTGGCCAGCTCGGCGCCGCCGGGGCTTCCGAAGCGACACTTCACTTCCTAGTTCCAGGAGCACGTGTGGGTGCTGCCTGCCCTCTGCGTCCCCGAAGCCGACCTTTCTGTTCATTCTCCTGCAGCTCGTTTTTCTGGGGATTCGGCGTCGCGGGTTGGGGCGAGGGGGCTCCGCGCGCGGGTCCCGCATGGCCTCGCCTTCCCGGGTTCGGGCGGGGAGTTGAAGCTCCAGTCGCCTCCAGGAGAGTCCCCCCGACCTGAAACATCTGGGAGGCTGCAGCCCTGACTGCGCCCCATCATGCCCTGCCTGTAGGAGGTGGTGTTGAGGGAGGATGGATGCTTTCCAGGCCTCCAGCCCCTACGGGAGCCGATGCCCCCACCCCTTGCCCCCTGCTGCTGGGAAAGTCGGTGGTGGCCGCGGGCGGGCGGTCGGGCGGGCTGCCCAGACCACTGCGTCACCCCAGCGGCGGGCGGTGGGTGATTCATCCCAGTAACGGCCCAGGGTGTGGCGAGGGGGGGGCGGCAGGACCGGAAATGGACTGCCACCTCCCTCCCCCACCCCCCTCCCTCTGCAGGCCTCCTGGAGTCTCCTGGAGCCGGTATCTGTGAAGTTCTGGGGCACCTTGGTATCTGTGAGCAGAAAGAAGTGGGGTAGAAGTGAGGATGGACTGGTGTGGGGATCCGGTGTAGGAGGAGGCCTGTGGCTCTCCTAGTTTTCTGACTCCAGAGCACCCGACAGAGGGACAGCTCCCCGTCTTTAACCCCACTCCCAGTTTCTCCTTCCTAGTCTACAGGGAAGACTGCCGAGGAGGCCAAGGTAGGGTGGGGCCGGCAGGGCCCTCCCCTTCCAGAATCAACAAATAAGTCTTTGTCCAAGTGCAGTTCTCCCCCCACCCCACCCCCCCATTCCACAGCCCGGGTCCCTCTTTTGCTCTCCGGGGATTGGCCTCTAATCCCTTCTCCCCACCCCCATCCCCTCTCCCACCCAGGATTTTCAGTTATGGGGCTCTCTAGCTCAGAATGTACCTTCTGTTCCCAGGACATTTCTTCTACTCCTGAACTATTTCCTTAAATCTACTTCTCTACCCCAAAACTTGTAATTTCCCTTCTCCACACGCCCTCCGTACCCTCCGCAGCTGCTTCCTTGAGGCATCCCTTGCACCTGTCTGTACCTGTGAAGCGGCCCCTTTCCCAAGGATCCCACTTCTGCTCCCCGCCCTCGCCCCGCCCCCGCTCCGCCCCCACTCGGAGCCTCCCCGCCACTCCTGCGCCGAGTGGATGTTTCTGCCTGGTGCCCCCACCCTGCCCCATTCCTGTGTTTGGTACACAGAAGCCATGGCAACGGCCCCCACCATACCCCTCCTCCCGCGCAAGCCTTGTGGCTTCCTGTTTGTATAGCTTCAGCTTTCTCTTCTGCTTGCTGACTCTTGATACCAAGGGGGCTGCCCCAAGGTGGCCCTTCAATCATAGGTCTCCCATCACCCCCGCTCCCTGTGGCACTTCACTTTGGGGGCAAGTATCCCTGTTTTGCCTTTTCAGAATAGTCTTAATGCCAATTCTGGATTGGGAGGTTCCCCTGTGTCCTCTCTGCACAATGAATGGAGAGTCCCTTTGTCTTTCCAGTTCAACACCCCAGCCAGGAGCCCTGGAATCCTACTCCCACCCCATGTCCGCTTTTTCTTTGGCGTCGGCCGTGCGGTGAGGTCAGCTTCCAGCCCAGGGCCTGGGTGGGGCTGAGGGCTGGAGTGCCTTTTGTGGCCCCTCCCCCTTTCTCAACTGTTGTAACCTTGTGGGTGGGAGTGAGGGCTGTTCCCACCGCTGTAGGCAGCTCTGGGGTTTAGGTTACTCACTGCCAATCCACTCCCCAAGCTGTGCAGCTGTTGTTTTCCCTTCGGACCCCCAGCTCTGGGCATCTCCCACACAGCCTTTCCCCACTGCAGTAGGCAACTGGCTACCTTCCCTCCTTTAAGGGAGAGCCAGGGTATGTCCCCTGAGTGTCACTAGCGTGGGCCACTCCAGCTCCAGCGGCCGCAGCCCCTCAGCGTGTGCCTGCTCGTGGGGGTGGGGAGAGCAGCCGTGGGCAGGCTGGGCCCGTCTGGCCTGCCTCCTCCCAGAGCTCTGCTTTACGGCTCTGGCACCTCGGGATCTAGGGCAATGGCTCCAGAGTGGAGCCGAGACACTGCAGCTGGAGTCTGTGACCTTGCCAGATGTGCCCAGGCACCAGAGTTTAGGAGGGAAACCCAGAGGTGGGTCTGGGAGGCCGAGTCTGTCCCGCCCGTCCATACCGTAAGTGACACTGGAGGGGTCACTCTTCGGTCCTGCGCTCCCCTCCTAACCCTGGTGTCTGGGTTAATCATTCTCCTGTCCTTTCTTTCCCTGGGCCATAGTGATCCCTGGGCCTCAGGCCACTTGGCTCCATGGAGACACAGCCCTGAGGCCCAGGTGACCACAGTGAAGCTGCTCCCAGAAGTGAGGTCTGAACATTGGGCTGGGAAAAGGGGGCTTACTGGTAGCAGCAGCCTCTGGCCCCCCTCTCCTTGCTTCTGAGCCTCCCAGCCGTGGCCCTGTGCGTCAGGGGTCACAGGCTTACGGGGACCGAGTGGCTCTCGGCTGGGCAGCTGGGGCTGGGCTGAGGGGAGAGAATCTTGTCTCCCTCTCTCCACTCGGCCGGCCTGCCCTCCCCCTGCTGAGTGTGTGCTGGCTCGTGGTGCGGGTCGAGGCCCAGACTGACATTTATCTGGCCGGGCTTCCGGGCTGGGTGAAGTGGGGCTGGGTTGTCTTAATGAGGTTTAACAATAACTGGTTATGGGGAGGATCGCTGCCGGAAATGTGCAGCCCAATGGGCTGCAGTCGGAAGGAGCAGCCATGTTGCAGTGCGGGGGAGGGGACTGGCCCGAGCCCCACCTCTGCTGGGGCTGAGAGGTGGGAGGACGTTTGAGGCAGCTGCTGTCCCTGTGGCCTGCCCCGAGGCCCAGGGAGGAGGGGTTGGGGTGGCTCAGCCTGCTGTGCGGGGGACCCAGGGAGCCAGAGTGACTCCATCCCTTAAGTCTGACCTGGCCTGGGGCCAGAGGTAGGGAGAGGCAGTGTTTCTCTTCCCTCTCCTTGAACAGAGGTGCCTGGCCTGGGGCATCCCCTTTTATGTACAGTCAGCCAGCTCTATCTCAGAGCAGAAAGAAGAGCCCATGGGGAGGAGATGGGGGCAGGAAATGGGGTCCTGGCTCCCACTCGGCATGGGTAGCATTCCCAGGACAGGGCTCTGGGTGTGGGACCTAGGCGGGGAGGTGGCAGGTGGGGACAGACTGCCCACTGTGAGGTGCTGTCAACCTAGGCCAGTGGTCAGGAAACCACCCAGTTCTTCCTAACTGAGGTCCTCCAACTAAGTTAAAGAAACCCCGCTGTGTATTTCCCCATCCCTCCCTCTCTTCCCGGGTTTCCCTAAAAATGCCACCCAAGGCTCCTGGATTAGTGCCCTATTCCTGCTGTAACAAATTATCACAAACTGAGTGACTTAAAGCAACACACTTGTAATATCTTGCAGAGCTAGGTTTCACTGGCTAAAATCAAGGTGTTGGCAGGGCTTGCATTCCTTCCAGGGGACTTAGGGGAGATTCCATTCCTTACCTTTCCCAGCTTCTGGAGGCCATCTGCATTGCTTGGTTCGTGACCCTGCGTCACTCCAACCTTGGCTTCCTTCTCACTTCTCCCACTCTGACTCATCTGCCTTCCTCTTTCACTCATAAGGACCCTTGTCGTGAGTACATTGGGCCCCCCTGGAGACCCAGGGTACTCTCCCTATCTCAAGATCTGTAATTCAATCACATCGGTAAGATCCCTTTTGCCATATCAGGTAACATTCCCAGGTTCTGGGAATTAGAACATAGACACCTTTGGGGGGCCATTATTCTGCCTACCACTGCTTCTAGAAAGGAAAGTAGAATTAGGTATTACCTCTTTTCTCATGGGAAGCCCCTTTGCCTGGTGAAATCTGTTAAGGACCTACTCAGACCTGCCTCTTCCAGGAAGCCCTCCAGGCTTCTTCTGCCAATACTCCTCTCTCAATTCCTATAACATGTGATCTGACTGTGTAGTTTAATATTCATCATGTACAACTCTTGCCCTTTCATAGGTGCTCACTTTGTCTCTCTGATGGCACTGTGGGCAACTTTAGGACCAAGGACTTCTGTGTCTTCCACAATCCCCAGCACAAATAGTGGGCGTTCAATTAAAACGCAGTGGCTAATTAAGGGTAGATCCGTCCAGTCCCCTAGCTCCTGACATAGGTTTCTCCAGCCACTCCATATTCTTTCCAAATCATCCTCTTGCCCAGAACTGGAAAAGGCAGGGTTGGGGTTAGAATGACCAGTTTGCCTTTGCTAAAGCTGACCACCCCAAATGAGGGGCTGAACCCCCAATCCTGGCCTCATTTACCCTATTTTCTATTCCAGCGGGTTTTATACTTCATTGTAGCAGTGGAACCATTCAAATGAAATCTAATGGGAAGCCTCAGTAGAGTAGACAGGCTACCTGTCACAGGGGTGGAAGAACCCAGAGGTGCCTTAACACCTCCTAGAGTTCTGAGCACTGAGAGTCTAGCCCATGTCCAGGGGTTAAGGTGAGACTTCCCTCATTTGGTGGCTGTTCTCACCTCCTCACCTCCGGGGCCCACCCTGGGGATATGGTGTGTGTCAGAATCCCCCACCCCACAGGCTGCAGAGTGCTGACCACAGGCCTGGATGTGTCCTCTCCCCAGCTTCCCCCAGACACCACCGCCCTTTGGGATGGCCAACAGGGGACCTTCCTACGGCCTGAGCCGGGAGGTACAGCAGAAGATCGAGAAACAATACGATGCACACCTGGAGCAGATCCTGATCCAGTGGATCACCACCCAGTGCCGCAAGGATGTGGGCCGGCCCCAGCCTGGGCGCGAGAACTTCCAGAACTGGCTCAAGGATGGCACGGTGAGAGCTGGGCGCCTCTGACCAGAAGTGCCAGGAGAGCAGGGCTGGATCTGAGGGAACGGGGATTGTCTCAGCTGAAGAATGGAGGGCAGCCCCCTCCCAGCTCTTCTTGGGCCGGGATATCTTCATCGTGCAGAGGCCCCCTGCTTTCCTCCCTCCTGCCGAGGGAAGTGGGAGGGTGAACGTGCCTCCCTGCAGTGGAAGCCATGTGTGACAGAAGGAAGAGGAACTCTAAGGGAAGAGCTGGGGGAGGTGTGCTGTAGCTGGTAATCCTGGAATAGCACTGTTTACACTCTGGGCCCAGAGGCAGGGGGCTGGGCAGGAAGGAGCCTGATGCTCGCTCCAGGTAGAGTCAGAGCTGTCTTCAGGTAGGAGAGGCGCCTCTGCGGTTCACTGTCTCTAGCGCCGAGCATGGTACATTCTGATCTGTGGTAGGCAGGGCCTCACTTCTGCACACCTACTGTCCTCACCCAGGTGCTGTGTGAGCTCATTAATGGGCTGTACCCCGAGGGGCAGGCCCCAGTGAGGAAGATCCAGGCCTCCACCATGGCCTTCAAGCAGATGGAGCAGATCTCCCAGTTCCTGCAAGCAGCCGAGCGCTACGGCATCAACACCACTGACATCTTCCAGACTGTGGACCTCTGGGAAGGTGGGTCAGGGCCAGGGCACTGTCATCCAGAAGACCAGAGGCTGGGCTGGGCCATGTCCACCAGGGAGAAGGGACAGGTTTCTGATACCTGAGGACAAAGAGTGGTGTGTGTGTGTGTGTGTGTGTGTGTGTGTGTGTGTGTTTATGTTTATGGAGGAGTTGGCCATATTGGGGGTTGGGTTGGAGAAGGGTCGGGAGACCAAGAGTAAAAGAATTAGGAAGCTGGGCCTGCTGACTCAGTGATAGAGGTGGAAGCCTGGCATGCAGGACCCCAGACCCACTGAGGCCAACACACCCCCTCCCCCTTCCCAGGAAAGAACATGGCCTGTGTGCAGCGGACACTGATGAACCTGGGTGGGCTGGCGGTAGCCCAGAACAATGGGCTCTTCTCTGGAGATCCCAACTGGTTTCCCAAGTGAGTACTGCTGGGGCAGCCCAGGCCCCGGGCCGGCGCGGTGATCCTGCCCACTCCTGTCCCTAGGAAATGCCCTTTACAAAGCACTTTCACATTCCTCGTCTCACTTAATCCTCATGAGTCTCCCGGGGTGGCAAGGGACAGTCCCTTTTGAGAGATGACCGGGTGGCTTCAGAGAGCTCAGGACTCTCCAGGGCAGAGCTGGCATCAGTACTTAAGCCAAAGAAAGCCTGTGCTGTGTCCATGGAGGACATTTACTGGGGCAGCCTCCACCCTCCTCCTAACCAACGCTCCCTTTCCACCCAGGAAATCCAAGGAGAACCCTCGGAACTTCTCAGACGACCAGCTGCAGGAGGGCAAGAATGTGATTGGGTTACAGATGGGGACCAACCGCGGGGCGTCCCAGGCAGGCATGACCGGCTACGGGATGCCGCGCCAGATCCTCTGATCCCACCCACAGCCCTGCCCCTGCCTGCCGTGAATGGTTAATATATACATATATATATATATATATATATGTGTATATATGTATATATATATTTTAGCAGTGACATTCCCTGAGAGCCCCTGGAGCTCTCACGCTCCCCTCTGCCAGGGTGGGGGCCTGGCCTGTCTCCTCTGGGGGTGCCTGACGGTGGCCTCCCCACTGTGCTTACTAATACATTCCCTTCTCTAAATCCACCAAAACTGGACCAACTGGCCTCTTTTCCCCGGGACCAAAATTAGGGGGGCATCACCCCCTCTCCCCACCATACCTCTTCTCTTTCTCTCTGGCCTCTCTTCCCCTGAGCCCTGTGCCCTAATCCATTCCTTGGCTGGGAGTCAGGGATGCTGCCTAATGGCCTTCTCCCCACAAGTACGCCTCGCCCACAGCTGTGGCTGCAGGGACTTAATTTATAGGGAGGGGTCTGTGGCGGCTGCCCCCCAGCCCCAGCTGGACTGCGCTCACCACACTTCTGAGGCAGCCTGCCCTGGCAGAGGCCTTCAGGCTTCTCATTTTCCATTCCCCTCTCTGTGGCTAACGGGTGGGGGTGAGGGGACCGGGGAGGGAAGGCTGCCCACCATGGGCTGGGGCTTGAGGAATCTGAGCTTGCTGGTTTAAATAAAGAATCTCTGTCTTTTTTTGGATGGACTCTGGCTGTGTCTGGGGCCACTGAGTCCACTGTTGGGAAGGGAGGAATGTGGGGGAAGGGCGGTGACTGGGTCCAGGGAAGAGGGCTTTGAAATAAAAGGTTACAAACATCTCCCCATCATCGATTTCCTTCCCATTCTTTTTCTCACTTGGTTTAGGGGTGGGGTTGAGATGGGACAGGCCCTCGCAGCTGCCCTTGGGCTAGAAGCCATGATGACAGCATATGTGGGCAGGCTCCACAGGGAGGGGGGCCCTCACCTACCCAGGTGCTCCTGGCTGGGCCCTTCCCACAGCCAGAACAGTTCTCAGCCACTGCAGGAAGGTGGGGCCGGCCGTCCGTCCACACAGCCCTGAGTCCTGGCAGGTGTCTGGGTGGGAGGCCCTCAGGCAGGCTTGATGCAAGGTGGCCTCTGGTGGCCAGACCAGTCTGGGGGCCAGGGGTAGGCTTGCGGTGGTGAGGATCTGGCGAGCTGGGGGATGAGTGAGCAAGAAGGAGTTGGTGGTGGTGGCTGGAGGCAGGAAGCCTTGTTGATCATCCCAGGCACTTGTGAGCTGCTTGCTGGTGAGAACCTAGCAGCATTCCTTCTGGACGGGTGGCCCTGGACCACAATAATCAATTTTGGGGTCAGGTTGTCCTGAGCTCCCAGCCCTGACCCAGGCATGAATGTAGTTCCAACCCCACGGCCTTCCCATCAGACCCTGTGTCTCCCTAGAGGCTCTGGGCCAGTCCCCCACTTCAGCTCCCACCTGCATCAGCCAACCTGGCCTCCACTGTCCCTCTCCCCATGTCCACTTCAGTGTGTCTCTATTTCCCGAGGATGGGAAAGCCACACGTTGTGCCTGAGGGTGACAAACTGTGCAGTGGTGGATAACAAGAGAGCTTCCATTCTCCTTTCACCCACCCCACTGTGGTTCCCTCTGCCAAGAAGCACCTACTGTGTGCCAGGCCCCATGCCACTGCTGTACATTAGCTGTCAGCTCAGGGGCTCTCCACCTTATCCGAGCCCCAGCCATGGGCGAGATGGTATTTGCTTGCCTGCTGTACTCCCTTGGGCTGTGGCACAGATAAGATAGGGTACAGCCTGTTTGCAAATTCCCCGGGGATTAGCTGTCACTCCACCCCGTTATCTCCCATTCAGGAAGCCTCCGTGGAATGCCAGTGAGGAAGAGTGATGTCACTGCAGACGCAACATTGAATTCATTGATATTTGAACTGAAAAAAAAACAAACCGGGCTTCCCTGGTGGCACAGTGGTTGAGAATCCGCCTGCCATTGCAGGGGACACGGGTTCGAGCCCTGGTCTGGGAGGATCCCACATGCCACGGAGCAACTGGGCCCGTGAGCCACAACTACTGAGCCTGCGCGTCTGTGCTCCGCAACGAGAGGCCGCGACAGTGAGAGGCCTGCGCACCGCGATGAAGAGTGGCTCCCGCTCGCCGCAACTAGAGAAAGCCCTCGCACAGAAACGAAGACCCAACACAGCCTAAATAAATAAATAAATAAAAATTAAAACAAACAAACAAAAAAACATCAGAGGGTACTCAAAGATTGAATCATTATAAAAACAACAACAAAAAAAAAACCCCACAAAAAACCATTTGCACCCTTCTCTGATTTAACTATAGCTATGAATTATGGGCCACAGGCTTCACGACTTTCTGGGACCGGCACACCACAGAGCCAAGACTGAGGACCACTGTCTTCTCCCAGCAGATTCCCATGTTAGTCCACAAGGTGGATATGACTGTATTATTTCCCTCATTTTGTTCCCAAATGAGCGTACTGGGTCCCAGGACAAGAAACTCACCCAAAGCCATATAAGGATTTAGTGGGCAGAGAGGGGTTTTGAACCCAGGTCATCCTGGCTGGGAGCTGGCTGAGCCTATGCTGCTCCAGCCGGACTGGATTTGAGAGGTGCTCAGCCACGGGACTCACCTCCCTCCTGGCTGGATCCACCACCCACCAGCAAGCTCTGGGAGGCCCCTCCATGTCTCCCCTTAATCCACTTCGCTCCAGGTTCAGCTCCTTCCTTCTGGAAATGGCCTCCACTGACTCCTCAACATTTTGTTTTGTTTTCTGTTGGCTTTACAGCATTTTGTTCCATGTGAAATCACAGTTTCATCCCTAATTTGGCCCCTCTCACCTCTCCTGGCACTCCTTCAGGCCCTGGAGCCCAGAATGGGTCCCAGCCCTGGGAATAGAGGGAAAAGCTTCTCTGAGTGGCAGCCCCTTTTCCTGCCATCTCCTAGCAACTCATTCCCCGTGGCTTTCCACACTGGTGTTCCCTAACACCCTGCGCCTGCAGGATGGTTCCTGCTGCCCCGAACAATCTCCCCTTCCAGGTGTCACCGTGGCTACTTTCTCTCCTTGTTCAAATGTTACCTTCCAGTTCAAACATACTGCCTTCCCTGGCCACCGTGTTTAAAATTGCACACTCCACTCTCAGCCTGCACCCCATCCTCCTTCCCTCCTTTCTCCTATCACTACATGATAGTGTATTTTACTTATTTATCTTCTGTCTCCACCCACAGGATGTACACTCTGTAAGGGCAGGTTTGTGTTGGTTTTGTTGATGCACAGTAGTGCCTGGCGTGTTGTAGGTGCTGGATAAATATTTGTTGAATGAACGAATGAATGAGTGAATATCACACTGCCCTCATGCTCCTGAATCCCCTGGCCTGGTGCCCAGCCAGCCCAGGGTCCCAGTGACCCAGCCTGTCATTGGATCTGAAATGAAACCAGTTTCCATTTCAGTTTCCAATGCTTCCTCATTGTTCATTTCTCAAAGGTAAAAACCTGAGAAGCCAGTTCTCCCTATAGCCAGAGGAGTGGAGGTTGGGAAGGGGATGGAGGGTGGTTTGTGTGCTCTGGGCAAGTGGAACGTGCTTGAGGATTTGGCAGAAAAAAAATGGGAAGAGGGCAGAAGGAAGGGGTAGGAGCCAGCATTGGTTCATTTACTCCTTGCCCTCAGCCTTGCAGTGGAAGATCACTGTGGAGGTAAAGGGAAAGTAGGCTTGGCCCATGGTGGCTGATGGGAAGGAGAGCTGGAGAAGGAAGGCAGGGAGGAGGAAGAGGAGGGGGAGGGGGAGGAGGAAGAGGAGGGGGAGGGGAGGAGGAAGAGGAGGGGGAGGGGAGGAAGAGGAGGGGGAGGGGAGGAGGAAGAGGAGGGGAGGGAGGAGGAAGAGGAGGGGAAGGGGAGGAGGAAGAGGGGGAGGGGGAGGAGGGGGAGGGGGAGGAGGAAGAGGAGGGGGAGGGGAGGGGAGGGGGAGGCTAGGGGGAGGGGAGGGGAGGGGGAGGGGGAGGAGGAGGAGGGGTTCACAGTGTGGCTGACCTGTAGGGGAAAAGTATAGTTCTGTGCCGTCTGTTCATGTGCACTGAGTGTGTGTCCAGGTGTGTGAGAATTCACAGGGCCAGGGCTCAGGGGGTGCGGGTGGGAGGAGATGAAACTGTGACCTTGTGTGGAGGCTGCCTGTGAGTATGTGTTTACCAAGGACTGGGGACTGGGGGTGCAGAGAGGTGTGTGTCAGGTGTGTGTAGGCAGAGGGTAAGCATCTGAGTGTTTGTCCATGGCTCCCTGGAGAACAATATGTCCATTCCTGCCTGTGCAGCCCAGAGAGGCCTTTGAGAGCTTGGCAAAAGGCCCAAGGACCAGTGGAACAGGGAAAGGGCTGGACAGTAGGGCCCCAGGGAGGGAGCAATAAAGGGCCTGGGATTAAATTTGTTGAAGAGAAGGCTAAAGGTAAATTAGTAACCGTCTCCTTGTGAAGAAATGAGTTTTAGTCCCAGTGGCTAGGGAGGTAGATTAAAAGAAAATACACTGAAGTTGCACCTAGAGAAATTTAGGTTAAACAAGGAAAAATGATTCTCTTGACTCTGAGGTGTTATTAGCCTCTGGATTCTCTTAAGGGTCAGGAGGAAGGTCTTCAATAATAGGACAAATCTCATCTTAAAGTGGAAAATGAGCAATTCTGCCTGGGAACACTCATACACACCCATTTTTTCATTCATGTATTCATTCCTTCAACAATTATTGGGGTTCTACCCTATGCCAGGCCTTATGGGGCCTATGAAGATTATTAATACATGATCTCTTTGCTCAAAAAGTACCTAGTCCTGTAGGGGAGGTAAAACATGGATAGGAGCCATGGTAATTCAGAAAGCCAGTGATATGTGCCTTTGGAGAAATGCAAGTAGGGCTCTTTGGGAGGATCACTTGCCAGCCTCCCGCAGCCCTGGATCATTTCTGAGGTGGAGGTTGGTGGTGATGTCATGGTGAGCTGAGGCTATGTGTCTCAGGGCTCCTCTCCCCTGATCTGCTGGGGGGAGTGGGGCTGCTGGTTGGTGGGGGTGGAATTGCTCCTCTGGAAGAAGGAGTAGTCACTGGCTCTGTGGTCAGAGGTCAAGTTTCAGTGCGGGGTGGTGGGGGGGTGAAGGGGCTGTTCCTTTCCTGCCTGGAGTGGGGGTGGGCAAAGAAGCCTGAGTCAGGGTGAGAACCAGGGATTGGGTGGGGACAGATCAACATCACTGGGGGAGGGTAGGTGGGGAGTGGGTCATACAAGCATCTCCCCAAACACTGGGGCTGTCACACCATTTCACCCCGCTGTGGGCAGGGCCTGAATTTTGAGTTGTGTTTCCATGAGAGAAATGTAGCTCGGTTGGGGCTGAACCATCATGGTGACGATGATGATTCACTACCATTTTTCTGTTAGTCACTCTGCTGAGAGCTTTACCTGTGTATTATATTTGTTCTTCCATTATTTTAAAAAATATTTATTGAGCACCTATTCAGGGCGAGGCATCTAATGGGTGTTGGAGGATACAGAAGTCAACAAAACAAGTACAGTTTGTGTCCTCCTGGGAGGAGCTAGAAGAGCAGACAGCTAATTATAATGTGATTTGTGGCGTGCTAAGGGGAGTCTAGGTGAGAACCCAGAGGAGGGGACTTAACCCAGCCTCACGGGGAGGGGCATCAGTGAAGATTTCTGGAAGGTCTGAACTGAGGATTTAAGGATAATTAGAAGCATAAAGGAGAGGCCAGTAGTGTTGAAGAGGACAGCGGTCTCCGGTCTCCGCTGAGCTGCAGCATGGGTGTGGGCTGGAGGTGGGAATGTACAGGGCTGGACAGTAGAATGGGTGTGTTTAGAGGCCGGAGGGGTGGGTGCTGAGAAATGCACATCATCAGAGGGCCTTCAATGTCAATGAATAATTTTGGACCTTTCATTAAAGGCAGGGGAAGACATTGAAGGATTTTAAGCAGGGGGATGAGGAGATGAGAGTTGGGTTTTAACTTAGCCGATTTCCTGAGGCTGCAGGGTAGAGAATGGCCTAGGGTTGGAGAAGACTAGTGAGTGAGGCAGGCCAACTCCAGGAGGTTACTGCAGCAGTCACAGCAGAGGCAAGAGTGGCCTGGGGAAGGAGGACCAGTGGGGATGGAAAGAAGAGACTGGATTTCAAAATTGTTTAGTACTCTGACTGTGCAGAGTTGAAGAAGGGGGCGAGGGATCCAGAAAGATGGGCTTCTGGATTCAGCCACCAAGCAAATGGTGTCTGTGGCTAGGATGGGAAATCCAGGAGAAGGGGCTTGACCACCACCACAGAATGTTATTCTCTCCTATTTTACAGATGAGGAAACTGAGGCTAAGAGAGCAAACGTAACTTGCAGAACCTACCTAGCGGGTGGCTGAACTGGGACTTAAAACTTGTGGCAGAAGAAGTCCAAGCTAATTGCTCACCCCATCGTGGAGCTCCCTGGCTTGGTGGCTGACCCTGGGGAAGGGTTCGGCCTGCAGCCAGCATGAACTGTGGTTTTTCTGTAGGTGGAGGCCAGGGCCACAGTGAGGAAGGGAGAGGTCTGGCTTAGGAAGAGGTGCAGGAAGTTCAGCTCTGCAGCAGCCACCTCTCCAAGGCAAATGAAGATCTGGCAGCCACAGAAAGGAACTAAGAAACCCTGAGGCCCAGCCCCTGATCTTGCGCCTTGGGGTTTCTGTCCTGAAGGTCCCCTGACTTTTTTTTTTTTTTGCAGTACGCGGGCCTCTTACTGCTGTGGCCTCTCCCATTGCGGAGCACAGGCTCCAGACGTGCAGGCTCAGCGGCCATGGCTCACGGGCCCAGCCGTTCCGTGGCATGTGGGATCTTCCCGGACAAGGGCACGAACCCACGTCCCCTGCATCGGCAGGCGGACTCTCAACCACTGCGCCACCAGGGAACCCCAAGGTCCCCTGACTTTTTGGAACCTTCTGACAGCCTACCATTTCCTTCCAGCCATAAAGACTACCTACCACAGCCCCCAGGAGAGTATCTGAGAGTTGTATTTTCAAGGCACTTCCATATCTATTAATTCCAGGGAGATTTGTCACCTCTTAGGAAGGCTTGAATATTTTTATACCCTTTGGGGAGAAGAGACAAACTGAAACCGAGAGACTGAAAGTGATGGGCCAG
The DNA here is from genome assembly GCF_059928025.1 of Delphinapterus leucas. Classification (NCBI taxonomy): domain Eukaryota; kingdom Metazoa; phylum Chordata; class Mammalia; order Artiodactyla; family Monodontidae; genus Delphinapterus; species Delphinapterus leucas. The sequence continues at coordinate 74,902,220 of NC_143129.1, forward strand.
GGTCCCAGGGATCTTGAGAGTAGAAAGCACACCTTATGTGTGTTTAGGTGGCTCATGGTTCTCAGAACATTAGTAGCAGGCCCAGAGGAGCTCAGCCCAAGTTCATGGTTTTGAATTGGCTCTGCATGTACTAGAATCCAGGTCTCTGGACTCCTGGTCAGTCGCCGGGTGTTGAAAATACCCATGTCAAGCATCCCTGGGGATGGGCTGACTGTAGGCCCCATCCTGTATTTTCCCCCAACCCAGCTACCCTCTAAGACTGTGAGCATTGGAATCCCCTGGGGTACTGGTTAGAAATGCAGATTCTAGTTAGTCCTATTAGACTTATTAGGCTGGGAATCTGTGGTGGAGGTGATGGGGGTGGTGTCTTGAATTTGCATTTCAAACTGGCTTCCCCCATAATTCTTAGGCGGCAACACTGCCCTAGGGGATTTGGAGAGAGAAGTTTCTCCAACAAGAATACTGAGGTCTGAGCCAGCCCTGGCTGCGCCTTGAACGGGAGTTGTCCCCCCACCCCCACCCCACGCTGTACTGTTTGGCGACTGTGGCTGGGTTGCCGGGGGAACCAGGCTGTGTAACTTCCTGGCTTGGGTGGTTTTCCCCTCCTTGGTCTTATCTCAGCATCCGCCGCCCAGTCCAGGGCTGTGCTGGTCACGTAGGAGGGGAAGCTGGTGCCAGGTGTGTGGAGACATGTGCAGGGCACCAGAGCGACACTGGCCCAAGGACCTGGGGCGGGCAGGAGGGTGACGAGATTTTGAAGAAGTAGGGGTGGCTGCAGATTTGTTGACGACTTTCTCCTTGGCCTGAGGGTTATCTGCCCAGTGGGAATGTGGCCAGGTGGGGATGTTGAGGAAATGGGGATGTATGACCAGCATGGGGCTGTCTCTGTCACGGCTCTGGAGGTTCATCTCCTCACGCACGCCTCCTCCCGTGGGTGGGGGCACCAGTATCAGAGGGTAATGTTGCCCTTCTGGCCTGTGCCCCCTTGTATTTCCCTCCCTCCCCCATCTAGACGTAGGGCCCCCAGCCAGGCACAAGCATCACCCTGTAGTCCCCACTTCCGCTCCCACCCTAACCATCTTTCTCCCCCAGCTCCACTCCACCCCAACTCTTTCCCTGGTGCTCACTATCTTTCTCCTTGGCCCCAAATTTCTTCTTGTTCCTCAAACTCTCTTCTCCATCCCTGTCCCTTGCCCAGTCTCTCAGGTTGTAGCAGGAAGGCTCTACAGTTTTGAAGAATGGGAAAGAGAGAGAGAGTTTGGAAGAAAGCAGGAAGGCAGCAAATTCCTGGAGTAAAATAATTCATGCATTTAAGTGTTTATTTATCTTTTAAGCCATACTGTGTTTTAGAGAGACTTGAGGCAATTTTGATAGTTCAAGTATTCCAGGAAGAAGGGGGCTGTGAAACAGTCTCTCAGGCATCCTTTGCAACTTAGAGGATTTACAGTCTGACTCCTGGTCGTTTATACGACACTGAGGACAAAAGACATTCTTCCCACCCGCCCCCCGTATCTCCCTGCTCTGTGGGAAGGAAAAGGGAAGAAAATCACCAGGCACTAAGCAAACTGATTTTCCAGCCTGGTCTGCTCTTCCCAGAGCCTCTCTTTTGGGCTATTACCCACTGCCCAGATGAGGAAACAAGGCCCAGGTGGTTAGGCAGTTCACCTAAGGTCTCTCAGCTATAAGTAATGGTGCCAGGGGTCAAAGTCTGTTCGTCTGGCTCCAAAATCAGTCATTACTTTCCTTCTTCACTGCGCTGCCCCAGGAGCACAAGTCATGGGAGAGCACCTCCCAGGCTGCCTTAGATAGAATTGGGGGCTCTGAACAGCCTAGGAAATGATGATTTACTGAGACCTGACGGGCATCCTAGAGTTCCCGTCACAGGCAGGTGTCACCCCTAAGATGGGAGTAGAAGCTGCCCAAGGAGGTGGGTCCAGAGGAAGGAGCTGGGGCCTCTATCCTGGAGAACTGCCAGGATGTGTATATACGGCAAAGGAATTCAAAGAAAACAGGAGAGCAATAGACCCCCACTAACCCACACCTCCATGCACTCAACACAAATTCTTCTATGGGAATGTGGAAGCCCCATCTTTTTGCCCTTTGTCCATGTGGGGCCCTGCTCCCCGCATGCCACATCCAGACTCCACAACTCTGATCCCTGTTCCTAAATGCATATCAGAGAGAGGGAGAGAGAGAGAGAGAGAGAAAGGGAATCAGTCTCCTTTCTCATGCTCTTAGGAGACATGCTCTAGTGAGAGGCCAGAGTTTTCATTTTAACCAAATGGCTCCTCTGGGTCCTGTCTCCCAGGCTCCTCCCATTTAAACGTGCTTGTTCATCACAGAGTCAAAATTCCTATCCCTCCCGCCTCAGCCAACGTGGGGAGCATCTCAGGAGAACAGCAGGGTGAGGCCTGCCTGACCCAGCGCCCCAAGGCCCGGTAGGGTGAGGAGAAGCTGCGGGACCCAGCCCAGCCCCTGGGCTCTGCTCCCAGCTCCGAGGCACCCAGCAACTCTCCGGGATCTGGGCTCCTGGCTCCTGGCCAGCAATCCTGGGTTTACTCTGAGACTTCTCTGGGAGTGGCGACTTGGTAGGAAGCATCAGGCAGCCAGAGGTGGAGTTAGGGTTAGGCGGATAATCTGGACCTGTCCTCTTCCTCAGGCGGCAGCAGCCAGCCTCTTAAACCTCCCTCCCCCGCCACCCGTTGTTCTCATCCCTCGGCTTGCTAGGCAATGAGAATGCTGAAAATGGGGCAGAGCACAGGAGGAAAGTGAAATGAGAGCTTAAGGACTGGGCTAGAAGGAGGAAGCCCCCAAAGGTGCACAGCAAGTAGAAGAGACAGGAAGAAAAGGAAGGGCAGAGGGGAGAAGGTGGAACAGGATGGTGAGGGGAGGAGAGGGCTGAGCGTGGCTGAGGTCGGGAGGTGAGAGCGATGGCAATCCGCCCACACCCACCGGACACGGCTGGGCAATTGAGCTAATCGCTGAGATGGGAAAGGTTGCCTCCCCACTTCTCAGAGGTGGAACTGGGTTTTGTGAGGCCTGAAGCTTATACAATCTTGGAAGCTCCTTTTAAGAAAAACAAAACAAAATTAATGACAGGAGTAAACATTGAACTAGAATAATGTCACAACAAATTATACCTTAAAAAAAAAAAATCTGGCAGGGATTTCCCTAGCGGTCCAGTGGTTAAGACTCCGTGCTTCCACTGCAGGGGGAACGGGTTCCATCCCTGGTTGGGAAACTAAGATCCCACGTGCCGTGCGGTGTGGCAAAAAAATTTAAAAAATAAAAACCTGGCAAATACTATAAACATCATAACATCTGGAAGAGTGACATAAGAATCGTATGAATTCACTGCCTGAAACAAGTCTAAAATAGTTTTCGCCCTTACCTTTTTTTGGGGCAGCTTATTCTTTGTCTCTTCACATGATAAAGATTTTATAATATTACTTTATATGGAGAACAGAATAATAATTCCGTTTTTTTCCTCTGGCATGATTTTGATCAACACTTTTATTATCGATAGATTAGAATGTTTCATTTCACAGCTTCTTGTTGTATCAATTTTTTGATTGTTGTCAAATTTGGGAAAAATCTCTGAAATTTCTCTCTTATATGAGCTGTAGAATTTCAGGAGATTGTCCAGTAATTCATTTTTTTTTTTTTTTTAATTTAGACCGTGCCGGGTCTTAGTTGCAGCACACTGGAGCTTTATTGTGCCATGTGGACTCTTAGCTGCGGCTTGCATGTGGGATCTAGTTGCCTGACCAGAGATGGAAACTGGGCCCCCTGCATTGGGAGTACGGAGTCTTACCCACTGGACCACCAGGGAAGTCCTTCAGTAATTAATCTTAAGTGTTCTTTGAGTTGATGACACTCATTTACCCGATTGTCATAAGTCCTCATTTTAGTGCACTAATGTGAGTTTTATGCAATCTCCATCAGTGTCAATCTTTTATATCAAATCAACGAGAAATTTAATATTTCCCCATATGTTCATACAATTTTCTTCCCCTTGTTAGTTGGATTATTAAACAATCCAAGTGCTTGTTTATTCTGTTCAAAATTTGTCTATTCCTCTTATTGAATTACCTTTTCTGGTAATCTGAAAATTTTTGTTTCAATTTGCTTCTCAATTTCAAAACAATTTCTACTGATTCATGGCTCATTTTTATTATTTGTGTTTCATAAACCCATTAATATATTTTATTGAAATATAATTGACATATAACATTGTATTAGTTTCAGGTGTACAATACAATGATTCAATATTTGTATATATTGTGAAATGATCACCACAATAATTTATCACCACACAGTTTTTTCCTTATGATGAAAACTTTTAAGATCTACTCTCTTAGCAACTTTCAAATATACAATACAATATTACTAACTACAGTCACCATGCTGTACATTATATCCCCAGGACTTTTAAATTAAATTTAATTAATTAATTAATTATTTTTTTGATATTTTGGCCATGCTGCATGGCATATGGCATCTTAGTTCCCCATCCAGGGATTGAACCTGCACCCCCTGCAGTGGAAACACGGAGTCTTAACCACCGGACTGCCAGGGAAGTCGCGGGATTTATTTATTTTATAACTAGAAGTTTGTACTTTTTGACCCCCTGCCCTGCCTCTGGCAATCACCAGTCTGTTCTCTGTACCTATGTGTTCTTTTTTTAGATTCCACATATAAGTGATACCACACAGTATTTGTCTTCCTCTATTTGACTTATTTTACTTAGCATAATGCCCTCAAGGGCCATCCATGTTGCTGCAAATAGAAAGATTTCAGTCTTTTTCATGACTAAATAATATTCCATTGTATATATACACCACATTTCCTTTATCCATTGATGGACATTTAGATTCCTTCCATGTCTTGGCTATTGCTGCAGTGAATATGGGGTGCATATATCTTTTTGAGTAGTGTTTTTGTTTCTTTTGAATAAATACCCAGAAGTGGAGTTGCTGGATCATATGGTAGTTCTATTTTTAACTTTTTTGAGGACACTTCATACTGTTTTCCATAGAGACTGCACCAGTTTACATTCCCACCAACAGTGCACAGGGATTCCCCTCTCTCCACATCCTCGCTAACACTTGTTATTTCCTGTCTTTTTGATAATAGCCATTCTAACAGTTATGAGGTGATAGCTCATTGTGGTTTTGATTTGCATTTTCCTGATGATTAGTGACATTGAGCATCTTTTCATGTACCTGTTGGCTGTATGTATGTCTTCTCTGGAAAAATCTCTATTCAGATCCTCTACCCATTTTTCAATTTTTTTTTTGGCTGTTGAGTTGTATGAGTTCTTTACACACTTTGAATATTTACCCTTATCAGAGATATGATTTGCAAATATTTTCTCCCATTTGGTAGGTTGCCTTTTCCTTTTGTTGATGGTTTCCTTTGCTGTGTGGAATAAACCCATTAATTTTTCAGTAAATTTTCCATCCTTTAATACATACTTGTAAAGTTGACAAAAGAAGAAAATGTACTCTTTCTTTCTGGCTGCGTTGGGTCTTCGTTGCTGCGTGCGAGTTTTCTCTGGTTGTGGCGAGCGGGGTCTACTCTTCGTTGCGGAGCGCGGGCTTCTCATTGCGGTAGCTTCTCTTGTTGCAGAGCACGGGCTCTATGTGTGCGGACTTCCGTAGTTGTGGCTTGTGGGCTCTAGGTGCTCAGGCTGCAGTAGTTGTGGCTCACGGGCTCAGTAGTTGTGGCGCACAGGCTTAGTTGCTCCGCGGCATGTGGGATCTTCCTGGACCAGGGCTCAAACCTGTGTCCCCTGCATTGGCAGGTGGATTCTTAACCACTGCGCCACCAGGGAAGTCTGTATTATTTAAATTTTTTTTTTTTTTTTTTTCTGTACGCGGGCCTCTCACTGTTGTGGCCTCTCCCGTTGCGGAGCACAGGCTCCGGACGCACAGGCTCAGCGGCCATGACTCACAGGCCTAGCCGCTCCGCAGCATGTGGGATCTTCCCGGACCGGGGCACGAACCCGCGTCCCCTGCATCGGCAGGCGGACTGTCTACCACTGTGCCACCAGAGAAGCCCTGTATTATTTAATTTTTAAAGACACTTTCCAAAAGCAGTTTAGAAAGGCATATGTAAGTTGTTTCAACTTTTTGAGAATATATTATAGATCATTAAAATATCAGTGTTAAGTAGCAAGGTGTGGGAGGCAGAACAGTGCACTACCTCCCCTCCTGCGAATGCCCACCTCTTAATTCCCAGAACTGTGAATATTTACCTACAGGCAAAAGGGACTCTGCAGATATGGTTCGATTAGGGACCCTGAGATGGGTAGGTTACCTTGTATTATCCAGGTGGACCCAACCTAATCACAAGTCTAAAACTCAGGGAACCTTTCCCAGAACGAGATGCGACTAGGGTGGAGTGCTCAGAGAGATGCAATGTTACTGGATTTTTAAAAAAATTTTTTAAAATTAATTTATTTATTTAGCTGCACCACGTTTCAGTTGCGGCATGTGGGATCTTCGTTGCTGTGAGCGGGATCTTCGTTGCAGCATGGGAGATCTATATCCCTGATCAGGATGTAACCCAGGCCCCCTGCATTGGGAGAGCGGAGTCTTAACCACTGGACCACCAGGGAAATCCCACAATGTTACTGGCTTTAAAGATGGAGGAAGGGGGTCATAAGCCAAGGAACATGAGTGGCCTCTAGAAACTAGATAAAGGATTCAGCCTAGAACCTTAGTAAGGAATGCAACCCTGCCGACATCTGGTTTTTACCCAGTAAGACCCTTGTTGAACTCCAGAATTGTAAGCTAATAACTTTATGTTGTTTTAAACCACTAAGTTTGTGGTTAAGTTGCTGCAACAGTGGTAGAAAACGAATACACAAGGCTTGAATAGTTTTCAAATGGAAAGACCATCTCATTATACCTAGAAAAATCCAAGTAAGCATGTGTGTTTAAAATTATCTAGAAGTCGAAAAGAAAACCTATCACTGTTGGAAAAACAGAAGTAGTCCATGAGTTTAGGTCCTTTGAAGGCAGCTTTTTTTCTCTGATGAGATGCATACTGTGTTTATAATTACATATGTTGCATCACTGGGTCTCTTCCAGGCCAGAGAGAACTTCAGTTTGACCAGGTCTTGGTGAGAACAGAACACTCACAGTTTTACATAACAGAGGCTTAGAACCTTTTCACAGAGGGACTTCTGGCTTTGTTCATTTCAAACCTTGTTTTTCCTCCACTTTGCAAATACTCTTGGCGTGAGCAGCGTAGCACATATTCCCATGGAGATTATGGCCAGTCCCTCCTGTCCTGACATCAGGTGAGGCGGCATAGTGGCTTGGTGGAAGGAGTGTTCCAGGCAGCTGTTCCTCCACCCGGACAGCTGGCAGTAACTTAACTATCTGTGTAAGTGGTGGAGAACCACACAAACCTGTTTCATTAAATGTATGTAAATGTAAAATGTATGCTTAGTTCAGCTTACTTTTTTTTTGGCTGTGCCGTGCAGCATGCAGGATTTTAGTTCCCTGACGAGGAATCAAACCTGTACCCTGTGCAGTAGAAGCGCGGAGTCCTAACCACTGGACCACCAGGAAATTCCCTCAACTTACTTTTTCAAGGGGCTCAGGCAAATGGGAGGCCTGAAGTTTAAGCACTGATAGCTTTGAGGTAAATTCGAACAAAAGCCTGGGAAGCAATTCCCTTACCCTGCATTTGGTCATCCCCCTCCTTTCTGCCTCAACCTCACACCTTTCCTTCAGAGAGGCAGCCTGAGTTGAGAAAAGAACACTAACTTTTGAGTTTGGACAGTTATCTCTCTTGGTCTCAGTTTTTTCTTTGGTGATGGGGATAATAACTACCGCATAGAGATGTGGCTGTGAGAACTGGGTGGAAAACATAGGGGAAGCATCCAATCCACAGGGGACTGGTTACTTCATCTTCCCTCCTCTCTGGGTTGCAACGAAGAGGCTGGGGAAAGAACGGTGCCAGAACAGAAAAGCCCTTCCCTCACTCTCAAGCCGGGAGGATCGTGCCAGCACCTGTATGGTAGCTACCCTGGCTTCTCCCTCCCTCTGATCCCACCTCCAACACTTTCTGCCCACCCCACCCCCTAACTTGTCCTTCTGAGGATCCCAAAGGAGATAAGGCTGGAAAATCCAGAGAAGGAATGTGAAGCTTGCCGGAGTTAAGCCCTTTTAAAAACAACTGGAGGTGACCTGGTCTCCCTTCCCCCACTCCCCTGGAGCTTGTAAACAGCCCTCAACCACCCTAGCTCTGCAGCCCATCCTTCAGCCCTGAGTATGTCGGAGGAGGCAGTGACTGGCTTTACAACACAAAAGTCAGGTTGGAGTAAGCCCCAGAAAGGTGGGCTGTGGAGAGAGGTTTGGGTGTGGGAAAGTAGCTCAGAACCGAAGTCACCACTTCTTTTTGGTCTAAGAGTTCAGTTTATCAGCACTGGAGAAAAAAACAAAAGGACTTGGTCTTGTGGGAAGGCTTTGTGAGGCTTGGAGCAGGCACAGCTGTGGGGTAAGTCCAATCTTGTCCCTGCAGGTTGGGAGGTATAGGTGCCAAACCAAATTGGGAAAATCATAAAACTCCTAAAAAGCTTTCCAGAACAGTACATACAAACTGGGAAGCATTAAAAGGCAGGTTCCCTAAAGCCAGGTCCATAGATTTCGATTCAGATACTCTAGTAGGGTCTACATTTCATTTTTAATAAACTCTCCCAGGCGATTCGGAGCTGGAGGTCTGAGGCCCACATTTTAAGGAAATGCTCCTGAAACTACATACACATCCTCACGGCTGGAAGTTCTTTCTTTGGTCTAACCAGACTCTCTGCTGCTGTGAAACTTGCTTCGTCTGATCCTGATTGCTTCTCTGCAGACTAAATTCTCATCAGCGTTTGGCTTGGCCCCTCACAAGCACTGGGGCAACGGTTACCATGGTAACCTAGATGGGGTGTAGGGGAAAAACCGTGACCCTGGGCCTGGCTCCTGGAGTGGCTGCCAGCAAGTCAGACCCCCTGGGCCAATGCTAGGACCTTGACGGTTTGGGTCCTAACCCAAGAGTTCAGCCAAAGCTAAGTGAAGAGCGGGGCGCGCCAGGGCGGGACAGTCTTTCAGAGCCAAAGTTCCCGCTCGAGCGCCGGCGGGAACGGTCAGAGGGTGGGGTTCGTGTTCCTAAAGCCACAGCACGCTGCGTCTACCAGCCAGAGCGGATCAGAGCGGAGGGGCGGGGCCGGGGCCGGGAGGGGGCGGGGCCCGGGCCGGAGAATGCCGGCTCTTGGTTACTACGGTAACGCGTCAACACCTAGCGTCAGTGGTGCAGTAGGTGGCGGAGGCGGTGGAGGCGCGGAGTTAGAGAGTGCGGCTGAGATGGTGAGGTCCCGGGTGTGGAGCAGAACCTCGGATGGGGGCCTCATGTGTCCTCAATTGGGTTGGGGTTCTAATCTGGGAAAGTGGGCATCTGGGAGACTGACAGAAGTTGGGTCTGGGGTCAGGAAGGCCCAGGAGCGGGGATGACACCCCTGGAAGAGGCAAGGGAAGTCCTGAGGGGGGTCCAAAAGAGAAATTAGGGGTGGGGTCGATAGCGATTGGAAATGTGATCTGGTGCTGAGCAGAGGAGGTGGAGAGAAGGGCTGTCCCAACCTTCTTCCCCCTCCCATCGGTCTGGGGCCTCCATGGGCTGGGGATTGTGGGATGTGATGTGGGAAAACCATTGGTGAGGAGGCCAGATAACAGGTTATGGTACGCGTTCTGCCTCTGACCAGCAGGGTGACAATGTGTAAGTCACCTAATGTCCTGAGCCTAAGTTTTGTCTTGTTACTGGGGCTCTGGGTCACTCATAGGTACTCAACAAACATTTGCGAATGAATGAATGAATGAATGAATGCAGAGGATACCAGATTTGAAAGTCCCTGGAGAGGGATTGGGACTGTCTAGCAGGCCTGGGGTTCCCCAGGATGGAGAGGACAAGGGTCATGAGGGTTGAAAGGGCAGCAGGCCTGGGAGGAGGTATGAAGGTGATGTCTGGGATCCCATGAGGAGGGTGTGGTCCCTGAGGAATAAGTGAGAGGGGCAGAGGATAGGTGTTGGAGCCTTGGGTTACTGGAAATAACCTTAGAATTTCTGGGTGCACACCCAGTGGCAAAGGAGTCTCTGATGTACCTGTGGACGCACTTCATGTTCAGAGGTCACACTGCTTTTCTGGGACTCAGTGGTTCAAATTCAGGGTCCCCAAGTCAGGATTTCAAGAAGAGCCTTGTTAATTATAAAAGAAACAAATCTCCCACAAAGAGCATTTATGCATTTTACGATGCATATTTATCTCCAGCTTTCCTGGGTGATTTACAGGCCCAGTGCTGTGTGTCTGTCTCTGAGGGCCTAGCGTCACACTTGGCATCTAAGGGCACACAGTAAATGTTATTTCTCTTTTTCTCCTGTTTCAAAAATGTCATATTTCCAAGTCCAAATTAGTCACTGAGTTGCACCTGGGCTAGACTTGTGGGCTTTGGCTCATGCAAATCAGGGACTCCCCACTCAAGGGCCACTCAGGGAGGGGCTTTGGTCTGTTGACTGAGCCCTTCTGAAGTCCCTTGGACAGGACTGGGCATATGAGCACCTTTGAGAAGCAATGGGTCAAGTTAATGATCTCTGCCTTTCTGTGAGACCAAGAGTGTGTGTGTGTGTGTGTGTGTGTGTGTGTGTGTGTATGGGTGTGTGTGTATGGGTGTGTGTGTGTGTGTGTATGGTGCTACTTACTAGCTTTTGAGAGTGTTTGGAGGAGTGGGGAGAGGTGATAGTTGCGGGGAGGGTCACAATTAGGCAGACCTCCAGGATTCTTACAAAAACAATGAATAACATCCCCCAGAAGGAGGGACAGGGCCTCAGTACTGAGTAGGATGTCATCTTCAAATGGTACTCCACAGATGGGCAACCCAGTCTTATTTGAGGAAAGAGGTGACCTGAATGTATCACTCAGTGGAAGGTAAGGTACCTGGTTCATGGGCATCCCCACCTTCTTAGTAACCAAAGTCTAAAGAAAGCAGGAAGAATCAGGCTAAGAGCTCAAAGCCTGAATTTGCCAGCCTGCGGTGAACCTATATGCAAAAGAGACGCTAGGTCCCAGGTGGAGAGGACATCCAGGAAAGGACAAGCCTTTGTCTTTGTTCAGTTGACAGGTGTTACAGTTACGTCATGGAAATTCCACACTGCCCTGTTCCAGCCCCGTTCGAGATCTGTCTTCTTGGATTTGAGCTGAACATCCTGGATCTCGGGACATCTGGCACTGCAGCTTTTTTTTTTTTTTTTGCGGTACGCAGGCCTCTCTCACTGTTGTGGCCTCTCCCGTTGCGGAGCACAGGCTCCGGACGCGCAGGCTCAGCAGCCACGGCTCACGGGCCCAGCCGCTCCGCGGCACATGGGATCTTCTCGGACCGGGGCACGAACCTGTGTCCCCTGCATCGGCAGGTGGACTCTCAAACACTGCGCCACCAGGGAAGCCCGGCACTGCAGCTTTTTAAGGGCTGCACTCTCTGTGTTCAGAGTCAGGGCACCAGGTCCACTGCTTTGTTTTGTAGTCAAATAAAAATAGTTCTCCCCTCCCCCTGCCCCAGTCATAAAGAGAGTTACCTACTCAGTGCAGAACATTATTCAATACAAGAAACACCTAAGATGCTAATACTCACATGAAATTACTGTTAAACATTCTTGTGAACTTTCTTTTAGTAACACATTCTGGATGAATACCCTTCATATGAACATTTTTACTGCTGTACTTCCATGTTTCTTATAATCTGCTTTCTTTAACACTTAATATGGGGACTTCCCTGGTGGTCCAGTGGTTAAGAATCGGTTTTGCAATGCAGGGGTTGCCGGTTCAATCCCTGGTTGGGGAACTAAGATCCCACATGCCGTGGGGCAACTAAGCTCGTGTGCCACAATTAGTGAGCCCGCGTGCCACAAGGAAAGATCCCACATGTGGCAACTAAGACCCAACGCAACCAATAAATAAATATTAAACAACAAAAAGAATTGAAAGCAGGGACTAGAACATATATATAAGCTTAATATGTTAGGGAGATCATCCTGTATCTATAATGGAGTGAAAATCATCTTCTGAATGACCAGTTAATCTTTCTGCATCAGTCTCTCCCAGAGCCCCCAGCAATGGCTGAATTCTTGTAAACCTGGGATGGAATGGTATTTGAAGAGACAGGGAGTCAGCTAGGTCACCAAAAGGAAAATATCAAGGCAGAGCTGGCATCTTTTTCTGTCCCAGTCCTCGTCTTTGCCGATCATCCTTGTCTCCTCAGCGGTCTTTCCTTACCTTCAAGAGCTGCCTTGGGAATTCCTTGGTGGTGCAGTGGTTGAGAATCTGCCTGCCAATGCAGGGGACACGGTTTTGAGCCCCGGTCTGGGAAGATCCCACATGCTGTGGAGCAACTAAGCCCGTGTGCCGCAACTACTGAGCCTGTGCTCTAGAGCCGCGAGCCACAACTACTGAGCCCGTGTGCCACAACTACTGAAGCCCGCGTGCCTAGAGCCCGTGCTCTGCAGCAAGAGAAGCCATTGCAATGAGAAGCCCGCACACTGCAAGAAAGAGTAGCCCCTGCTCGCCACAACTAGAGAAAGCCTGCGTGCAGCAGTGAAGACCCAGTGCAGCCAAAAATAAATTAAAAAAATAAATAAATAAAATAAACCTGCCTTCCCCCAGGGAAGACTAGCCGGCTTCTCTCTAGGTACGGCTCAGCTTCTTGGGGATATTTATTTGGTCATGCAAGAAATAAAACCAGCCCTTCACCTCCTGAAAGAACCTCTTGGCTATTGCCTCTAGCCCAGAGGGATCTAACTTCCCATTTTTACTTGGTTCTTCATTTTTTTCTAGTACTTTTACACAGTGACCTCCTTAATCCTTCTTGTTGCTTTTGGCAAAACTGGTTATTCTAACCCTGGTGTAAGGCTTGTGGCTTCAAAGTCAGCATTTCCCCAATAAGGTTTTTCAGCCACCCAACCCCAGAGCTCAAGGCTTCCTTCTGCTCTGCCCAGTGGCCGCTTTACTGTGGTCGTTATCTGTTTTCCTTCCTATGTTCTGACTTCGAGGCTCAGGCAGTCGAGTATCTCTTGTGCGACTTCCTTTTGATCTGGGTATCAAGAGCATAGGAGAGAAGCGATGCAGTCCCAGCCCTGGAGGAACCTACAGTCTGGTGGACACCCAAGGCCAAGGGAAAAGCTTGTAGGAGCCCTTGAAAAGAAACAGGAAAACAAATGCAAAACAACAATAATGCTTTCCACCTGTGCTCCGAAGCCCTTTCTCATACATTATTTTCCACAGTGCAGAGCACATCCGTGATATGGAAAATGTGGAGTGGTGGCATACTCGGGAAAGGCTTCCATCTCAATCTGGTCTGCAGCCCCCAAGAGGTCGTCTTGTTTGACTTCATTCATTCATTCTTCCTCAAATACATATCGAGCTCCTACTACGTGCCAGGCACCTCTCCCCTTAGTTGTCTACAGAATTCACACCATCTCTCATGTTCCATTGCCCTCCATCTTTTCTGCTTATTCCCAATGCTCTGCCTCAATCCCACCTATAGTGGTTTCTATTCATTTCCTCTTATTCTATTTTTGGTGGAAAGGGGAGCTGTTGCTCCCCAGTTACCATATAATAACCCTTCAGAGTCTGTTATTAGGCATCTTTGGGGCTGCTGTATTTACCTTTTAATAAAGCCGAGTTTCTCTGCTCTACTATATGGGAGCTGACCGAGGCTGTAAAGGGAGGCGCCCTCTGTAGGCCTCTTGCTGGCTGTGCCAGGCTGGGAGGGAAAGGGTGCACACAGCAGTGCTCGTTGTATGGAACAGAGCCAGCTGGAGGATAATTGCCCGATTTAGTGTGAAAACCTGATTCAGGTGGAACAGGTGCTGCCGGGGTGGGAGGGTGTCTGTGTGGTCACGGCAGATCAGAGAGAACTTTCAAAACACACTGTCCAGTGTTTAGTGACCTGGAATGCATCTCCCTGTCCACCGTGTCCTCTTGACAGCTGCTCATTCCCAGGCTTGGTAGACCTGACCTGTCCAGTCCACTCCCCCTGGGTGTCCCAGATCAGAGAACTGCGGGAGATGTGGGCTCCTCCAGAGTGAGATTTGAGTCAGCTTTAGATTAAGCCTGGAGTTGTCCGGCAGTCCTCACAGAAACTGCGTCCTGGAGATAGACTTCTCCTCTTGGGTGTGAGCTGAAGCTGGACTGACCTTGGGGAAAGGAGGTTGCATCAGTCAGGGTTTTTGGTTATAAGCAACAGAGCCAGAACTCGAATTTAAGGAGAAGGGAATGTATGGAGAGGATTTTGGAGCACGCACAGACTTCACACCAACGCTGGGCAAGTAGGCTTGGAAAATAAGAACAAAGGAGGCACTGCAGCCAGAACCTAGGCCTAAATCACAATCCAGAAATGGTCTGGCAAAGACCCTCGATGTACTGTTGCACCTCCAGCACCGGCAGCTTTATTGTGGGCAGTTGCCATTGGTACCCTTATCAGCATTGCCCCAGACACGGGGTGTGGCTGCCTCTGTCAGAAGGGGTTTCCATGTTCTCCTTCTTGCATCACTAGTTCCCTATTTATTGTCAGGCTTGGGGCATCTGATGGCTCAGCCTAGGGGTCCTTTGCCCAGGCTTGGAAGACAAACATCTGGTGTTTTCAGCTTCTACATTCAGGGATGATCCTTGTCACTCTCACCTCATGAGATGGGGAACTCCCCCAATCTAGAAAGTACTGGATGGTTAAAAGCTGACTAATGCACATTAAAGGGGTCCTGGGAGTGAAAGAGCATCATGGTGGATGCTCTGAACCGGTCTGCCTAACTGTAGCTGGCAGCTGTTACAAAACTGAAGTTTATCAGGCACCAACCACCCGCCAGCAGTGGGCGAAGTGCTTTTCCATCCTGAGTGCCCTCAGGTCCCCACCACAACTTTGTGAGATGGTGGGGACATGAAGGAGGGCAAATAGTAGTGTCAGTTATGAAGGGGGTTTGGCACTCGGGCTGAGGAGTTTGGAGGCGAAGAGGACACTGCACATATCTGGGCAGGAAAGCCCACGTGGCCTCACAAGACTGTGCTTGTGGAAAACTAGAACCGAGCTGACACTGAGGTCATCCTCCTGCCGTCCTGTGTCCTTTCTCCTTCCTTCTCTGCCGCACGGCGTCTTGGCCGTCTTTAGCTGGGGAGCCTCAGGAGTCCTTCTCACTGAGCTGGTGTGCCCGCCTCTGCTCCTGTGGGGTGTCCCCTACGTTTCAGGGCTTACCCAGGGGCTTTCCCACATGCCCATCCAACGTCCCCCCAGCACGGGCTGGCGAAGTGTCTACCTTGCCTGGGGTCCAGATGGCACTCAGTACTGATGACCCCAACTCTCTGCCTCTCCCTGCAGCCGTTAAGCACAGCCGGCGTCCTGAGCTCCTCCTCTACCACTTCCAACAGGTTAAGGAATAGGCCTTGCTATCGGACCAAAGCCCTGAACTCCGAGGTGGATGAGAGCCTCTTCGGAGCTATCAAGGTAACCCTCACCCAGCCCCTCCAGGGAGCGGCCACTTGGAGGCAGTGACCCAAACTAGCATTGCTCAGGACAAAGCTAGCTCTGGGCAGGCCACCCCCTCCCAGGTAATTCTCAGACTGAAGACCGGGAGGGGTTCTGAGGCTCGAGTGCACGAGCTCGGACGCCTAGTGGAGCCCAAGCAAACAGGGCACCTGGCTTCCTCCACCATGAAATCCTTAGGTCTTCACAGCATTTAAAAATCTGTTATAACGTTGAAGGGAGTCTCAGCTGCAGAGCACTCAACATTCGCTCTTTGCTCAGTGAGCGCCCTGTGATGGAAATGTTTGAGGGCCACTGGCCCAAGCTTGCAGATACAGACCAACATAATTCCCCCTCCATCGGAGAACAGCATCAGAGTGAAAAAACACAAAATCAGCCTTCTTTCCCGGTTGCTCAGCTAAAACAGTTACTTTCGGCTTCCCTGGTGGCGCAGTGGTTGGGGGTCCGCCTGCTGATGCAGGGGACATGGGTTCGTGCCCCGGTCCGGGAGGATCCCACATGCCGCGGAACGGCTGGGCCCGTGAGCCACAGCCGCTGAGCCTGCGCATCCGGAGCCTGTGCTCCGCAACGGGAGAGGCCACAACAGTGAGGGGCCCGCGTACCGCAAAAAAAAAAAAAAAAAAAAATACAGTTACTTTGCTTTGGGAAACAGGCAGGTGTTTGTTTGCAAATGTCATCCCATCTAAGAGGCTGACGACTAGAGAAGGACAGCCAGAGTGTAACTTGGAATAACCTTGGTACACGTGATGTTCAGACGGTAAGAAGGAAGAGAGGCAAGGAGAGAAAGAGGATGAGACATGGAGAGAAGGGTGGTGAGAGATTGAGAGAGGAGAGGGACGCTGCCTGTATGTTATCTATGAAAGTTGTTAGAGTAAATGCTAAGAGCTCTCAACACAAGGAAAATGGTTTTCTCTATTTCTTTAATTTTGCATCTATATGAGATGGTGGGTGTTCCCTAAACTTATGGTGATAATCACTTCATGATGGATGTAAATCAGATCAATATGCTGTACACATATACAGTGCTGTATGTCAACTATGTCTCAAGAAAACTGGAAGAAAAAAAGAAAAAGAAAAAGAAGCAGAGAAAAGCGAAAAAGAAGAAAGATACCAGTGGTGGTGTGAATCCTAGTGTGAATAGCTCTGGCTGCAGGCACACTGGGGAGACGAGAGTTGATGTCTACCCCTGCCCCTCACTCTCCTCACTGCGGACAAGAAAGGACTTTCCAGAGTGTTCCAGATGGGCATCTTTATCCATTTAGAAGATGCCCACTCTGTAGCAGTTTCCTATGGACAAGGGAAAGGATCAAAGCAATGCAATTTCACTTGCAGACATGTCGTTTATTTGTTTTGAGTCCATGGGGAGTCTTCTAGTTAAAGATAGATATCTTCTAGTGAAGATAGATTTGGAAATGGCCGAGTTCTCCAAACAGAGTCTTGCTGACTTTCAAGAGTGTGCAGGCAAAGTAATGCCTATTCCTGGCCTGTTCTTTGGCCTTTTTGCTGGGTGAGAGTCCCGGAAGTCTCCCAGCCGGCAGTAGGGGGCAGAAGTGGCCTGTGGCCTGACTGAGTTGTGCCACTTGGAAGCAGAGATGGGCACCAGGTGGCAGCAGCACTCCAGGGACGGGTGTGCAAAGCGGGATTCTCCAGACAGGAAAGACCTCCACCGAAGCCATGTGCCTGCCTCTACTCAGGACCACAGATACTGCGTTCATGACAAATGAAATTCTCTCCTGTGTTCAAAATTTCCTGAAAAGTGATTTCATTTTCTTATTATGTTACTCCTTCATGGTCAGAGCATTTTTTAAAAAACCTCATATATCTAATTTGTATTCGCCTTGCTGAATTCTAACTCACTGACTCCCTCACCCCATTAGATTTAAGGGCAGGTCTCCACCAGGGCCATTTAGCTATTTCTAACTTCCTCCATATGGCTTTTTTGGGGGATGAAAGTAAATGAATCATTAGAAAGGATTAAAAATAACAAATATCATAGATTGGATGAGTCCATAACAAATTGTATGCTTGAAACCCACAGTGTGGTCAGGAGAGCTAATTATTTTTTTTTTTCGTAAACCACGGAGGGAGGAGAACTTAGAGACCCCAAATTTTCATTCCTGATGGTTTTAGATTAGGAATGGACGTACGCTAGCAACCCTCCCCCCACGCCCCCATCCCTCTGGGAGTATCTGTACAAGGTATAAAGAAGGCTTGCTCTCAGAAGAGTTGGTCGGTACAGAGCACATCTGGCCATGTTCAAGGGCAGAGTACCCTGCTGCTCTCAGTGCCCTGGCTACTCTTGGTGGTCCTGCAGTCTGGGCCCCAGCCAGCCTCCCCTGCCACTGGATGGGGTAGAAGCCCCAGGAGAGGGGAAGGCTGCACTTGAAGTTAGGGCTGACCAGCAGGAAGTGTGGTGACCAGCTTTTAAACTGTCCTTCCTGACACCACAGCCTCTGACCCAGAGCGACAGCCCCATCGTGCTGCTCCGAGATAAGCATGCCATTCGGAAAACTCTCACTGCCCTGGGCTTGGACCACAAGCCAGAGACCGTCCAGCTCATCACCCGGGACATGGTCCGGGAGCTCATGTGAGTACCTAGCGCACAGAGCCTTTCCGCTGAGGACCTCTGCGTAGAGATGGGGAAACCCACCTGGTCTCATTCTGTCATTGCGGACCCCACCTCTTTCCTATTCATTTCCCCCCATTTTGTTTCTTGGTTCTCCTTTTTTCTCCATTTTGGTTTCTTTTGTTTCTCCCCACCTTGTATCTATTACTGCCATTGCCCTTGATTCCCAGCTTCTTTCTCTTCCCTTTCTTCTGGCTGCCGTGGGTCCTATGGGGCTGGTAGAGGGGAGGTGCTTAGGGGTCCTCTCTGAGCCCCCATTAGTGCACTTTCCCATTGGTAAAGGGAAATGTCCAGATGAGTCACTTCCTTTTGGCTGCATCAAGAATAGGAAGCAAAGGGAAACTGACCAGATGCCTAATTAGCCCCTTGGCTTCTTCCCAGGCTCTGAGGCCAGAAGAGGAAATTCCCAAGGGCTCTTGGGTTCCTTTGGGATTAGCTCAGCATGACTTCCTGACTGGAGCAGCCCCCTTGCTGGGGCCCCTCCTGTGGGGTTTAGGCCCAGCTCAGCCATGTGAAATGAGCCAACACCATCACTCAGTGGTTTAGCTCTTGTGCTAGTGCTTCATTCTCCAAACCATTCTTCCTACTCTGGCTCCACTCACTAAAAACTTGAATTCCCAGAAAATGCAGCCTGTGTCACAAGCTGGGGAGGCACGGCTGGGACACAGCTCCAGGAGCACTGTCTGGTCAGCTCTGGCATGAAATGGCCAGATGTGGTAGCAGCCCTGCAGGTACTCCTGGGGCCCAAGAAATGTCTCCTTCTTGGACTGGTCCAGTCCTAAAAAACACGTTGGAGGTGAAGTTGCTGGTGACTTGTCAGGGCTGCTGAGAGCAACGTGAGATGCTGTCTCAGATTTAGATCATTTTTTGTTATTCCAGATCCCAGATGTTTGGGGCCACGCCACCCAGTGAACCACAAGATCTTAGCCAAGCCTCAAGTCCACTCGCTCATTCGTCCACCTCCTGGACACCTCCCCTACACCAGTTTTTTTTTTTTTTTTGCGGTATGCGGGCCTCCCACTGTTGTGGCTTCTCCCGTTGCGGAGCACGGGCTCCGGACGCGCAAGCTCAGCGGCCATGGCTTACCGGCCCAGCCGCTCCGCGGCATGTGGGATCTTCCCAGACCGGGGCACGAACCCGCGTCTCCTGCATCGGCAGGCGGACACTCAACCACTGCGCCACCAGGGAAGCCCCCCTGCACCAGTTTTATTGGAGGAAGTTTAACTTCCTGCCTCCTAGCCATGTACCTGTTAAATCGCCTCACCCAGAAGCATCTTTATCCCCACCCCTCTGCTCCATCTTTAATGTGTGTCATTTGTTTGTAATCTTTATAATTATCTATTGGTTTGTTGAATGTGCTGGGCAGTTAGAAATGTCTATAGACATGTCTCTGACTATTGTTGATCAGAGAGTTTAATTAATATTTAGGGTTCAAAGCTTCTCTCTGGGCTGGATGCACAGGGATGCTTTTGTTTCTCACTGGCATCCACTTCATCCTTGTCTGGCATCCCCTTGCTCTTTTTATGTCATCCTTGAGGAATCATCTATTTTAAAAGTTCAATTCAACAACTTTATTATGAGTCCTCAGTCTGTGCCCAGCACTGTGCCAGCCTCTGGACTGCCTGTGGGGTTAAGACAGAGTCCGTATCCTGGAGGAGCTTGTGATCCAGCAAGGGAAACAGAAGTTGCCCACAACACTGGCAGGGAGAGCAGAGGAAAGGAGGTGGTCTATGTATGTATACATGGGGGAGGGTCATACACGGCGATGCAGAGAAGGTAGCATATGAACTGGACCTTTTAGCAAAAGTCCTTAAACTGTCCCTTCTTTAGCCCATGACGCTACTCCACCCTTGCCTGGGACCGCTTTTCCCCAGTGGACCCGTTGCGCAGTTGGCTGTCTCTCCTGCCCTTGCCCGAGTCCCTGCAGGCGGGGGGGCAGTGATGAGGGGCGGGGAGGAGAGCCGAGCGGCCTGCAGTGTGGTGCTGAGAGCTTGCCCTTCCCTCCCCTCGCCTCCCTAATTTTGTTCAATCCTTGTGTCAGCATCCCCACCAAGGACCCCTCCGGGGAGTCCCTTATCATGAGCCCTGAGGAGTTTGAGCGGATCAAATGGGCATCCCACGTCCTGACTAGAGAAGAACTCAAGGCCAGGGAGCAGGCCTTCAAGGAGGAGAAGGAAGCCATTGTGGTAGCTACCCCCGTCCCCCATCTATGCAGAGGGGGGTTGAAGAGAAGGGCTGGGGAGAGGCCAGCTTCCCACAAGACTGGGAGCTCTAGTTAGGGGACCCTGAAATGGGGCGTGAACGTGCTAAAGAGGACATGTTGTAGAATTAAGAGTGGGTGTGGGGAGGAACCGCAGGGTGGCGGGAAGGGTGAGGAAGCCAGGCTGAGAAACCCCTGGGCTCTGACAGTGCGGTGGGGTGAGGCGAAACTCATCTGGGGTCAACCGTGGCAGCCGGGCTAGTGCCCAGGGCACAGAGCACAGGCAGTAACCCCCCACTAATCCCGACGTGGCTCCCATAGGACGCAGTGACCACACGCAAGAAGATCATGAAACAGAAGGAAATGGTTTGGAGGACCAGCAAGAAGCTCAACAATCTGGAGGAGGTGGCCAAGGACAGGGCCCAGAACCTCCTTCAGAGAGCCAGGCAGCTGCGGATGGAGCAGGTAGAGGAGCTGAAGGACATGAGCAAGGTGAGCTCTCCGTTCTCCCTCCCTCCTCCTATCTCTCTTTCTCTCTCTTTATTTTGTTTTTTTAATTTAATTAATTTATTTTTGGCTGCATTGGGTCTTCGTTGCTGTGTGCAGGCTTTTCTCTAGTTGCGGTGCTTGGGCTTCTCATTGCGGTGTCTCCTCTTGTTGCAGAGCACGGGCTCTAGCCGCCCAGGCTTCAGCAGTTGTGGCTCACGGGCTCTGGAGCACAGGCTCAGTAGTTGTGGCGCATGGGCTTAGTTGCTCCATGGCATGTGGGATCTTCCCAGATCAGGGCTCGAGCCCGTGTCCCCTGCATTGACAGGTAGATTCTTAACCACTGTGCCCCACCAGGGAAGTTCTATCAAGCTTCCTTTTTTTTTTTTTTTTTTCCCCTTTGGCCGTGCCACACAGCTTGCGAGATCTTAGTTCCCTGACCAGGGATCAAATCCATGCCCCCTGCAGTGGAAGCACAGAGTCTTAACCACTGGACCGCCAGGGAAGTCCTCCCTCCTCTTATCTCTTATTCACACACCTGACAGCATGAGCTCCAGCTGGAGACAGGGTGCAGGGGTGAAAGGTCAGGGTCTGGCCTTGGCAGGGGAATGGGGTGGAGAGCTGCACTTGCCACGTGCCTGCTGTGTGACCTTCGGCAAGTCACTTGCCCTCCCTGAGCCTCACTTCGGTTGTAAAATGAGGGTGGTGAAACTACTTAGCAGAATTATTGGCAGGATTAAATATGCTAATATATGGGAGAGGCTTTGCGAACTGTGGGTCGATAAATGCATGTGAGGATGTTACTTGTATCTCTATCCTGCTAGTTCAATTCTGGCCACATATGGTGGTCCCAGGCAATTGGGTTCTTTTTGTCGTGTTCAAAGTGCTTCCCTTAGCTGAGAGCATAAAGACCAGAGGCTCATTTGGAATTCTATTGTGTAACTCAGTTGCATGTGGTTCACTTCCTGGCCAAATGAAAAATGCTGACTCCCCAGCCCCTTCATCTACAGTTTCTGTCTCTCAGGTAAATCTTCTCTACTTCCTTTTATTTTCCAAAGCTTTTACTCCATAGTTCCTATTGATGGCTCATGGTTTTTCATTCCGTTATGTGTCATGTTGGGCTCTTCTAGTTTAAAAATCTAGTGGCTTGGCCTCTGCAAGAATGTTTGTTTCCCCGAAGTGTAGAACAGCGGGTCTTCACTTGGGGTTCATGGGTCTCTAAGGGGGGACCATGAACTTCTGAAGTTTTATGGAAATTTTGTGTGTACAGATGCAAATGAATTTTATGGAGGAGAAAGCCCATAGCTTTCATCATATTCCCAAAGCGTGATCCATGTCCCCCCAAACACTAAGATCCAATACCCTGAAAGACGCTATTGTTTTGTTTTGTTTTTTTTTTTTTGCGGTATGCGGGCCTCTCACTGTCGTGGCCTCTCCCGTTGCGGAGCACAGGCTCCGGACGCGCAGGCTCAGCGGCCATGGCTTACGGGCCCAGCCGCTCTGCGGCCTGTGGGATCCTCCCGGACTGGGGCACGAACCCATGTCCCCTGCATCGGCAGGCAGACTCTCAACCACTGCGCCACCAGGGAAGCCCCGACACTATTGCTTTTCTGGGCTTGTGAGCACACTCAATAGGATTCTGCTCCCATTTCTCCCCGCTCGCACTTCCATATCCCCGTGATGCATTCCCCCCCCATCCTTACTCCCAGACCTAGTACCACAACTTTATTTCCACTCCCCAGATCATCCTCAATGCTAAGTGCCATGCCATCCGGGATGCCCAAATTCTGGAGAAGCAGCTGATCCAAAAAGAGCTGGATGCAGAGGAGAAACGGTTGGATCAGATGATGGAGGTGGAGCGGCAGAAATCCGTTCAGAGGCAGGAGGAGCTGCACAGAAAGAGGCGGGAAGAGAGCATCCGGTAAAGAGATGGCTTTGGCACCTTCCTCTCTTAGTCATTTCCATGTGTCTTTAGGTTCATATAGCCTTGCAAAGGGGGAAGACATGAGAAATGGTCATTATCCTCCTCTGTTATTATCTCAAAACCTTTATGGAGTGATTCAGAGAAGCACAGAACTTCTTAAAACTTATTTCCAAGATCACAACAGGTGCTTCATAATCTGGCCCCAATTCAGCCTCATTTTGCACCATTTTCTGCCATCCATTCTATGAGGCTTTCCTTCATTTCCCCCAACATGCCAGGTCTTGACAAAAGCTCATGACTTTTGTTGTTCCCTCTCCTTTGAATACTCTTCTCTTTCCTTTCCCCCCGAAAAACGCGCTCTCATCTTTTAGTATGTAGCTTTGCCGTCTCCTCCCCTGAGAAACCTCCCTCACTTCACCTGGCAGGCTTTAGGGCTCCCTTCTCTGGGTCCCGCCACATCCTCTTTATACTCTGGCACACCCCTCCTTGCACTGTGGTTCCCTGACCCTCACCAGGCTGTATGTTCACTGAGGACAGGATCCCTGTCTTATTCATTTCTGTAGCTTCTGGACCTACCAGAGTGCTTGGACTGTAGTAGGTGCTTAATACGTGTTAGAATGAATAAATTCAGTCCCCTTCATTTTGCAGGAAAGGACAAGTCCCAACGCAGGTAAATTATAGAATCATAGTATCCTGGATTTAGAACGCCAACTATATAATTGAAGAATTACCTCTATAAATAATAGTCCTTGTAAAAAAAATAGTCATTGCACCACACTGAATGGCAGTTCTTTCTCCCCATCTGTATTCTGTTCTCATGTACCATTCATCTTTGTACTTCTAGTAGGTACCTGGCTCACTATAGCAGGCTCCCAATAAAAGTTTATTTCATGGCCAAGTGGCTCTTCATTTTTTGCATAAACAGTTCCACTGAAAGGAAAATCCCTGCCTTTTCAGCAGCTCTAATGATTTGACCTGGTCCTTATATTGAGTCTAAACCTGCTTCCATGTAACTCTTTTACTCATTGCTATAGTGTATTTCATCTGGAGTCATTCAAGAGCTCTATCTTTATTTATTTATTTATTTATTTATTTATTTATTTATTTATTTATTTGCGGTACGTGGGCCTCTCACTGTTGTGGCCTCTCCCGTTGCGGAGCACAGGCTCTGGATGCGCAGGCTCAGCGGCCATGGCTCACGGGGCCAGCTGCTCTGCGGCATGTGGGATCTTCCCGGACCCGGGCAGAAAGAGGGCAGGAAGGCTGGGAGAGTGGGAGAAGACACAGATTACGATAAGAATCTACGGGAAGGAGTACGAGATTGACATTCAGATAGAGCTCTTGGGATTCCCTGGTGGCGCAGTGGTTAAGAATCCTCCTGCCAATGCAGGGGACACGGGTTCGAGCCCTGGTCCGGAAAGATCCCACATGCCGCGGAGCAACTAAGCCCACGAGCCACAACTACTGAGCCCGCGAGCCACAACTACTGAAGCCCGCGTGCCTAGAGCCCGTGCTCTGCAACAAGAGAAAAGTACAATCTATGAAAGAAAAAAAATCAATAAAGTAGACTGCATGAAATTAAAAAAAAAAAAAAAGAACGGTGAGCCCCAGAGCCAGGAGTTCAGACGGGAGAGGACCAACCTGCCAGGACCCTCTGGGGAAGGACTTTGGTCTGGGTTCGTGAAGCATAGCCATGTTTAGGGGGCACTTGTCACATTGTTCCTACGATGCCTCCCATCTTGGGGGTTATTTGGGTGGAGGTTAGAACAGAGAGGCACAGACCCTTGGTTTCTAAGACACCGTGGCACTGTTTCTTCCCAGAGGAAGACGGCACATTGTGGAACAGATGGAAAAGAAGCAGGAGGAGCGATCGCTGCTTGCCGAGCAGCAGCAACAGGATAAGGAGCAGATGCGGGCGTATATGGAGCAGCTCCAAGAGGAGGATCTAAGGGTAACAGGGCTGCACAGATAATGCCAAGTTCCACCAGCAACAGCAAAAAAGCCCTCCAACACTGTGGGGCTTGAGTGTGTGGGCTGATGTGCCGTCAGGCACACGCTCATTTCACATCGTCGTCACCATCAATTTTTAATTGCCTTATGAAACACTTGTTTGGCTGTGGAGTCATGCTGGGGGAGGAGCAGTGATTTGGATACCGTCCCTGCCTTACTGGAACTTGGGGTCCAGGACTGACATATCCGTGTGAATGGACACATGAAGGAAAGATATGGCTACATGCTTTGCACAGATAAACATAGGGATGTTTTATTGTCTTCGCTCAATTATCTAGGGATATCATAGACTTTGTAGGTGAACAGTAGCAGTGTCTTAGTTCTAGACTCGCTGCTGTTGCCTCATCCAAAGTACATTGCATCTCAGTGTCATTAATTGTGTTGAGGAGTCAAACTCTTTTTTCCTGTTAGCCTAAATAAAATTAGTAAGCGTATCCATTGCAGAAGTAATGATGACACATCTGTTCAGACCAGGTAGACTTAAACAAATCTTCTTCTATTGGCCTCATCTGATCTGTTGCAGTATACAAAGGCCCCTGGCATAGTGAGGTACATGGCAAGCATTTGGGGCATTTATTCTTTTTTCCCCTCAATTTTTCACTTTAAAAAAATTTTATACACACAGACAAGTTGAAAGAACTGTACCACACCCATCAATGCTTCACCTAGATTTAGTGGTTGTTAATCTGCCTGAGTTGCTTGTCTCTTTTAGATGTATATACATATTTTGATATTGTTAAACTATTTGAAAGTAAGTTGCCAGCATCTTGACACTTTGCTGCTGAATGCTTCAGCCTGTATCTCTGAAGAAGGACATTTGCTTACAAGTCAACAGCACCATTATCAACAAAATTAGAATCCAATGATTTTATAATATCATTTCATATTTACTCTACACTCAAATTTATTTAGTTGTTACAAAAATATATTTTCTTTCGTCCAAACCAGGATTCAATCAAGGTTCACACATTGCATTCACTAAGTCTTTTAAGTCTATTTTGATCTAGAAGAGTTCCCTCACTCATTCATTCATTCATTCATTTTCATAGCACTGATACTTTGAAGCATCCAGGACATTTGACTTGAAGAATGTCCCACATTCTGATTTGTCTGATTATTTCCTCATGGTGCCATTTAACTTGTGGAACACATATTCTTTTATTGTTCTCCTCCTTCCCCATGTTTATGGGTGATTGAGTTGTCATCTCCCAGTGAATTTGATGGTGAGGAGTGACAGGGGGCCCTTGAAGGATCTCATGGGGGGCCTTATAATTATGAGGGCTTCTCAAGCACTTGCAGTATGAGGGTCTGTGTGAGGGCTGGGAGGCTGATAACCAGATGGTCAGGGAAGATGAGGGGCAGGCAGCCTTGTGAACTGCTTGAGAAGGGGAGCAACAGGGCCATGAAGACAGACAAGACCTGGCCAAGCTCCTGGCTCAGGAGAGAGAGGGAAAGGGACAGGAAGGACAGGTCTGGGGTAGATACGCAGGAGACTGGAAAATCCAAATTGACTGTGGGGAATGGGCATTCGTGGGTTCATTGAGAAAATTCCAGGTGTCACTGAGTCAACACAATTACTCCAGTGTTAGGTCATTGTCCTTTTCCCGTCCTTCTAGGCACTCCCTGAGTCTCCAGGAAGTATCATTGGGCAGAGGTAGAAACCTCTGCCTCCCCAGCCTAGAACTGCATCATCTCCTGGTGATGCAAGGGCAGCTTTCCCCACCTTGCTAGCAAGATGGAGAGAATAAGGGAGTTTTCTGGGGTTGCTTCATGATGGCTTCAAAGATGAGAAGCAGGGGAAGTCCTTTGGTTTCTTGGAAATGAAATGAACCCACAAAAACAACAAACCAAAAAGTAAATAAATAGGCAAAGAAGTAAGTAAATATATGATTATATGTATGTCATAGATCAGAAGTCAGCAGCTTTTCTAGCTTTGAGGGTCAGTGGGATTAAATACTGCCTGGGGTACCAATGGCACGTGTAAAACTGATGGGGAGAAGGTAGGAAGGAAAGGAAGAAAGGGAAAAGGGGAAAAAAGAGTGTGGGAGTTGGAGTGTCAGGAGGGGAACTGTGGCGTGAGCAAGGAGGCAGGTGCTTGGAGGGTGAGGGGACGCTGGCGGCCGTGACTCAGGCACCACGTGGACCTGGGGGAGGCACACAGCACTGTGCTGGTCTGGTTCAGGAGGCTTCCTGGAGGAAAGAGCCCTGAACTGGGCAGTGAGCCAAGCTGGGGGAGGGTCAGCAGTGTTGCCTGGGATGCGTCAGGGCAGAAGCTGGGCTGAGGAGGAACTGGGAGGCCAGGTAGCGGTTAGTCTTTGAAGAAATGGAAGGAGCGGGAAGCAGTGTGGGAGGTGGAGTGAGTTGATGGGTAGGAGAGTTTGAAGCAAGGAGTCCAAGTTTGAGACGGTAGGGAGGCCACTGCCCAAGGTCCCAGTGCCCCTCCACATTGGGACCTGAGGATGTGCTCAGAAGTGGTCTGATCATTGGGAGCTTTCAAAGGCTCAGGCTCATTCCTTAGAAGGGATCTTGTCACTCAGGGTGATTGGGACTCTGATGTCCATCACTCATTGTTTTTCTCTCTGAGGTTTTTTCTCTATCTCACTTGCCACTCACCTTGGCCCCCTCTTCCCTGCCTCATTATTGAGTATTTGCTGTTTCCCTCCCAGTATTGGGAAAGAGAAGAAGTGTTACACATGGTCCCTGTCCTCTGGCTGGGACAGAATGAACACACAGGAAGCGAATGGGATCCTCACGGCAACGTATGATCAAGTCCGAGGAGGTGTGGCACCATCTTAAGTGCAAAGGGAATTCAGAAATGCAGAGAGAATGAAAACTTGGGGCAATCAAGTAAGAGCTCCACAGAAGATTGGAACTTTAGTTTAGACAGACCAGGTTCCAAAATTCTGACTCTGGAGTTCATTAGCTGTATGGCCCTGGGCGAGTTGCTTAAACTCTGAGCCTCAGTTTTTCCACCTGTACAAGAAAGATAACAAGGACTACCTTTCAGGGTTTTTGGGGTACATTTAGGTGCTAGAGGTAGGTTATATAAAGTGTCTTATGAATAAAAAGTACTCAATTAGTGCAATACTCTATTTTTTTTTAACATCTTTATTGGGGTATAATTGCTTTACAGTGGTGTGTTAGTTTCTGCCCCATAACAAAGTGAATCAGTTATACATATACATATGTTCCCATATCTCTTCCCTCTTGCATCTCCCTCCCTCCCAAATACTCTATTTTATCTATTTTAATCATCACTATTGAACAGAGACCAAAAGTTTGGGTTTGAATAGGGGAAGGAAATTGAAGGCAGGAGGAAAGCATAATGAACAAAGGATAGGATTTTGCCTGACATGGGGGAGACACTGAGTAGAATTTTAAGAGCCTCCACTTCCTGAGAGTTCATAGAGATCCCCAGTGTCAGGGGCTGCTGCAAAGTCAAGGTGAATGAAGACTGCAAAGGGCCATTTGGCTGGAAGAGGTCATTGATGACCCTTGAAAGAACAGCTTTAATCAAGGGCAGTAACTGGAGCTAGACTTCAGAGTGTGCATCTCTCTCCCTGCCTCCATCTGTGTCTCTCCATCCCGAGAGGCCAGTATCTTTTGATCTTTCCCCTTCTACTCTGATGCTCTCTCCCTTCGGTGGCAGGACTTGGAACGAAGACACCAGCAAAAGCTGAAGATGCAGGCTGAGATCAAACGCATCAATGACGAAAACCAGAGGCAGAAAGCAGAGCTGCTGGCTCAGGAGAAGCTGGCAGACCAGATGGTGATGGAATTTACCAAGAAGAAGATGGTAGGGACCTGCTTACCGGTGCCTGGGACTTCTGAGCGGGAATGGGGTGTCTGTCTCAGGGATATGGAGGCATGAGAACTAAGCTAAGGCAACAGAAGGTAGTTACGTCATCATCCTAAAATCCATGTCCTTAGTTCAAGGGCCTGGCTTCTTTTTCTCTTCAACTTGGCCAGTCCCCTTGTTCATTACCAGAGAGTAGCCTGGAAAGGACACCCCAATTAGGGTATTATTGTCCTTGTTAACACCTTTGATTAGAAGTTGGGGTGAGGGTCAGGTGCAGGCAGGGAAGAAAATGAAAACTATTGGTGAAAGTAAAGTTTTCGTGGATTCCTCATGACCTGGATAATTATATCTTCAGTAATCAATCATGGGTCAGCTGCCCCATAAACTTCTTGTGAAAATTCCTATATTGGGCATCCATCCTATACTGGATGCTAGGCTCAGAAAATAGAGCCTTCAACCACCACCCCCTGTAGTACTTATAAGAACAAATGCACCATGGAACAGGGAGCAATACCCTTGAACAGTTATAGGGAGATGCAGCTCATGAATGTGTGGAGTCATTCTGGGGCAAGGATGAGTAATGGCATGATTGGGGTCTGTGAGGAATGGAGGGCAAAAGAAAGCTTTTAGGCACGGTTTGGATGGAGTGAGCATGGATTTCTATAAGAAGAGAAGGAAAGACTTGAGCTGGCAGGAAAGTTATTCAACTCCTCATGCGTGGGTCCTGCCTTCCCTACCAGCTTTGAGGTTCCATGATGATACCATACTTCTCTATGGTAGGGATTCTTAATTATGGGCAGGGGGAGGGTGTGGGTGCAATCGGAAAAGGCATATTTGATATACCTCTATACTCCAAATGCAAACGATAGAAAATGAAGCTCAGCAAAGCTCGTTTATTGGCTTTGGCTTCCTTACTGGATGCCAGGGATATGCAGGCAACCGAGTGAGGACGCGAGACCGGGGACACGGGGGTTCCAGCATAATAACGATCACACAACTACCATTAATCAAGCATTTAGTCTGTACACAGGCTCTGTGCTGAGGGCTTTGTGTGTTGTCTTATCTAGTCGTTACAACAACCTTGTGAACCTAGTCACTGACTGATTGAAAAGATCCTGAATGCTTCAATGTGTGTCCAGTATCAGACAGGCTGAATGTACCTAGAGTAATGCTATGTGCAACGTATGGGACTCAGCAACTGTTTCCCTGAATGGGCGAAGGTGGTGATAATAAGCCAGTCACGTGTAGGAATTGGTGAACAGTTTCACTGTCTGCAGCAGAGAGTCTCTGGTGGTTGTGATGGGAAACGAGGTAGCGAGATGATGGAGAGCTGAGAGCAGTTGTTGGGAATGCCTTGGACCTTGAGCAGAGCTGCAAGTGTGGAATGATGAGGAATTGCCATTGATTTCTGAGCAGGAGAGGAATATGTCTTGTCTTCATACATGAAAATGTCATTGGCAGGAGAACCTGGGAGAGGCAGGAAACTGGCAAAGGGATCGGGCACTTGGGCATGCCCACAGCCCACCAGAAGAATCCAAGTGTATCACAAGCCCTTCCCTGACCTCACAGTGGTCTCTGTTCTTACAGCCGGGGCTGCCGCTTTAGAGCTAAAGGCAGAGATTGGTGGTGGAAGCCTCCCGAGTTCCCTGCCCTGCCATCTAGGGCAACGTGGAGCAGAGAGACCAGCTTGACACACAGCCAGCTGTGCACAGCTCACAAGCTGACAGCTCATTGGGTGCACAGAAGTCTGGAAAGGTGGAACAAGGCTAAGGAACATTCTTTGTGGGATGATCACATTTCCACCCAACCTAAGCCATTATTAGTCTTATGACTAACCAAGAATCATAGTTGGGAAGCTGTGTATGGAAAGCTTTTAGGGATATGTCTGCTTTTTCAGAGAAGTGGCAAAGGGAGCTAATTTTGATAGTTCATTCCTTAGGTATCTGCTAACCACTGGGGGGCCGCACATCGCACGGTTGGCCATTTGCCCAAAAGGACTAATGAGATAACTTCCACCTCCTGTACTTTACAAGACAGGCAGGAAGCCACAGTTGTTATTTCTAGAAACTTGGCCCAGCAGCCTTGCAACTTGGAAATTGTGAAGTAGCAGAGAGAGCATGAAGGCTGGGCTCACCTGCATTTGAATCCGTTTGGTAGTTTACTAGCTGTGCCATCTTAGACAGGACCCTTGAATTCTATGCACATCAGTTTCTTTATAATATCAATCTAATGAGATGTTGTGAGGACCACCTGGGATATTACAGGAGAAGGCATTTTGTAAGCAACGAAGCATCTTACAAATGCTGATTAGATTCATGTCAATGATTTGCTAGTCATTTTGCCCTACCTTAAAAGGAGTCAGGAAGGGGTAGGGGGGATATTGAATAGACAAGGGTCTCAGTTTCTCTCTGCAAGCCTGGGGCAATGGGAGCCATGCTGTGAGGCCTTTTCTTCCTGGCAGGCTCGAGAAGCAGAGTTTGAGGCTGAGCAGGAGAGAATCCGGAGGGAGAAAGAGAAGGAGATCGCCCGCCTGAGGGCAATGCAGGAGAAGGCCCAGGATTACCAGGCAGAGCAGGTACCTATTCAGTCTCAGCTTCTCTCGGCCTCTCCCATCCCCTTAACTATTCCTTTGACAGCCTGTAGAATGGTCTCAAGGGTGAGGGTATAGAAGAGAGGATGCAAGTTATCTCGACTTCAGTAGCTGGAGGACGGAGAGATGGGCCTGCTTCCAAGCCCTTGGCAAGCAAGGATCGAGAAGTGTATTACGTGCTTAAGGTCCAAGAGAAAGATTTTGGCTGCCACATAAAGAACTTTCAACCTTAACTAACCACTGAAATGTGTCACCAGAGGAAACTGTGCCATCTCCATCATTAGCAGTCATTAAAGTTAGAAGCAATCGCAGGACAGCCGGGAGGTGTTTCAGGTATAGGGAGAGAACTGGAATGAGCTGGGGGTGGGGGAAGGACAAGATGACCCCTCAGGGTATCTTCTGACCTGAAAGTTCTATGACAGGATTCCCTTTATTCTTTCCTAGCATAACCCTGCTGCTAGAGAAATTCGGGGGGCTTCTCAAAGCAAGCTGGGGCAGAGTCCGAAGTAGGTGTCTTCCTAAAGGGACCTGAGGTTACTTTGCATCCTCACTGGTCTCCCCGCCCTCTCCTTTCCCAGGATGCCTTGCGGGCCAAACGCAACCAGGAGGTTGCCGACAGAGAGTGGCGCAGAAAGGAAAAGGAAAACGCACAGAAGAAGATGGAAACTGAGGCGAAACTGCGGAAAAGTCGGCAAGAACAGGTGGCTTTCAAGGAGCACGCTCTGGCCGTTCAGGTGCAACGGGACCGGGATGAGTTCGAGAGGATTCTTCGGTAGGAGGAGCTGGGAACCTCAGCTTCCCTTCCTGGTACTGTGGCAGGGATGGTCCGTACTGGGTGGAGAGGCAATTTCTGGCATGTCCACGGACAGATGTGCATCCACCTTGACCAGGTTGGTGGGGTTGTTCTAACTAGATGGATAATTGAAATATTTCAAAGACACTTGAGCCAAGAATTTTATTAAAGAATTGGAAAATAGCACCTACCTGGAAGTGATTAAGGAATTGGTTATTATAGGGATTATTTCCCCGGGAGCATTAAAAGTGTAAGTAAAGGTATAAATCTGGTCTCTTCTGCCCTCCCCACCTCCATGTCCCTCGACAAGTTTGGGCTGAAACTGCAGCAGGGGAGGTTGAAGAGAGAGGGAGAGAAGAACTCACACACTCAGGGTTGCGAGTCATCAGAGCAGGGCTTTGAGGGAGGTCTTTTGACAAATATGTACTAAGCACGTAAAGTCAAGGCTCTGTGTTGGATGCTATGGGAGATATTAGAGATGAATAAAACACCATTCTTGCCCATTCATCTAAGAAGGATGTCAGAGACTCGTATTTGGATGGGCTTCACCTGTATTTCTCCATCTTTCTGGCCTTGTCAGCTCTTTATCCTTTTATTTTTGTTCTCTATGTTGGCTTAGTTATAATTCCAACACATAAGTGGAAGTTAAGTGTTCACATCTCTCACTGTCTGTCTCCCTTCTCCTACCCCAAAGCAGTGAGCAGTCTCAGTAGTTCTACTTTCTACCAGTTAGATCTTCCACCACCAGACCTGGCCCCTGGGACGTTCTACTGGCTCTAAGTGTTCTGGCCTAACTGGGAAAGACTCTCTTCTTGCTCTGGTCCAGACTCTATAACATCAAAAAAATTTTTAAAGGAAACAAACAAGGGAACTCCCTGGCTGTCCAGCGGTTAGGACTTGGCACTTTCACTGCCAGGCCCATTTTCGATCCCTGGTTGGGGAACTAAGATCCTGCATGCTGTGCAGTGCAGCCATTAAAAAATAATAAAATTTAAAAAATAATAATAAAATAGGAAATAAACCAAACAAAATTTTAATTAGGGTGGAGGGCTACAAAAATTACAGAAGTTATGCTCAGATAAGTAGAGACTGAGTGATGCAGCCTATCTTTCTTTTTTTTTTATACAGCAAGTTCTTATTAGTTATCCATTTTATACATATTAGTGTATATATGTCAATCCCAATCTCCCTATTCATCACACCACTGCCCCACCCCTCTGCCACTTTCCCCCCTTGGTGTCTATACATTTGTTCTCTACGTCTGTGTCTCAATTTCTGCCCTGCAAATCAGTTCATCTGTACCAGTTTTCTAGGTTCCACATATATAAATTAATATACAATACTTGTTTTTCTCTTTTGGACTTACTTCACTCTGTGTGACAGTCTCTAGATCTATCCATGTCTCTACAAATGACCCAAGTTCGTTCCTTTTTATGGATGAGTAATATTCCATTGTATATATGTACCACATCTTCTTTATCCATTCATCTGTTGGTGGACACTTAGGTTGCTTCCATGACCTGGCTATTGTAAATAGTGCTGCAATGAACATTGTGTCTTTTTGAATTATGGTTTTCTCTGGGTATATGCCCAGTAGTGGGATTGCTAGGTCATATGGTAATTCTATTTTTAGTTATTTAAGGAACCTCCATACTGTTCTCCATAGTGGCTGTATCAATTTACATTCCCACCAACAGTGCAAGAGGGTCCCCTTTTCTCCACACCCTCTCCAGCATTTGTTGTTTGTAGATTTTCTGATGATGCCCATTCTAACTGGTGTGAGGTGATACCTCACTATAGTTTTGACTTGCATTTCTCTAATAATTAGTGATGTTGAGCAGCTTTTCACGTGCCTCTTCGTCATCTGTAAGCCTTCTTTGGAGAAATGTCTGTTTAGGTCTTCTGCCCATTTTTGGATTGGGTTTTTTTGTTTTTTTTTTAATATTGAGCTGCATGAGCTGTTTATATATTTTGGAGATGAATCCTTTGTCCGTTGATTTGTTTGCAGATATTTTCTCCCATTCTGAGGGTTGTCTTTTCGTCTTGTTTGTAGTTTCCATTGCTGTGCAAAAGCTTTTAAGTTTCATTATGTCCCACTTGTTTATTTTTGTTTTTATTTCCATTACTCTAGGAGGCGGATCAAAAAAGACCTTGCTGTGATTTATGTCAAAGAGTGTTCTTCCTATGTTTTCCTCTAAGAGTTTTATAGTGTCCGGTCTTACATTTAGGTCTCTAATCCATTTTGAGTTTATTTTTGTGTATGGTGTTAGGGAGTGTTCTAATTTCATTCTTTTACATGTAGCTGTCCAGTTTTCCCAGCACCACTTATTGAAGAGACTGTCTTTTCTCCATTGTATATCCTTGCCTCCTTTGTCATAGATTAGTTGACCATAGGTGTGCAGGTTTATCTCTGGGCTTTCCATCCTGTTCCATTGATCTATATTTCTGTTTTTGTGTCAGTACCACATTGTCTTGATTACTGTAGCTTTGTAGTATCATCTGAAGTCAGGGAGTCTGATTCCTCCAGCTGTGTTTTTTTCCCTCAAGACCACTTTGGCTATTCGGTGTCTTTTGTGTCTCCGTACAAATTTTAAGATTTTTTTGTTCTAGTTCTGTAAAAAATGCCATTGGTAATTTGATAGGGATTGCATCGAATCTGTAGATTGCTTTGGGTAGTATAGTCATTTTCACAATACTGATTCTTCCAATACAAGAACATGGTATATCTCTCCATCTGTCTGTAACATCTTTAATTTCTTTCATCAGTGTCTTATAGTTTTCTGCATACAGGTCTTTTGTCTCCTTAGGTAGGCTTATTCCTAGATATTTTATTCTTTTTGTTGCAATGGTAAATGGGAGTGTTTTCTTAATTTCTCTTTCAGATTTTTCATCATTAGTGTATAGGAATGCAAGAGATTTCTGTGCATTAATTTTGTATCCTGCAACTTTACCAAATTCATTCATTAGCTCTAGTAGTTTTCTAGTGGCGTCTTTAGGATTCTCTATGTATAGTATCATGTCGTCTGCAAACAGTGACAGTTTTACTTCTTCTTTTCCAATTTGAATTCCTTTTATTTCTTTTTCTTCTCTGATTGCCATGGCTAGGGCTTCCAAAACTATGTTGAATAATAGTGGTGAGAGTGGACATCCTTGTCTTGTTCCTGATCTTAGAGGAAATGGTTTCAGTTTTTCACCATTGAGAACGATGTTGCCAGCCCTAGCTTTAAGTTCAATTTCACCTTTTTCTAGGTTAGCATCTGGACCTAGGGTCTCCAGGGCCATGTGACCACCACAATGGGCATCTCCAAGTGCTAGGAGCATCTCTTCCATGGCCAGCATTCCAACTTTTCCTACTTCAAGAGCATGGCCTCCTCTATGGCCTATATATGGACTTCCTGCTTCTGGACAGAGGGATGCCTTTAACTGTCAGCCTGTTGACTAAGCAGAAATAGCTGACCTTCCCTACCCAATGGTTCTTAGAAATGCCTGGAAGCTTTCAAAGAGTACTGGTGCCCAGGAGCCAACTCCAGAGATTCTCATTTAACTGGTCTGGGGTGAGGCCCAGGCATCAGTAGTTTTGAAAGCCCCGAGATGATTGTAATGCAGCCAGCCTCCAGGATCCCTGCCCCAGCCCTGTGAAATTACCAGGCCCTTCCCCGTTTAGATTTCCAATTGCCTGCCACCCCAGGGGCTCTCTAGTGACACATACAGTTTCCCCATTTCCACCCTGTTTCACGTAATGTGAAACAATAAAAAAAACTGTTCTCTATATAGGAAAATAATGGCAAGGCAAGGAGGAGAATCTTTCTGCTTTCATAGATGTGTCCGAGCAGTGGGGATTTGGTGTATAAGTACAGAGGGGCAAGGAAGTCAGCAGTTTTCTTCTGATAAACCTGGAAGGTATAGAATTTTAGGAGGTGTCTACATGGTGTAAAAGAGCTGCTGAGCACCGAGAGGACATGCCATGCATGGTGGAGCTTGGAAGATAGCTAGAGGGAAATGAGTCTGTGAAGTGGTGCTTTTGGTTGGGGTATGAGTGACCCCAGCTGAGAGGTCCTGGCCTAAGGTGATTTTACATTTAGTTTTTGTTTTTGATTACATTGAGGAAGAAAGAAGGAGTTAGCTCAGGATGGCCTATGACTGCATTTCCTCTGAGATGTGAATACATTTCATTTGAGTTTTTTTTCTGGGAACATCTGGCCTACATTAGCCGTTTTCCTTCTGATGTCAGGGTTCGTGAAGTTTTCTTGTGGAAGAGGCTCCTGAGAGTAGTAAGAAAAATCAGAGATAACAGGCTAAGTTCCTTCTTCTTCCAGCAACTAAGAACCAGCATTGCAGATTTTACAACTTCTTTGAACTTCCTAAACATCCTCTTTGTTGGTTTTGTTAATGTCATTATTATTGTTAGTGGAAAGGAAGGAAGAGAGAGAGAAAGAAAGCTATCTCAGAACAAGCTGGAGAGGAGTTAGGCATCCTTATAGGAGAGAAGAGTAGGAACAGTAGCTTCCAGTGGGTGACATCCTGGCTGTAGGGCCAGTTACAAAATTTGCAGGGCTCAGTGAAAAACGAGAATGTGGAGCCCTTTGTTCAACAATTAAGAATTTCAGAACAGTGACAGCAGAGCCTTAGCTCCGGGCCCAAGCGTTGGGCCCTTCTAAACATGCCCATGGCATAGAGTCACACGCCATGAACCCGGGCCTGGCTGGGATCAGCCTTTGGGGCTGATCTCTGAGCCACAGAAGAGAAGGGCCTGAGTGTGGAGGGCCTTGGTCTCTGCAGTGTGTCCTAGGAGGATCCTACCCAGCAGCTGCCCCAAAGACTTCCCTGGGCTGGGACAGCTCAGCCTAGCCCATTCGACCGTGTCCCTCCTCTAGGGCTCAGAGAGAGCAGATTGAAAAGCAGCAGCTGGAGGAGGAGAAAAAGGCCATGGGGCGCTTACAGTATGCCAATGAGCTCCAGCGCCAGGTGCGGGAGAACCAGCAGAAGCAGCTGCAGGACCGGATCGCCACCTTCGAGGAAGGCCGGCGCCTCAAAGAGGAGGCCCAGAAGTGGCGTGAGCGCATTGAAGGCATCAAGAAGAAAAAGATAGAGGAGCTGAGGTGTGCCGGCATCCCTTCCTGCCCAGCTCCTCTTCTCTTCCCCAGGGAGGTGGGCTGGGAAGTGTGGGATTAAGGGAATGAAGGGATGGTGACAGGGGTGTGGAGAGGGACTGACTCCAGGCCCACATGGGCTGTGGCCCTCTGAAGGGGGCTCCTGGAGAAAGTTCTGGGATGGGGTCTTCCTGGCTCTCTGGGAACTCCTTGGCAGGATGCTGGAGGCTTGACAGGGATGTGTTTGGGGGATGGATTGGGGGACCAGGGTTGAGGTACACGTCCCAAGGTTCTGTAAATGCCTGCTTCTGCTGCCTCCTCTTTGGTCTCCTTCTCTATCCCTACCCGTTACACCCTTTCCACCCCTTACACCTGTGTTTCTCCTGCAGAGCCACCGGCCTTCCTGAGAAGTACTGCACTGAAGCTGAGCGCAAAGCTAACATCCCACCCGACACCTCTGTGGACTGAGGGTGCCTCTCTGCCCCTCGGGATCCCTTCAGAGGGCAGCTTCCCCCCAGACTCTCGGTGTCCATAACTGCAGCTAATCTAGACACTTCTGAGTTACAGATTAAATCTATTCTACTTCTCTAAGGAACAGTCCAGCTTTCTTGCTGCGGGGATGTGGCTGCCACGGGCACTGAACGAGGAGCAAAATAGGTTATGGGAGCCCCAGGTTGTGGGCCGTATGATGCTCAGAGGCAGAGAATGGAAGGATGCTCTCTCACGGTCAGCCCTCCTAAGCCAGGTGGTCCCTTTGTCCTGGTGTCTCCTGGCTTTTCTGTGACTCTCTGGGATGCTGTCATCATGTCCACTTTCAGCTCAGTCTTATCTCTGTCCCCATTCCATGCCCAGCTCAGAGGCACTTTAGGGCAAGGAGCTAGAGATGCTCTCTCAGGGTGGGGCTGGGGCAAGGGCTGGGTTGGGCGGTGCTGGGAAGGAGGTGTCAGAGCTCTTAGCAGTTGCGTGCCTGTGACCCAGATCATGAATGTGGAGAGGGTGATGTTTGAACCTGTGGCTCACACTCCTGTCTCAACCCTCTCATGCCAGAGCCCTTTCAATGCCAGGCAGTGTCACGACATAGGCACCCACTCCATCCTCCATTGGGGCATGACCAGGGCCCAACGTCTCACCCTGCCAGCCTGGTCCCCTCACCCAAACACAGCCCCCCGCCCCAC
This sequence comes from Delphinapterus leucas, assembly GCF_059928025.1. NCBI lineage: Eukaryota > Metazoa > Chordata > Mammalia > Artiodactyla > Monodontidae > Delphinapterus > Delphinapterus leucas. The sequence goes on from NC_143129.1 coordinate 74,940,484, forward strand.
TCAAGTGGCCGGCTCTCCTTAGTCCACCCCTCTCCAGCAAGTGAGGCTCCCCAGGGCTTTATCCCCAAAGATAAAGATCTGTGTTAGCTTGCCTCGCTTTTCCCCCAGATATTCTTCATTCATTCATTTACTCATCCAAGTACCTCTGAGTGCCTACCATGTGCTGGGTACATTCTAGTGAAGTCAGTTCTCAGTGAATCAGCAGACCTGTTTCCATCTCCACAGAAGCTTCTCATCTGTGTCAGTCAGTCTGCTCTTGCTTCCCACTGCGCCCGTGCTGCTTCCCACAAAATTTCTTGTAGCTTTAGAAGAGTCTCCCCCTATTTGGAAGGACCTGGATGATCTGGCTTCCATTTTGGGCTGTGTGCTAGCTTTCCGGGATGGAGCCATTTCCCCCATTTTTGTATGCCTTTGAGGGGAAAGGGCCTCCATCCGGCTCCCATCACTATGGCAGCCTCTTTCCCCCTCGGTTTCATTTCCCAAATCCAGAGCCGAGTCTTGTCTCCTTCGGTGGGTCCTGCACTAAGAGGAGGCAGAAGATAGCTGCTGGGCGCGTCCCCAGTGTTTACAATGCCAGGTTACAAGGACCTCCGGCAAGAGTCCTCTTTTCACAGGGCCCAGGGAGAGTGGGCAAGCTGCTTCCTGTGCTTCCTCTGCCTCAGGACAACTGCAGCTTCCCCAGGCACCTTCCTCACCTTCCCCACCACAGAAGACTGCAGCCCCCTTTTCCCCCAAACCAGGTGGGCAGCCCCACCAGCTGCTAGGGGAAGAGGCTTTCTCACCTTCCCTGCTCCATACCCCTAAGCGCATACCTCCTACCTAAAGAAGTTAATCCCTTCCTCCCTAGGGGTCTTGGGAAGATGTGGTACCCAGCCTGGGATGGGAGAGAAGACATGGCAATGCCACTGAGGCAGCTGGCATACTTGCTTAGCTTCTCTCTAAGCATTCCTATTGCACGATTAAGAATACCTGCAGGGACCAAGGAGTGAGACTTGACTTGTTTCAGGGGACCCTCTTCCCAGGAAAGCCAGAAAGGACCTCAGGTGCCTGGAGCTTGCCCAGCTCGCTACTGATCTCTTCCATCTCGGGGCTGAGAGGAACAAGCTCCCTTGGAGTACGGGCCAAGAAGTGGACCTCCCCCCAGCTGCCCCCACCTGCCCTGCTCAGGAACAACCAGCCTCAGACTTGTTGCTAGAGGTTGGACTTTTGGGTGGGCAGTGTTTTCTCCTAGGGATGGCTTCAACTTTCCCTCCTAGGGCTCAAGGGTAGAAATAAACTCTGTGCACCCCTCCAAGTTGCTGAATCATCTTCGGGGTATCTAGGAAGCTGCGAGGTTCCAAGCTGTAGAGCAGCGCTGGGGAAATCTGGAGATAAGTAAGAAGTGCTGTTTGGTGCATTGTCTCTGTTGATGTAAGGATATTAGAAGCTTGCAAAAAAAAAAAAAAAAAAAAAAGTGCCCAAGCTACTACTTTGTCGTATGTGTACCTCATTGACTTCCCAGCTCCCTTCCCAGTTTCTTGGGTCTTCCGGTCCTTTCAATGTCAGACTGGGTTGGTGCAGCCTGGTCTATCCAGTGGCTGGGTGCCACCTTGGAGCACTGCATCAGGTCTGCAGGCAGCTGCCTCCTGGGAATGTATGCCCCAGCTCCTGGCTGGGCTCCATGCTCTCCCTGCCCATGTGTACGTGTTGCCTGAGTCACGCTGCACTGGGGCTTGGAGGCGGTCTCAGAACCTTTGCACCTGCTGCAGAAGCGTGACTCAGCAGCCCACCCTGGAGGCCCAGCCAGGCTGTCCCTGACTCAGTGGGGGCCTGGGATGTCCTCCAATACCCCTGAAAGCCTCAACATCCCTGTCAGTGACTCGGGCCCCCCGCTGGGCATTAACTGGTTTCAGTAAAATCACTCTGATTAAGCTCGAATGAAAGGGGTTCAGGAGATTTCAAAGCCAATCAGGGTTTCTGGGGTGAGGAAAAGTGGCAGCTGTTGAGGTGACAGTGGAGGGGAGACGCTTTAGTCTCAGACAAGAAGTCTGGGTGTTGAGGCCATGGAGCGCCTCACTGTTTTCTCACTCATCTGACCGCACTGCTGCTTCTGAGGAGCTTGGGGCCTCGGAGAGGACTGCTGGGGAGGGGATGGGTCACCCCAGACCAGAGGTCTCTCCCCAGTTCTAGGCTGCCGCCAAGGTGACCTGCCCCCCTTTCCCTCCCCCTCCCACACTCCGAGAGATATCCTGGCAAATCACACCAAGGTTACCCGGAAGAAGCTCATGTCCAACATCACAGAAGTCTAGAGTCCCAGAAAGGGCTAAGTTATTCTTGATTTGACTGGCTTTAAATAGCTTAGACTTTCCCTCTGCCTTAGCTCCCAAAGCTCCCAGCCTCCCAGCTCTGCGTTTCTTCCTGCATTTTCCATGTCCTCTTGGGAGCGGGGTAGTCATCACCTCCCTGCCCTTTGATGACTTTGACGAAGTCAAAGCCACACCCAAACATACACGGTTCAGGATGATCAATCTTAGCCGCCTAGTCTATCCTGAGGGTCTGGCTCTGACCCCAGTGAGCACTCAGGAGGTCCCAGAGGTTCAGTTCTCAAGGATCTTCCCTCCTCAGTCCAAAAATACCCATCAGCTGTCTATCCTGACTTCACTCTCTTCTCTGCTGTGTCTGGCAGGGCCCTGGTTTATTTTTCAAGGACTGAGGTACTCTTCCGGCCGCCTCTCTCCACTCTCAGTCCTGCCCGACACATCCTTAGTTATCCTTCAGATCGCCGTTTAAAGGTCATTTCCACCAGGCCAGGGGGTCTTGCCAAATATCACCATAGCTCAGCAGCCTGTGACGAGGGGTTGGTGCCCCTTCCCTCGTCTGTCTCCCCCTCCAGACTGGGTGCTCTAGAAGATAGAGTTTTGTTAACCGCTGCTTCCCCAGGGCCTAGCACAAGGCCCCATTGGTTTGTTGAATGAATGAAGGATATGGTTGATCTCAGCCAGGTGCAACATCTTTTATCTTCAGGGTCTCTTAATTCTTCTTCAGGGATTCGCATACTCTTTAAAAGCAAATTCTTCTTTCCTCCACTGTTCCCTTGATAACAGTTCAGTTTATAACATTTAATCAGCCGTCCTCTGCTAAGATGCTTTGCTGATAAAGTAGGTTAGGCCACTCCTTTTAGGGATGGCAACCATTTCAGGGCTGTTTGCTCCTATGAGTCTGGGTCAGCTCCAGGATATCATCACCCGCTGGGAGAGAGCTGGGCATATCCAGGCTCCCTCCTAGGGTCCCCCTTCTTCTGAAGTGGACCAGCAGGAATCACTGAGGCTTGGGAAGCCCAAGCCAAGACCCAGGGAATCCCTGGGTCTCACGTGTCAGAAGCTCTGTCCACTAGCCTTGATCTGGGCCTCAGTCCTTAAACCCCAATCCCATTCCTGAAACTGAACCCCACACGTGGATCTTGTCTTTCTCTCTATAGCTAACTGTAACCCTTCGTCGTCTCAACGCAATTGCTCCCATCACACCACCTGTACCACCTCTAAGCTCCACCACTCTTGTCGTCCAAGCCAGGGCCTCACCTGGGGGTCCTCCAACCCCAAACCTTCACTGAGAGCTGGTGGAAGGGCAGCAGCTTCTGGGGCTCCCTGACTTCTCTGTGACTGTGTGTGCCCTGTGCCTCTGTCCGTCCTCTCTAAGCATGGCGTTGTCAATCCCACGGCCCTCCTACTCCCAGACCATTTCCTCTGAGGTTTTCTCTACATGGCCACTCCAAGGGCTGCTTCTCACTCCATGGATGTTGCAGGGGTGAGCCTGGGTCTACAGGGGGACTTGGGAGAGGGGCTCGGGAGCCTGCTGACTCTGTGTGTGAGGGCTTAGAAAGGGTCAAGCTGCAGATCCGGGGCCCTGGAGGGGAAATGGGGAGCTTGAACCTGAGCCTGGGAGGCCTGGGGAGAGGGGTTGGGGGTAGGTCCAGGCAGGTGAGGGGAGAGCCTACAGGCGTTGTGCAGAGTTGCTGTGAAGGGCACTTTGGAGGAAGAGTAGACGGGCCACATCCTTGGCCTGTCCCTCCCCGCGATGTTCTGGGGTTGGGCTGTATCTCCTCTCAGAAGCAATCTCTGGGCTTCTCTGGGTCCTTGTCTCACCTCTTCTCTCTGCTTCTGTACCTCTGTTCACTCCTTTCCAAGCTTCTGTCTTTGTGTTTCTGCTTCTGCCTTAGAACAGAAGCTAATACAACCCAATCTTGGGGGGGGGTATGCAGAAGAGAGGGGCCATTCTGCCCCCCGGGGAGCTATGGATTACTCAGGGAAAAGCAAGGGGCCCTTTTGGAAATTGGTGTGCTGGGACCCTGACTGTAGCCTGGGCCCTCTGCCTCCTGTCTCTCTCTCAGCCTCTCGTTGGGCCATTTGGATGGCACATGTGTTTCTCTGCTCCTTTTCTAACCACTGCCTCTCCCAATCTCTTTCTCCCTGGGGGCACAGAGGCAATCCCAATAGTCTCCGAGATCTGTCCAGACCTTTATGGGCCCTGAAAAGGAAGTGGATGGGGCAATGGGATGTTTGGGGCTGAGACTGGTGGGGAAGAAGAGAGGGAGGAGTTGGGGGCGGTGGCCTCCCAGGAATGGGCCCTCTTCCTCTGCTGAGGATGAAGCCCACAGAGTAATGTGAGCTGTGGGCTGGTCCCAGGGGAGGGGCCATGGGCTGGACTTGTGCTATGAAAACTGAGCTGATGCCCCAGTGCCTTCACTCCAACACTGCCCCCTCAAAACCCTTGCAAGGGTCAGGGCACAGGGCAGGAATGCGGACAGTTTCTTTAACGGGCCCCAGATTGCAAGGAGGTGGCAATTAGACGTAGGTGGATCAAAGGAGAGCAACAACGTGCCCCTGTATGAAGCCCTCAAAAGTGGCTGTTCTTCCGAGAGCATCTAGGCCCTCAGTCTTCCCCAACTCCCGTCTCCTAGACTCCAAAACCAGGACTCCCCTCCTCCCTAGTAAAACTGCCTCTGATGGACCCCGTCTTCCAATTCAATTTGGTGTCAGAGCCCCACTCACTGCTGTACGTTCCTGCATCCCCTCCCCAAATATCCTTCTGGGAGCTTGACCAGGTGGTGAGCTTAGGTCGTGGAGCAGAATTTCAGAGGTTACATTTGTTGTGGGATTCAGTTGCTTCATACCTCTGAGACGGACTCATGTGTATCTGGAGCTCGTGCCAAAATCTTGGGACCCCAGTCAACATGTACCATCGGTATTCTCCCAGAGCAAAGGGATGAAAATTCTAACCAAACTTCGATTTAGTGAATGGAGGCTAAAGTCTTTCTATATCATAAATAAAACCTAAGTTTTGATCCCCATGAATCCTCTGTCCATAAATCTTTAACCCAAGTTCTAACCCTAACCACAGCCTATTCTAACTCAAATCCCAGACTAAAGTCTAACACAGTTATAAATCCAATCCTAAATCAATCTCCCCAGTCTTCAGTTTAGCTCTAACTGTATTCCCAGGAAAAACTCTAAGTGAAGCTAAAACACTATTCCTTATCATAACATGAATCCCAGCCATAAACCCTAGCCTCAGTTCTAGCTGTTGCTCTAGGCTTAATCTCAGTGTTAACTCTCATCCCGACCTCAAATCTGACCTCAACATCATGCATCGTCCCACCTAACTAACCCCAACCTTAATCCCAGCTCCAGGCTTCATTCCAACTCTAACATCAGCTAAAGTCCAGAACCCAGTTAAACTCCAGCCTTATACTTCAGACTAATGGAACCACGAACTCACTCCTCTCTTTTCAGACTCCCTCTTCCTGGTCCCACCTGTTCACCCCTCCACCCATCACTGACTTTCCCCATGGGTGGGTCTGGTAACACATAGGGTCACCATGCCCTTTTCTTGGTGTACTCTGGATTGAGAGTCAGGACGCCTGCATACCCCCCACTTAGGCCCCAGCAGCATCACCTGTGCTGAATCCTCGTGTTTCTCCAGGCTTCTGTTTCCCCATCTGTGAAGTGGAGATAATGATCCCTGCTCTCCAGAGTGTGCAGGGCAACCCCATAATCCTCAAAATAAATTAGGAAATAAGGATCTTCACTGTGTACATTTTGTGGGTCCCAGAGCACCCTGTTATTGTTGGGAGTGCAGCTGGGGGGCAGGAATGCAGAGATGCACGGAGTCCTTGTGCTTCCTTATTGTTCTGTCTTATTTTTTCCCGGGGGTGGGCCCTGGCAGCACCCTGAGCCCCCCCACCCTTCTTGTGCATCTGTCAGCGACGAGGGCAGGCCCTTGATTCCTTTGAGAGGGCTGAGCTGTTGAACAAGGCAACTCATGACCAGACCCCTACCACTGTTTATGGGGCAGTCCTGGAATCCAGGGGAGGCCCAAGGCCTGTTCTGGGACCCCCTGGACCAATGAGCAAGGGCTGGCCCTCCATCTTCTCCCTCTGCCCAGCAGGACCTCCCCACCCCAGCTCCAACCTGCCCAGAACCGTGATGGCTTAGTCACCCGATGCCAGTCCAGGTTATGAGGTTCTTGGTTTCCCTTCCTGTGCATAGAAGCCAGGGCACCAAGCGATTCCTAAAAGAGGGGCACGTAGAGGGGCTTGGCGCTCCTCAAAAAAGATGCAAGGACACATCCTGGTGAGGGGGTATACGGGCACTCAGGCACACCCCTTTGCTGGCCCTCCTGGCGCTATTCTTCCTAGCAGCCCCTCACCCACCTGTCCACTCACCTCGCTCACTCCACACACCCTGGTCCCTCTCCTCTCAGGCCTCACTGAACTGGTTTTAGATCTGTGTGGGAGATGGGGGTCTGGATCCCCTGTAACACCCCCAGATCCCAGGGATCCCCTGCACCTGGAGGTGACCTCACGTCAGGTATGGGTGGGGGGCACAGCTCCAGAGGGGGCAGCCAGGGGAAGACCCTGTTCCCCTGCACACCCCTTCCCTCCTTCTTTCAGATCAGGAGGCCTGACTCCCTTTGAAGTCTTGGGGCCCTTTCATCATCCGGGACCTCCCTTCCAGCCCCAGTGACCCCTTCCCTGGTGCCCTTTCCCACAGACTTTGACCTGGGTGGGAGGGGGTCTGGAGGGTCAGGGATAGGAGGAGGGGACCGCAGTTTGAAATGCTGGAGCCTGCGCTGGGCGGGCGTGTCACACACCAGTGTCCTGGGGTCAGTGTGAGCCCTTCAAGGCCTGACCACCCTTCCATCCCCAGCTTGGCTTCTCCTTCCTCTTCTCCATTTCCCCTGGGGAAGGAGGCAGTAAATGTGTGGAGAGGGGAGCCCCGTGGACACTGTAAAATTGGGCAACTGTCGTCACCCCGAGGCTGGGGCCGGAAGGAAGTGGACGTTTAACAGGTGCCTAATTACATGTCCCGTTGGCCGTCTTGCAGTACTGTCAGCATAGGGAAGAGCGTGGGGAAGGGCTGGGTAACTCCTGTGTAAGCCACTCTGTCACCCTGCTAATTAGGGCTCCTGGGACTCCTCCCCAAGGCGGGGACCAGGCCCCCCCCCCCCCCATAGTAATAACTGGCCGCTCCCTGGCCGGGCCTTCACTGCACCTTCCTGCCACTCCGGGCAGCATCTGGGCCCTCAGCTCCCTCTCCGTCTACTGGTCCCTACAACACCGCTGGCCCCATAGCCACCGGCCCCAGGGATCCCAGCCCAGGAGGACGAAACGCTGAGCCTAGAGACATGAGAGTCCATGGAGCATTCCACCTTCTGCTCGTGTGCCTGAGCCCAGGTATGGGGCTGGGGAGGGGCAGGGGGGGCCTGCATGATGCCGGATGGGCAGGAAAAGGGCAGCGAAGGGCTCACAGAGGAACCTGGAAGGTGGACTGAGATGTCTTCTCACCCTCGCCCTGCTGCTACCGGGGTTTGGATGTTGTCAAGGGGGCCTCTCCCCAGGAGAGCCCTGCACCTGAAAGTTTGGGGCACGTGTTCTTGTATGGTTCTTCATGGTGTCTGTGAACGTGTGGGGCTCATACATGTATGCACATGTTGTGAATGGGAGCATAGCGCTCGCCCTGAGTTACTGGGGGATCTGGGGGTGGGGTAGGAGGGGCAGGTGAGCAGCAAAGCTGGCTGGGGGTTGAGGAAAAGCCTGGGAAAGATTCCCTTTCCATTGGTCTCTGTGCTTCCAGCAGGAGGGCCTCTCCCCCAACCCTGCTTGCCTTGAGAGGGCAGAGCCTCAGGCTGGTGGAGTGTGAGTGGGCCAGGGAGAGCCGGGGCCTGAGACCTCTGCTCAGGGCCCCTGTGCTGTGAGAGTTCCAGGGTAGCACCCACCCCCTCTCGAATAAGCCTGGGAGGGTGTGGAGGGTAACTCCCAGAGCCCCCTCCCTGGGGCACGTCTGGAGGGCAGGGCTCAGGATTGGACATCATGGCTGCCTGCCTGGGATGGGGCAGGTCCCAGCAAGGGCCCATCTGTGTGGGTATTGCTGGAAATGGCTCTGAGACCCTCCTGGGGGTCTGGGTTCAAGCAAAAGGGGCCTGGGGGAGGAGCCAGGAAGGGAGGAATATTTTCAGCCTTGGTGTGAGAGTGTGAGTATGTGTGAATGACTGCATTTCTAGCAGGATGCCTGCAACACCCTCTCTGTCTGGCAAGAGCTGGCCGGGCAGAGCTCACTCAGGAGCTGTGCTGTGGGGACCTGGGACATCTCTGTGTATAGTGTGTCTTAATGTCATAATGCACAAATACCTTCTGTGGGAGCCACCTTTTCTCCCCTCCCTTTTCTTCCCCTCCCTTCTCTTCCCCTCCCTCATCTGCAGAGGGAGGGTTAGGAGCTCTGGAGGAAGCTGAAAAATTCACAAAGGACTTACAAACTTAGAGTAGACATGACTATTGAGGTGTCTCCCTCTTCCCTGGCGAGCCTGTTGTGATTTCCTTCCCTCCCTCCAAGTCTCTGCGCCCACCTGTCTCTCCCACTCTGGTCTTCTTCCCTCCCTCCAGCCTCTCTCTTCTCTCACATGCCCTGGAAATACTTCCTCAGTGCCACAGCAAGAGGAATGAAGGTGAGACACCAGGGACGACTTCCCCAGGAGAGCGAGGGGTGCAGAAAGGCTGGAACCCTTGGCAGGAGGTTGAGAAAGCTTTTAGGGAGACGGAAAGGCTAGGGTGAGGCTCCCTGGCCTGGGACAAGGGCAGACACTCTGCCTAGTGCAGGGTGGAGGCACTCTCTTCCAGCCTGTCCTTCCTTCTCAAGCCCCCTTCCCGGAATACTTACCTTCCTGTCCGGCTGGCTCCCAGGGCATGGAGACCATTCTCTTGTTGTGGGTTGCTTTCGACAGTCCTTCCCCAGGGTGGGGCCTCTGCTCTCTGCTGAGCTCTGGCTCATTCGTGGTTTGCCTTGTGACAGCCCAGGACCTGGCAGATGGCATCAGGATCCTTATCTCAGGAGTGGGCTGGTGTTAGCTTGGCCTGGCGCTGGAGGAGGCATCACCAGGTCCCGTTAAAGTCCCCAGCAGCTAGCCTGCCTGCTCTGGGTTAACCTGGAGCCTAGGGGGCGTTAGGACGTGGCTGACGGCCCAGCCAGGATTCCGAGGGGCAGGTTCAGTGATGCCTGAGTTGTTAAGGGTGTTGAAAGGGTGCCTGCTGGCTCTCTAGAACCAGACTAAGCTTCAGCAGGTATGTCTGGTCTTGCATGAATACACATGCGGGGCTCTAAGTGTGCACAGCGGGTGTGTCTTCTGGATTAATGCACACTTGTGTTTGTGTGTAGATGTGTGTCTGTATGGATTCGACAGTGTGTGTGTGTGAGAAGGTGGGACTGCATAGGTAGGTATCTGCATTTTGAAGGCTTATAAGAGTGTGTCTGTGTGTTGATCTCTTTGGCTGTGACAGTGTGCAACTGTGTGTGTGAGATGCTCTCCAAGTGTGAAGGTGGTCCCAGGAGAGAGCCAGAGAAGGGCAGAGCACGATGAGTTGCTGAGACCAAGGGCTGGGGCTCCAAAGGACCTGCTGCCTCTCACAGGAGGAGAGCGAGCCAGGCTGGGGGAGGGGCCGGCAGAGAGAGGATTGCCGGAGGCTGCGAGGTGGCATGCTGCCAGCCCAGCCAGGGTTGGGGCCCTGGGCACACCTCCACCTTCATATTCCTCTCTAGGTCCAACCGGTTGGGGCTAGCACTTGCCTGGGGCTTCAGGTTAGGGAGGGAGAGATCAGTCCTGAGCTTCCAGATCCTGGCTCTTCATCCCAGGCTGACTCAGTGCGACTGAGGCTGGCAGTAGCGGGAGGGGCCCCAACTGGAGCGAGCACGCGGAGGTGGCCACACGATCACACAAGGGGAAGGACGCAAAGCGCACAATGCCACACGCCTTCACACGAGGCTCACCGGTCCTACAGATGCGTGTGGCCATGGTCCCAGCACCATCGTTCACTATCACACACAGACCCAGCTAGGCTCCCGGTCACAGTCACACACAGGCACGCACTATCACTCAGAGCACTTACACAGCCAGGCACTCACTGTCACCCGGGCATACAGCCAGAGACACACGCTGTCATACACAGACACACAGGGACATACGCATTCTCCTGCTCCTTGGGCTGGAAAGGGACTCCAGGGGCCACAGTGTCCATCCTCCTGCCTCTAGACACGATCACCTCACTTGGCCCAGACAGAGGTGGCTCTTAACCAACGAGCCTCTTCCATCAGAGCATTTAACAAGTCTATGTGCTCCATGTGCCTGTACACACACACACACACGCACACACATGCGCTGTCATGTAAATATATAAGCAGACACTCTACCTGGTCATGTGCATGAATCTCCCTACAGTACACATAAGCAGCCACAGACACTCGTAAACATGCAATGTACATATGTGTATACACCAATACATGGATACACAATCATGCAAACATATAAGCATTCTTTTTTTTTTTTTAAGATTTTTTTGATGTGGAATGTTTTTAAAGTCTTAATTGAATTTGTTACAATATCACTCTGTTTTATGTTTATGTCGCGGTTCCTTGGCCGCGAGGCATGTGGGATCTCAGCTCCCCGACCAGGGATCAAACCCGAACCCAATGCGTTGAAAGGCGAAGTCTTAACCACTGGACCACCAGGGAAGTCCCCCATACAAGCATTCTTAACAGCTATATATATATATATATACAAACTGTATAGATGCAACCCTACACAATCATACAATACAGACATGCTTACACAAGTCTGCATAGACATGCGTCTATCAATTCACGCACACACCTATGCACACGCTCAGAGCAGCCCCTCCTCATTGTGGAACCCTCACTGAGTCCTGGGTTGCCACTGACAGGAATGGTGGAGGGAGGGGGGCTGAAGCTGACCACCCAAGCCCTGGTCCTGCTCCCCTTACCCCATCTGCCCTGCCTGTGTCCTAGCACTGCTGCCCGCTGTGCGGATCAGTGGGAATGAAAAAGAAGTCCTGAACCTGGCAGAAGGTGACAGTGTGAGACTGAACTGCCCCTACATCCTGGACCCTGAGGACTCTGGTTCTGATGCGCTGGGCATCGAGTGGATGCAGGTCAACCCAGAACCCTCACGTCAGGAGAAAGTGGTAGGTGCTGGGCACAGGATTCCCCTTACTCTACACTTCGTGGTATCCACCTGTTGGGCAGCCAGCACCCTGAGGGGAAAAGCAGGGCAGATAAGAAAACCGAGGCCTTGAACTTCCCCCAAGACTTCTCAGAGAATGAGGGAACAGGGAGGAGCTCTGTAATCACCGATCAAGTCAGCCAGTGAGTCAGATTCCTCCCACCCCACTCCAAAGGGAAGATGGGGCACTGTCCTGGCGCAGACAATAGACTTCCAGCTCTGAGGATAGTCTTTGATTTTGAGTGCCAGCCAGCTGCTCTGTGTGCCAGCAGCTTTATACACCTCATCCCATTTAATCCTCACAGGCCCCTGGAAGGTAGACGTTAGGTAGAGAGTGCTTGATCTCATCTGATCTCACACATTCTGTTAAAAGTCAGTGGATCAGGCATCATTGTTCCCATTTTTCAGCTGAGAAAGCTGAGTCTCAGAAAAGTTCAGTGCATTGCCCAAGACAGCCAAACCACAAGGCCTTCCTTGGCTCTCCCTGTCTCACCATCTCTGTTTTCTTCTCTTCACAGTTCCTTAGTTACCGGGACAAGAGCGTCAACCATGGCGACCTCCCCGATCTGCAGCAGAGGGTCCGCTTTGCAGCCCCAGATCCCAGCCAGTACGATGCCTCCATCAACCTCTCGAACCTGCAGGTAGCTGACGCAGCTATCTATGAGTGCCGGGTGAAGAAGACCACCGTGGCCACCCGGACGGTCATCATCACTGTCGCAGGTATGACCAAACTCCTCTGAGCTCCTCTTCCCCAGACGTCAGAGCCAAGGGCGGTTTGGCCACCCTGAGCCTGGCTCTGCCTCTTGGCTGGACCCTGGCTCACAACTGCCCCCTCCCCTGCAGCACGGCCTGTGGTGCCCACGTGCTGGTTTGAGGGCCACATGTCATACGGCCACGATGTGGTGCTGAAGTGCTTTGTCAGTGGGGGCAGCCCGCCTTTCACCTACAAGTGGAACAAGATCAGGGGGAGAACCTACCCCTACCGTGCCAGTTCCTACCAGTCCCAGGACACCTTCCAGTCTGAGTTCTCCTACGACGAGTCCTTCAGCTCCATAAGTCAAGGTGAGGGGACCCGGGGAGAGGGGAAGATTGGGACGCTGGGTCCTGCTGGGGCTTCCCTGGTTCATCAGTGGCACCAAGTCAAACATAAAACCCCTGTGGGAGACCCCTCCTCTGAGCCTGTTCCAGAAGCTGCTATCGAGGGAAGAGGAGGCAAAAGGGGAGAGTCAGTTGAAAGCAATAATGGTTAATTTGGAAAGAGCATGGTCTGAGATAGAGCTGGGCTTGAATCCTGGCTGGACCATAACTGGCTATAAGACCCAGGCAAGTGGCTTCACCTCTCTGTGCCTTAGTTTCATTCTACAGTATATGAAAAGGGAATGATAATGTCTATCTTCCAGGGGCATGTACTGATTAAATGGATGAGGTGTATAAAGCTTCTGGCACAGGCAGAAGCTGCCTAGTACTCACAATCAAAGACTATCAGAGCTGGAAGAGACTTTAGACTTCCTCTGGTGTAACCCTGTACTCGCTGTACAAATGAGGAGACCAAGGCTCAGGGAGGGGACATATTTCCCTAAGGTCACAGGGTGAATTCATGGTTTCTCTCCTGTTGCTGGGAAAGGGTCCCTTCCTTGCCTCTCTGTTTCAGCAGGGAGAAGGTGACTCACCTGGAGAGTGGGGTGGACCTGTGTGTCTGCACACACCCTTCCCTCCTTCCATGCCCCACCCTGCAGTGGTCTAGGCTGGGGTGAAGCTCTCAGAGACCAGGCCCCTCGGCCTCACCATAGCCCTCTGATGCTCCTTCAGTTTCAGGCATGAGCCATGGTGAGGTGGTGTTGCTGGACATCTCCCACAACGATGATGGGCTGTATCAGTGCACAGTGGCCAACCGTGCAGGCCACAGCGTATGTGTGGTGGAGGTGAAGGTCTCAGGTGGGTGCAGGGGCAGTGGCCCTGGAGGCCCCGTGGCTGGGAGGGTTGGACTGGAGAAACTTGTGCTGTATATTGGAGCCTCAGCTGGCTTTGCCTTCCCACTGCCATCAGTGCATAGCTCTGCCAGGGGCAGCTGGGAAGCCCTGGGAGAAACATGCAGACATGAGGGGTTAACTTGCATCTCTCCATATATTCCTCCCTGTGTGTCCAGGGGCCCTGAGATCCCCTGGGTCCCCCATCCTCTTTCCCACAGACACCCTGCCCCTGCCACTCCTGGTTAGCCAGGCATCTGCCAGTCTGCAGAAAGCCTGACTAATCTTTATTTCTCTCCCCAGGAGGCTGGCACATAGGAATAATCATTGGCATAGTGCTGGGCTCTTTACTCTTGCTGGGCTGCCTGATGTTGGGCATCTGGTGGCTCGTCTGCTGCTACTGCAGGCGGCCCCGCGGTGCCTTCTGCTGCCGTGGCCAGGTCCGCAGAAATGCCTGCTGCGACTTGCCTAATGATATCAGGTAAAATCTGATGCATGCTGCAGGGGGCTGGCGCCCTGCCCCTTCTCACCCCTGCCTGCCACCGGCTGGCTGGGACCCCCACCCCAACCCTGCCTGCCATCGCCATGGAGTGCTGGGACCTCAGCATGTTGACCGGCCACCCGTCATATGTTTTTTCTCTCTCCCCCTTCCCATGTCCAGTCTTCACTTCTGCTTCCCTGCCCTCCATCTCCCTCCCGTCTTTGCACCTGTCTGTCTGTCTTATCTAGACTGTAAGCTCCTGCAGGGCAGGGCCTGTATGTATTTTCTCACTTTTCCCCTGTATTGCACCGGTGAGAACTCTTGGACATGCTTACTTAAGAAGAGTTAATTAATATAAATAACAGCGCTAATAACTTATATTAGAAACAAACTAGAAATAAAAATAGAACAAGACTAGCAGTGCTAATGATTGCAATGCCCTGGGTATGGAGGAAAAGAGGGAGAAGATTAAGAGGCAGGTGAGGAGAAGAGAGAGAGAGAGAGAGAGAGAGAGAGAGGGCAAGGTCAAGGTTAGTTAAGGAAAGGACAGGGAAAGCAGCTCCCTCTGGATCTCCAAGGTGACCTCTCTATCCGAGCCGGTGGTCCTGCGAAAAGATCAGAAGGGGAGTGGAGGGCGCCTAGATGGGGCTGCCTGCCTACCGTGGGCTGTCCGGACACGTGTGGACAAGCCCTGTCTGGAGGGTGGGGATGGTGCCCCCGGGGAGTCCTGCGGGGTCGCTGGCCCAGGAAGAGGCAGAGAAAAGAGTAGGTCGAGGCTGAGGTTGAGAGGCGAGGGGAGGCGGAGGGAGGCGCGGGAGAGGAGAGGTTGCCAAGAGCCCCCGGCTCTGCCCAGGCCGTGCCCACGCCGCGCGGCGGAGGAGCCCGCTCACCCGCGCGCCTGCTGTTTTCCACAGAGAGGACGACGTGGCGCCCGGGTGCAAGGCCAAAGGGCGCGGCAGCAGCGTTACCCACATCCTGGGGTACCCGATGCAGAAGATCAGGCACTCCCTGAGCCTCAGACACGCGACTCCTCACTGCGAGGGCCCCGAGCACTTGGCCCTGGCGTCCAGCGCCGCCGCCGCCGCTCTAGACTGCAAAGCGGACCAGTCCCGGGTCTACGTCAAGGTCCAGAGTGCAGAGCCAGCCGCCTGCGCCGCCGAGGGGCCGCTGCCGTGCAAGGATGGCCTCCTGGTGTGAGCGCGCGGCGCCCGGCTCCTGCCCGGCCAGGAGGAGGGTGCGGGCTCTGCCTGCAGCTGGGGACGCGCTCGGGCCGGCGCCGACCTCGCCTGCCCAGGGCCGCCTGGCGGCAGGGAACCTGGAAGAGTTTCCCTCGGGAGCTGAGTTGGGCGGCTGCGCCTCCTCCCCTAAAGTGGGAGGGGGAGGAGGAGGGAATAGAGGCCATCTCGGCCCTCTCCGCATCCCCGCGGCCCTGAGGCTCGGGCAGAGGGAGGAAGGAGGAAGTGTCCGAGAGCGCTGGAGGCCGGAGACCAGGTGTCCCCAGCCAAGGCAGAAAGACCTGGGGGCCGGGTGGGTGGGGGTCTGGACTGAACTGTGCGTGTGAGGCCTGAGCTCCGAGGCGGCAGTGTTAGCACAATAAAGAAAATGTAAGACTCGAGACTGAGGTGACTGTGGTTCCACGGAGGGTTGGGCATGGGGTCAGGGTGGTGGGCCCTGCTCAGGGATGTGGGGGGGCGTTGCTCCCTCTGTCGTCCCGCATCATTTCTGCACCATTTCCCCCCTCCCCCTCCTTAGATCGGGAACAGTTAGAGCTGGAAGGGGCTGTCTAATCCTATTCCTTCCCTAGGCAGATGGGGAAACTGAGACTCCTCAGGCTTGATTTTAAATCCAGAATCCCACTTTTCTCTTTTATTCCAGAAATCAAAAGAAAGGAAACAAGGTACTGGCAGGGATGACCTCTCTGAATATTCCCTGACCATTCTCAGCATCATCCTTCCTTCTCTCCTTACCTACGAAATCTTGACTTCCTTATCTCTCCCAGATGTATGCCATCCTTCTCAAAAACCGGGAAGGGTTTCAGAGTCATACTCTGGGTGTAGAAAGACCAAATTCATCTAACCTAGTCCCTTTTTTAATGGAAGGGGGATTGACACTTATTGGGCACCCTCTGAATTCCAGGTACTTTCCCATATTTTGTCTAATTTAATCCTTGCTTTAATCCTATGAGGTGCAGTATCCATTATATAGATGAAGAAACTGAGGCTCAGAGGATCTAGTTATCTTAACCAAGGCCACATATGTAATAACAGGTTTTGATCCAGGCATGTCTGACTCTGGGACATCAGGCTTTTTCTTTGACATTTGGATTCCTTCTACTGCATTCCTGACAAAAGATATTTTCTTGACAAAAGACCTCTTCTTGAATACCTGCAGTGGCATCTCACTACCTCCCAAAGCAATCCATTTGGCCTCTGATGGTCAGAGATATATCCATATTTCTCCTATTCAACCCAGTTTTGGACCCCACATAGTTTTTATCCCTTGGTCCAAGTTCTACTCTTAGGGAGCCCTAAGCATCACATTTCCAATTCAGCTGCCTCTAGTGGACCAAGTGGCTGTACTCCATACAGGATGACTGCAACAGGCAAAAAAATGGACCGATGCCTAGTCTAGGGGTTGAGGGTCTTCTGAAGAGCATAGTACTTGAAGGTCACTCTGTTCTACCTGCCTCTGCCCTGTTGCCATCTGCCTGTTGAGAGCCCAGGCACTTCCTTTTCTTTTTGCCTCTTCTTCTCTTGAGGAGAAGCTGGGCTTCCTGATTCTTTCTGCTTCTACCCTGTGGCCATGTGAAGTGTGGGGTATGGATGGACCTCAGAGTTTGTTGACAGAGGAAGCCCCCAAACCCTGCTTGGTTGTACATAACTAGGAAACCCTTCTGGTTGGCTTGGGTATTTGCAAAAGCGTGATGGCATCTCTGGTTCTGCCTTGATAGAGCTTGGGAAGAGAAAGTAGAGATGATGATGGGACAGAGGGAGCCAGGGACAAACGTCTTGGAGTGAGGGTGGGGAGGTGGGGATTACTGAGGATGGATGAGGATACAGCGGGTAAGGGGATTAAGCAGTGAGGGGAACAGAACTGCAGGAACCATCCATCCCCTCATTTATCTGGAAACATTTATGAGCACCTATAGGATGATTTGTTCGTAAATAGTTAGAGCTTTTGGGCTTCCCTGGTGGCGCAGTGGTTGAGAGTCCGCCTGCTGATGTAGGGGACATGGTTCGTGCCCCGATCTGGGAAGATCCCACATGCCGTGGAGTGGCTGGGCCCGTGAGCCGTGGCCGCTGGGCCTGCGCATCCGGAGCCTGTGCTCCGCAACGGGAGAGGCCACAACAGTGAGAGGCCCGCATACCGCAAAAAAAAAAAAATAGTTAGAGCTTCAAGCAGGGCACTGGGCCTGGCACACTTTTGCCCTAAGGCAGGGGATTGAATAGGGTGACTTGGGGAGGTCTCTCCCAGTCTGAGGAGCCTCCAGCTCAGCTTTCTGCAAGGAGGTGAGGGACAGAGTCAGTCAGCTGTACAGGTTGTGTTGAATGACATCATCTTCCCCATTCTAGCAAGCAGGGAGCTGGGCTCAGGCTTAGCCTTCCTTTGAAAGGTGAGAACAGCGAGGCTCTGGCAAGAAAAGCTCATTAAAGAGCCGTAAGAGATTTTAGAGAGACTCTGCAAACAACTTTTGGCAGAGTGACTCAACAGAGAAGCCAGGGGAGGTCCCGAATCCCTAAATAAATTATCACTGCACTTATCACCTCTGGGTGAGGAGGGAGGGAAGTTTCTGCTTCTAAGGTTTTGCTTCAGGAACACCTTGACCTTTTTTCATTTCTCCCGCGTGAAACCTTGTCAGTGTTAGAGGAGAACAATTTCTGGTGGTAAATGTTTACCAGTGGCTTTGGGAGCGAGGTTGAGGGTATAGGGGGCTGGGAAGCCCTGATGTGTATCATGTGCTATTTCCCTGAATAAAATTCTCCTATCATGGCTGCTTTCAGGCTACCAGCGTGATGTCCTGGTATGGAATCCTGAGAAATGTGCAGTATCACACCATCCCTGCCGAAGTAAATAACCTCAAGAACTGAGACAATCATGAACTATAGAAACTAATTAGGAAGGGATGAATTTTGAGTACTTATTTCCTGTGTCTCAGAAGAATTCACTTAATTGTAAATTGATATAGTTTAAATTTTAATAATGGCAGCCTTTAATGATTGGCTTGCAAAACTTAGGCAGACCACGTCCCCAGGCAGGCAGAAGGCTGTGTACACAAATGTTGCTTCAAGAGAGGGAATCTTGGGGCTTCCCTGGTGGCGCAGTGGTTAAGAATCCGCCTACCAATGCAGGGGACACGGGTTCGAGCCCTGGTCAGGGAAGATCCCACCTGCCGCGGAGCAACTAAGCCCGTGCGCCACAATTACTGAGCCTGCGCTCTAGAGCCCACAAGCCACAACTACTGAGCCCACATGCCACAACTACTGAAGCCCGCACGCCTAGAGCCCGTGCTCCGCAACGAGAGAAGCCACTGCAATGAGAAGGCCGCACACTGCAACGAAGAGTAGCCCCAGCTCGCTGCAACTAGAGAAAGCCTACGCGCAGCAGCAAAGACCCAACACGGCCAAAAATAAATAAATAAATAAATAAATAAAGAGGGAATCTTAAGTTCAGTCTTGATTTTTCTCATTTTTCCAGAGAGACACAGTCAGCACCAAGTCAGTTGTATTCATCCCACTTCCTAGTTCTGCCTTTTTGTGTCCCAGCCTTGCGGAAACTGAATCCTAGTTCCTCTGGTCGATGAAAACTTATTCAGATAATTTATATGTCCTTGGTAACCATCAGAAACCTAACTTGGCATCCACAGAATTTCCGTGAATGGGTCTCCCAGGGCATCCAACTCTGGAAAATCTACTCAAGGGACATTCTGAGTCCTTCTTGACTCAGTTCCTTCTCTAATCCTCTTGCTTAGGTTTTAGGAAGTAATTCTCTAGTCATCGTCTCCTAAACCTGAAATTCTCAAGAGCATGACTGTATGGAATCCCGGTGATTTTTCTTCTGTGCTCCTAGTAGAATAACTATCCTTGCTGCCCTGTTACATTTCAGTTACTCTAGGCCCAGTCACATTGTGTGACTCTGGGGAGGGATTAATTTTTTTTTTTTTTTTCCATGCTTCACTAGAAACAAAGGGGTTTTGAGAATTCATTACCCAGTCACAACTCAGGGAGGTTTAGCCCTGTAGCCTCTGCTCCAAGGGAGCCTCGGGTGAGTCTCTGGAGTTTACGCTCTTTGTTTATCCAGCCCACCTGGAGGAATCATTTCATTTATTCCTGGTGTATGGAAACAAAATTGTTTCCACTCAGTTCCTTGCAGTTAGATTAGGAAAAACATGGCAAAGGGAAAGAATGTTGAGAGACGTGGAACTGTACAGGCAGGGAGATGGTGGCTGCTTTGGAGAATCTGGAAAAGCATGGGCGTGGTCTTTGTGCCTGCCAGTGAGAAGAGGACAAGATAGTCTTCTGCCACCCTTCTGTGGCCATTGCCCTCAGCAGTCTTCCCAGGTGTATTTTATTTTATTTGTTTTTTTAAATTTATATTTTTATTAATTTATTTTTTCCGGTTATATTTTAGAAGGACAGCAGGGTGGGACACTGTTAAGGAGGAGACTGAAGCCCTTGACAGAGGCAGGACATTGAGCAGAGGAGGATGGAGTGAAGCTTTCGAGCTCATTTTTATAGTGGCTGAGTTTGAGGTGATGGTGGGCCCATGCTGGGTGTCTTGGGGAGAAAAGAAGGAAAAGGGGGAGGAAGAAAACTTGTACTAAACATTTGTGATTTAGTCATGCCCACATATGCAAAAGAAAAGTCCTCAGTTTTGGATTCACACAAACCTAGATTCCTTGTTATTATTAAGCTCCCAAAGCCTTAATTTCTTCATCTTTAAAATGGAATAGTAATAGGGCTGTTTTGTGTGACGTGCTTACAGAGCCTGGTACATAGTAGGGGCTCTGTGAATGGTTGATCCCAAGTCCCTAGTCTTCAATGTAATTTCATCTCCCAGAGGAGGGCAGGCCTGGAGGCAGAGATCTAACCACATAGGGGTGGGGGGTGGAGGCTGAGGCAGTGGGAGGTCCAAGGCAGGGAGGGAGTGAGGAGAATGAAGCCTTAGGATTGAATTTGGAGATGGCTCACCACCTGGGGGATGAGTCAAGCAGCCCAGGAAGCAGCAACTAGAAAAGTAGGAGAACCAGGCCTTGCTTCTGAATCCTGGGAGCCACGTGCATGTATTAATATTGATGACAGTCCTCTTTAGTAATGGTGATACTAATAATAACAGGAAGCGCCTGAAACACAAGCTCGGCAGGGTCCGGAGCCAGGCATGAGGATGAGCTGCGAGAATTCTCAAGGCCCCTCCTTGGACCAGGGTGTGCCCACTGGGCCCAGTGCCCACTGCGGCACCCCATGGAGCACTGACCTGACAGCCCCTCCAGCAGGGTCTCCACACAGCTTTCCCAAAGCTGAGGAGAGACCCTCCCAGCTGAGGGCACAGAGATTTTCTTCAACGTTTTTGGGAGAATCAGTTCCACCTTGGAACTGAGCTCCTTCAGTGACGACAGGCCCCACTTGCTGCCTATCAGGCCCTACAGACACCCTTGGTCAGGGCACCTCCCGTTCTTCTGCCTGGATGCCACCTGCAGCCTGTGGCACCTCCCCTTCCTGCCCTGACTCGCCTGAACTTGCTCATCTCCTTGGCTCCGCAGATGCTGGGATTCAATTCAGCTCCCAACCCCGACTCCAGACCCAGCCCCCAGCGGGACTCAGCCCCTTGGTCAAGGCTGTTTTCCTTGTCTGTAACTCTCTCTCCCCCTCTCATGTCCTCCTTCTCACCCAGCATCCGTTCTTCAGAAACCATCTTAAGGCCTCCCGGGGGGGGTTGGGGGAGAGGGGAGGTGAGGTGTGTGTGTCAGCTGGTATGCTCCCCACTAAGGGGTAGGGGTGAGCGTGAAGGGAGGTGTGTCCTTCTCCACGGTCCAGTCTGAGGGCCCTTATTTCTTTCACTGAAAGTGACCATGAAGCCTCATCTGTCCGGAACTCCAACTTCCTCTCCATCTTTCCGAGACTTACCTGACCCTCCTCTTCTCTTTAGCGTAAGGGACTCAGATGACTCAGTCCTCCAGGAGTGAGACTGTGCTCTGATGGCAGCATTTAAGCTATGTTGGTCCCCGAGGCAAAGAGGGAACTCGGTGATGGGATGTTTGGGTGTCCCTCAAACCGGGTGCTTGGACTGTCTCACAGGAGGCTGCGTGTCAGTGGAGAGGATGTTCACTGCAGTCAGTGATGGCTAGATGGCCACAGCTTCAAGGGATGGGACACAGCAGACCGCTAGTACATTCCTCTGCTGGCCTGAGAGCACCGCCACCCCAAGGCCCTGATTCGTGCTGCCTCGCTGCCTCTGACTCTCAGCCCTGCCCTCCCCTCCCCTAAGTACCCATTGGCACTTTGGAAGAATAAGAAACATTCCCAGTCCAGAGCACTGCTTTAGTGCTACTCCAGCTCTGTGGCTGAGAGCCCCCTGCTGGCAGGCACTCGTTTCCATTCCCAGGAAGCTGCACCCTCCTTACCGTCCAGCAAGGCAGAGCCGACGACTCTCCTTTCCCCAGCCAGCCTGACCCTGAGGCGGCTCCTCTTGAAGTCCCCCCACGAAAGGATGCCTCAGAGAGAGGCCCAGGGCCTCTGACCTGGCTGGTGAGACCTATCTCTATGTCCCATAGAGATCATGGTGTCTGATGATGACTCCTTTCGAGTGACTGATGTGCTGCTCTTCTCTGTCTGACCATGACACGGCCTCTGCTTGGAAAGGCTCTCTTGAGACAGCATCGGGGCTCCACCTGGACAATCTAGGTGGGACTCTGAATGCTGAGGGTGTGGGTTGCATTCAGAGGGTGTTGGGGTCAAGGATGGCCCCTCATGGCCAGAGAGGCAGCTCTAGTGTGCCCCACCATTATTAACCTCGGATCCTGAATGTTTAGGGGCTCTCTGGGGTGACTAGGCAGGATTCAGGCCAGGTGGCTGAGAAACTGACCAGGACAGGATCTGCTGGGGCAGTTGGCGCTGAGGGTGCTGTGGGAGGACCCCTCTGCCCGAGCTGTCTTGCAGCCCTTTCAACCTCAGGTTCATGTTGGGGGGTCTAGAATGTAATTCTGGAGCTGAATGTAAAAACTTAACTGGTTATAGGCATGAAACAGTTGTCCTGGGTGGGAGTGGACCGGGGCAGAGGGATCGATGGCTTCTCTTCCTTAAATCGATTTACATTTAAATTATTAGTTTGGGTCGTATGAAATCACCTGTATTTGAGCATTTTTTAACCTATAATAATGACCATTTTCATATGATGCCACCCAATACATTGTTCAGCCTCCAAATGTCTTGTTCCTTTTAAAGTCCTGTTCCCTGATAATTAAGGGCCAATTAACTTTTAACTTCCTCCTAAAACTTGCCCTTCTTTCTGTATTTCCAGTTTGGGTAAGTGGCACCTCCATCTGCTTAGTTACTCAGGTCAGACACCCCAGTGTCATTCCTGACCCCGCCCAGACCCCCCTTCCCATAACTAAAAGTCCTGTCTAGTCTAGCTCCTAGATATTTCTCGAATCATCCACTTCTTCACCCCGCCCCCGCCCTCGCGCACCTCAGTTCAAAGCTATCACCGTGTCTTGCCAGGATCCCTGCACTAACTTCATCTTCCTGCTTTCACACTCTCCCCGCATCAATCCATTCTCCACACAGCCCCCAGAGCGAGCTTTCAAAAGTGCAAGTCTGATCATGTCATTTCCCTTCTTAAAACTCTTCAGTGGCCTCCGTTTACATGTAGAATTAAAATTTAAATCTTACCACGTCCTACCAGACCCTGCATGATCTGACCTCTGCTGTTTTCTCCTCCCAGGGCCCCCCTTGCTCATTAAACTCTGGCCATGGGGACCTTCCTTCAGACGTTCGTATATGCCAAGGCCTATCCAGAAGGGCTTCCCAGCAGGCTCATCCTCAGTGTAGCAGGCCTGCCTACTTTGCTTTACTAGCTACTGTCCCTGCTAGTCTCAGCGGGAACATCCCTCCTCAGAGGAGCCATTGGGGTTGCCCTGCACCAGCTCTATTCTGCTCCCTCATTATTCTTGCTCACAATTTTCAGTTCTTTTCCTCTCTAGAGCTTGGCGCAATTTTAATTACATCGTTGTGTGTATTTGTTTCATGCTGCTCTCTCCAACTAGATGGAAGCTTCCTGGGTGCAGAGCTCCATCTGCCCTACTCACAGCTGTATCCCCTGTGTCTCTGGCCACGGTAGCTGCCTGCAAGAGACACGCTGAGTGATGAACGCTGGAGATGCACGGCTCAGTCCTGCAGGGAATCGGGGGCTGTTGTCCCCCGTTTGATTCCAGAACAGTTTGATTCTGGTCTGCAGTGTGAGCTGGGGGCTTGCTCTTCATCATGGGGCGGCAGGGGGAAGGTCTCAGGTTCAGGAGGTGGATGGAAATCATGACAGAAAAAAAGTCCAGGGAGAGGGGTCCCCATATTCAGGCCTGCCCTTAACTTCTGTAATGATAAATCAGGCTAACAAACTGTTACATAAAACATGTCCTGTCCTCCTACTTTGACACATATACCTTCAAAATGGCCTGGAAGTCTAGATTTGGATTCAGAAATTTTGGACTATTGGAGTTTCTTTTTTTTAATATAAATTTTATTTATTTATTGGCTGCGTTGGGTCTTCGTTGCTGTGTGTGGGCTTTCTTTAGTTGGGGTGAGCAGGGGCTACTCTTTGTTGCGGTGTGCGGGCTTCTCGTTGTTGTGGCTTCCCTTGATGTGGAGCATGTGCTCTAGGTGCATAGGCTTCAGTAGTTGTGGCACGTGGGCTCAGTAGTTGTGGCTTGCAGGCTCTAGAGCTCAGGCTCAGTAGCTGTGGTGCATGGGCTTAGTTGCTCCGCGGCATGTGGGATCTTCCCGGGCCAGGGCTCGAATCTGTGTCCCTTGTATTGGCAGGCAGATTCTTAACCACTGCGCCACCAGGGAAGCCCATTATTCGAGTTTCATACCAGAACTTGGTAGCATAGGAGTAACTGGCCCTTTGCCCCAGAGCTGAGGCCAGCTCAATCTTTTGTTGAGAGTTTTAATCTTCAGTGAGTAACATGGGAACAGAAAACAGAGCAGATTTATCCCACAGTGGCCCCTAAGGAAGGGGCCTGAGGCTTGCATTCCCCAGGGCCACCGGGCTTTGTTCTTTCCAAGGCCTGGTTGGTCAGGGTTTTCTTTGGTTCTCTAAGTGCTATAGACTGAATATTTATGTTCCCCAAAATTCATATGCTGAAACCTAATTCCCAGTGTGATGGTATTTGGAGGTGAGCTCTTTGGGAGGTGATTAGGTCCTGAGGATGGAGTCCTCAGGAATAGAATTAGTGCCCCTAAAAACAGACCCCAGAGAGCTCCCTTGCCCCTTCCGCCATGTGAGGACACAGCAAGAAGACAGCTGTCTATGAACCAGGAAGTCTGGCTCTCACCAGACACCGAATCTGCTGTTGCCTTGATCTTGCGCTTCCCAGCCTCCAGAAACATAAGAAATCAATTTCTGGTGTTTATAAGCCACCTAGAATATCATATTCTTTTACAGTAGCTTAAGCTGACTACGACACTGAGCTACCCACAAATTTCTAATAAATTCT
The DNA here is from genome assembly GCF_059928025.1 of Delphinapterus leucas. Lineage (NCBI taxonomy): Eukaryota > Metazoa > Chordata > Mammalia > Artiodactyla > Monodontidae > Delphinapterus > Delphinapterus leucas. The sequence continues at coordinate 74,965,181 of NC_143129.1, forward strand.
TTCTCGCACTTTAGTTAGAACCAGAGTTGGTTTCTGTTGCTCGCATCCAAAGATAGTTTCCCATCGTTCTTAAATATATATATATATATATATATATTTATTTTTTTTTTTTTTGGTACACGGGCCTTTCACTGTTGTGGCCTCTCCCGTTGCGGAGCACAGGCTCCGGGCGTGCAGGCTCAGCGGCCATGGATCACGGGCCCAGCTGCTCCACAGCATGTGGGATCTTCCCGGACCGGGGCACGAACCCGTGTCCCCTGCATCGGCAGGCAGACTCTCAACCACTGCGCCACCAGGGAAGCCCTATAATCCATTCTTAACGTTGGAAGGATCTTATGGATTGTCTAGGGCAGGGATAGCATCTTGGCTTCCCGCTTCAATTAATTGGTCAGAGTTACCTGAGTGTTGTGAACTCAGTGGGAAAATTGTGTCATAGTTAGTTCTCCACGTTCGACATGCTCGTGGAAGGTGGAAGTCTGGATATATGTACCACATATTTGTCATTCCTGATCTAATGCAACTTCCCACCTAGTCTGAAAATTCTCTGATCTATAGCATTGCTCTGAGATGGTTTCTGACTAAGCACATTCGTTGGAACAGCTCACTTCATATTTGGATTTCTCCTTTTGTTATGAAGTTCTTCCCTGGGAGTATGGGACAGAGTGAGGGGCTGGGTTGATCTAGATAACCTAAAGCTAATTCTGATTGACTGCCACTGACTAGTTATGTGATTCTAGGGAGTAACAGTCTCTTCGGGCCTCAGTCTTCCACCTGAGAAATGAAAAACTTGAACTGAGTAACCACAAAGTTTCCTTCCAGCTTGAAGATCCTATTATTCATGTGAGTCAGTATCTGCCTCACAGAGACATGTTCCATTGGCCTCACTTACACAGTAGGGCTTACGTGAGAGCCCTTCAAATATTGGAGAACTAATGGCCTTCTGAGCTTTTTGTTATCAGCTAAACGTGCCCAGTTTCTTTAATCATTTCTCATATGATGAGGTTTCCAGACTTTTCACCATCTGGTCATTCTTTTCTGGACGCTTGAGTTTTCCAATGTCTCCCTGGAGGTGTGGCTCGCAGAACTGGACCTGGGCTAGTTGTGCAGTGGGGGTATCCCCACTCTTTAATTTTTTTTGATGTGGACCACTTTTAAAGTCTTTATTGAATTTGTTACAATATTGCTTCTGTTTTATGTTTTGGTTTTTTGCCGCAAGGCATGTGGGATCTTAGCTCCCCGACCAGGGATCGAACCCACACCCCCTGCACTGGAAGGCGAAATCTTAACTACTGGACCATCAGGGAAGTCCCCTATCCCCACTCTTTACCCATGTGATCAGCCTGGCCCTCCTGGCCGATGGGACCTGCGCTGACCAGCCCACTAAAACTTCCCTGAATCTAGGGATATATTGTATATTTTAGAGGCCCTCCTTCAACCTGCATGCAGGATGGATGCAGGGAGCCATGGAGTCAAGTCTGGAAGGAGATGGTGCTTCCTCTGAAGACCAGTGCATAACCAACTGCTGATGAACTGAATAGGTGCTACTTCTTAATAAACATGGAAAGAAGATTTGCCAGAGATATCATTAATGTTTGCAGCAGTTCTGTTTTTATTTATCAATTTTAAAATTGATAAATACTATCAATTTTTAAAATTGAAGTATAGTTGATTTACAATGTTATATTAGTTTCAAGTGTACAAAATAGTAATTCAATATTTCATAGAGTATACTCCATTTAAAGTTATTCTAAAATAATGGCTATAATTCCCTGTGCCATACAATATATCGTTATAGCTTATTTATTTTATGCACTGTAGTTTGTACTTCTTAATCCCCTACCCCTATCTTGCCCCACCCTCCTTTCCTCTCCCCAATGTTTTTTTGTTTTTTGAAACGAGGCATTGGGTGCTCATAGCTCCACGGGTGAGAAAATGTGTCTCTAACCCTTCTCTCTCGCGATACCCTCCCCGCTCCATTCCCTCTGACATCGTGGCACATGACCCCTTTGCTCGAGCAGCTCTTGTATTTACACAGGACAGGTACAAAGGCTCTTGCTCAAAGGAGATATAATGAAAACAAGGAAAAGCAAACACAGATTTGGAGTGGATTCTGGTCTGACCATGAGCCCACTGGAGTTAATGGTGCCAAGGTCATTATGGGACGAATCTGACACTCAAACAGAAGGGGTCGCTCCTGGCTTCCCTAACCCCAGGAACGGGGTGTTCTGCAGATCACAAGGTCCCAAGTGCTGTGGCCCCAGACCATCACTATGGTCCTCCCCTTTCCTTCCCCACCCCCTTTGTTTTGGCCCAGTTGCCCTGGTCTCCGCTCTCTTCTTCATAAACCTCAACTATGCTCCCCCTCAGGGCCTTTGCATCCTCTGCTCTCTGGAACGCTCTTTGCCCAGCCACTGCATGGCTCACTCCACTGCACTAGGCTTCTGTTCGCATGTCACCTCATCAGGAGACGGTATTCTCTGATCCCCTTATCTAAGACAGACCCCTTCTCCCCAACACACCATTCTCTTGCCATTTACTCCACCTTAGCTTTCTTAATAGAACTTATCCACATGTGACATGTGCTTACTTGCTTATTTATATTATCTAGAATATAAACTCCATGAAGGAAGGACATTGCTTTACTCACTACTGAGTCCCCAGTGCCCTGAAGTGTACCCAGTGCATGCCGCACACTCCATCAATATTTGTTCCTGTGTGACTTTTAAAGCATCAATCCCAGTGCTTTTCAACACGAACACTGTGGTGGGTTAATTATTCCACTAGTGGACAAATGAGTCATTGGGGATGGGAACCTCCGTTGACTTGAGCAGCGTGAATATGTTCAAAAGGCCCTGGCATACCACACAAGAAAACCACCGTCTACATGACGTCACCAAGGGTTACCGCGTGAAGGAGAACTGTGGGTCCCATCCCATCCAGAACTGCTCTGATCTGAGGCGGGGCCCTGGAGATGAAGGGAAGAGAGAAGGGGAGTGGTGTGTGTGTGTGTGTGTTTCCCTCATTCAACCACCATGGCTCATTTGCTAGACCCTGGGCTTTCTCTTTCACATCAGTTTTAAAGACTAAGGCCAGTTTTGCCTGGTTCATTGACCAGGCCTGAGGAATGCCTCTGATGACAGGTGGCGGCAGCATTAGCTACTGTGGCCGTGTGCACTGTTCAGGTGGACTTGGAAGAAGGTGATGGGAGAGAAGTGGATGCAGGGGAGACATAAGGACTAGGTGAAGTCAGGTGGCCAGCAGGGGACCTCTGAGCAGAGCCAGCAGGCAGGGAAATTCCAGGACTAGTCGTGTGTAGGAGTGGCCATATGAATCTGGAGGCCAGCTGAGCTGACCATTTGTCCAAGGTGAAGTGACTGCCCACGAACTGGGGAGAAGACGGAAGCCGCCCCTTGCACAGGGCTGACATCCTGGGTGGAGGGATTGAAGCTGCCCTAGGAAAATACTTCAAAACCTACCCCTGTTTCTTCAATGCCTCCTTCCTCTATCATCAAGACTTGAGTGAGGTCCCAGAAAAAAATCCAGTTACACTTGGGAGGGAGTAATGCTGGACCATATCATCTACTAATTCTTTTTTTTTTTTTTCATCTACTAATTCTTAAGTGTAAGTTTAGCTCATCAATTATTTTTTCCAGTGGCAATATTCCAGAGCTTTTTAAGACAAAATCGCTCAGTGACAGATTGTGTTTTGCAGAGATGGCCACAATAATAATACCTTCCATCCCACATGCGCTCCTTTCAAAGTGACCTTGAACATCTTCCCATTGAGTGGTGGGTCCCTTGAACTTGGGTGGATCTTCTGCACTTGCATCTGAAAATGAGTGTGGCAGATATTAGGATGCCTCAGCTTCTTTCCCTCCATAATTTCCCTTCTGTTCAGCTTTTCCTGGCTCCTCCCTCTCTCAGTCTCAGGCAGAGACTCTCATCCTGGGCTGAGCTGATTTTCTTGAAGTTGTGCAAGAACTTCCTGTTGGCTGAGGAATTTAATCTCTCTTTTTCTGGTCACTGTGCTAGACAGTGAGGAGGGAATCTCAAACCCAGCTCCAGCTCCTGTGGGAGGCATGATGGTCAGTGCTGAGGGTGAAGATGTCAATTAAAAAGATGTTACCAGCAAAATGGCACCCATCCCAACCATGAGATATCAACCATCCCTTGATTGTCTAGAACTGTAAATTACCTTTGAGGACCATGAACTTGCAAGTCCTTCAAGCAGGAAAGAGAAACCCTTGACCCCCATGTCTCTTCTTCATCAGGTTCTAGACCTTTTCTTATAATTCCTTGGTTGTGGGAAACATCAGGGTCTCAAATGACAGGGGCTGGGTTTAGGACTGAAAGTGGTTGATTGTCTAATGTCTTTCAGAGGCCAGGACCCAGGCTGGAAGTAATCCTTTGATGCTGGTTGGCTAATAGTTGTGTTAGTCTGCTAGGGCTGCCATAACAAGATACCACAGAATGGGTGGCTTAAACGACAGAAATTTATTTTCTCAGTCTTGGAGACTGGAAGTCCAAGACCAAGATGTTAGCAGGTTTGGTTTCTCCCAAGGCCTCTCTCCTTGGCTTGCAGAGGGCTTCCTTCTCTCTGTGTCCTTCCATGGCTTTTTCTCTCTGTGTGTGCATTCCTGGTGTCTCTCCCTCTTCTTATAAGGACACCAGTCATATCGGATTAGGGCCATCTCAATGACCTCATTTAACCTTAAATATCTCTTTAAAGACCCTATCTCCAAACACAGTCATATCCTGAGATATTGGGGGTTAGGATTTCAACGTGTGAATTTAAAGGGGACAAATTCAATCCATAACAATACTTCATGAACAATGGTGGAGGAGTGAGTGCCCTGGACAATCAATCTATGGATCCTGGAGAACTTCCAGTGTCCTTGAGAGGATGTCCTGCTGGGCCCATGTTTCCCAGAGCAGATCCAGGACATGCAACCAGGGGAGAGGGAAGGGGGAAGGTGTGGAAGGTTGTGCCAGTGTTTCCTGTCCTCCCAGTGTGACGGCTGCCCAGGCTGCTCCTGAGCGGTGGTACAGGAGTCTCACAGGAGGTACGAGGTCCATGGTGGTCTCCAGGTACCAGCTACACCCCAGAGCATCATGTGGCTAGGCAGTGGGGTTCCTCGTGATCCAGGCATTGCTCACGGTAGACCCTAAACAAGGGGGTTCTCTGTCTCTGGAGCCACTTCACCAGCACCGACATCCTTCTTCTTTTTCCCTGGCAAGGAGATCAGAATGATGGTTACCCCTCCAAAGTTTGTACCTAAGGCCTCTGAATCCTGATGGTCCTAGTTCAAGATCACCTCAGGCAAGGAATAGCTCTCCTGGTTTTCTAAGACCCTGGAAAAGGAGATGCTTCAAGGACAGGAAGTTCTTCCTAATGTCTAGACTTTCTCTGCAATTATAGCACGCATTTAGCTGTAGAAGGTATAGAAACTTAGAGCTGGGATGGACCCAGTTAAATGACTAGGCAGAAGCCACGTGTCAGAGCCAAGGGTCAGCCTCCAGACGCCCTGGGTAGAGCCTTTCCACTATCCCCGGTCGTTGGATTCTCTCTACCCTTCTCAGTGTCCAAAGCTGCTCTTTTCTGAGCCTTGAAAACATTAGGCGAAGTGAAAGAAGTCAGTCACAAAGGATCACACAGTGCATGACTCCATTTACAGGATAGACTGTCCAGAAGAGACAGTCTAGAGACAGAAAGGAGATTAGTGGTTGCCTGGGGCTGGAAGGGAAAGGGGGACTAGGGAGTGATGGCTAAGGGGCTTGGGAATTTCCTTTTGGGGTAATGAGGATGTTCTCAGATTGAGTGTGGTGATGGATGAACAACTCTGTGGCTGTAATAAAAGCCATTGAGTTTTACACTTGAAATGCGTGAATTACACTGTATGTGAAGTATAGCCCAATAAAGCCGTTAAAACAAAAAGCTGCTTGCTTCCTGGCTTCCACCTTCTTGCCACAAATCCTGGGGGCTGTCTGAGGCAAAGGGCCAGGTCAGACCCTCTCAGGAGCAGACAGGGCCCTAGGTGGAGTGTGACCCCTGCTGCTCCCTCTTCCCTCCCTTGCCTGTGGAAAGAACATACAGGAGCCAGCCAGCCAGCCCAGCTGCATGCTCAGTGGCTGGGCCAAGACTCTTGCCTTTTAGGACACATCCACTGAAGTCTTATGTCTCCTTCTCCTTGCTGACCCACTTTCTCCATCCTGGGACCAGCCAGACAGCCTAGGATGGACGTGTCCACGAAGCCCAGGTCAGCTGGGGTAGTTCTTTCAGGAGCTGGATGGAGAGCACAGAACCCAGCTTAACCTCTGAGTGTCCCCTTCCCTCTTCTCCTGGGGGAAGGAGGCCCTATCAGTCCCTGGCCAGAGAGGTGCTTCTCTCAGGAAGCCTTTCCTAGGATGATTGGCAAGAGGGAGTTGGGATTCATCTAGATTTTCACTCAACACACCTTTATTGATACCAGCTATGTTCCAGGAACCCTTGCTAGGTGTCAGGGGGTGGTGACTCAGTCTTTATCTTTCAAGACCTGAGAACTCCGTGGGAGAGTGAAGGCAGTAAGTGCTGTGACTGAGATGAGCACTGGAGAGTCAAGGCAGGGCACAAACCCAGCCTGGGTGTGGGAGAGAAGGTCGGGAAGGCTTCCTGCAGGGGGCACACCTTGAAGATGGTGGAGGTGGCAGCCAAATGAAGAAGGCGAGTTGGGTGGGAAGTTATGGAAAGTGTGTTCCAGACAGAAAGAGTAGGATGTGCAAATGCCTGCAGAGGCACGCAAGAGAGTAGCTCATTTGAAAACTGCTAAAGGAACTTCAGGTAGTTCAGTCTGACTGGAGACCAGAATATTAGATGGAGAGGGCCAAGAGATGACATGGGAGAGGTAAGCCTAAATAGGAGGAGGTCCAAACTTGGCCCTCCTTCCCAGAAGACCTACCTCCTCCAGCCACCCCTGGCCCTCGCAGGACTCCTACCTGAGCAGGGGCCCCAGTGCCAGGCAGAGAGACCAGCCAGGATCACAAGCAGCAAGACAGGCACCACCACCAGTAGCACATCTTTGTAGGAGGCCATCCCTGGAGCTGGACATGGAGGGGGCAGGGTCACAGGTGGACTGGATGCTTCACAATCCCTCAACCACTGATCCCTAGCCCTTGGCATACCTGCCTGGTGATGGCAGCTCTCCCAGGGGGTGACTGTGGCCAAGTCCCAGCTGACAGGGTTTGAGACAATGCAGGAATAGGCCACACCTTTGTCACCTGGTCCCAGTGACACACTCAGCACCTGTCCATCCATGAAGAGGCCACCTGGCTTGATATCAAGGTCAATGGCTCCCTCCCGTCGCCAGCTATAGGTTATGTCGCTGATGTTGGGAGCCCAACAGGACAGGAACACTTGGCAGGTCTTGGGGGGCTGAGCATCCCCTGATACAGCAACGAACACTTGCACCACGGGCCTGGGCACTGCACCTGAGCAAGGACAGCGGAGCCAGTGTGGGTTATAGGGATGCTGAGCGGGGCCCATAGCTCCAGCTCTGGGATCCATGCAGGGCTAGGTGACACCTCTGACTAGGCCACTCTGGCTCTAAAGCCACATCAGTCTCCCATTGCCCACAGGACAGAAGCTGAATTTCTAAGTCTGGTATTCAAAATCCTTCATTAAATGGTTGATGTCAACCTCTCCAGCTGTACCTCCTGCTGACCCTCCCCACCCATCTTAATTAATTTCCTGTTCTCCCAAACGTGTCATGCTTCATATCTTTCATATGGCTCAGCTGTACACATATGCTTTTCTCGTCTCACCCTCCTAGAAGATTCCTACTCATCCTCCAAGGCCCAGCTTGGACACACTCCTTACTGCTCTGATTATGAAGCCTTCTCTGATATTCCAGGTATGGCTCTGAGCCCTCTGAGAACTCTCTGTATCCCTTGTCATCAAATTTCCCTGATACATGATACATCAGTCAGAGAGACAATAAACGTTTGTTAAGGTAGGCACAAAAACAACAAACACATTCCTGGACTTTTGGAGATTTTGGAGTTTGGTGAAGAAGACATACTAACAAGTGATTATGAATAACTAAGAAAATTATCACAAGGATGCAAAATTCTGTGAAGGAGCAGGCCAGGGGGTAGGGGCTCTACCTTGTTATCTCCATAACCCTTGCTCTCAGGGTGCTCAGCTACCTGGGCCATTGGACAAATTGGTGTCCTGGCATCCCAGGCCATGGCTGCCCTTTCCTACATTGGTTGATGAGTAGATCATGAGTCTCATGGCAAAGGGGGCCAGCGGGAGAGCATTCTGGCAACAGTGGGAGGGCTCAGTCTCTGAGAGCATTCCAAAGTTAAGCTGAGTAAAACCTCATTAATGCCAGCTCAATCTGGTGGGATTTGTGATATGAAAAAAGAAAAGATTTGCTGGGTGCCCTAATAGTATAAACAAAGATTACAGGGGAGGGGGATATTTACACTAGTTCAGAGGACAAGCTGCTTCCAAACACGATCAGGCACAGTAGAAACACCCATTGACATTTCTAGTAACTGATCTGCTAATTCAAATCATTCTTATCTATTGTCAAAGCAGAGCTCCTAAGGACGGCTGCTTGGCAGCTTTGTGCAATTAGTTCTAATCACGCTACGTATTTGGAAGCAATAAAACAGCAATTTCCTTCAAATCTGTAATTCAGATGCTGAGAACAAGGCATTTTAGAGCTTAGTGGTGTGGGTGCTGCATGTATTATCACATTCAACGTCCTCATTTCACATATGTGGCAGCTGAGACTCAGAACGGGGGAGAGCCTCCCTAGCTGCCTGTATGGCTGTGAAGGCTGTTCACTGTGCAAGGGCGCTGGGCTCAGGGGGTAACAGGTGAGAGCGGGGTGCTGAATTCCAGCCAGCACTCTGCTTGCCAACATGGTGCAACATGGATCAGGGTCGTGTGCATCGAAAAGGACACACATTTAATTGTACACTGGCAGCCCGTGTGGCTCACCTAAGTGATGAGCCAGTTGTCTTCCTCTAGGTGTGGGAGGGTCTCTCTCTTTCCAGTTTGCTACTGCCTTTCTCTCCCTCAGTGTTTCGCTCTGCCCAGCTATCACCCCTACTCTCCATTCTTAAATTTGGACCTTTTCCTCCCCTTATTCTATCTCAATTTCTGAGGTTTTACTGACATAGGGGTCACTGACATATCTTTTCCAAGCCACTAGATACATGAATAGGAGCTCAAAGGCCATTTTATCTTTACCGGCAGAAATACGGTGGCAGTGGTAGAAGTGTAGGTGGTGATGGTGGTGCAGGTGATGGTGGAGGTGGTGGAGGTGGAGGTGGTGATGGTGGTGCAGGTGATGGAGGGCATGGTGGCGGTGGTTGTGGAGGTGCTGGTTGTGACAGAGGTGGAGGTGAAGTTGCTGGAAAGAAAGACCCATCCAGCCTCCAGTGAATTCAGTCACCGCAGCTGAGGTGCTGAGAGCAGCTTTAGGAATGACCCTAACAAACCTACACAGAACAGAGGATCACCTCAGCTGAGCCCTGCCAAGTCAGACTTGTGAGAAACAAAAATATTTGTTGTTTTTAACCAGTAAGTTTGGGGATGGTTTATTTTGCAATAACAAATAACAGAGAATACCCATGAATGATGTAAATTCAAAATCTCTCAATACATCTAAAAGAGCTCTTCTAAGAAATATGACATAAAAATTCTACACTTTAGGGGGCTTCCCTGGTGGCGCAGTGGTTGGGAGTCCGCCTGCTGATGCAGGGGACGCGGGTTCGTGCCTCGGTCCGGGAGGATCCCACGTGCCACGGAGCGGCTGGGTCCGTGGGCCATGGCCGCTGAGCCTGCGCGTCCGGAGCCTGTGCTCCGCAACGGGAGAGGCCACGACAGTGAGAGGCCCGCGTACCGCAAAAAAAAAAAAAAAAAAATCTATACTTTAGTTAAAATGAATTTTTAAATTAAAAACATTGTGTCATAGTTTAATTGCAATACTTATTTTTCTTTTTGGTGGTGCATAAAATAATGGCACGTCTTATAACCTGTTATCTTAGAATTGATGATGCCTAGGCCAGCCTCTATCCCAGATGCTTTCGCAAATGCCACTGATTTTACCTTTATTGGGATTTTCATGGTAATATTACTATACTGGTTTTACAAGTGAGAAAGGTCAATGTCAGGGAGTAAGTATTGTGTCCAAGGCCACTGAGATAAGAAAAGACCAAGCTAGGGTTCAGACCAGGACAGTAGGGCGGAAAAGCCTGGCTGCCCCAGCCAGAAGCTCACCTGCGAGAACCCGAGGAGTTTTCTTACCTGTGCCTGTGGGGAAGCAGCTGTTCCCTGAATCAGCCATGAGGTCAGAGGCCAGAGGTTTCTAGACCCCAGTTCTCCCCAGTTTCCAGGACCCAGGATGCCTTTCCGGAGCTTTGTGGGAGGAGGTGGGGCAGAGAGCCTGAGTCAGGCGCACTCACCATACACCTTGAGCTGTAGGGTCTGGGTCCAGGCTCGACCTTCCTTGTCCACCAGCAGCACGGAGAAGTTACCGCTGTCTCCAGACTCCAGTGGCCGCAGCTCCAAGCTGAGGTTGCTGTGCAGCTGGGCTCGGCCCAGGAAGCGGGAGTGGTACAGCGTCTCCAGAGACCCCCGGAAGAACGTGGCCAGGAGCTCCTCTGAAGGCCAGAGGGATCTCCAGATGGCCTCTCGGATTTGGAAGCCGGGAGGGCGCTCTGCCACCAGCAGCGCCGAGCCCCCCACCTGGCCCTGAACTCGGGCACCGGTGACAATGAAGGGAAGTAGTGCTGAAAGGACAGAACCCCATCACTCTGCCTGCCCCAAACGTCCTCATCTCTCTCCTGCGTGCAGCTGAGCTGCTGCGGAGCGAGTGAGGGCCCTTCTCTCCACACTCCCTCCACCCAAACTGAGAGCGCACTGCGCCAGGGACTGGGAATAAAACAGTGAGGGAGGGAATCCAGTCCCTGTGCTCATGGAGCTCAGACTCTTAAGACAGCCATTTACCATGGTGGCAAAAATGGGTGCCCCGGGAGAACATAGGTAGGCTGATAGGGTGACCTTGCCAGGCCTTGAGGGACTCAGAGAAGAAAAGGTTAAGCTGAGACCGGAAAGAGGAATGGGAATCAGCCAGGTCAAGCAGAGGGCGGCCTGGAGTGGGGATGGGGAAGTGTTAGAGACGAAGTGGGCAGCACACACAAAGGCCCGGACGGTGAGAGAGCTCGGTGCACTGTGGGGAACTGAAAGTAGTTGTCTGCAGAGGGAGTAAGAAATAGCACTGCAGAGTCTGTGGGAGCCAGATCCTGCAGGGCCCGAAAAGCAACTTCGGAGTTCGGCCTTTATCCTTAGAGCGATGGGGGGCCTTGGATAGTCTTTAAGTAAGAGAGTGACGTGATTAGATCCATGGTGAGAAAGACAACTCCAGCAGAGGTGTGCAGGCTGCACGGGAGGTGGGGCAAGACTGAAGCTGCGTCTATTAATCCCAAGGAGAGCGGGGTTGTACTTGTACTGGAGGTACAATGGAAACTTGTACTGAGGAAGTGAGCAGCTGAGACAGGCAGAAGCGGGAGGAATGGAGAGATTACTGTGTGTAGTCAGTGGGGTCTGGTAACAGATTAGATCTGGGGAGTGAGGGAGCCAGGAGTCAAGGATGGCTCCCAGGTCCTTGGGACCCACTGGATGCCATTCTCTGTGATCCAGAACAAGAGGAGAAACAGAATGGGGGTGAGATGTCAAGAGGCTGTTTTGCTGGGAACATATTCAGTGTGACTTGTGTGGGTGACACTTCTGCTTGAAGTGCCCCTCTGACTCCTCTGCTGACTAATTTCTGCTCCTCCTTGAAGCATCACTGCCTCCCCTGGCCTCTGCCATCTGTCACTGCAGGTTACAAACTCTGTGTTCCCACAGCGGGCTGGGATCACCACTACAAATGCTCCTATCCCTCTATTGTGACCACTTGTTTATGAGTCCCATGAGACTGTGAGTTCCTCTTCTCATGTTTGTACTTCCTGTGCCCAACACAGTTTAGGAGTGGGATGTAGGAGAAGCTCGGAAGATATACTGAATGCATGACGAAATTGGCTGAGGACTTCCCTCGTACCCAGCACAGTGGTGGGCACGAGGGTTCAGAGCAGAATAAAAGCAGATGGAGAACACACCCAAGTGCTGGGAGTTTAGTTAGGGAGCCGTGTTCTGGATGATCACTCAGCCAGACGCTGGTAACTCCAGTCTCCTGTCCGTCTCACTGCCCTGCCAGCCCCAGTCATCTCAGTCCTAACTGCGGATGGCTTCAGGGTTAAGGTACAGTGGAGACGTCCCATAAAGAGAGCATAGCACTGGATGTCAATCAAGACTCCTGCTCTATCCTGCCCTGGCTCTGCCATTAACAAGCTGTGCAATTTTCAGCATACCTCTTCCCTCTAAAGGCCTCCGTTGTCCCATTCGTAAAGCAGGGGGGTGCATTCAACCAGTGGTACTCATCTCTTTTACCACTCAGAAAAATTCTTTTTGCTTCCCATGTCCACGGGTTTGAAAGATTTGTGAACCAAACAGATTCCCTCTTTTTGGCAGGATTTCCTTCACATGTTTAGAAATGTTGAAATCTGCAGACTTTTGGAGCCAGGAACTCAGGTGGGGACATCAGACAAAATCATTTTGAAGTCCCTGTGAGCTTCTGACACAAACAAAAGTGTCTGAGTACTTGCCACACCCCATGGCTCCCATCCCCTGGCCTAGCAGCGCTGGCCCTTGTCATACTGACCACTTGTTAACCAAGGGAGGGAAGTCAGGCATTGGACAGGATGGGGGGGGTGGTGTCGCCCAGTGTTGAAGAGACCTGATTTGTCTCTTCTGACATCACACCGCTATCGACCACCCCAAGTCCACAGGCAATATATTAACTTGCTTTTGTCTCTCATCCCTCCTGAATGTCCACTTCCACAGACCTGCAGGGAGGAGCCTCAGCTCTCCCACAGGCTGTTGGAAAGACATCCTCAGATTGTAAGAGGCCTGCCCTCCCCTGCTCTCCCCAGACCACATTTAGAATTTGCATGTGTTAACACTGCCAGACCCTCACATTCTCACGACCATCTCTTTCAAAACCAATGGGGGGCTTCCCTGGTGGCGCAGTGGTTGGGAGTCCGCCTGCCAGTGCAGGGGGCGCGGGTTCGTGCCCCGGTCCGGGAGGATCCCACGTGCTGCGGAGCGACTGGGCCCGTGGGCCATGGCCGCTGAGCCTGCGGTTCAGGAGCCTGTGCTCCGCAACGGGAGAGGCCACAACAGTGAGAGGCCCGCGTACCGCAAAAACAAAAACAAAAAAACAAAAAAAAAACAACAATGGTACCACCAGCCTCAGTTTTAACCTCCCTGGGCCACAAAACAGCTTGTGTCTCAGGGACATGGAGGCTCCTTGTGCTGCCATCCTTCTATTCAGGATCCTGCATCTCTTTGCCTCTGCCTAGCGTTTAATGTTGCCCAAGAACCTGCTTCAGTCTTCCCCACCCCTCCACAGCTCCTGGGTTCTCACTAGGGTTGGGGAGAGGATCCTGCCCGGATGTCTGGGGAAGGGACTTCAGCTCTCTGAGGCCAGGCCACCCGCCTGCCCCACTTACCTTCCCAGAGAAGCAGACTCCACAGGGACCACACCACGACCATACTCCGGAGAGTCAGGCAAAGTCGCTCGACAGCCAAATCCAGAACATCCCAGGTCAAGTGGATGCATGGAAGGAGCTGTGGTCCTTCTGGAAAGTCCCATGGTTAGAAGGAGGAATGTTGACTCAGAACAGGACGTCCTGAAAGTGAAAATATCCAGAGGAAAGTGGAAGTTGGCCTCGGGTCCAGCTGGGCTCTTTCAGGAGCTGATTCTTGTAAGTCAGCCTCTTTCAAATGCCTATGGTTGGCCAATGCAGATGGCAAGTCCCCCCCGCACAAGCCCACATCCTCCTCGCTGACTCCCGCCAGGCATCCCCACATCCCACTCTGCCCTGCTGCCCCCTGCCTTTCCTCTTGTCACCACAGAGAATCCTCTTAACTGCGATTCCCATCATCACCTCTCTGCTTAAAATTCTTCCGCAGCCTCCCACTGCCCTCAGGATAAAGACTAAACTCTTGGCTTAGCGTACAAGGTTCTCCTAAGTCCAACTCCAGCCTGCTTCTCCAGCCTGCCGTCCTACGTCCATTCCGCTCTCCAACCACGCCAAGCCAGGACTGCCTCTTCTCAGAACTGCCAATTCCACACTTCCGTTCGTTGTACTTGTTCCATTCATCCTTCTGGATGTGGCATGGCTATGCAGGCTATGCAGCTGGCTGGACTCCCATTCCAGGCTTCCTGACCACAGGCAGCATGAGGAACCTTCCTTTCTGGGTGCCCAGGGCCTGCCCGTTCCTGTCATAACTCTTAGCACACTGTTTCACAACAGTTTTCTCATCTCCACAGACTGTTTGTTCCCAAGGTCTCATATTCATTTCTGTGTACCCCTCGGTGCTGGGCATGTCATGGATGCTTAATGGACATTTGTTAAACCAGGGTGTGAATTCTAGAGATTGCTGCATATTTTGCTTCCTGGAAGCCCTACAACTCTCCTCTGAGAGGATCTGATTATCACCCTGTTAGAGATGGGGGAGGTTGAAAACCAGAGTGAAGTTAGCACCTTTCGGAGGTCACAGAGAAGCAGAGCTATGAGCTGAGCTTCAGCCTTCCGAGTGTGGTCCCTTTTGCCAGTTGCTCCATCCTAACTCCGTTTCTCTTCTCACTTGCGGCGGTAACTTGGTTTCTTTAGTCAGGGAAGGCTTAGCGAGAAGATAAGGAAAATCTCCGAGCTTCCTGAGTGTGGCTTGTGGTATCTAGTCCTGCAGAGCTTCTGACCTGTCAGTCAAACTGAACGCTCTGCTCTGGACCCAGCTGGGCACGAGGCAGATGTGGTGGCAGGTGGGCAGGAGGATTCCAGAACAGGGTTCCTGTCCTCCAGTTACTCACCACCAAATTGTAGGAACAAGATATGCCTGGGGAGGGAAGGCCCACAACAGACAGACACGGCTCTGTGCAAAAGAGCAGCACAGGGCTTCCCTGGTGACGCAGTGGTTGAGAGTCCGCCTGCCGATGCAGGGGACACAGGTTCGTGCGCCGGTCTGGGAAGACCCCACGTGCCGCGGAGCGGCGGGGCCCGTGAGCCACAACTACTGAGCCTGCGCGTCCAGAGCCTGTGCTCCGCAGCAAGAGAGGCCGCGACAGTGAGAGGCCCGCGCACCACGATGAAGAGTGGCCCCCACTTACCACAACTAGAGAAAGCCCTCGCACAGAAACAAAGACCCAACACAGCCAAAAATAAATAAATAAATTTATAAAAAAAAAAAAAAAAAGCAGCACAGACAGTCCACGCTGCAAGAGGGCATGGGAAGAGGTCTCTGTGGATGTGGGCAGGGGACACTTCCTTAAAAGGTGGAATTTGGGCTGCATCTTGAAGATAGATGTGATTTGGATAGGCTTAGAAAACAGGGAGGGCCAGAGGTTGGGGGTGGGCTCTGAGCATGAGGGGAAAGCTTGGCAGTGGGGAGGTCCCATGTGGGCTCCAGAGACAGTGAAGGAGCAGAGGGAGGGATCCTTTAGGGCTGTCTTGGGTAAAATGGAAAGGGAGGCTGGGGGTCACATTATGGGGTCCTTGAGTACTGGGTTAAGTTTAGGCTTTTACTCTGGAGGCCAGCAACTCTCACCCGTGCTGAAAACTTGGATTCTCAGGGATTCTGGTTCAGTAGGGCTGGGCTGGGGCTCAGGAACCTGTAGTTTTAACAAACACTGCACTCCAGGTGATTCTGAGCTAGTGAATGGAGGGAGGGCTCTGAGAAGCACTGCTTGGAGCGGGGGGGGGGGGGGTGTGCTGCTGTCCATTTGGGGTTAACTTGCTAGTGGGAGGACAGCGTGCAGGGCTGACTGGGGGAGAAAAAAGAGGCAGGGAGGTCCGGGTAGCAACTATTGTGATTGTCCTGACTGGAGTAGAAAGGAACTCTCTAGAGAGAAAGGGGCAGAGCTGGAGTTGTGACAGAACTCGGACACCACCCGCCTATGGGACACAGAGGCCAAGGGAGAGGACTGATCTATGACTCCACTGTCAATTCCATCATCCATGTGTCAGCTATTCATTGAGCATCTACTTACGTGTCAGGTGCTGGGGACACAAAGATGAAAGGCACAGCCTCTGCCCTCAAGGAGTCTGCAGTTTAGATGAGAAGACAGACGTGTAACCCAGTAATTACAATCAGTGTGGTCAGAGCAATGCCAGCTGCGTGCATGGGATGCTATGGGAGCCCGAGGGTGGATGGGTGGGAGCCAGCTGGGGGGCTAGGAGGCCAGGTGGGCCTCATGGAGTGGGTAGTGTTTGAGGTGAGCCTTAGGATATAAACAGATGAGGGTGAGGGTAGGACTTAAGAACTCAAGCTCTGGGGTCAAGCTTCTTGGGTTCAGGTTTTGGCTGTGAAACCTTGAGCAAAGTGGCTGCTCTGTGTTCGGCATCTTCATTCACGAAATGGGGATTAATAACAGTATCTACCTCTTCGTGGTGCCGTAAGGGTGAAACCACTTAAAATAGGGTCTGGTGCATAGTCAGGTAAACTAAAGAATGTGGCCCACCATCCAGTTCTACAAGTTACTGGCTACTGCAGTTGCTGACCTACAATACACCTTGAAAGGAATTCAGGGTGACAATCAAGATGAGCCATTCTGTGCTCTGGGAAAACAGGCAGAACAGACCCTCAGATATTTTATGAAGCCAATTTCTTGCATCTTCCCATACTTATAAAAGCACTAAAATCATTAACTAAGATAGCTGTGCCTCGTGACAAGCAGTAACCTTCTACCAAAACGTGTGCTTAATTGCACGTACTCTTTCTCCAAAATCACGTATATGCTGACCTCCCCCTCTACCTCTTCAGAGCAGTTCCTCAGAGCTATCTGAGAGGCTGTCTCCCGGGCTCTAGTCCTCCGTAAGTCCCCAAATAAAAAGGAAACTCACGTTGTGCATTTTAATTTCAGTTGACAATCAGCTCTCAAAAAAATTAACCATTGTTACTAAGTGGCCAGAGAGAGGGAAGAAGGGAAAGCTGGGCAAATGCAGGTAAAGGAGTGTTGAGGTGCCAGCAGCCCTGCTTCAACTCTCTTCTCCCAGTTCCTGAGGGCGGGGATCAGACCCCCTTCATTTCTGCACCCTGTATATCGCCAAGGACAGGATTTCCATGAGGTGGTACCCTTCAAGCATGTGTTGAAGTGGATTGAATGATTCTGAAATGTCAAGGCCAGGTGTGGGGTGGCCGTGGAATGCAGGAGTCTGGCTGGTGTGTGAATGCTGGGAATACGGATGCTGAGTTCCTTTGGAGGGGACAGTGGGCAGTCACACTCCCTCTCAGCAGAAGGGGTGGTCCATAGTGGTTCCTCCAAGCAGCAAATGAGTTGCAATCTTCTATGCACCACCCCAGCCCTTTTCCTTTAGGGGAATTTCAGGGAGGCTGAGAAAGTGGGAAGGGGGAGGTTGGGTGAGGACCTGAAAATATCCCACCCACCTCCCCCAAAAGAAAAACTTCCAGCAGCCCTGTGACAGCTGGCGAAGAATGGACTGATGGAGGCACAGGAAGAGTTAAGTCTGCGGTGGCAGGTTCCCCCCCCTCCAGTGCTAATTACTGGTTCAGACCACATTAATAACCCAGCCACAGGGGGAGTGCATGGAGTAAATTAGCTAGTAAGTTCAAAGGGGCCACTCCCCACCTTCTTTAATTAAGAGAGAAGCTGGCAGCCGGGGCTGCGCTCAGCCTCCCTGGGGCCGTTCTGGGAAGCCGGGAGCCTCTGCCGCAGCCCAGGCAGGTGCAGTAGTAGCCCCATCTGCCAGGCAGAGTGGCCTGCACCTGCCATTATCCCACCTGCGCTGTGGGCTGGGGTGGGGGTAGTGGGGAGCAGGTGTAAAATGTGGCCAAACCAGCATCTGAGCTCAACCCTTAGCCCTGAGAGCAGCGTGGTGCAGAGATTCAGGGCTGGGTGGAATTTGATGGGGTGTGAAGGGTGGTCCAAGTGATGCCCTGTCTCTGTCCACTCACACTCGTCCTTGTTCCTTGGACTGGCCTGAGGGCAGAATGGGGCCTTGCTTCTCCTGGGATGGGGGGAAGTGGAGAAGGGAAAAGAAAAGGTGAGATGTTTGGGGAGAGAAGGGAGCTGGCAGAGAAGGAGGCAGAGGAAGAGCGCCGGGCAGGAAGGAGGGGCCTTCAGCGGGCTTTTGGAAGGCAGGGGTGAGGGAAGAGGGCGGAGTGTTGCTGGAGGGTGGGTGGGCCTCTGGGTGCCACTTCCAGGGGACTGTGCAGGATGGGGCTGAGGGAGCAGGTAGGGCCCCACCTGAGCCCTGTCTTTGTGTCTACCTTCACCGGCGCGGTTCCCATAGAGTGGACCAGCTGCCTGCACCATCTGCTAGCCGACACCATGCCAGCCCCAAAGGCTGCCCTGGGCAGGGGAGCCCATGTGCGCCCCTCCCTTGGCAGCCCGCTTGGGCAGTGGCGCTGCCATGTGGATGGAGACTGGGTTTGAGGCAGTGCATGCATGTGTGAAATGGAAGTACTTTACCTGTCCCAGAGGCAACTCTCATGCATGCACAGCCCCGAAGATAACTCCCTCTTCAGTATTTGTGCCCGGGGCACTTCTCTTGCCTCACCCTCATCTTGGCCCTGCTGGGAGTAGTTAGAGGGAATGGAACCTTCGATGGACCAGGGGCATGGTGCTCACAGTTGCAAGGGGGAAAACTGAGGAGGGGGGAAAAAGAAGGAGCCTATGAGATAGCTCGTGGGAGACTGGGTGGGAGGCATCTGAGGCTTTGGTAGGGTCTGCTTTTGAGGCAAAGTCATACCTTCCCAGAGAGTCAAAGGAAGGCTGCACAAAAAAGAAACAAAGCCACAACTGTGTTGTGTTGAGGTAGAGAGCCGGAGGCTGGAAACTCATTTCTTCATTCACTCACTTACCCAGCATTTGTTGGATTCCCATCTTGTGCACACGAATGTACCGAGCAAACGTTTATTGAACACCTAGCGTGTGTAAGCCCCGCGAGATCAGGAACACACGAAGGTGATGACAGTGATCGCGCTCCTGACCATGAAAGGAACAGTCACGATTCATCTGTACGGCACATGGGAGAGAATTCCGGAAACGAGTACAACATAGGCTCTTCACTCACAGAGAGTGGTGCGTGCTGAGTGAGCAGCCTTAGTGATGCTCCAGGTCTGCTGGGTGCCGCTTCTTCCGGCCGTGTAGACGGAGATATGATATGGGAAAGCCTGGGTCTTTCCCGTGCTGTGCACCTTGTCTGTGCTTACCGTCATCACAGTTGATTCAAAGATGAAGGACACAGAGCTGTTTAGTGGATGCTTATTTAAATAAAAAGGTAGGAGGTCTATTTCCTAGCCAAATTAAAAATAACAAACCTGGGACTGAAAGAAATTCCAGTATGTGCAACCTGCCTGGTTCAGGAAAAGGCCATGCTCCATTTTTATTGTTTGTATCTAAATGGTGTAGCCACATACAAGACAAAGATGGGGTGTCTAATGATATCTTACAAAGAAGCTGTCCGATGAACGGATCCGACCACAGCGCAGGCTGGTGCTCAGGTCCCCGACTACCCAAGAGGGCCACCAGAGGGCAGCCTTGAGGCTGCTGGCTGTCCTCTTACTCTCTACCTTAAGGGGGCAGCTCCAGGCTACCTCTCCATCCCCATCCCAGCTAAGAAGTTCTTTCTTTTCTTCTTACTCTGTAAGTGATATGACCCCACAAATCACAGGTCTCTAGATGAGGCACAGCCAACTCACCTCTGCTGGATATGTGTCTGCATTTAGCTCTGGCTTGGAGAGAAAAATAAGGTTTCATAGCTCAGAGCCTTGATCAAGTGTGGAGGTAGCTTGTGTGCATTCCTGTGGGGAGCAGCACAGTGGCAGGCTGGGCAATGTGGCATCCTTTTTCTGTGTCTGCAGGGTCTGGCCCTGGAGAACTGTGAGGGTCCCATCCTCCCTTGGCGGTGGCCCTTCCTCTCCTGCCCACAGCATCCTCTAGGAACAGAAGTAGCTGGCTGCTCTGAGGACTGGAGATGGGATTTGGGGCTGGGTGTGCTGATATCAGGCAAACCAGAGAGAGTCTGGGCTGAAGGGTATGGGTTTCCTCTGAAAACTCTGTTTTCTCTATGTTCTTTTGGGGATTCTCTTTTCCTTTAATTTTCTTAGTAATTGTTCATTTTGGAAAATCCCAGCTCATTCTTTTATAAATTAAGGGTCTGAGGAGAGAGCAAAGTGTCTGAGAGACCAGGCCAGTGGTGTGTGAGTGTGTGTGTGTGTGTGTGTGTGTGTAAGATAGGACTTCTCACCTTCCTGTGTTGAAGGACCTGTTTTTCTTTTTTATTTCCAATCCACTGTGGAGCTATACTTTGTAAATTATAATAAAAACACATTACCAAAAATAAAAATTAAAAGAGAGGTACCAAATGTGAGCCCTAATTTTTATAATTATATTTAAACAAACATAAAATTACTCTGTCAGATTGCTATAAAAGTTCCTAAATTTTTGCTTGCGATTGTTCTATTATCTTGCCTGGACTGGTAAATCCAATTCACAGACAGTCCATGGACCAGGCGTTGAGTGTCTCGGGTGTCGGGCAGGGAGGAGGGAGGTATGAAAGCTCAGGAAGCAGGTGGCCTGTGGGGGCGACTGGAGATGTTTTCACTTTTTAGAAGGGGGCGACTCATTTACAGAGAGCGTGGCGAGGGCTTAGCGTCGGGGGTGCTTCCTGATTGATCAGTGAAGACCCTGTGCTTCTAGACGGTGTGTGCCTCTCAGTCATCCTGGCAGAACCAAGGAGGCAAAGGGGAGGGGACCCTGGTGTATTCTGACTGTGGATTTTGACTGGTGATGACAGAGACAGGAGGATGAGGAAGACGAAGGGTTGGGTTGGGAGGAGGGAAGGGAGAAAACGGAGTAGAAGACAAGTGAGAAAAAAGGCTAGCATGGGTTGCCTTATCCACTGTCTTTACCCAGAGCAGAACCACAGGCAATTAAGCTCCCGAAGGCAAGTGGACTGATTAACTTGCATGACTTTTGGATTTTGGAGGTAGACCAGGCTTTTAGAACTTCCATGTAATAGATAGCTAGTGGGAAGCAGCCACATAGCACACGGAGATCAGCTAGGTGGTTTGTGACCACCTAGAGGGGTGGGATAGGGAGGTTGGGAGAGAGATGCACGAGGGAGGGGATATGGGGATATATGTATACATATGGCTGATTCACTTTGTTATACAGCAGAAACTAACAACATTGTAAAGCAATTATACTCCAATAAAGATGATTAAAAAAAACCCTTTCATGTACTTGCAAATCGCCTGGAGATCTTATTAAAATGCAGATCTGGGCATCTGCATTTCTAATAAGCTCAAGGGGAAATGCAAGATGTTTGCAGCTCTGAGGGGCCAAGAGTGCTCTGAACAAGCAGACTTCTTGCTAGGGGAGGAGTGTACCAGAGTTGCTAACTCGGACCTCACTCTCCGTGATTCCGGTGCAGAGGCCTGCAAGCTGGGGCCAGGGCCTCACAGGAGCAAACATAAATCCTTCACTGAGCACTCTGGCTGTGGGCTGGACTGGGACTCCCCTCCCTTCCCACCCCCTGCCCCGGCAACTCTACCCCTTCCTCGCCCTCTCATCTCCCTCATCACCAGTCAGGTCCACAGGGAGTCCATTCTCCTTGAATAAACCAGACCAAATTATCAGGCAGCCCAAATGATTGCCACTGATGAACAATATGGAACAAATTGATACACCTTTATTAGCAAATAGATGCTACAACCATGTATCTTTTTAAACATGTAAGGGGTAACAGAGTTTTCTGATGTGCTCCACAAACGGGGGTTCTGGCTGCTGGGCTGGGGAACTGGAGGACCACAGAAGAGGCTGGGGTCCGCTGGTCTCCTGGGGAGCGCTGGGGGCTGCGGATGGCTGTGTGTCTTGGGGGAAGGAGATGCCATCACTAGCAGAGGACCCCCTCGCAGTCACCAACGGGATCTTGCTGGGTCCTGCTTCTTCTCTTCAGCCCCTTGGCTGGAACCTCACTGAGCTGAGGGCGTCTCACCTCAGTGTAGATGACAGAAATGTCCTGTGGGAGAGTCAGGTCAGGGTGAGGAAGTAGACGTCACACAGAGAATGAGCAAAGAGCAGGGGTCCCATCTCACCGTTTCCCGCCGGGCTGACTGGGCAGGCCTGGCTGTGGGGAAGAGCAGCAGTAAGGTTAGGGCACTGGGTTCACGGGGTGTCCCCTTCCCGCCTCCTCGTGGCACCTTCCTCCAGAGAGCACGGGCAGGCCAGGGTGGGGGGCTGCTCCCCCTTTTACTTCTCAGGGCTTCTCACCCTCAAGCTGAAATCAGGTGGGCCTGGGAATCAGGAGACCCCAGCTGTGTGACCGGAGGCCAGTCACTTGGCCTCTGAGTCTCAGCTGCTTCAACCAGGAAAGGGTGGTGGTGTTGACAGTGACTGCCTTGCAGGATTACGGTGTGAAGCAAGAGATAAGAAGGTGCCCAAGATACTTCTAGAATAATTCCTCCATTAGACAGCCACTCTGCACCAGGCAACCATTTAGCTGTGAAAATTATATAGCTGATCTATCTAGTATGCAGCTAACAGAACTATAATTCTGTACATCCAATCTCACATCAGTCTTGCCAAGTAGGGGGTATTGATGCCTTCCCACAGTGGGAAGAGAAAACTGAGGCTCAGCGAAGTGAATAACCCTCCACAGTCACTTCCATAAGAAGTGGAACCGTAGGCAAATATTGAATCTTTGTGAACGTGAAGCATTCTCCCACTGATAAAAGATCCACTATCCCCCCTTCTATGTATCTTGGAACATAACGGCTCTCCTTACTCTGGGTTTCAGATCCCTGCACCCACCCAACAGGGAAAGCCTGTTCAGAGCTCGAGCTGCAAGCAGACTGTCCCAGACCCCACCCCTGCCCCGAATCATGCCTTCACCCTTGTTGCCTGCTAGGATTAAAAGGATCACATTTTCTTATTTTCCTTATTTTGCTAATGAAAACCACAGAGTCTGAGGTTGGCTTCTTTTTTCCTTTCTTATGTTTAAGTCCTCATTGTGACTCTTCTCAGGAAGGAACTGGACCCACGTGTGCTTTCCCATCTGCTTGGCAATGCCCTGGCCAGCAACCGGTCAGGTCCTGGGAGAAGTGCCCTGAGTCCAAGAGACTTCTTGGCTGTCCACTTTCCCTAGTGCCCTTTATGGGTGGGAGCAGAGTCCCGAGACTGACTCAGATCCATTTTACAGACCAGGAATTGAAATCTCAGCACAGGTGAGACATAAAACAAGCTCCCTATTTTTGAACACCTATTGCATACCAGACAATCTTTATGGATTCTAGAACCCAGGTTCTATTCCTATAATAATCTTACAAAGTAGGCTTTATCTACACTTTATAGATTAGGCTCGGAGAGCTTAAATAACTTGCCCACAGGCACACACTGAGTACATAGAATCAAGTTCTGAACTCAATTCTGACTGACTCCCACACTTCCCTCATGATTCCACGTTGCCTGTTTGTCTGTTAGAGAGTGGACCAGCCTTCCCCGTGCCTGCCATCTTGACTCTGGTATCTGTGGCCAGGGTTCATGGTCTTTATGGCTCCCTCTTAGAGCTGAGACTGTCCTGTTTAGACTTACACTCAGGGTCAAAGACAAACTGTATCATTCTTTTTCTGTTTTTCCTTTGTTGCTCCACAATGCTCAGAAAAGGGCCAAAAAAAAAAAATTCCTGCCTAGTTGGGATGGTAACAGTGGAGGTGTGGTGGAGATGATGTAGATGATGGTGGTTATGGTGGACATAGCACTGTTTGTGGTGATGGTGGTAGTGAAGGAGGAGATGATGGTGGTGGTGGTGAAGGTGGCCGTGGTCAGGGTGATGTTGGTGGTCAGGGTGATGATGGTGGTCAGGGTGATGACAGTTGTCATGGTGATGATGGTGGTAGTGATACCTCACCCTAGGCCCCAAACTTCCCCTTTACATTAGCAAAGATGTCAAGTTTGACCCGAGATCACTCACCTTTCACTCTCCTTTGGGATCGTACGTACCACAGAGTAGACAACCCCTTCATCGTTCTCATTCTGGCAATGAACTGAAAGAAGAGACACAGCTGCAGCTTGAATAGGACCCACCTGCTCTCCCACCTCAAGACCCAGAAACACTTATGGAGGGAAGCTAATTAGGGGCTGTTATGGTGATAACTGCCAGTGGGAAGCAGTTATTAATGTGGGATATCCATCTTGGCAGGAGGTGCCTGACCCCTGCAGCAGATTCTAGCAGCTTCCCCAGCCCTGACATTGTTTAAACTAGAGGTTGGCAATCTTTTTCTGTAAAAAAGGTAGTGAATATTTTAGGTTTTGCAAATACCTGGCTCTGTAGTGTGATAGCAGCCACACATGACACATACACAATGCTCTTTACAAAAATACTTGGTGGACCAGACTTGACCCATGGTCAAATTTGCTAACCCTTGGTCTACACCTCCCTCTTGGGGGCTGGGATCCCTTCCTGCTTCCCTCTCCCACCACCAGCTCCATGCACTGGCCCCTTAAGCTCTCCCCAGAAGCCATCTGCTTCCTCCCCCAGATGACTCTGATTCCTGAGACTCGGGCTCACGAGGCCTTCTTTCTCATGACTCCCCTTAAGAGGCCTTTCTCTGCCTTTATGGACAGACACTGGTGCTACTGCAAGTCCTTACCATTGACATACAGTAGGTGTTCCTCTCCACCTGTGGCTGGGGGCAGATTCTGGGGTGGAAGGGGCCCTAGGAGATGCAAAGGCACAATTCACTGAACGCCCTTAGAGAGCAGAGTCGACAGTGGGGACAGAGAGGCTGAGAGAAAGAATGTCAGTTACCTTTAAAAATTGTATAAAATTACCTTTAAAAATTGTATAAAAAATTAAACTAAAAAAAAAAAGAATGCCAGCAGAGGTCGCTGGAGGTCTGAGGCTGGTTTGTTAATGAGGGTTAATTCACAGGTCTGGACACGGTTAACTTTTTTTTTTTTTTTTTTGTGGTACGCGGGCCTCTCACTGTTGTGGCCTCTCCCATTGCGGAGCACAGGCTCTGGACGCGCAGGCTCAGCAGCCATGGCTCACGGGCCTAGCCGCCCTACGGCACGTGGGATCTTCCCGGACCAGGGCACGAACCCGCGTCTCCTACATCGGCAGGTGGACTCTCAACCACTGCGCCACCAGGGAAGCCCTGGACACGGTTAACTTTTATGGGATGTTTCCTTTGAAAAATACCCCAGAGGGGAGGATGGCTCCATGGGAATCACAAACTGGGAGGAAGCAGGGTCAGAAAGGATGGGTCACATCCTTGTATCGAAAGGGCTCAGACCCACCAGTCACGCTGCTTTTCAGAAGGAGGAAAAGCTAATAACTTTGACAACATACCACGTGCCAGAAACAGGGCCAGGGAATTCAAACTCAGCGTCTACTTAATAGCAAACCTCCTAACCCAGGGGCAAGCACAGAGCTGGATGTCACAAAAGCCCCCCTACCTAAATCTTCGGTGTCTGAGGTTCTTCACAACCACCTTGCAAAGGTTGATGCTGTGATTTCCGTTTTTTAGATGAGGTGACTGAGGTTGGGAGAGGTGACTTCTTCGAGGTCACACAGAAAGTGGTGGAGACAGAATCTTAATCCAGTGTGTACACTTTTTCTCCACTAGCACGCTGCCTCTGTGAAAGCAGGCGTTTCCAGAACTTTAAAAATTAGCTCTTGGGATAGGAATTGGGTCACAGGTGGATGTTGGGTCACCTGGTTCATGCCTGGTGTCCAAGAAATATTCATTAGCTCTAACAGCAAGAAAGCATCAGAGTTGTCAGGTAGCACCTTTGGACATGGCTCCTCCTGTAAAACCAGGAGGGCATTTGTGGAGACTCAGAGAGGCCTCTAATGCTCATTTGTCAAGGCTGTGTTTCTGAGTCTCCATTCATGAAGAGCTCTGTGAATTTGATGGAACTGTGTTTTATGGGAGGTGTGACAGTGGGAAATGAAATGAACACTTTTAAGCAAACAACCAGAACTTGCACACTTAGGTAACTGCTACTTCGAAGTAGACCTCCTGTGTGACCACATCCTTGTCCTAGTAATTCCATAATTGGTCAAAATGTTTTGAACATTGCCTTCAGAGATACAGTCTGTGGAATATCTTCAGTGGTGGCACATTTGTGTTTGTTGAGGAATGGATATGCTGTCTGGAAATGGTTAAGGGTCTTCTAAAGCTGGGCATGAAGAAAAAAGCTGTTGGACTGTGTTTCTTGCATGGCTATGGAATTGGGCCTGAAGGTGGTTTTCTGAGTGACATTCTAAGGAAGGTTGTGTGCCCCTGAGCTTCTGAGATGATAGGCCCACCACCAGGAGTCTTATTTTCATGAGAGACAGGTTCCTTAACAAAATGGAGCCCAGGTGCTCCCAGACTGGCAGTAGGGGTGGGGTAGGGGAGTGGGAATGGGTGGGGAGGCAAAATCGCCACATGAAGAGGGACGCTCCTTTGTTCCCTGTGAAAGGCATCTTCCTCTTGAAGATCTTTCACCAGTGACTGTTCCTCCACCATCTTGTTTGGGCCTGGGAGGGAGATGGCTGTACTCTGTTGCTTTGCCTTTAACTCTCTGACCCAGAGGTGAGTGGGCAGAAACACCCATGCTATTGAGAGCAGGCTGGCTTTATGACAGGCGCAGAGATGGTAGAATTCACAGATCTTCAGTTCATGGTCCCCTACTCCAGCTGCTTCCTCATCTAACTCTGGGCCTGGCTCCATCTTTCTCCCACTGCACAGGTATACCTTAAAGCAACTCTGGCCTGCCTTCATGAAATCTAGACTCAAGACTAAAGGAAAGGAGAGATGAGAAGTTAGATGGACAAACGCTGCTAAATTAAAAAGGGGAGAGGAAGTCGGAGCCTGGCTCAAGCCCTAACTGGGGTGCCTGGTGAGGTAGTGGGTCTAGGGCTGGGGAGAGATGCTTTCAGGTATCCTGGCTGATGGTCAGGGAAGACTACTTGGATTGCAGGACTGGGTGGTCTTCCTCAAAGAACAGTCTGGCTTAGCTCTCAGAACTCATCACAAATTCCTTAACTGAGGGAGCTGCAAACTTGAAAAAGCAAATCTAGCTGGAGGTCTATGAGAACAATTACTTTTGCCCTTGGCAAGTGGAAAATAGAAATATTGCCCCCAGGGAGGAAGAAGTAGGTTGATTTGAACTTCTGTAGGTGGATTTGAAACCCTAGGAATAAACTGGCACCAGATAGCTTCGGCACTGGGAGCCATTCCCTTCAACATAGCCCCAGGCAAACAAGGGTTAGAATAAACTTGTAGCCGCCAAAGGTGATTGCTTTGAAAGCCAACATTCATGCTTAATTATCATGACCATGACAGGAAGAAGAGGAGAGTCTGGAATTTCAAAACCAATAGGTGACCTAGAAACGCCATTTATCTGATTATTTTCACTTATTTCTCCCTATAGAATTCTCTCCCTATAGAATTTCTCTCATCTGAATTTTAGCTAAACTTTTGGCCTCTCACTGCTGTGGCCTCTCCCGTTGCGGAGCACAGGCTCCGGATGCACAGGCTCAGCGGCCATGGCCCACGGACCCAGCCGCTTCGCGGCATGTGGGGTCTTCCCGGACCGGGGCACGAACCCGTGTCCCCTGCATCGGCAGGCAGACTCTCAACCACTGCGCCACCAGGGAAACCCTTAGCTAAACTTTTTATGACTCTGATCAGAGGAATTACAGAATGGATAACAGGAGCAAAGGCAGTTTGGGAACCTGCCGGGGTGATGTGCTCAGAACAGAATGAGGATGTACTGAGCACCCACTCAGTGCCAGGCTACTACATCAGGTATGAGACAGATGTCACCTCACTAACTCAGACCTTACAACATCCCAAGAGGGAGACATTTCGTGAAACTTGAAAGGAGCTGGCCCAAGGTTACTGAATTAGCAAATAGCAGTGCTGGGACCGGGCTATTCCCCAGTGCTCTCCACCACACTTCCTTCCTGATGAGTTGACAGCCATGGACTCTCACCCAGGGCACAGAAGTGTGTATGCGTGAGCATGCACGTGCACTGGAGTTCTCACGTCTTCTTTCTCCTCCGCTAAGCAGACCGGAGCTCTGCTGACTTTAACGAGAGAACTGGAGGCCTTGGGTTTGTTCAGTATATTCACAGCCACAGACTGTCTTCCAAATGTGAAGGACGTCGATCTACACCTCGTTTGGCTTGTAAGCAATCCTGTTTGTGCCTTTATTCATGCCCCAGTGGGCAGGAGTGTGTCTGTGCGCTCTCTGGGTGATTGGGCGTGTGAGACACTGTGTCTGTGTGTGTGAGCTCTGGAAGCTGTTAAGTGTCCCTCCTGGGGCCCCTTTGTATGACGTGTGAAGAAAAGTCCCTCCTCCTCCCAATACCCAGAAGTAAGCAGTTGGTCCTGTCAGCCTCTGGCTTTCCAATGGCTGGGCTGTATCTGGCATAGGGATTCGGCAATCAAGAAAGCCAGAAAGAGTTACTGACCGGTTTTTCTCCGGGGTCTGAAATACCCTAGAAGTGCAGCAGCGATGACCATCATGCCAAGCAGGCTTGCAGGCAACCAGGGAACCAGCCAGTTGTTGCTAGTGGGGGCAGATAAGACGCGAGGACCTGGGGGGTGAGTAGGGGTGACCATGAGCATTGAGGATGAAATTAACAAATGCACCCCAGACTGGCACAGGAGAGGCAGGGTGGTTGGCATTAGTGGGAGCCACCTGGCCTGAAGGAGCCTTGCCAGTGGGAACGAGGGACGGATCAAAGGATGTCAACATGGATGGGCAATTCCATGGAAGACCATGTGGCCCTCCCTCCACGGTGCCCCTCACTCTCTGTGGACTTCATTGTTTCCCTGCCAGGTTCAGTGGACAGATGCTCCAAGCGGGGTCCATGCTCAGGCAGTCATGCAGTGCCTGCTCTGTACCCAGCATGGCGCGAGGAACACAGAGGAGTGAGACCTGACCCTGGCCAGCTTGCTGGGGCTCATAGCCCAGTTGGGGGACAAGACCTACCATCCACGGAGAGTGTCTCAGCCTTGCTTGTCTCTTTGGAGACATTGTTCTCAGCCTCGCAGGTGTAGTCCCCAGCATCCTGTTCTGACATCACCGGGAAGAGGAAGGAGACGGCTCCACCATGGGGAGCCACGTGGTTCCGCAGGGTGTCCCCATTGAGGTAGAATGAGGATCGGAGGGGAGGAGCTCCACAACTCGGCTGGTGGGTCTCAAGGTGAGCAGAGGACGGGACACAGGAACCGGGGAAGCACACAGTTTGGAAGGGTCAGCGGGACCCCCCAGGCTCCTCCCTTAGGAACCCCTCCCCACATTCCCAGGGGGCCCCACTGCCCAGGCCCCTGGGGAGGGTCTCCCCGTCCTCCCTTCACCCTGACCTCCAGCTGGGGACTCTTGTTTCTGGACCCAGCCACCCTCAAGGGCCGCCTTGCACCAGTAAAGCCCGGAGTCTCCCTCCTCGGCTGCTGGGATGCAGAGTTCTGGGTGGAGGCTCCTGTCCTGCAGGGTGTGGCCCTCCTTGTGCAAGGAGAAGAGGAGCTGCCAGGCTGACCTCTGGCTCCCCTCACGGGGGAGTGGGCTCCGGGCTCCCACCACGGAGCTCACGAGAGGGGTGGGCTCTCAGCACAGGAGGCAGGAACAGCTCTGGGATGAGGCAGCCCGCAGCTCAGGAGGGGAGTCCTGGACAGCGAGGCCCCTGGAGTCTGAGGTGAAGTCTGAGCTTCGGCACATCCCAGGCCCTGCCCTGTGCCTGTGGGAAGTGCTGTCACTGTCTCCCAGCACCTGGCCTCTCATCCCACACACCAGCTCTGAACCGACTCCCACAGTCCTGAGCCCCTCTGGGGTCCCAGGAGGCCAGAGACAGAAGGGCCTTAAAGGTCACCTAGTGCCCAGAGGAGAATGGTCTGGCTCAGGGTCTCAAGGGGAGAGCATCAGGGCTGGTTCTTCCCTTTCCCCACAGGGCATCTCCCCCCCCTTCCCTGGCTCCAGACATGCCCCATGGCGGGGCAGGGCATGTGGACAGCATCCTGGACATCTCAGGACCCTGCAGATTGGCCCAGCATCAGGGGAAGCCAGAGAGAGGGGCGCTGCCCAGAGCGCTGCTGACCTGTAAGACCAGATCCCTGAGCAGCACCCTTCCCGCTCCCCCCAGTCCCCCAAGTTGTGACTCACCTTGGACTTGAAACATGACAGTCCTTGAGGTTCATCTGCCCACATATTGCATGTATGTCACCTGTCCAGTGCAGCTGTACCGGCCACTGCTGTTCACTGTTGCTGTTCCCGTGGACAGAGTCTGGTTGTCCTTAGAGAGATGGAGGAATTTTCCGTCCCTGTAGAATTTCACCTGGGACAGTGCTGCGTTCCTCTTTCCCCAGCATCGCAGAGTCAGGATATCCCCTTCAAACACGGGGCCTGGCTGCACTTGGAGGTTCAGCCAGGCTGTGAGACACGGGAACAGGGTCACCCTGGAGCTGCAGGTCCCTCAGTCCATTTTCTCCCTCTGTCCCCCAGCCTAATGCCTCCCACAGCCCTCCCCCGCACCCCTCCCTGAGATGGAGGCTCCTGGTCAGCTCCTTCACAGCTGTCACTGTCTCCCAGGCCTTCATGCCAGACCACGGCAGGGCTTCTGCTTTCCTGCACCCCTCCTTCCTCTCTCCTTCCTCTGCCCTTCTCCTCTATTCCCCCCTCCCCTCCCCTCCTCTCCCTGTGCCTTCTCTCTGCCCTCTTTCCCTCCTACCCTCCTTGTCTCCTTTTTTTTTTTTTTGTTTGGCTGTGACCAGAGATCTAACCCGTGCCCCCTGCAGTGGAAGCGCGGAGCCTTAACCACTGGACCTCCAGGGAAGTCCCCCTCCTTGTCTCCTTTCATACTGCATTTTCCTCCGCCACCTTGACAAGCCTGAGTCAAGTTGGATTCCTTCCATCTATTGTTCTGCTTCATTCCTCCTTATTAGATTCTCACTCCCCTAGATTGGTTTCTTTTCCTCTGGTGACTCCAATGCAGCTCTTTCTTCAGCGTCCACCTCTAATGGTAGCTGCACCCCTGTCCACCAGAGAGGAGCTGGAGGGGTGGGTGTTGGATGTGCCACGGCCTGGGCTTGCTCCCTCCTGCTTCCCTCATCAGGCTTCCCCAGGCCCAGCCTCCATCGGCACTCCCAGCGGTGAGGTTCATTTCCACCACAGTCATGGTGCAGGATCTGTCATTTCTGTCCTCATTTCTAAAATGCATTTTATGTCCTGACATGGACAAGAGAAGAGCTCCTGGGGACCCAGCATCACCTGCAGGGCAATCCCAGGCTGGTCTGGCCCCAGAACATACTCCTTTGATCCTCGACAGCCTCAGAAGCCTGGGAGTAGTGATGAGTAATCAGACAGGGAGCCCTGAGGAGAGTCCCAGAACATCCTGCCTTTGCCTGGACCCACCTGGATCCCTAGAACCCATTCCCCTCCCCCTAGACTAGGTAACGATGCTCACAGCACAGCTGAATAATGGGTCTTGCTTCCTTGGCTGCTCTTTCTAGCATCACTAACTACTGGTTTAGATTTCCCTCCCTGGCATACACAGAACATGTCCTTGGAGGTCAAGATGTTTCTAGGCCAGAGTTTTCACCTACGTGACAGAGGCTCCATGGAGTTCAGTGGGACAGGATGGGCGGGAGGGCAAAGGTAGCCAAGAGAGAAAGAAGGAAGATCCACAGAGAAAGATGCCTGCTTCTTTGAACATTAGAGGGATGGAAGGGAGTCCAGAGCCTTGATGAATGGAGGTTACAGGAGCTCCAGAGCCACACTGAGGGGAGGAGATTGAAGCCATTGCTACTCATAAGGGAGCCGGATAGTGGCCTAGAGCCATTCTTCTGGGACTTGAGTCACCCTATATCTGTGCTCAGACTGAGAGAGTGGAGTGCTGGGTTTCTCCTCTTCCTGGGCGTTAGTGGAGACTCCTGAGGAAGAAGCCTAGGCAGCTGCTGCTCTGAAGATGTTTCTGGGGGACCCACTGGCCCTGACTTTTCCCTGTCCATTAAGTTTTGGCCCAGAGACACACTTGGAAATGAAAGAGACATAGACAAGACTCACCAGTTTTCCCTACACAGGGAACTGCAAGAGAACAAAGTGATAGAATTCGAGGCTTCCCTGGTGGTGCAGTGGTTGAGAGTCCGCCTGCCGATGCAGGGGACACGGGTTCGTGCCCCAGTCCGGGAAGATCCCACATGCCGCGGAGCGGCTGGGCCCGTGAGCCATGGCCACTGAGCCTGCGCGTCCGGAGCCTGTGCTCCGCAACGGGAGAGGCCACAGCAGTGAGAGGCCCGCGTACTGCAAAAAGAAAACAAAAACAAAAAATAGAAAACATGGGACTAGATTCTTACACTAATGTGCTGAGGGTCCAATTTACACCTACAGAAGAACTCAGACAGCAAAGGCAGGACCTGATTCCTGTGGTCCATCTGTCCACAGAGCTCTGGGGAATAGAGTATGGGAGTGATCAGAGGAAAGAGGTGAGATTTCCCTGGAGGAGTAATCATTAAAAGGTCGTGGGACATGGACGGGCAGCTCGGACGGATAAGAGAAGTATCAGCGGGCCAGCGCATCTCACACCGTGTTGCACCTTGTATGCATTGCACTAATGCTTCTAGAGGAACCAATGTTTGAGGAGAACAGGTGGCCAGGAAGGAGAGGCCAAACCACAAAATGATGACAGATGAAGTGAGGCAGGTGTGATCAGTCCAAGGGTTGGAGGACCCTAAACTGAGGGGCACAGTTGGATATAAAGCAGTGGAGCGTATTCTGGGCTTTGGGGCAAGGGGTGAAATGATGAATGGTGTAGGGTTGAGTGCAGTCAGTCCAGCCTGTTCCCAGGCATTTACCTGTGCCCTCCATTGTTGGGTGCTGTGCAGAACCCTGAGAAATGCAAGAATGGCCTTGGAGGGGGTGGGTGAAGACCCCCTCAGCAGGTGTTTGGGACGTTCATTCACAGGCTTGCTGTCCACGTGACCTGGGACACATTCTCTACATACTCAGGTTAGCTCACCTGCAGGTTCTCAGTGTGTGCAGAATCTCTTTCTTACCATCCCTCCATCCCTCCATGTCTAAACACATCTTCTATGAGCTTGGTGTAGTGGAGAGCATGCAGGCTTTGGAACCAGACGACCTGGACTAGACTCATGAATCCATCTCTTTCTATGTGACCTTGGACAAGTTGTTTAAAGTTCAAGAGCCTCCAGTTCCTGGTTCTGTCTGTATAACAGAAAAGATAATAGTCATTTTTCCCTTACAGAGTAGTTACATAGATTGTATCAACCCTCTGCCTGGGAAGGTGGTTACTACATTGACTGAAAGCAGAAAGAAGGCCTGACCTCAGAGTGACTAAGTAAGACCTTACTGGGTAGTGATGCCTCCCCTTCCTTTCTCTTCTCCCCTGGAAAACGATTTTGCAGCTACAAAGCGAGGAACAGACAGGGTTGAGGGGACTGACGCCTATAACAAGAGAGAAGGCATCCAGGGAGCATAGGCACTTCAAATGAGCTCGTGTCCCCAGATCCTGATGACTTGCTGTCCAGGGCACTGCAAGACCTTGGGGCTGTGACTGCAGGACCAATGTGTATAATCAAGTCAGCTGCCAACTGGGGACAGAGTGGGCGACACCTCCCTACAGCAGTTCCTATAAAGAAGACCCGAGGGCCTCAGTGAGCTGCAGGCTGAAGATGAGGTGACAGTGTGATGAGATAGCTGAGAGCTATTGTCACGCTAAGTCGCACAACAGAGTCCTGAATGATGCAGGGAGCAGCCCCACTGAACTCGGCACTCAGGCCACTATGGGAGGGATGAGAAAGCCCAGCTCCTGGCCCACTGACAAAGCCCTCAAGATCAAGCAGACTAGGACAATGAACAGAGTCTAGAAAGCATTTCCTATTAGAGGGATTGGGAGACATTTATCTGAGAAAGACGGGAGAGAGTACACAGGGATACACAGTGGCCTTCAAATACTTGATGGGCTAAGCTTAAAAGAAGGGAGAGACTTGTTACTTCATAGGGCAGAAGTGGAACCAATTCATGGAAGTTAGATCAGAGAGACAGGTTTCAGTTCAACATGAGGAACTATGTCACGGTCGAGTTCTACCACATTGGAACATGTTGCTTTGCCAAGCTGTGGCTGCCATGCAGCTGGGAGGGTCGTGTGTCACAGACGCTGTGTTTGCACATGGGGGGTGGGTTCCAGTATTGAGAGTGAAACTGGCTAATGCCCAGCTCAGAGGAAGATCAAGGTTCATCTCCTAAACTTTAAATACATCTTTAGCGTACAGCCATGTACCAGCATGTTCAATGTCAGGGCTTCTAGCCTCTTGAAACCCTGATAGCCAATACTAATAATAGGCACCATTTATTGTGTGACCATGTCTTGCCAGACACTTTAAATGAATTTTATTTTCTAGTTTTACCTGATTAGAATCCAACTATACCCAGACTAGAGGTAGTGAGGTAGAATGGAGAAAGCACGGGGTTTGACATCATATGAACTTGGGTTTGCATTGTTACCAGGGTAATTTTGCTCTTGTTAGCAGCGTAATTCTAGGCAAGTTTCTTAAACATTTTTGAACCTCAGCTTCCTCAACTGTTTAATAGAGATAAAAAAAAAACCCTGCCCTATAACGTCCTGAAGGTTAGATGAGATAATGTATGTACTACAAAGCAGGTATTCAGTGTTTTGTTTTCTCTGTCTCTCTGTCCACATCTGAGAGGAAATAGCAGCTCTACCTTTATGGTAACTCCATTCCTACACATTTAGCCATGGGGTCTGAATCTTAGGCTGGCTTTCTGGGGTCCTGAGCATCAGGTGTGACTCAGTTCTGCCGGGGTTCCCCATACTCTGTCCACTAGTCAGCCAGTCACTGACTCTCCCTCCTTCTTCCTTTGCTCTCTCCCATCCAGATCCTGGGGTACACGCTGGGAAGCTCTTAGACTTTATCTAGTCAAGTCCAAGGGCTGTTCCTTTCACAAGGAAGTGATTTGCCCTTGGCAACCTCTCCTCTGGGGTGTATCCGGGCACGAGGCCATCCTGTCCCTGCACTAACGTGAACACTGAACTTCTCAGTTGTCCAAACAGCCACTCATAGAACACACAGGGCAACACGGTGATGTCGGGGAAGGAAGAGCCCTGAGTGAAACAGGTGTTTTCTTCCCAGGGGATAAACGCCCACAAACTCTGTCTAGGAAGCAAGTGTATTTAGGAATGGTTTTGCTTTTCTGGTTCAATGAAAACAAACAAACTTCTGGGACCAAGTTTAAAACAAAATGTGAGTCAACTCAGAAACCGTAAAGCACTATGTGCCCAGACTTGTTTCTTTTAAGTGTAGCAGGGGGACAGTAGATGAGCCTGAGCTGAGCCTGAGCCGAGCCTGAGCCGAGCCTGAGCTGAGCCTGGGGGAGCCTGAGCCGAGCGTGAGACGAGCCTGGGCCGAGCCTGGGGGAGCCGAGTAACTCACCCCAAAACAATACTCTGCCTGGAGACCAGTCCCTGCAGTCACTGCCAGGGGTGACTGGCCCCGGGGTGCTCAGAGCAAGGACAGTGGTATAGATTCAGAAGAATGGAATTGAACCTTCATATCGGTCCCCATGGACCAGTCAGACCCAAATCAGAACACCCCCGCCACCCTCCACAATAGAGAGAGGGTGTAGGCAGAAGAAGAATGGTCAATTTGAAGGGGGCTTTGGACACGTAGAGCATAAACCTCTTGACTAGGTGTGAAGCCCAGTCATTGGTGACTGGTTCTAAGAAAAAGCTGAGGCTTCGGGGCTTCCCTGGTGGCACAGTGTTTGTGAATCCGCCTGCCGATGCAGGGGATGCGGGTTCGTGCCCCGGTCCAGGAAAATCCCACATGCCGCGGAGTGCCTGGCCCCGTGAGCCATGGCCGCTGAGCCTGCGCGCCCGGAGCCAAAAAAAGCTGAGGCTTCATAAAAACATATCTCCTTATAAAACCCCACGTTTTGCTCCTGTTGCTGACAGAAATGCACGGAACTGCTTTTTTCCCATTTCCCCGATCTCTTCTCTTACATTCTGGCAGCCTCCTTCCCTTCTATAATATCGTTTTCTTTTCAAGATAGCCCTGATGGATATTTTAACCCGATTTCACAGGGTAAAAGTGTCATTGGGTCTCAGCATGTGGTTTTCTGCCTCCCTAAATTAGCTCTGATACATCGAACGGCTGCCCTTCCAGGAGCCAGGAAAATGGGATAGGAAACACCAGGACTCCCCCACGTCTCCATGCCCATCACTGTCATCCCCATCACTCTCAAGCATGCCCATGTGCACGCACTTGTCTCAAGCTCCAGCCATAAACCCACTTGAACTAGGAAAGGTGAAATGAGGAACTTCGCGTCTTAGGAACGACTCACAGTCTTTGGTGCCCAGAAGAGGATGCTGGCGCTTGGTGACTTACCGAAGAGCAGTGCAACTGTCCAGAGCAGCATGGGGCCTGGGCTGGCATGGAGGAGGGAACCCGGGGCAGACTGAAAGCAGGGGTGAGACTGGGAGGGACAGCATCTAGGCCACAGGCACAGGGGTGGGTGGGTGACCCCCTCTGACATGGGTGGTGTTAGTGCTTGATAATCTAAATACGGGAAGTGGGGAAGAAACTTTAAAAGCTCAAATTGGTATTTCTTCTTTGGTAGAAGGAGTGTTACACCAATTAATTTTCTTGACCGTAAAGCATAAATGAGTCAGGTAAGCGACAGGCAAGCACTTTTGGATGCTCTCTCTGTGGTTTGAAAAAGCTTATGCTAGGAACTGGGGTGGGGCAGGGCTGTGGAAGGACCCAGAGACTGCCAGAATTTGCTTGGCCTCAGCATCACTTAGTCTGGAAGGTAGCACAGCTCTAGAAACACTAAGATCATCCACTCCCCACCCCGAGTGACCTCTAGTTCTCCAAGGTACCCTTTTCTTCAAGGAGAAATGTGTCTGGACACTGCAATGAGGCAGAGAAATGGAATCGTGAAAAGAGTTCACAGGACTGTGAGCTCAGGAGAGAATCAGGGATTGATGAGATTGGGGTAGAATGGGGCTGGAGGTTCTGAATCTGAAGCTTTAAGACTGTCAGGTTATTATTTTGAGAAGAACCATTCATTAAAAGACACCATTAGGAGAGTGAACAGGCAAGCCACAGGGTGGCAAGGTATTTTCAATACATATGGCTGACAAAGGACTCGTACCCAGAATATAAGAATTTCTACAAGTCAGTTAGAAAAAGACAGACCACCCACTAGAAAAATGGGCAATATTTTGCATAGGTACTTTACAAAAGCAGATATCCAAGTGCCCAATAGACACAGGATAAGGAACTTGACTTCATAAATCACCGTGGAAATGCAAACTTAAACTGCAGTGAGATACCACCACAGCCCCCATAAGAATGGCCAAAACTATAGACAACCAAGTGCTGGTGAGGATGTGAAGCAACTAGAACTCGCGTACACTTCCACAGGGAACATAAATTGGTACAACCACTTTGGAGAACTGTGTGGCAGAATCTACTAAAACTGAACATATAGATGCCTGATGACTGAGAGTTTTCACTCCTACGTATATGCACACGTGTGGGCACCAAAAGACAGGTGCAAGAATGTTCATAGCAGCATCACTTGTAACAGATTAAAGACTGGAAACTACTGGTTTCTCAACAGAGAAGGAGGCCATCTCCCCAACCCGCACATCCTCTGAGGACTGAACATGTGAGTTTAAGGTGAAGCATGGAGAGGTGGGTAACATACCAGGAAGCACTTTCTGACAGTAAGGTTGTTCCTGGAAGTCTTTGGATGAGAAGTTTCATATACTGTAGTCTGGAATTTGCTGTGCTTACTGCTGA
The DNA here is from genome assembly GCF_059928025.1 of Delphinapterus leucas. NCBI lineage: Eukaryota > Metazoa > Chordata > Mammalia > Artiodactyla > Monodontidae > Delphinapterus > Delphinapterus leucas. The sequence continues at coordinate 75,003,138 of NC_143129.1, forward strand.
AAGCAGGAAGAGATAGGGTGAATTTTCTAAGTTTTCTTGCCCGAGATTCTCTGATTCAGTGGAAATGGGAAACCAATCTGGCACTGCCAGGCAATTCTTTTGAGGCTCAGTTGATTGGGAGAGAGGTAAAAGGAGCGAGGAAGTAAAGTAGGAATCGAATATCTTGTTGGCTCAGCTCAAGATGTTAACACTTATACATTTTCCTCTCTTGTTCTCTTTCCAACAGATCTCCTGACTCTAGTTGTCTTTAGCTTTGTTCAGCTGCAGGTCTAGAGCGTAACGTGGGCTACATCTAAGGTAGGAGATGGGGCAACCACAAACGGTCTGGCTTGCAAGCACTCGAGGTGCTTTGCAGGCAGAACCCTTGAAGCCTCGGCCCCTGGCTGCTTCCACTTTCACTGGGTTCCGGCAGCTTGAGTGCATGAAGCCTCCCCCACTTCTCGCTGTACCCCTGCAGAGTAAGATTTGGTTGCACCTTCAGCGGCGTTAGTGAAGTTGGCTCTCTGAGCTGAACTGGCTGCACATAATTTCTTGGGGACGAAGGTCACCCGAGGGAAGTAGGGCTGCTCCCAGGTTAGGATTCTTCCCAGACCCAGGCTCACCTTGAATCAAGGCGGGGATGGGCTGGCGAGACTAAAACCCATAATACTAATACTTTAAGGGAAATAAGGGGCTAAAAGGAGTTGGGGAGGGTAACAGAGGGGGGGTTCTCAGCCAGAAGGGGCTTGAAGCCCAGGGGCCCTCATTCCTCAGGGTGAGCTGGCAGGAGAGCAGTGGTAAAGGACAATGGCTTCTGGGGAATGGGAATATTCAGCCCCACCCCTAGGAGGTAAGAAGGAAGGGGAGGGTAGATAGCAGGGGTTAGGGGCAGCTCTGGGCGTGGAGACAGCATGGTGGGCCCCAGAACCACCCACCTGAGCTTAAATCCTTGGTCTGGGTACTAATATGCTGAGAGCTTGGTGAAGTTTTTAACCTCTCTGTACCACAGAATCCTTAGTTCTAAAGTGGACAAACGATTACTCCTGCATCATAGGGGTGTTAGGAAGTTTAAAGGAGATAAAACCTTGAGAAACACTTAGACAATGCTGTCTAGAACTTTCTGCGATGGTGGTGATGTTCTCTGGGCTGTCCAGTTCAGTAGTTACTAGCCACATGTAGCTACTTGTGGTTGGCTAGTGAGACTGAGGAACTGAAATTTTGTTTTTAATTTTACTTAATTTAAATTTAAATAGCTAGTAAATCAACTATACTCCAATATAAAATAAAAATTAAATTAAAAAATAAAAATAAATTTAAATAGCTACATGTGGCTAGTGGACGCCTTGAATATTGCAAGCTTAGCATAATGACTGGCAAGTGGGAAGTGCTTGATGATTAGCTACTGTTGTAAGGAAAAGAGTGCGGAAGCCTTGAGCTACCAGAGCCTTCCTCTCAACCTTAGTTTGTACTGGAAAGGCCCAAAGAGGTGAAGTAAATTGTGTAAAGGTACTCAGCCATGAAGCCTGCTGGGATTGGAGCCCCATCCCTAGCTGGGACTGGAGGCCTAGGGAAAGACTTGACATTATTTCTCTGAATTAGGTTCGAAAGAGAGAACTGAGGAAATTTATCAAAAGCCTAGAATTTAGGACAGGAGCTGTAAAGACCAGGAGTCCAGTGAAGATGGAGCCAGACTGGGAATGAAGCTCTGGGCCCGGCTGCACTATGAGGCATCTGATCAACCTCTCTCCCTCTCCCTCCTAGAGACCTGGAGAGAACTTGGAAGGACCAATGGGAAAGTTTGTGTCAGGTCTGCAGCAGTCCCCTGTGGCTACATGGACAATTGCCCTAACGAGAGCATCTTTATTAATACCGAAAGGTCATTCTCTGTCCACCTACCCACTCATCCATCAAGCTTTATTTTTTATTTTTTAGCTCTTGCTCAATGTCCAGTCCATCTGTGCCCCTGGGAACTTAGGAGGAGACAGGCATACACTCAGTATGGTCTTTGTGCTTTTTTTTTTTTTTTTTTGCGGTACACGGGCCTCTCACTGTCGTGGCCTCTCCCGTTGCGGAGCACAGGCTCCGGATGCGCAGGCTCAACGGCCATGGCTCACGGGCCCAGCCGCTCCGCGGCACGTGGGATCTTCCCGGACCGGGGAACGAACCCGTGTCCCCTGCATCGGCAGGTGGATTCCCAACCACTGCGCCACCAGGGAAGCCCATCTTTGTGCTTTTTAAACCACTTTTTTTCATGCCTCCATTATCCTATTTCATCACACTGTATTGTATTTGTTTTATTGTCTTTCTCTAATTCCAGTTTGTGATCTCCCCAAAGCCAAGAGCCACGTCTAATTTATCGTTGTGTCTCCAGGCCTAGCATAGTAAGAGCTTCAAGATACAGCAAAGTATAATTGTTAGGAGTTCTGGAGTCAAAGAGTTGGGTTCTAATTCTGGCTCTGCTGCCTACTAAGTGGAGGATGGGGGGTGGGAGGCGTCGCTTAATCTCAGGTTTTAAATCTCTAACAAGGTAATAATGACCTTGATTTCTAGTATTGTGGAGAGGATTACACTTTTGCACACACAATATCTTGTACACTCATCCTTCCACCTGAAATTGGGGTCTACACTTATATCTTCTCAGGAGCCTTGTACCACCAATGCTACGTGAACTTTTCTCTCCCATGAGTAGGGTCACACCATCTCAACTGGATCTTTCTGAAAGATGCTCTGAGAGATGCTCAAGTCTCTTTTGTCTTCAAACCAAACCAAACCAAACCAAACCAAACCAAACCATGCCAGCAACCCTTCTCTTGACTCCACAGTCACTATAATCCCCATTTACAGTCACTCTACTTCAAAGAGTAGAATATGGTGGCGCTTCCCAGTCGGTGTTCCAAGACTCACTGGCGTATCTCAGAGGGTTACAGGTGTTATAAGATATTGATCTTCTCAGCCCTCAGGGCAGCTGGGCGGGGCCACACTTCCAGCGGGGAGCAGCCTTGCTCACTTACCCAAAGTTCCATTTAAATATAATTTTTTAGGGCTTTCCTGGTGGCGCAGTGGTTAAGAATCCGCCTGCCAATTCAGGGGACACGGGTTCAAGCCCTGGTCCGGGAAGGTCCCACATGCTGCAGAGCAACTAAGCCCGTGCACCACAACTACTGAGCCTGTGCTCTAGAGCCTGCGACCGAAGCCCCCGTGCCTAGAGCCCGTGCTCCGCAACAAGAGAAGCCACCGCAATGAGAAGCCCGCGCACCGCAATGAAGAGTAGTCCCCGCTCGCTGCAACTAGAGAAAGCCCTCGCACAGCAACGAAGACCCAACACGGCCAAAAATAAATAAATTAAATAAATTAAAAAAATATATATAATTTTCTATATGTGCCACAAAGTGAAAGGGTTTGGGAAGCGCCGACGTGCATTCTGCCATCCCCAGTCTCCATTTGCTCCGCTCAACCCACTCCAATTTGGCTTCTGCCTCCTTCATGTCTCCAGCATATCCAGTGGGTGGGGTTTCTGTCACGCTCCGTTTGATTTCATGGTCACATTGTTACTGCTGATTGCTCCCTCCTTCCCTAAACACTGGGGCACCAGGAAACCTCTCCTGGTTTTCCTCCCCACTCTCAGAAGGCTCTGCTCCCTCCTCCAGGGTCTTTGAAGAAGTCCTTCCGACCCCAGTCCCGGGCCCTGTTCTCTGTTCACTTTACAGTCTCTCAATAGTCTCATCTGTGCCCATGGTTTAAATGATCACTTCTAACGCAGACTCCCGTATTTGTCATTCTAATGCAGGTCATAACCTTGCATTTAACATATGAAACTGCTGGGGGAGGGATACATTGGGAGATGGGGATGGACATATAAACACTACTATGTATAAAATATATAACCAATAAGGACCTACTGTATAGCGCAGGGAACTCTACTCAATACTCTGTAATGGCCTATGTGGGAAAAGAAGCTAAAAAGAGGGGATATATGTATAAGTATAATTGATTCACTTTGCTGTATGCCTGAAACTAACACAACATTGTAGATCAACTATACTCCAATAAAATTTTTTTTGGAAAGGTATGAAACTGCTTATGAGAGAGCTCTGTGTGGAGGTCTCAGAGACTTCATAAGCTCAACTGTCGAGACTGAACCCAGCCCCTGCCTTTGAACCTGGTCCTCTTCTGGTGTTCCCTGTGTTAGCTGGCAGCACCACTCACCACCCCGCTGTGCAAGTCAAAAACCTGGGTGTCACGACTCTGATTTGCCCCAAACTTTCCCATACTATGACCCTTTTGGATAACTGGTATCGTGCATGTGTGCATGCTTTGTATTTCTGTTGTTTATCATTTCCCCACTGCCAGTCTGCCTGAATCCCAGTCGTGTCTTAGATTTCAGTTTACATAACCATTCCTATGGACGCTTTTTCCTGACCACCCCCCATCCCCCAGCCCAGGCTGGCTGAGGGGCACATACATCTGTCTCAGCATTTAGCACGCCCATCTGGCATTGTAATCGCCTCTTGTGTGCATTCCCTCCACAGGACTGCAAGCTCTCAGAGGACATGGGGCAAGTTTGTCTTGTTCTTTGCCGTGCATTCAGTGCCTGGTTCAACAGACATGTGTGGGATGGAGACTGAGATACAGCAGAGGCTCCCCTCTTACTGGTCCTGCTTATGCCCAGTAATAACCAGCTGGAAGGCTGCTGAATTGTCACCTGATCTGCCTTTCTTCAGGTCCTCTCACCCCCGCTTCCATTCTCTTATTCATAAATAAGTGGGTCTTAGGGTGGGATTGCCCTACCTAAGGTGCTTGGCTGTCTCTGAGTTAGCCAAATAATTCAGTACCTCTATTCCTCCCTTCCTGGCAATGGGAGATCGTCAATTTCTTTGGTGGGGGGTCTTCCATTTAATCTGTGTTTCTTTGAATCACTGCTGCATTCCATCTGTACTTCCTTACTTTTGATTGTATACACACCCATTACATTCCTCCTTGCATATATTTTCCTAAGTAACATGTTAAAGTTTTTTTCAGCTGTGGTTCAGATAGGGCAGCCTAGAAGCCTGTGGTCACCAAAAGCAGTCTTAGAATTAGGGAATGGCTCCATAGAAGTGGCTGAAAATGGAAGGAGGCACCTTCTTCCCTGGAGATTGAGGAAGAAAAGCATATATAATTAAAGCAATAAATTGGGTTTTTGAGGTTGTCTGTTTACCACTGTCAAATATAATCTATTTCATGGATTTAACCAGAATGCATAAGATAGGTCAGATTTCATTTTCTTCAGTTTGCTTATTTTCTCCTCCAGTTCCCTGCGTAGACACAGAGCCCAGATGGAAATGGGAAGACTGTTGACTTGTGTACTTAGAGAAGGTGGTGGTAAAGGATTCAGTGCACTGGACCCTGGGAATTGGATGCCCGTGAGCAAATAAAAACTATAAAGAGACAATGAGGTATCTGGGAAAGAGCATGGTGTTTGGAGTCGGACAGATCTGAGTTAGGATCCTGGCTCAGCTGCATTCACTGTGCAGCTTGGATTTCACTCTCGTTCTTGTCTTCCCTGCATTCACTCCGTGCGGTCCTCCCACCACCAATTTCTCTCTCCACTGGGTTCTTTTCATCTGCACATGGACATGCGCAAATATCATCTCAAAACAAACAAACCTTGCCCTCTGTCTTCTTCATCTCCTTCAGCTTCCACCCAGGCTTCTCCTCCCTTTACTGCCAAGCTTCTCAAAAGAGTCGCCCACACATCTCCTCTTCTGCAATCCCTACCCACTCCTCAGTCTCCGATGATCTGGCTTCGGCCCCCACTGTACCACTGACCTGCTTCTGTCACAGTCACAGTGACTCCTGTGTGGCCAGCCCCAAAGACCGTTCCTTGCCCTCTGGTCAGCAGCATTTCCAACAGTCGAGCTGCTTCCCTCTTGAAGCAAATTTTCTTTCTTGGCATCCATCTCATCCCCCTCTCCTGGATCATCCTCCTACCTCTCTGGCCTCTCCTTCTTAGTCTGTTTGCTGGATCCTTCTCTTCAACCTGACACTGAGCATAGGGGTCCTCAGAGTTCAGTCCTGGGGTCCCCTCCCTTCCCCTTCCCATCACTTCTCTTCACTGGTTACACTGTCTCCCTAGTCTCACGGCTTTAAATAGTGGACAGCAACACGAAATCCTGACCTGACCCGACCTCTCTGGTAGACTTCGACCCGGAATATACAACCGTTGGCTGTCCTCCTCCACTGGGGTAATTCACAAATATCTCAGACTTAACTTACCCAAATAAAATCCTTCAACCTTCTCCTTGGTGGGAACAAACTACCTTTCCACTGTCCCTCCCCTCCTCCCCATGTTTTCTCATCTCAATAAGCATCACCACTAGCTACTCAGATAGAAACTTCAGTCATTCCTCACAGCTAATCTATTACCCGGTTCTATTGGCTCCTTTCCAAAATATATCTCGAATCCACCTGATTCTCCCCATCTTTACTGCCACCATTATAGTGGATCTTCTGATATCTTTTGCCTCCATTACTGTGGAAGCCTCTTAATTGTTTTCCCCACCTCTGCTCTTGCCCTCCCATGCATTTGACACAGAGATATGACCTACACAGAAGATAAACAGACCCAGCGTAAACACTCCTTGGCTTAAAACTTCCAATGTCTCTCTCCATTGCGCGGAGAATAAAACATAGCCCTTTTTATAATGCCCAGCAGGGGGAGCCCTACCTCTCTTTCCGGCTTCCTTTGAAACCACCCACTTCTCTCACCTTGCTGGGGATGATCCTTCAGTTCCGCTAACGACCACAGCTCCTCCCTCCATGCAGCCTTCCTCTGCTGTTTCCTTTGCCTCAGAGGCTCTTACCCCACCCCACCTCTGCCTTCACTCTCTGTGGTGTGTGTGTGTGTGTGTATAATATTAAACATTCAGAAAAGTAAAATTTTATTGTATGTAAATTATACCTCAGTACACCTGATTATCAAGAGAAAGAAAGAAAGAAAGAAAGAAAGAAAGGAATGCATAACAGATAACATAAGAAACACCTGGGTACCCACCACTCAGCTCTATTTAATTCTAAAATGTCATATTTGCTTCAGATATTGTCTTTCTTAAAGGAATAAAGTAGTACACAATGAAGACACCCCACCTCTGGATTCCTTCCCAATTCTATTTTCCTCCCTTCTTTCCCAGAAGTAACTCCTGAATTTGGTATTTGTCATCCCCATGTTGTTTTTATACTTTCCTTACATGTGTGTGTATCCATCAACAATACATAGCATTGTTTGCATAGTTACATTTTATGCCAGTAGTTTTATTGTGGGAGGATTCTGTAACTCACCCAGTTCCTCAGCATGCTTTGTGAGATGGATGGATCCACACTCACACAGGTGGCTCTGGCTGTCATGTCCACGGTGGCATAGTATTTCACTGGATACGTACATCTAATTTGATTTATTCTCCTCAAGATAGATAACGGTGCCATTTTCAATTTTTGACCATCATAAACACTGCTGCAAAGAACATCTGTACACGTCTCCTTGGACACATATTTGAGAGTTTCTCTAAGGTGAAACCTTAAAATCGGAATTTCTGAATAATAGCGTACTTGCCTCTCCAACCGTACTAGATAGTGCCAGATTGCTCTTCAAAGCGGTTGAAGAGTTTCCACTCCCACCGCAGCGGGGGCATTTCCGGAGCTCCTTATTCTCACCTACAGAGGTGCCGAGCTCGGACGGGCCTCCAGGGGGCGCCGCGCAGCTCGCTGTGATTCTGGGCGGCCGTGCCGAGAGCTGCTGGACGCAGTTCTTCTTTTCGCTAGTTCGTGGTCCCTTGGCCCCGCAGGTAGTCATTGTTGAGGATGAGATCCCAGAGGTGCATTTAGGGCAGGCTCCAGCCCCTGGGTCGCTGGGAGATGTGGCCTTAATCCTCCTCTCCTCCAAATCTTTTCCAAAATTTGAAAGCAGTACAAAACAAAAACTTCTCCATCTTGAATTAAAACCAAAAAAGGACCTAGGTTGCTAAAAGAAACATCTGTATGCTTAACATGCAAAATATAGAATGCTAACATTTTAACCTATATGTTTGCTTCAGATGTTTTCTTTTTAAGAAACAAAACATTCCAGTTACACTTGAAATTCTCCTATTCTTTCACCTCCCTGCCTTCCAGGTGGCAGTTAAGATCCTGAGTTTGGTTGATATCCAAACCATTTATTTGTATAACGTATGTATCCATAAACAATGTATAGTTTTGTTTGTTTTTATTTACACAAATGCTATTCTGTACCTAATACTCCTGCAGGTTTCTTTCCTATGCACACAACATTGTTTCCAAGATAAATCTCCCTTGATGCCTGTCTATCTGGTTCAGTGTTTATCTGTTCTCCTAACAATATATTTTTAGGTTGTTTTCAGCTTTTGGTTATTTAAGCAATGCTGCATACACACTTCACAAGAGATTTTTGTTTTGTTCATGCTTACTTTTGAGTCCCTAGAAGTATGCCTGGCACAAAGAAGTTGCTCAGTAAACTTGTGTTGAGTTAATGAATAAATGAACAGCCTCATACACGTTTCTAGGTTGCTCACATGCAGACTTTGCCCAGAATATACATATAAAAGTGAAGTGGCTGAATTTTCAGGTGAGCTCGGCATATTACTCTCTAAGACTATTGTTCCATTTTATACATCCCCCAGCAAATTTGAGAGTTTTCATTTCCCCTTAGCTTCGCCAACCTTGGTGTCTTGAGATTTGGTGTATATGTGCGTCCCACCTGATGTATATCAAATCATATCTTCTTGTGCTAATTTGCATTGCCCTAATTCCTTTCTGACTATCCCCCCACCTTCCCCCATCAATTGACTTCCTTTGTGGCTTCCAGTTTATCAGATTAGCAGAAGTAGGCTGGGGTGGGTTGAGGGTCACTCTTAATCTCTCAAGGGGGCAGCCTGACTCCTCAATAGGTCTGGACCTCTCCACGTATTTCCAGCCTCCTTCCTGTCCTGGAAGGTTTTGAATACACGTGCCAGATCCAGGACCTCGGGACTGAAGAGCAACGTTGGAGACCCAGGGCACCCTCCCCACCCAGTCCCACCTTGAGCTCTGAAGCCTCCTGTGAGGGGTGGGAGAGGGCTCTCTGGGCGCCCATGTGGGTTTGTTATTCTCCAGGTCTCCAGCTGGAGAGTGCCATCCAGGAGAGCCTGGGACCCAGGGTGCTCTGGCATTTGTAGCAGCCTTGACGCCTCTGAGGACCCTGTATGTTCCCGTGGTGGGAGCTGTCTTTGGCATCCCTGGCACTACCCCTCCTGCGCACACACCATGCCCTCCACTTACAGGAGAATATGCCTTTTGGTCTGTTTGGCTCCTCTGTATTCGACAAATTGACCACTATTTGGAGAAAAGAAGACAAGTTCAGAGGTAAGGGGATAGATGTAATGGGAGAGAGGGCTGGGGAGCAGGGGTGCAACTGAGGAGGAAAGTTTGAACTCACAGGGTACCCCTTGGCCTTGGGACAATAGGGAAAAATACTGGGCTGCTGGGCTGAATGTAGCACCGGGAGTCACCACCCCTGTAGGCCTTTGAATTGGATCAACAGCCCAAGATGTAAAATGTGACACCAGTGGATCAGCCAGTGGGTGTGCAGGAGCCACTGCCAGCTGCCGTTGGAAAGGCCCATATTTCTAGCATGTAGGGATGACACGCACTTGAGATCCTTTCCCATTTGAAAAGCATTAAAAAATCATAACCTGCAAGCCCAGAGAATGAGCACTCTGACTTAACAACCCTTTTACTTTCTTTTGCAAAGCATTAAAGTCATTAACTTCCAGCAAGCAGGGACAGGTTCTTACTTAACCCTTCTCTTCTGAGAAGTCTTAAAAATCAGCCACGGTAAGACCTTGTCTCTCACTGGCAATGTTAAACCATAAAGCACTGCACTGCTGCTAAGTAATGGGGCCAATCTGTCACTGTGTAACTTAAGAAAAATGGAATCTAGTGACATGTCTTCTGCTTAGAAGCCGGTGGTGACTCCACACTTTGAACCAGATACGATCCCACTGGTGTGAGGTTCTGCTGCCCTTTCACTGCCTTAATCTGACCATGTGTTTTCTGCTACCACTGGATGAGGTTTTGCCCTCATCCATGCCAGCTGACTCCCTACATATTTCCCTCTCCCTCACTGCCACCCATTCATCTTGCCCGTCTCTCTCTCTAAGCCTCCCTATGTGGACCTGACGTATGACATTCGTATTTCTAATAACATCCAAATTTGTATATCCCTTTAGGCTATCTGACCACACCCTCCACATCTCCCTGAAGGTTCAACTTTGTGAATTCTACCAGATGCACTCCTCTTATCTCTTTAATCACTCCATCATTAAGTATTTATACATTGCATCTTTTCTAATCGTATGTGTCCATCTTTGCATGCACACTTAGGGGTGTACACGTGTAACGTATGCCCCAGTATACTATACAACTCCAAAGTTTATTCTTTTCTTCCCATTTCTTCATCTATGTGCAGATACCCAGGCAGGTGGTCAGTTGCCACATGCTTATTGAGCACCCAGGTGCCAAGCATTGGGCTGGATGCTATGGGTATGGGCACAGTCCTTAGACTCTAGTAGGAAAGAGAAAAATTAAACAACTGCGTGAATTATTATAAGCGAGCAGAGGGCAGCAAAGTAGAAGGACAGATGCTTTGGTAATATGTATGAGTATATGTGGAGATGGTTGGACGCCATTCCCCAGGAAATGATGTTAAACTGAGACCAATAGTAGGGGTAGAAGTTGGGAGCTAGGCAGAGCTGGGGAGCAAATCATTTCAGGCAAAGGGAATAGTATGGGTCCAGACTGTCATGCAGAGAGAGCACAAAGCATCTGGTAACATGCAGGAAAGGGTTAATTCAGCTGGCGTGGGTTGCCCCAAACTTATACATTCCAAAGGTCTTCAGGACTGCCCCTGGACCAGTTCCTGCAAGATGATCTCTGAGCTCTTGGAATATCCTGCCTGATAAGAATGCCTTTGTATATCTGAGACCTTGGGCCAGGTCAGATAGTCTATGCTAACAAAGGGACATGCTGAATCTTTGTTTTTATATGTTGAGGCTGTTTGGGGTCTTCCATATCAATTTGACCTCTGTTGGGGCTGGAGACTGAGGAGATAAGGTCAGTTATACAGGTGTTGACTACATGATACATGATGACCCTCAACAAAAACCCTGGACACCACAGCCCGGGTGAACTACCCTGGTTGGCAATATTTCTTATGTGTTGTCACACATTGCTGCTGGGAGAATTAAGCACTGTCCATGCAACTCCACTCAGAGTGCATAACTGGAAGCTCCCACCTGGTTTCTCCTGGACTCTCTCCCATGTGCCTTTCTCCTTTGCTGACTGTAATTTGTATCCTTTCATTGCATTAAACCATAATGGAGAGGATACCAGCTTTTCTGTGAGTCCCTCTAGCAAATCATCACAACCAAGGGTGGTCCTGGGGACTCCCAACACAGGTAGAGCAGAGAGAACAAAGGCTGTGGGGGGAGGGGAACGACTGAGGTGATGAAAGAGATGGAGAAAGAGACTGGATTCCTCAGAGCCTATAGGTCATGATCGAGAATGACATGGTTCTGCCTGTGGGCTTGATTCCAACCTGGTTACTTTATTTCATTCTATTCCATGGCCCTAGGCTGCATCCAGCCCTGGCTAGATCTCACAAAAGCTACCTACAGAAAACATGCCAATCAGTGAGTTTGCTTGGTGTGGGGTTGGGGTGAGCCCAAGGGCACATAAAACCTACTGGAGGAGATGAGCAGTGTCACCTGTCCGGATGGCTGCACCCATTATTTCCTGTATGACCCACCTTGGGTTTGGAGCAGTTACTACTCAATGTATATTGGTAAAGAAGAAACAGTGGTGTGTTTATTATAACAGCTTGGGGGAAAAAAAACCAGAACTGTTTTCCATACTGAATCCCACATAATGAAAACTCAGAGGTGACATCACCAATCTGTTTCATGATCACATATCCATGGTGACAGAATAAGTCAAGGGAAAAATAGGGTGAGAGAGTTCTTGAAGCGATTTAAGCCATTTGTTGGCACAAAGGACTCAGTTATCAAGGTTGCAAATAAGTCATCAACTTCAGGCATGGGCGGGCACCAAAGTGTTTCTCAAATTTCTGCTTGCTTGGACAAGCATGCTGCCTTCTCAAGAGTGTGCCTTGAATCCTTAATAGCCGGAGAAAAATTTTAAAGTAATGGAAGAATTACTTATGTAACTCATTTCTAAATCCACAGGGACCTATATTTTTGATGGTGCAGGAGGCTTGAGGCAGAAGCCTGTTAGGGATGATGGCTGTACCTGTGGCCCAACACTCCCAAGTCAGAGCGGTGCTCCCGAGGCCTGGGGCAGCAGCAGGGGGTGGGGTAGCCGTGTGATCTCAGAGCCACACTGATGACCCCGTAATCCAAGTGCCTCGATTCTGGAGAACACAAGATGCTGTTATGCAATTTCTAATTGCAACGAACTCTCTTCTTTCTGTTCCCAAGAGGGAAGGCAGTTTATACTCAAACACAAACCTAAGTTTGAATCCTGTTCTAGCTATGTAACTTTGGGTGTTATTTAAACTCTCTGGGCCTCAGTTTACTCATCTGTGCACTGGTCATTATAAGAAGACCTTGCTCATAGGGTTGAAGACTAGATGAGGTAATGCCTATAAAGCACTTGGCACAGTGCCTGGCATGCATTAAGGGCTCAAACAACAACAACACAACCAGAAAGGACGTTAAGGTGTTTAGTAAGTCCTCAGACATAAAAAGACATTTTCGAGGGCTCGATGCCAGTCACATGTGCCTCAAGATTGTCAGGCTGGGTGAGGACATCCACATGCTCTGAATTAGATACTAGTGGATGTGACAGACGTGCCCTAAGGAATCAGCTTTACTACGTTGGCCTTCAATGCTTGGGCGGCATTTTAAACAGCAGCCCGTACGTAACTCAGGTGCTGCCGGCTTCAGGGTCAGATGCAGCGTTGTTCTTTGGCTTCCTAAGGTGATGAAGAGAATGGATGTCGGAGGCTGTGCTGATAAAATGGCCCTCGAAGTAAAGCTCTGATCATGAAGACAGACCCCTGTGTAACTGGAACTAGGGGGAGGTCTTGGCAGGTGCGATGTCTGGCGGAAGGAGAATGAGTCTGGAGTCACCACTTGGGTTTGATCCCAGCTCCTTTACTACAAGCGTATGAAGCTCCTACACTGCAAGTATGAGGTGTTGGGCAAGTTACTGGTCTCTAAACCTCAGTCCCTTCATCTGCACAAAGGGGAAAATACCTGACTTGCAGAGTGACTCTAAGGATAAATTGATACAGTGCAATGTATGTAAAACACCTGCTATATGGTAGGCACTTCATAAATGATGATAGAAGCAAGCAAAGCACAGTTACAGCAAAGCATGAAATGCATTAGTGGTAACTGATATTGTTTTGTGACAAAGCGATCCTGTGAGACCAAATGAGTTTCTTAGAAAGAACGGCAAGATACAGACAGCAGGTTTGATGTGAAGCTTGGCAGCTGAGGGCAGTTCATTCTGGGAAATGGCTTATGGTTTGGATCAAATCCCTGCCCTGGGTGACATGTTCATCACTGCCCTGGGAAGACCTGATCTGGGGGATCATGGGGGACAGATGGAGAGGGTCTGCATGAGGACCAGACCTCTTAGCCAGTGACGAGCTGCCCTGTAAGGGTGATGACAAAGCACAGCTCCAAGAGAGGTGCGAGGAGCCGCAATGAGTGCGCAGGATATAGCCCTATCTCTGCAGCGGGAAGCTGTGTGCTGGGACACGTGGCCCGGGAGGCAGTCATGGAGCTTGCAGCCCAGAAAGCAAGCGGACCCCAGTCCAGGTGTGCTGCCGCTGAAGTGGAGGTGGGGAACCAGGCCAGGGAGGAATGATCTCAAAGAAGGGCTCCTCCTATCCTGACTCCAGTTGCTTCTGCATCAGAACAGTTTTCTGGGAGAGGGACCCAAGAGGTGATGAGGGCAGAACCCAAGTGATAAGGGGGATGTTTTCCACACAGAAAAGCCTCTATTCAGCAGGGAACTCAGGTCACATGTCAGAGAATAAACATGAATGAAACTTTAAAAACACGGGGGTGGAAGCTGACATTACAGCTATGCCCACCAGCAACTCACTGAGAATAAAGCCCTCCTTCGTGTAGAAAGTTAATGGTGTCTATCACCCTCTTGGAAACCCAGCCTGGGGAGAGGAGAGGGACTGGGGACAGGTACCAGACACTGCTTGAAAAGGTAACGGTGTGTGATGGGGTTCGATTGGCCCTTTCTCCCCTATGAGGATGTGTGCGTCCACAGGAGAAATCCCCACGTATGCTCCCACCTCTACTCCCATAGGAAATGAAAGCCTATGGTCGCATGTGGCGCTTGTTGGTCTGATGAAGTGGTTTTCAACTGGGGCCGATTTTGTCCTCCCAGGGGACGTCTGGCAATGTCCGGGGACACTTTTGGTTGTCACATTTTTTTGGGGGGGTATGCTACTGGCATCTAACGGGTTGACGTCAGGGATCCTGCTAACTACCTTACAGAGCACAGAACGGCCCCCACAGCAGAGCTACCCAGACCCTAGTGTCAGTAGTGCTGGCGTTGAGCAAGCCTGGTCTGATGCGATGCGGAGGTTCTTTGTCAATGGAAGCGGCTTGTTCCTCTCACCTGTCATCTCAGTGTGGGGTAGAATGGGGAAGGGTCACAGCTAGTCTGCAATCCCTCTTTGGTGGCCATATACAGAAGAGGGTGTGGTGCGAAGGCAAAAAATTGGGGGTGGGGTGGGAATGAGCCCAAAGAGAGACTCAGGCTAATCTCTCAAGGTAGATGGAAGGCCAAGCGCAGAGTTTTTCATTTCAAGTCAACTCTTACTTATTTAAAAACCAATTTCCTGGGCTTCCCTGGTGGCGCAGTGGTTGAGAGTCCGCCTGCCGATGCAGGGGACGCGGGGTCGTGCCCCGGTCCGGGAAGGTCCCACATGCCGTGGAGCGGCTGGGCCCCTGAGCCATGGCCGCTGAGCCTGTGCGTCCGGAGCCTGTGCTCCGCAACGGGAGAGGCCACAACAGTGAGAGGCCCGCGTACCGCAAAAAAACCCCCAAACAAACCAATTTCCTTAAGCACATAATTGTATGTTTATTTCCCTGAGGAACTCTTGAGGCAGAGGAGACCTGCTGAAATTATGGGGATGGAGGCTGCACACAGGGTTTTAATGGAGTTAGAAAAATTTTTCCTCTCCTTTGAAAGAGGGTTGGGAGAAAGAGAAGGGCAGGTTCCTCTCCTGCAGGGCAGAGGATGTGGGGGGATGGAGTTAAGATAGGAATGGAGGGTCAGACAACGTGAGGAACGGTTGTGTGACCCCAGCGGGTTGGGATCAGAGACAGAACTCTGGGGTACAGCTTCAAGCCTGCCTCTTCTCTCCCCGCATCCTGGTAATTGGAGGGAAGGTATCCAGGAAGTGGGCTGTTCATACCCTTCCTGCCCCACCACCTTCGCGTGTACACACAAACACGCACACACACACACACACACACACACACACACACACACAATCAAAATACTCCTTTGGAAGATGCTCTGGTTTGCATCAGGAAACAGAATGGGTCATGCTGTTGTGGGAGGAGTGGGTGGGTGGGCAGGGCAGAGGGGACTTTGATGAGCAGAGGGTAAGGGCTTCAGTGCTTCCCCTCTTCTGCTACTTCTCACTCCTCTGTTTTAGCCTGAATGCTTGGAACTGTAGGTTCTTCTCTTTGAGAGATGTCCTCACCTGGGTAAACTGGGTGGGGACCAAGGGAACAGAATGAAGGAACTGATTATCCAGATTCGACACACAGGAAAGGAGGCGGGGGCGGCGAGGGCACTTCACAGTCTTTCTCTCGCTGCTAGATCGGCAAGACTCTGGCTCATACTCCTTTTGTCTAAGAGGGTCGGAGGGGGGTTGAGTTGGGTGGGCGACAGAGGAAGGAAGATGCAGTGAGGAGTGGGTGGCCTGGAGCTGGTGGTGGCCTGGGCTACAAAGGCTGGGGTCTGCAGGGGGACCCTTGCCTCCTCCCTCCATGTCTTCATTGGATGTGGAATGCATGTCTGCCACGGTACCTATTCTATGTGGTTGGACTCTGCCGGGCTCCCCGCCTCCAGAAGGCTGTGAATCATGTCCCCTTCAGCTGGAGGGCCTCTGCATCTAACAAAGCCTGGTATACAGGCACTCAGTACACATTTCATGATGAATTCCTACCTTATCCATCCTGGCCTGCCATTACAGAAGAGCGGACAGGAATTCAGGCAGGAGTTATAGCAAAAAGAGTCCACCTGGCTAGTCTATCCCATTCATCCTATCTCTCGAAGCTGCAGGTGTGGTGGTGGTGCTGGTAGCATGGCATCCAATGGGGAAGTGAAGGTAACATCTGAGAAACATGGCCAAGGTTCGAAGCCCTGAATGTCTTCATTTAATCATCAAATATCCTCTGCATACCTGCCCAGAGTGGCTGGGTTCTGGCATTCCTCAGCCTCATGCTGTGGGGCAGCATAATGGGCTGGAGGTCACAGGTGAGCGGAGCAGCCTGAGGCTGGGGAAAGGCACCCAGCCCCTGGGAGATGGAGACAGTGATTATCTGTGAGCACAGCATCCAGGCTTTCTCTGTCGTAAGAGGGCTAAAGGGATGACACACATGGGGCATGCGGGCCTGGACTGAGGGGCTGTGTCCACAGGGGCCCTCCTGGCCTGCGAGCATCAGAGACCTTGCGCTGCCAGGGATTTGTTTCCTTTTCATTGACCAGCTCCCCAGAAGACACATCAAATATTATTAGAGATAGATACATAAGAGTTTCAGCAACTTTAAAAGGCTGAAAATGTGTGCTGTAGTCCTAGCCCATACTTCCACTTTCCGGAAGTGTAACCTTGCGCCTTTCTGAGCCTTCGCCGCCTCATCCAAGGAAGGGATGGCCCTTCTGCCTTCCCTTTATTATGGGGCTATTGTGAGGCGCAAAAAAAGTCACAAAGTGTGGGAGCACTTTGTAAACTTAAAGTGCTATGCAATGTGAGCTGGTTCTTTATTTATTCAAGGCAGTGGCAGAGGGACACCCCACATTGGTGCTGCTCCAGCCATCCTCCTACCAGGACCTGCCTGCAGGGAAGGGCTACATCTGTCTTTTGACCGCTGGAGGGCTTAGCACTTTGAGTTCACTTCCGCATCTCTGGCCCCATCTAATACACAGGTCAGGGCCGCGGGGGGCCTGGCAGAAGAGTGCTGAGGTCCCTTATTTCCTTCGCTGGTAGAACTGGAAGACCGCCTTCTCTTGCTCATACGTCTCGATGGAGCCGGGTCGAAGGCGCCGGATCTCAGCGATGGCGTCCCCTGCAGCCAGGCCCCGCTCCTTCACCAGGTAACAAGCCAGCATGGTACCCGTGCGGCCAAAGCCCAGGGCACAGTGCACTCCCACCGCCTGCGAAGGGGGAGCTGGGTGGGGAGGAGCTCAACGCCCTCCCAACACTCTCCTGACCCTCACTTGTAAAATACAACCAGGTTTTAAAGATGTAGGACAATGAAGAATATAAATATCTGGTTAAGAATTTATTTTATATTGCTTATATGTTGAAATGATATTTTGGAGTTACTGGGTTAAATTATATTATCAAGATGAATTTCTCCTGCTTCTTGTTTACCTTTTTAAAATGTGGCTCCATTACATTTGGACAGAACCTTGCTCTGGAGACTGCTCAGTACCCCCTGACTTCAACCCCCATCTCTCCCAAGTATGTTCACCCTTTCTCCTTCTCAACCCACAACATCAGCTGGTTCTTCGTTGCCTTTCCTCGAGCCCAATTCACACTGCTGGGCCCTCTTCATACTCCTCCCCTTTGCCCCCCCCCACCCCGCCCCCCTCCCCCGCCTCCGCCCCCCTCCCCCCGCCTCCGCCCCGCTTTGGCTTTCTGTTCTGGTTGAGATGGTCTCCTGGCTCCACCCTCTTCCTCCAGTCTTTCTCCCGGAACCCAGCTAAGTTATTCCTGGCCCCGCCCTCCCCAGCTCCGCGTGTCCCCGCTGACCCCTCCCAAGTCCCTCCCTCCCGGCGCTAACCCCGCCCTCTGACCTCTCCCCTGGCGTTGGCCTCGTCGACAATCTTCACGAAGCGGTCGATCTGCTCTGGGCCCGGCGAGCAGAAGTCTGGGATGCGCAGTCGGTGCAGGGTGAGGCCGGGGCAGCTGTCGCTGTGCGGGGGCCCGCGCTCCGTCAGTGACACCAGGTGCCGCACACCCTGGTCCAGCAGGAACTGGTAGTGGGCGGGGAGCCGGGGCAGGGCCAGCCCCGCCAGCCGGCCGGGGAGCACCCACGAGAAGTTGGGGGGCTGCACGCCCATGGCTGACGGAGGGCACAGAACAGCGGGTCACCGGGGGCGAGGCCGGCCCGTCCCGCTCCGCCCCCGGGCCGGGTAACCTTCCACCTACCTAGCACTGGCGCCTCCTGGAGCCACGTGGTCTTCGGGACATATCCTGGGTGTCGTCCTGCTCCTCCTCAGGGGATTGGCCGAGCCGCCTGGGGGCGGGGCTAGAACACCCAACTCCCGGCTCCCAGTGACCGTCGGAGCGTTCTGGTCCGGCCCCAAGCAGAACACTCGTTGATTGGTTGGATAGTCAATAGTGGGCGGGATTACTGCAGCCGTGTGCACGGGGATTGGTGGACCACGCAAACAGCCAAGACAGAACACCTAGAAGGAATTAAAAATTCTTTTCTGTGGATGAAGCAACCCCGGGTCGAGCTCTGCTGCTCCCTGGCGGTCGGTGGGAGTTATTGCATCACTGGCCAACTGCCCCTGCTGCCCAAGGGCCTGGCCTTAACTTTCTTCACAATGGATGCCCAAGGGTTTAAGAGATGGCAAATCTACATACGCCTTGGGGGAGGAATCTTCTCTACAATAACTCTAAGTCATTATCAGTGACTTTTTGAACTCGTCCAGTAAGTGGGAATCGCCACTGTACAGGGGACTATTCTTGTTTTTCCACTGCTGAAATTATTAAAAAAAAACCCAGTGTTTCTGCCATCTGGTGCCCTGAAATCGTACCCGGGAGAGTAATAATGTAATAATAATAACAACAACAAAAGCACCACCACCAACAACAATATAAGGATTAACAAATTGAGCATTTACTATGTGCCAGGTATTTTTCAAACTGATTTAATTGCCACAATAATCTTACGAGGTGGGTAATCTATTTAACTATCTTACAGATGAGAAAACTGAAGCTCTGGAGAGGTTCAGGAACTTGACCAAGAGATGACTGATGGCGGGGGGTTTGAAACCAAGCAGCCTGGCTCCAGAATCTTTAACAAAACGGTATTGTATTCTAAAGTTAAATAGAAGGTTACTGCCTCTTTACCTAGCCATCCTCATGTCCCTCACCTGGGTTAAACAGTTGCAGGATTTGTTAATTTTTCTTCATATTTCCTGATTCTCAGGTTCTGTGAGTCACCCTTCCCTGGGGAGGCTAGAGTTTCTCTGTGTCATTCATAGCAGGTGGGGAACTAGATCTGAATACAGTGTCTTAACTGTGATCTGACTGGTTCATATCCTCATTTGAACAGTGTGCTTCTGGTGATCAGACTAATTATAATTATGAAAATAGTTAACCCTTATTGAATTTGCTTATGTACCAGGCCCTGTGCCAGGTGCTTTCTGGAAGAGCCACATTGGGAAGGTATTTTTATATCTCTTTTGCACATGCGTAATCTGAGGCTTAAAGAAGTTGGTTAACTTAGCCAAGCACACATAGCTAGTAAGTAGCTGGGCTGGTTGAGCCAAGGTCTCTCTCATTCCAAGCCCAGGGTACCTAGTCATGAAGATGTACTTCCCTCCTTCTGTTCCCATCTACCCCTGACAAACACATTTGGTTCCAGCAAAATGAAAAGGAATTTTTCTTCCTCCAAAGATCAAAGCCTGCTCTGACCCTGTGGAAAATGCACTTACCGTTTACCCAGGCAACTCTGAAGCATCGCCTCTGCCTACTCTTCCCAGGTTCCAGGAGCTGCCAAATCTACCCTTTCCCTTTCTTCTGTACAATCACAGCCCTGATTAAGCCCTTCCTGTCTGCACTCCCATTTCAGCCCATCCCAATTTATTCCTATTGTGCCCTTCAGCCACCAGTCACCCCTTCTCCCCTCCCAGCAACTCCTCTCAATCCCTTGCTCAGGATTTCTGGCTGCACTGCCTCTGGAGACAAGACTCCAGCACTTGCTCCTTTCAGGTTGAACTTTTCTCAGTCCCTTTTCCTTGCTGTCCTTTCTTTGCTCCCTCACTCATAAGGGGAAAACTTCCCACATCTCTCTCCACTACCCTATGCCCCTTTCCTTGCCTCCTTGAGATCCAGCTCAAAGCCCATCTTCTTCAGAAAGAAGACATTTCGCGGGGGGAGACAGAGATTCCCGTGTGGTTCTCTGCAGGGGTTGAAGTGCATCCATCAACCCACCTGGGCTTCCTTTGTAGGAATTCCTCCCTCTTTACTGCTCTGCCTCTGGCTTCCAACAGGCCCCAGGTGAAGGGGTCCCTGCCTTGGTCTGTGTCCCATTGTAAAGAATATTATTTAATTTTCTGTCTTGGGCCCAGGGGGCCTCACATTGAAAGAAAAACTCCTTTCTGATGGTTTCCTGGCTAGGATCCCGGCAACTAAACAATGTCAGATCCCCGCACGTAGCCCCCAACCTCATGCAATACTGAGCTTCTTTTCCTTTCTCTTCTGTGTTACCTGACCTTCAGTAAGATTTAATCTCCATACTCCCATCTCATTTTATATAAATATGTACTCCTAGTATAGCAGTTAGTTTATTGGATTGGGGTTATCTGTGTCAGAGCCAAGAAGGCATCATTCCATCTTCAGATTTCACACATCTAATACAGAGCCTGATACCCAGTGCTCAAAATTGTTAAATGAATGAAAAAATAAGTAGAATGCATAGGCCAGACTGTGAAGGTACATTTCTGGGAGTGTAGGCGAGTCTCCAGGACTATGTGACAATGTGTGTTTATGTGTCTTTTTTTTTTTTTTTTCCACCAGCAAGGTGAGTTTACTCAGGAATAGTAGAGAATTGCAATTCGGGACAAGCAAACTATGGCAAACCATAAACAGGTTCTGGGAACAGAGGAGAGGGGCTTGCTTTTATAGAGGAAAGGAAGAATTGAGGAGGGCTGTGACGGTTCTTCATTGGCTGCAGCCGGTGGCAGCTTGTTGTTGATGGGCCAGAAGGAAATCTTTCTTCCTTCTGGGGTGTTTGTGTGTCTTTTTTTTTTTTTTTTTGCGGTACGCGGGCCTCTCACTGTTGTGGCCTCTCCCGCTGCGGAGCACAGGCTCTGGACGCGCAGGCTCAGCGGCCATGGCTCACAGGCCCAGCCGCTCCGCGGCATGTGGGATCTTCCCGGACCAGGGCACGAACCCGTGTCCCCTGCATCGGCAGGCGGACTCTCAACCACTGCGCCACCAGGGAAGCCCTGTGTGTCTTTTTAATTGCATGAGTTTGAGGACTATTTGAGTGCGGTGTAGCACCTTCTTGAGATGTACTTTTTACATGTGTGTGCTTTTAAGGAGAGAATGACTGTGTCAGTATGATCCTGGCTAAGTCTAATTACTGTTTTGTAAAAAGGGAAAAATAAGCCTTGCTCTTTGCAGAGCCCTGCTCCTGTTGTGTGCATGTGTTTGATCTTGTGTGTTTGTAAGTGTGTTGAGGGAGATATTTTCCTGGAGAACAATCTGTTGACACTGACAGTGGGCTGAGTGATAAGCTTAATTTCCCTGACTTCAAGGAATTTACAACATGATGGGGGGGATTTAGACTCAAAAGTAATTGTTCTCATAACATATAATAAAGTACTAAATTACTCATCAAAGACAATCAGATCATATATATTGAAAAGTTAATTGTGCAGTAAAAATAATAAGCACAAGAGAAGTCAGTGGGGGAAAGATGAGCTTGGGTTGGAGCCACCGGAAAAGCCTTATGAGGACAGCGGTCTTCGTTCCCTTTTGTTCTCGGCCCATATTGTGAAATACTGGAAATAACGTTATTTGGAAGCTCAACAGAACAGGTTTAGAGCATCCTAGCTCCCCCTTCCCCAGCTGATAAGACTGTTTTGACCTAATTCTCTTTGATGTTGAGGCCCCCAGTTCCTTGAGGGCTTGATGCTGGTGGCAGTTGGAGGTGAAACCAGAGACAGAGATTCCTTTCTCCAGGTAGGTCCCTGTGTCCCACCAAGGCTTGGGTTTGGGTTCCTGTGGCCCTTGGACTGTAGTCAGAGCTCTCAGTGTCTTAAATGTTAGGATCTTTTGTCTAAATACATTTCACACCTGGGACCCAATGATCTGGAAATTGGGTTACAGAAGGGATGGTGTGGTAGCCAACCTCAAAGACCACCTCATGTCTTTTCCACATTGATAGGCCTGGCTTGTGTAACAAGTAGAATATTGTGGACATGATGGTGTGTGACTTCTTAGGTTAACTCATAAAAGACAGTATGGTTTTGACTTGCCCTTTTGTGGGAGAAGCCAGCTGCCATATTAGGAGGACACTCAAGGAGTCTAATGACAGATCCGTGTGGGGAGGCTTCATACCAGCATCACGTACGAGAACTTGCTATTTTGGAAGTGGATCCTCTGGCGCCATCAAGACCTTAGATGACCTGCCCAACACCTTGACAATAATCTCACAGGTTCCCTGAGCCAGAATCACCCAGCTAGTCCTCCCTTGAATTTCTTACCCACGGAAACTATGAGATAATAAATATTGATTATTTTAAGCCATCAAATTTAGGGGGAATTTCTCATGCAGCAAATAGGAAACCAATACAGATGGGAATATTCAGATAAAAGGAAAGAAGAGAAATAATTTCTAATAAACTTAAGAAGCAAAATAAAATCAAGTTTATTTTTCAAAGAAAATGTTATACTATAAGCAGTTGTAGTCTAAGTGTGCGTGTGTGTTTTTGGGGGATAGGGTGTTGAGATAGGTCAGTGCAAATTTTCCACATCTGGAGAACCATGCTGTGTGGAGGAACCAAGCAGAATAGTTTGGGTGTGGGTTTTGGGTGTTAGTGGTGTGGGAGGTGTGGGGTTTTATGTGGTATTTGTGTAGTTAGGGACGATAAACAAATTATTTAATAACTGGCCATGGCACAGGAGGCAAGCAACCAGAATGGACCCTCTACCAATCAGCACCATTGCCTACAAACAAATGGTGATGCTATCCTACTGTCTACTGGATGCACATTGGTGTCAAGTGTAGAGGCTTTGACATGATCTGGGGTGTGGTCAGTTTCCCTTGGACATTTTAATATAGGTCTTTCCACAAGGTGGCACTGACAGCCTGATAGCTTTTCCTTGTTTCACTCGCGCTCTCTCTTTTTTTTTTTTTTTTTGTATTTGTGATTTGTATACTGTTACAGAACATACCATGACTGATTGCTCACAATTTACTAGTTGATTTCTTGTACTTCTGACAATTCTATCACCTTCATGGCACTTAATATTACGTTTTTTCTTTAGACCATTCCAGGGGCACATTGAGACTTCCCGTTGGGATGTTAGGGGGTGGTGCCTTATACTGGAAGCTATGATTAGGGGAGCTGGAGCTGGAGATGGACTTGGGGGCTTTGGTTTCAGTTAGGTAAGAGATACCTTTGCGATGAGAACAGTTTTGGTGAACTATCCCACTTCTAACATTCATGCTGCTACAAACTTTGCTTTGCCTTGGACCCGAAAGGAAGAAATTACTGAAAATCTTGGCATTACAATTTTCACTGCATAATTGTAAAAATTGGAAAGGACCTCAGAGATCTTCGGGTTTAACCTCTCCATTTCTGGGTGAGGAAACTCACCTCATTGAGTTACTCAGTTGGTCCAGACTAAGACTCAATCCACACTATCAGATATCACTGGGTCACTGCACTGTGTGACCTGGACCAAGTTACTTGAAATTTCTAAGTCTCTGTTTCAGATGTCTATAATGATATAGATTATTAAGGATTATTGATAGGGTTAAATAAGCTAGGAATATGTAAAGTGCGTAGCAAAGTGTTGGCACGTAATTGGTGCTCACAAATGGAAGCTACTTCTGCTATCACCATCATCATAGGATTATTTAGAGCCAGATGGGAACAAATGAAGAAATTACGCTTATGTTGATATATCTCTAATGTGAAGTATTATCATAGGATGCTGTGGTTAGTGGAATTTTTTTTTTTTTTTAGGAGTTCTCCCTTTGAATTTTCTTTTTCACATCTTTATTGGAGTATAATTGCTTCACAGTGGTGTGTTAGTTTCTGCTGTACAACAAAGTGAACCAGCTATATGTATACATATATCCCCATATCCCCTCCCTCTTGAGCCTCCCTCCCACCCTCCCTATCCCACCCCTGTAGGTCGTCACAAAGTAACAAGCTGATCTCCCTGTGCTATGCAGCCGCTTCCCACTAGCCATCCATTTTACATTTGGTAGGGTGTATATGTCAATTCTACTCTCTCACTTCATCCCAGCTTCCCCTTCCCCTCCTGTGTCCTCAAGTCCATTCTCTACACCTGCGTCTTTATTCCTGCCCTGCCCCTAGGTTCATCAGTACCGTTTTCTTAGATTCCACATATGTGCATTAGTATATGGTATTTGTTTTTCTCTTTCTGACTTACTTCACTCTTAGTGGAATTCTAAGATGGGCCCAAATGACCTATACCCTTCGATGAGGGGCTATATACCCTTTGATGAGGGGCTGTCTCTCCCATGATTATGTCATGTTTCACGGCAGAAGGGGGCCACTCAGTAAGGTGGCCCTGGGAGTGGAGAGTGATTCCCAGTTGACAGCTACTAAGAAAGTAGAAGCTTCAGTCCTACAACTGCAAAGAAGTGAATCCTGCCAAATGAATGAGCTTGGAGGAGGACCTGGGGCCTCCAATGAGAGTTGCAGCCTAGGTGGCATCTTCATTTCAGCCTGATGAGACCCTGAGCAGAGGATCCGGCTAACCTGTAACTGGACTTCTGACCTACAGAACTGTGAGATAATAAATGGGTATTTTTGTAGCCGCTAAGTTTGTGGCAATTGTTTACACAGTCATACACAGTAATAAAAAACTAATACAGATGCCTTATTTACTTGCTTTATTTTCTTATTTTTAACATGCTGGTTGCAATACTAGAGCTTTGAGCTTTCTAAAAGGCGGTCTTATTTCTTGTCTCTTTTCCCCTTTAAGTCTTCCAGTCTTCAAAGCTCTAGACCACACAGGTCCGTTTTCCAGGGCAGATGCAACAAATACAGTGAATCAATGGAGCGCAGGAATTGTCACTATCTCATTCCCTCTAGGCACCTCCCCAACCTCCTGGCTTATCCTCAACCACCTTTAGACCAGTGCTTCTCAAAGTGTGGTCCACAGTTGAGCAGCATCACATCACCTGGGAGCTTGTGAGAAATGCAGAATCTCAGACCCCATCCCAGACCTGTGGGATCCCGGGTGGTTCACGTGCACACCTATGCCTGAGAAGCCCTGCTGTAAAAACTTTGTCCTGCAGCTCTGTTTTCCCTTTGCTGGACAGTCACTGGAAGCACCTAAAACACAGCCTGGTCACAGGAGGTGGTGCCTGATATCTCCAGGTGTCTTTGGCTGAGCAGGGCTGTAGGCAGAGGAGCACCGTGAGAAGCCTCAAAGAGACCTAACTGGCCTGGGTAAATGCCTGAGGTCAATTACAAACACCCGACTGTCCCTGGTTGGAACAATCTACTGCTTTACCTACTGGTCAGGAAGCTATCCAAGAAAAATATGCTTACATGTACGTTGTGAATTTCCTGTTTTTGTTCCAAGGAAGGGCTTGGCTCCCAGATTTCCTTTCTGGAGGAACTCTTGAAACATCACTTTCCACTCTCTCCACCTTTAAGTACGTTCCAACCATAACTGAAATTACCTGATTTATCATCCTTCAATTTAAGTGTGCCAGCCTCCCTCCAGTTTTGGGAAGAGGAGAAGGAACCATTGGACCACCTCCCGTCACATCCCCTCAACCCCCCAACAGAAATTCCTCCCACCCAGATCCCATCCTTCTGCAATCTCCTTAGGACCCATCACCTCCATGGCTCTGCGGACTGGCCCCCATTATTCCTGCCTTTACACATTTCCCCTCTGTGCAGCTACGATGCCTTTCATAGAACACAGACCTTTCTTTCTCAGCTCTTCCTTATTGCCTTCAAGAAAAAAAAAAAACCCAACATTTGTAGACTGGCATAAAAAGCCCTCCAGGATGAGGCCTCTTGCTTCTTTCTTCAGCCTCATCTTACCTCATTCCTCTGCAACAATGTGTGTCTCCATCACACAAAGCAAAGAGCAGAGCCCTCTCTCATGCCTTTGCACGTGCTATTCCCTTTACCTGTCCTGTTCTTACCTTTACCCTGCAGCAACTCCTCACCTCCCTCAAGATTCAGTTTGGAACACAGCACTCTCTCTAGGAAGCCTTTCCTGTGCCCTTACAATTTATGTTTTGTATCGTGCTTCTGTAGCATCTCTATGAAAACATTTATTACATCATATACTGAAAATATTTGAAAGCATTTATTGATTTATTATACAAATATCATATTTTTATTTTAAAATCGTTAACATATATACACACAAAAAGAAAAAAATGATTACCTATTACCTATTTATATTAGTGTTCAAAGAAGACACTCTGTGTTTTTCAAGTATGAAGGGAAGTGATATAAGAAATTAGAGGCTTACACACCTGTTAGATGGACTGTTGTAGCAAGGGTCCCAGGGGATTTTAGCCTATGATATCTAAGTGACAGACTCTCAAAGACCTTGCCTGGAAGCCACTCCACTGTAAAGCTCAAGAACTTCTGGAAAATTCCCACCAATTCTCTCAGTCTGCAGCACTAATGTGGGGAATCCCAAGGCTCTTTTGAACCTCTCATCTGCTTATGCATTTGTTTTCTCTGGAAAAGAATGGCTTCTCTGTTTTGGAAATATTGTTCCCAGCATCTCCTCTGTGGTACAGAGGTCTTAATAATGAGGGGCATTGATGCTAAGTTTACAACAGACAATTCACCTAAAGATAACTACATTTTGGTGCACCACCTTTCATACATACTTTGTGTGTGTGTGTGTGTGTGTAAGTGAATGATATACATATAAAACTCTCTCTTTACTATGCGCTCTCTATCTTTATATCTATATACATTTCTCCCCTCAGGCTCCTTGAAGCTCCTTGTTTCTCTACTTTTTAGAGCAAGGATTCCCAGCACTGGTTTGATGACACCCTGGAGTGTCTTCATTTATCTCAGGGGGTGCCTTGAAATTCACAAAACAAGATTAATTTAAATTCATTTTCATTTAAAAAAGTAAACAGACATTATATAGTAATTACAGGTACAAGTGTGTGTGTTGAAATCAAACTAATAAATGCTTGCCTTAGAGAGACATCAAGAAGATGGGGGTGGGGTTGGAAGGGACCAGAAAGGTGGTTTAGTTAGACTGTTTCTAAAACATCCCCTCTAATTACTTCCAGGTTGGTATTTCCCCCAAATTAATCATGTTTCTCAAATTGGAAGTCAGGGCTAAGGGGGCCGAAAGCTCCTCGTATGCAGGTCTATATTCTGTGCCTACCATGGAACCTGGCATGTGGTAGATCCTCAGGAAACAGATTTTGATTGACTGTGTGTCCTCAGGACATAGTGTTGGAGGCTGAGGAGGGTACACGTCTCATGAGAGTTCCAGCTCTGTGGGATTGGAGGCTGTGAGGTATCTTCAGAGATAGTGGTATGGATGCCAATCCCATTCAAGTTCCAGGAGAATGTAGGTGCCCAGACAGTCAAGGATAAAAGAACCTAGGCTGAGATTCACTGGCCTTATATGACTGGCCAG
This sequence comes from Delphinapterus leucas, assembly GCF_059928025.1. Lineage (NCBI taxonomy): Eukaryota > Metazoa > Chordata > Mammalia > Artiodactyla > Monodontidae > Delphinapterus > Delphinapterus leucas. The sequence continues at coordinate 75,031,012 of NC_143129.1, forward strand.
AGGCTTCTATAATTGCCTTTCTGTTAACAGCTTGTGCAAATCATCAGAAAGATAGATCAACTAACATCATACATGTATAAATGTCAGTGACTTGGTGCTGAAGGTACAGTCCCAAGGTCCTAGATACAGGAAGGAATTTTGAGCTCTGCATGAGACCAGATTCTTTGAAGCAATAGAGTTGATGGTGGGTTCAAATCCCGACTCAGCCATTTAAAGCTATATAACCCCGAATAAATTGCTTTACGCCTCAGTGCCCTCCTCTATAAAGAGATAGTCATAACACCTACCTCATAGGGTTGTGAGGATTAAATGAGTTAATCCACGTAAAGTGCTTTGAACAACGCTTGGCACAGTGAGAGATCAATAAACGCTGGCTCTTATCATCATCACAGTAGGCTCTATGTGCTTATCAGGACTAATTGGTAGTAGGTGTTTCAACTGGAGCCTAAAAAGGATATCCATTCCTCTCTGCCCTCAGCTTGGAATGCTTTAGTGACCCCATCTGGTCCCAAAGAATAGGCTCAAGAATTCCTCCTGCCGTGCCCTAGATTGGGGTAGGAACATCATTTGCAGTGCTAGGACTGGAAACTTAGGCAGAGGGTTAAATAGTGTAACAAGCCAGCAAGCAAACAAATGAAACAGAACAGAAAACCACTACATGCAAATAAAAGTCTCAGTGCATCATCACACCGTTGTGGCCTCTCCCGCTGCGGAGCACAGGCTCCGGACGCGCAGGCCCAGCGGCCATGGCCCACGGGCCCAGCTGCTCCGCGGCACGCGGGATCCTCCCGGGCCGGGGCACGAACCCGCGTCCCCTGCATCGGCAGGTGGACTGTCAACCACTGTGCCACCAGGGAAGGCCCTCTTGTCATACTTTGATGGGATATTCTGCTTCATGGGGGAAAAATAGAGCAAACATATCTGGATTCTTAGAATCACAAATGGTAACAAGGGAAGAATGTGTCTTTTAGCACAGAGTTTTATGGCCTATCAATCCTTGAAGGCAAGGAATCATTAATCAAGAGATAGTTTCAAAATGTGCTCGTCATTACCCACTACTATTTTATTTTATTTTATTATTATTATTTTTTGCGGTACGCGGGCCTCTCACTGTTGTGGCCTCTCCCGTTGCGGAGCACAGGCTCCGAACACACAGGCTCAGCGGCCATGGCTCACGGGCCCAGCCGCTCCACAGCATGTGGGATCTTCCCGGACCGGGGCACGAACCCGTGTCCCCTGCATTGGCAGGCGGACTCTCAACCACTGCGCCACCAGGGAAGCCCTACCCACTACCATTGATGAAAAACCCCAACCTCTTCTGGAGAAAATGATTGATGGGAAGACAACTTTTGAGGCCATCAAAACACGTTCCTGATTCTCTTTATTTTAGTAAAAAACTCAATATACCTGTATCCCCCCAGATGAGAAAGACAAATCAAGTTTCATGTCTGATCTAAGCAAAATTCAAATACTGGGTTTGAAATGCCAGTACTTCTATTCAATTCCTTTTCTCTTGAGCAAACACTGAGGAATATACACTACGTGATTATTCTGATGTTCACACAGTTGTTTGGGATCAGAAAATTTTCAAATACATATATAATTTATTTCTGGGATTACTTATGACCATAATAGAGACAAGATTAATGAGTGAACGTTATTTATTTGAAATTCATGACACTCTAAAGACTATCTTTGGGCAGAAATATATTTGATTCACAAGAATGTGGAAAGATGGTGGGAAGAAAGTTCTTTTAGTGGTTAGCTTTGCTTTATAGTGTTTTGCTCTCCAAGGATATAGCAGTCTTAGCCTTTCTGGTCCTTTTGTTTCCAAAACTCTGTGCCTCTTCAATTCAGTTAAACAAATATATACCAGATATGCCTAGGTAAACAAAATATATTGGGCTATACACTTGAATGAAGATACAGAGAAAAACCCAAAACTTACATTTTAGTGCTGTAGAAGATTGTTATAACCATGACCCCAATGAATCATACCTACCAGTGTCCACACCCTTATACATTCTTCTATCGCATTGACATTGGGCTCAGCCACGTGACTTGCTTTGGCCAATGGACATAAACAAATGTGATGGAGGCAGAGATTTGATAAGCACTTGCACAGTGAGGCTTGTCCTCCTAGAACCCTGAGACCACCATGCAATGAAGAAGCCCAGAATTAAATACTATGTGGTAGGAGAGGCCAGTTAAGTCCAGTAACCAAGGGCAACCCTCCCAGCTGAATGCAGTTGCATCAGTGACCCAAGACATGACCAGCAGAAGAATGATCCAGCTAACATGGAATAGTGATAATCATGAGGTCAGTAAGTTTTGGAAGAGTTTGCTACAGAGATGGAAAACTGATATAAAAATTGATACGCAGAAGTGGCACGTTGCTGTATTAAAAACCTAAACTATGTAGCATTGGCTTTGGGACTGAGGGTCTGGCAAAGGTCATAAGGACAGCAAGTGGAGTGCTGGTGGAGACTGGAAGACCTGAGAGGAAACTGTTCCTGGAGGCTGATAAAGGGCACCGCATAGTATATAATAGTGACACAACTGGCAACACTGTCACCTCCAGTAATTGGAAGACAGAAAATGTACTTAATCAAGTTGTGGATGTGGCTTAAGATTTCCACTTAGAATGTTGAGGGGGTCAATTAACTTTTTAAAAGTTATATATAATAGAATATGAGGAGAGAGAAACTAAAGAAAGAACTGCTCCATTTGTAAGAAGAATTTAAAGTACATATGGAGGGTCCAGGATATGCTGAGCTGGGAAATGAAACCATTTCACATTTCCAGTCTCTTCAACCTGCAAAAAATTCTCAAAGTAAGAAATGACCTCAGGATACAGATCAAATCAGGAGTGTGGCTATAAGACTCTGTGAAGACCACAGTAAGATTTTAAATGGTGTCTACCAGACTCTCTTAGCTAGATAAAAGGGCTTCTAGGAATCTTAAGGGCATTTTTCCCATAGCACTTTGACATGCCGACCAAAGTAGAGGCCCATCTTAAAAATAATTGTTAGTGTAGCTTTTGTCTAATGAAATGAACTATAACCTGGTGTGTGGGAAGTCCACAAAGTTTATAAGGGAACTGGGCCAGTTTAGACCAAAGCATGCAGGAAGCAAGCTGAGAAAGTTACTCAGCTGCAAACAAAGGCTAGTTCTTATTGAAAAAGAAGACCATTTCAGAGGGCAGAGCTAACCACTTCCAGTGAATAGAACTAGACTCTAGCAAAGAACCATTTCCCATACTCAGAGTAGGAGGCTCTGCAACATTTGTCTGGCTGGATTTCAGAATTGCTATGTACCAGTGGCTGCTATGTGGCTCCCTGTTCCTCCCCCTTATAAATGGGAGTGCCTATTGGGTATTCCATTCTCACAGCTGTATGCTGGGTATGTGTAGAGCAGATAAGTTGTTTTTTCTGTCCATGAGTCCCTGAATGGTGAGAAACCACACCTGAGAAGCTGCATGAGGAATTGCCCTTGAGGAACCTCAACCACATCTGGACCTGAGCCAGATCAGGAGATCCTGGACTTGTAGTTTGATGCCATGATTGGATGGGCTCTCGATAGTTTCAAATAAGAGGAATGTGAATCACTAGGGCCAGGGAGAAGACTGTGGTACCTCGTTATAGTAATAACCCTCAATATATTATGTCCTATGGTATCCATGCCCCTGGGTATACAATGACTCTATGCTTGGCCATAAGACTTGCTTTGGTCAATGGGACATCAGCACATGTGATGTAAGTAGAGGCTTGAAAAGTGCTTTTGCACTGGGCCTTGTCTTGTTGGAAGCTGCCCTGAGATCACCATGCTGTGAAGAAGTCTGATGAAAGACCACATGGAGAGAGTGGCCCTGTCGCCTCAAATTGTCCCAATTTAACCCTGTACCCAATCAATCCATCAGCTAAATGTGGCTTCATCAGTGGGTCCAGGCAAGACCAATAAAGAATGGTCCCAATATTCACAGAATCATGTGATATAATAAATTGTTGTTTTAAGCCACTAATTTTGGAATGTGTTTTTTTTTTTTTTGGTTTTTTTTTTTGCGGTACACGGGCCTCTCACTCTTGTGGCCTCTCCCGTTGCGGAGCACAGGCTCTGGACGCGCAGGCTCAGTGGCCATGGCTCACGGGCCCAGCCGCTCCGCGGCATGTGGGATCTTGCCAGACCGGGGCACGAACCCGTGTCCCCTGCATCGGCAGGCGGACTCTCAACCACTGCGCCACCAGGGAAGCCCCAAGGGATGGTTTATTATGCAGCAGTAGATGGCCAGTACAGGTGTCTGTTACTAAGCATCCAGTTATATCTAGTAAATTGTAGAAAAGGAGGGTGACCTTGTGTTACATGGATTTCTGAAAGTCGTTGATGCTCTCTCGATAGCTTTGTGTACAAGTTGAAGAGCTGATGATGGAATGAAGATAATGTGTTATAGGAATGTAACACATTATCTTCTCACCTGTATGTAAAGATGCTGAATAATGGATGAAGTCCTTGATGAACATGTGGTAGAATAGAGGAATGAGAATGGGTTCTGAAACAGGGAGAGTTGGTGCACTTGTGGTTCTAAAACTGAACTTTGGGCAAGTTACCTAACTTCTCAGAGTCTTTGTTTCTGTACCTGTGAAATAGGATTATATTGTCTATTTTATGCTATTACTATCAGGATTAACTGAGATAATATGTATAAAAATATGCTATGCAATGCCTGGCACATGGTAGGTGTTCATTATATGTTGATTCCTTTCTACTTGAGTTCACTCTGTTCACCATGCAGCATTTCACTGAGGAATTCACTGGGACCTTGGCCTTGGGATCATGGAACAGAAACTCCAGGGTTAGGAAAACTGGGAAAATTGGGTCTATGATTGCAGGGTTAGGGATCTGTAAGCCAACTCCAGTGATAGGACAGAATTTCTGAATTGATCTGTCTTCAGGGTTCTTTCATATGTGCTTTCATTGATTTTTGTAACACATTGTGCACTGGCTCAGTCTTTGGAATACTCTTCCTCTCTCACTTGTCAAAATAATCTGTTCTTACTCCCATTTCCTAGGGTCTTGCTGAAGTACCTCTTTGTCTTACAAATTGCTCTTAAAATATGAATTCCATCCAGAAGTAGAGTCAGTAACCTGTCTCTGGCATAACCCAAGGCATACAAAGGAAGATATGCTTTTTGTGAGAAAATGATGATCATTCTTTTGGGTCAAGGATGTTGTCAACCCAGGCAAAGGCAATGTTTCATCACTCAGATGGTATGGTCTCAAAAATGAAGAAGAGAACCCAGTTGGGTGCTACATTTAGGACATTTCTAAAGCAAGGTACCAGAGGAACTCCTGGGCAATTGGAAGGGCACCACAACTACTAGTGATTTGCCTACTTCAGTCTAGTACCCATTTGAACTCTGCTGGCCTCCAGGATAGTTTGTGATAGCAAGAAATGATCACTATGGTACACTGGGAAAAAAAAAAAGTTAGTTAACCTCAAAACATAAAGTGGTGGAAGAAGAAAAAAGGTAGAAGCTCTTTCAGGACAGGGAATGAGAATAGTCCTTAGGTGACTATTCCCTACAGTCCCTTTGAGAAGGGAATTCATCCATTACAAAGGTCCTCAAAATATTCATGATACGCGGGAGACTGGGAGTGGGTGGGTGGATACATTATCAACAGCCTATTTCTTCCCATTTTTAATTTTTTTTTTTCCTGATCCACTGGCTGATATTCACACTGATCTTGGGTTATAAGTCTTTGGTTTCCTTTTGTTGGTTTTGTTTTTGAATTTCCATTTGTTGAGCAACTTTAATGCATCAGATGCTGTGCTAGGTATTTAATATGTATTTTTCTATACGATCGTCCCAACTACCCTACAATGGAGATACTGTTTTCCCTACTTTATAAATTATTTGACTTGGAAATGTTTGAAAGCAGTTCTGCCTGATTGTGAGGATTTTGTTCATTCACTGCACCATGGTGGTGCTGGGTAGGGCAGCTGCAAGGCCTTTAACTCAAGAATGATTGCACTAATCTTTGGGAGAGCAAGTCTCTTCACCAATTAGATTCTGGTTATACTTCCTCATGTAGTACTTTAATTACAAAGTGTTTTCTGAAGACTTTTCACTACCAGAACTGCTCAAATTCTGCTTTGATTGGGAGCTAATTTGTTTACTCTCATTAATTTTATCTGGTTGAAGTCTTCCTTCCGCTGCTTTTTTAAAAAAAGACAGTATTTCTCTATCAAATCATAGAGCAATTATTTTGGTGGGCTTTTCGTATAAATGTTGTGCTTGTTTTGTCTTTCATAAATTATAGTTCTGGATTTTTTCTAATATTTTCTATGAAGAACAGGTTGGGCTTAGGTAAAATATTCCATTATTAACCATGCTATCATATGTTGGAAAAATCTGTCAAGAATAGATTTAAGATGGCTTATAGGGCTTCCCTGGTGGTGCAGTGCTTGAGAGTCTGCCTGCCGATGCAGGGGACACGGGTTCATGCCCTGGTCCAAGAGGATCCCACATGCTGCGGAGCGGCTGGGCCCGTGAGCCATGGCCGCTGAGCCTGCGCGTCCGGAGCCAGTGCTCCGCAATGGGAGAGGCCACAACAGTGAGAGGCCCGTGTACCGCTAAATAAAAAAAAAAAAAAGGAAAAAAAAAAGAAAAGATGGCTTATAAATGTAATTGATCTTGTTTTGGTCTTTGTCCATAAAAACTAGTAATGGACTGGTGTATCAGTCAGGGCTTGTAAGGAAAGAGATGTCCATACAAACTGAATAACTAAAGAGAAGTTAAGAAAGGACCTATATACAAAGGTATGGGCAAGGTTGAGGAAAACCTACAAAGCTTGGTATAGTACCTTGGAAACATTGCAACTCACAAGCCTGAATGATCAAAGGAAGTGAGGGCTTACTGGAATTCGAAGAGTACAGCTATATGGAGAGGGGTGCCTGACATTAGATATAGCCTTTGTTTCGGGAATGAAACCAACCCATGGTGGCCAGGCAGGGAAGAAGCTAGGGGGACAGATAAGTCTAACCTTTCCATCTTCTCATCCTCTCATCTCCTGCTAGTGCCTCCCATTGGCTGAACCCCTCTAGAAGTGAGAGGGAAAGGGAGCTTGTTGATGCAGCCCATACAGTTCAGCCTTCTGGCAGCACAGAGCAGGGGGGAGAAGTGTGGAGAGGGGATGGAGAAGGCGAAACAGAAGACATTCAACGCAGCTGGGATGCAAGATCTGATAACTAATGTTCACGTTCAACCTGAACTTTCGACCACAGCAAATAGTCGTGAGAACAGTCTCCTAACAGATCAGATAATAATTTCAGTGTTTAGGAAATGAGACTGTGTTCGGCTTCTGCTTCCTCCAACCTTTCTTTTTAATTTGTTTCTTAATGATTTGAAACAATTTGTGCATGTTCTAGCTGCATATACCCCTATTATGAAAAGTATAAAAATAACTATTCTCTATGCTGGTGATATAATTTTATTGTCACTAACCAGAGATGGCCTCTCTATCTTACTGGAAAACAGAGTGGCTTGAATTCAACTTTTCTAAATCCCAAATCATCACTTTTGGCAGAGAGTATATTCAATCTAAATGCCTTATATCTAATGTTTGTATATTGCCAGCCAACTTTCTCAGCTACTTAAGGGTCATTTTGCAACCATTTTTCTCCGGTGGTTTCACTAGAAAATTATGCTACTTAAAAGTAGATATTTCTTTACTGATATTTCATTACTGATATTTGTTTCTGGGGCCCAGGAGATTGGCGAAATCTATTTTGAAAATGTTTTCAGATACAAGGTGTATACAGATACAAGGCTATACAAGGTGTAGCATCCATGCCTGTTCAGTAAATTCTGGTTGAATGAAAGAGTGAGGTAATTAACTTTGTAACTTTGATTTTTATCTTTCTTTCCCTCAACTGTTTTTAGGAAACAGTTTTTAGAAACCAACTTGAGGAAAATTTTAGTCTTGCTGGTAGATCCTTCACTGAAAATCCCCACATGGAGGTTGGGGTAGCCAGTTATTTGGGTCTTGGTTAGGAGTCTTTATTTACTTTAAAGGAAGTGAAATATCTCCTGCCCTGATGATTGTTAAGGTGTATGGGACTCTCCTTCATTAGCATTACAGATTTCATGCAGCTCATACTCTTGTCAAATGTTAAAATTTGGACATTTCTGTTGCCCAGTGCCTACCAAGAACTTAATTAGATGGGTGAGCAGTTCTGATCCACAGCTAAAGAATATACAGTTCTTTCATTATTCTAGATCAACACTGTCCAATAGAACTTTCTGCAATGATGGAAATGTTCTATCATTGTGGTGTACAATGTAATAGTCACTAGCCATGTGTGGCTATTAAAATTTAAAATACGGCTGTCAAGACTGAAGAATGGCATTTAAAATTTTTAATTTAATCTCAATTAATTTCAATTTAAAATCAACTATACTTTGGGAATTCCCTGGCAGTCCACTGGTTAGGACTCTGTGTGCTTTCACTGCTGGGGGTGTGGGTTCAATCCCTGGTTGGGGAACTAAGTTCCTGCAAACCGCGCGGTGTGGTCAAAATAAATAAATAAATAAAAGAAAATCAACTATACTTCGATTTAAAAAAGTACCCTAAGGGGAGCAACATAAAATTAAAACTGAAAAAAAAAATAAAAGAATTTACAATGTGCCAGGCTCTGCTCTATCTCAATTAATCCTTATATTAATCCTCTTAAAGAAGTACTACAATCAGCATTTACAAATAATGTTTTTCACTAATCATGGCTAAGATTGACAAGAGTAAAATTACACCAAATGTTTTGAGTAACTGATTTCAGAAATGATTTTAGCACTTCTTAAACGCTTTGCTGCTCAGTTTTTGCTTTCTATTTCAACTTCCAGATGTATTTTTTGAGAAAATCAAAAAATTCAAAATAAACTTAATGACTCACTAAAATAACTAAATAATTCAATCAATTTATTTATTTATTTAAATAGCCATTTAGGCCAGGGGCTACCATCTTGGGCAGCACAACTCTACATATTCTAGATTTTATCCCCGGGTCAAGTCTGACTATCCTTTGGCTTTCAAAAGAATAGCATTTATCGAATTCCAAATTTCTATTTTGTCATTTATGGTGGTTTTAAGACATGTTTTCATATTCTTGGACATTCCTCCAAGAACATGGATATGAATTACCCTTCCCTTGAATGTGGGCCAGCTTTGGTGACTTGCTTCTGGCAAATAGAATGTGGAAGAACTGATGCTACATGACTTTTGAGGCTGGTTTATGATAGGCGATACATCCTGCCTGGCTCTCTCCTTCTCAGCCTGAGCTCCCACATAAGGATTCTGGCTGCTCTCATGCTACCATCCTGAAGTCACATGGAGAGACCACCTACAGATATCTGAAGAGGACCAGCTATTCCAGCCCCCAGCTTAGAGAACTGCTTAGCCGACTCCAGTCAGTCCCCAGTGAGATAGTAATAAATGATCACTATCGTTTTAAGTCACTATTTTGAGGTTGTTGTGCGGCAAGAGATAACTGGAACATTCTTGGTAGGAAACAGGGCAACAGAAAACAGTTCTATTAAACCCCTTACACAACTCATTGTTGGGTTGTTTTGAGGACAAAGTCTACAGCATCAATTTCTCGTGGATTTTTTTTTTTCTCGTGGATCTTAATATCAGGAAGAGCTGCACCTTCTTGAACAACTAAAATCTTTTACTTTAATACCTTTTTGCTTTGGTTGCTAGAAACTCAAAGCTGAATTCATTCCCCACCTTTGTAACTAAATAGGACTGTACTTTTGCTTTGGCCTCATCCTACTATTCCCTTACCTTTTTTTCTTTTTAAAACCCCAACGCAGTCTATATATTATCAAACCACTTCAAAAAAGTGAGTGTTAGTAATGTTGGGCCTTTGCTGAATCAATGTGAGCTACAAGATCATCCAGTAGATTGATAATGATGGCTGGAAGAGTGCTGGAATTGTGTGACTCTCAAATGGCCTTATTTTCAGGAAGGAAATAAGGCCCTGAGAAGTAAAGTAACTTCTAGCTCTGAGGGATACAGAGCTAGTGAGTAGCAAAATTTCAGCCCAGGTGAAGGTGCATCTTACTGTCCATTCTCCCACATGGCACCCATTGGTCAGATGTTGGTTCTTTACTCTGGGGATGGGATAGTGGTACAAAGATAAGTAAGACCTTGCTCAGGGGTTGACTCTCAAGATATGCCTGGTGGGGATAGTACATGTGTTTAAACATAAAGTGATATACATTTGGGGACTTCCCTGGTGGTCCAGTGGTTAGGACTCTGCACTTCCACTGCAGGTGACACAGGTTTGATCTCTGATTGGGGAATTAAGATCCTGCAAGCCATGGTGGTGCAGCCAAAATAAATAAATAAATAAAATAAAGTAAAAAAAATATTTGACCCTTGAACAACTGGGGATTAGGGTTGCAGGCTCTCTGCACAGCAAAAAAATCCACTTATAATTTATAGTCAGCCCTCCACATACACAATCCCTTATATCCACAGCTCCACATTCATGTATTCAACCAACTGTGGATCGTGTAGTACTGTAGTATTTACTATTGAAAAAAATTCACATACAAGTGGACCCATGCAGTTCAAACCCATGTTGTTCAAGGGTCAGCTGTACATCATAAAAGAGGTACAAATTAAACTTTGTAAATGTTCAGAGGAATGAGACATCACTTCCAAGTGGAGGTTCATAGAAGGTGTCACGAAAGAGTGATACTAAGCTAGGCCTGGAGAGACGGATGTGATTCATATGTGCAGACATTGGAGCGAGGATGGGGTGGAAGATGGAGCAGTCTAGCAGCAGTGAGTTCAATGCTGGGAATTCTAGTCTTTGTGGCATTTGGTGCGGAAGATATTTTTGGAAGGGGGCTGTGACACATCTCAAATTATACTATGTGAGTACCTGCTTACTCTTCTGTTTGTGGTACCAGCCCTGTCCAGGGGCATGTGACCTGTACATGTGGATGGTATCAACTCAGGAAGAGAGACTAATGCTGATATAAGTTTCCATGTAGCTGACTGCTTAGAAAACTCAACACTTGGGACTACGTTTTGAGGTAACTGCTTAAAACCTTTTAACAACAAATTGCTTTTAGACTTCAGTATGGAAGAGAAAATACTGGAAGAGATTCTACAGCATTGCTCAGCCCTGCAAACAGGGGCATTTCAGGACACTTGGGAGGAACCCAGAAACATGCTCAGCTTCTTCTTAGACTGCCTTACATTTCTTGCAGCCTCGTATGATCATAGGAGCCTGGTATTCTGTTGACAGTAAGCCCAGCAAAGCTACAGAGTGGATCTCTGTAGGGACAGAGCTGCAGTTCTTTCCAGAGTTTGATTGATTTGTTACAATTAGTAACAGGCGGCTCTCCTGAAATTCCACAATTGCCTCTTGAAATAGGAAAATCCCAGGTGACATGGGTAGGAAATTGCTAATGGGGCGAAAACTTTTCCAGACCATTAAAACAAGATCCTGCCACTTGCCTGTAAGTGAAAGTTTAAACAAACCTCTTTTCTTTTTTTTTTTTTGAATTTATTTAATTAATTTATTTATTTTTGGCTGCGCTGGGTCTTTGTTGCTGTGTACGGGCTTCCTCTAGCTGCGGCTTTTTGTTGTTTCAGTGGCTTCTCTTGTTGTGGAGCACGGGCCCTAGGTGCGCGGGATCCAGTAGTTGTGGCATGCGGGTTCAGCAGTTTGGCTCGTGGGCTCTAGAGCACAGGCTCGGTAGTTGTGGCTCACGGGCCTAGCTGCTCTGCAGCATGTAGGATCTTCCCGGGCCAGGGCTCGAACCCATGTCCCCTGCATTGGCAGGCAGATTCTTAACCACTGTGCCACCAGGGAAGCCCCAAACCTCTTTTCTTGATTAGGAAAACCAAAGTCAATATCTGATTACAGCAAAATTCAATGCCATTCTGCTGGATTCTTTGGGGTCTATAAAACCCCAGAAGGACAGCAGCCCAGGTGGATGACTCACAAGTGTTCTGACTCAGATTCCAGGTTCTTGGGGTGCTTTCCATAAAATGCTTCCAAAGGTGTTAAACCACCAATAATCATAGTTGCCGTATTGACTTTGCACAAAACTGTACAGCCTATAAATCATTTTCATATATGGTATCTCATGTAATCCTCCCAAAAACTCGATGAGGTGTATATCACTCTTCTACTTTTGCAGAAGAGAAAACTGAGGCCCAGGTAACTTAAGCAAATTATCCTAAATCTCAGGGTGAACATGTATGAGTGGAAAGGTTTACATCTGGTCTTAGGAATCTAAAACTATTTGTGCGTTTGAGGAAAAAGGTCCGAGGATGAGAGACAAGGTTGGGAACTGTAGTTGGAAGAGTGGACGCAGAGGTCCCTTGGGCCAACATCTGCTCATCTAGGGATACGCTGTCCCCAGACAGGGAAAAACTTTTGCCAGCCTTCTCTCTGCCTGGGAAGGTAATCAGTTAGTGTTAGAGACCCCCTAGATCTGGAAGTGACCAAAGTTATGATGTAGTTCAAATCCCTTGCCCAGAGAAGTTCAGTGTCTTGCAAAGACTTACACAGATAACTGGTGACAAAGCTGGGATTGGTACCCAGTCTTCTGGATCTTACAGGAATTTCTCCTGCTACAACTGAATGCTTTTCCTCCTACATGCTCTCTCCTTTTCACTAGGTAGAAATGTGTTTACAATGAAAGATGATTGGGCACTCCTTAGACAACTGAGCTAACATTAACAATTGCTACTATTCATCCAGCACCAGCGATGTGCCAGGTTCTGTGCTAGATCTTTCACATACATTATTTTGAATCTTCACAAGAACGCTGCAAAGCATATATTATTATCTCTGTGAGGAGACGGAGACCAGGGTTGAGGATGGATTGCCAAGACAATACTGAGTTGACGTTCTTCCCACTGTGCAGCGCACAGAGTAAGAGTTTCTCTCTTGTCATAAAAAACAGAAATGTCTGAACTTTTTAATATGGTCAAGTATTGTTTTTGGAAAATCATTAGAATTCAAATTGTGTTTATTCCTACAACGATATCTGATTAAAAAGTGAGATAAGGGAGATGAATCAGTTATCACTTTTAAACAGAGTTCTTAGAAGTCTTGATTAATAAGGTTTTTTTTTTATTGTGAAGGAAAACCAACATTTAAAAAAAGCTGTAATTCAAGTCATATGCTTAAGTAATTTTTTAAGAAGAGAGGCAGGGGGCTTCCCTGGTGGCGCAGTGGTTGAGAGTCCGCCTGCCGATGCAGGGGACACGCGTTCGTGCCCCTGTCCGGGAAGATCCCACATGCCGCGAAGCGGCTGGGCCCGTGAGCCATGGCCGCTGAGCCTGAGCGTCTGGAGCCTGCGCGTCTGGAGCCTGTGCTCCGCAACGGGAGAGACCACAACAGTGAGAGATACGCATACCGTAAAAAAAAAAAAAAAAGAAAAAAAGAAGAGAGACAGGGTCTTTTAAAACCCCTATTCATCTAGAGCGCTAGGGACAGAGCTGTAGAGGTTCTTTTGTATTAATTAGTTCTTCCCTCACATTATCATACGTTTAGGAGTGCTAAGCATATTCATCATTTGTACCTCAGTTAGAGTTACTTTACACCTGCTTTCCTTTCAGCATCTGTGATATGCCTTCCAAATTTTGTTTTAAAAAAGCATTTTTTTAAAAACTTGGAACACTTTGAGGAAATGGAGAAATCTGAGTGCCATACCTCCAAGGAAGGATTTGGACCACAGATGGGCAGTGTGGAATTGCTTGGTACTCGAAAACCAGCAGGGGAGGTCGCCAGAAAATGGGAAAACAGAACTGACCGGGAGTTGGGAAAGTGTCAATGTGAAATTTCTCTATTTCCACTTTTTCCCTGACCCCTAATGGCTATTCCTGGCCAGTATGCTGCCAAATCCTGATACAACATAGGTGGCTAATTACTGCCCTAAAGTTCAGACCTTCATCAGGCAGTGCACAGAGGTGTCATGATGTGTCTTTCAGTATGATTCCAGACACTATACTTCTGTCATTTGACTCCGTTCCTTTTCACATGGGTCCTCTGCTTCCACCTATACAACCCAGAATGGTCACATCTTGGATTGCTCTCACAGAACTGGGGTAAGAGCCTTCTTCCCTGAAATAGCAGGTGCCACAGCTTCAGATTAAGGGCCATTGTGATGATGCCCCTTAATCTGCTGTCACAACTTTTTACTTGGTTTCTGGTCCTTTGACTTGTATTGCCTGACCCTAGTGCCTGTGGGTTTGCAGATTCCTAACTGCTGGCTTGGTTTTTAACCTACATACTTAATCTTGACTCCTGATATGCATCTGATTCCTGACTGTTCATTTGGCTTGAGTCATATTGGCTTTTCCCATCCCAAGCCCCTACCTGTGATTCGTAGATTTGTTTTCTGCCTGGCTTCCCACCCTGGCTCTGATAATTCTCATCAGTACCAGTTCTGACTCAGTAGGGAGATTCAATCTCATTGAGCAGCCAGGTAAACAAGAGGACGGTGGAAGGAGTTGATAATCTCGCATCATCATCCAGCATCTGGCGCGAATCTCACGGTCTTTTCCATCATGGAGTTGCTTTTACGTGTTATAAGAGTTCAAAGAATGCTTGAACAGAAGAAATCTTTTGTAATCAAGGGGCAATAATTGTTATTCTTTCCAGTTGTTGAGTTAGCTATGCCTCTATAAATTGTAACATACTGTTCCAAGTTTTATTGAGTTCCTGAGGTGTCCTGAAGTTAGGGTCAGTCCACGTCTCCAAGGAAGACCAGATCCATTCCTGTGATGCAGGATATTTGATAGAGTTCATGGGTGATAATTTCTACTGCTCCTCCCTCATTCTAAAAGTGAACAAAAGTCAGTTTCCCCACAGAGCCTAGATTTTTGAAATAACTTTACTTGTGTAAAATCCCAACTTATCTCAATAGGATATTGTTAAAAGAAGGAGAATTTCCCATCCAAGATAACTAACCCAAATCAAGGTCCTTGGGTGGGAAACAAAACTTAATATCTGATCCCAGCAAAGCTCTGGTATTTTGTCTTGCAGGCTTATTGAGAGTATATAACCATGGGTAATTTCTTGGACAAACGAACCCAAGATTAATTTCTCACCATTTTCTGGAAATACATTGAAACATTTGCAAATGAAGGTATGATGGGCTCTCAAATAGGAATTCTTTTAGATCACTGTTTTTAAGAATTCACATTAAGCTTATTTCTAAAATTATAACTGACTATGACAGATAAGTTGATGAGTCAATGTCATCTCTTAGAGTTCATGATAATTTTAAGGGCATGTTATCAACCACATTTCTAACCAAAATCAAGCAATTCTGGGTGTGGCTCTTAAAGTAGTTTTCCACAATGTCATACTTCACCCTGTACTTGTAGCTGCTTTTTGAGCTGTAGGGTTTGGTGGGGCTGGGAATGCTGACCTCAGGAAGGATTTGGGACAGTGCTTGGCAATCCCATGACACATCAGTTGTCCTTTCCCGTCATCTATCTGGCATTGACTGGATCAAAAACAGAGCACTATTCCTGGTTTATGTTGAAATTCTCTGTTGTCCTTTGAAATCCCAAGTAAAGATTTCCTCCTATTGTGTAACTCAAGAGGTTTGATACAGTATTATGTTTGTCATTCTGTTTCTGGAAATCTTTCTTTACAGAGGCCACCTATAGGTGTTCTAGAGTCGCTTGAATGACAATTAGTGCTGGATGATGTAATAGAGGCCACAAGCCAAGTCCGTGTAGCAATAAAACACATCCTACAGGAACAGAGACAGAGATAAGCAGGGGCCATTCTAAGAGGGATGCAGCAACAACTCAAAGGGTCTATCACTCAGACAGCCAAGGTAGTGGAGAGCAGAATAGGAACACCAAGAAAACAGTCTCTGATAAACCAGTGCAGTAATTGGAAGTGTTTCTGGTGATGTGAAGGAGGACTCTGGAGGCCTCCAGGGTGAGATAAGTCAAGCAATCAACATGTTAGCAGTTCAGGCTTTGGGTCAAGCTGTGTAAACCTGCCCACTATGATGTATGAAGCCTGCTAACCTGAGGAGACTTGGCTGTAGAAAGACAATAGAAAAGTGGAGCCTGCTTGGACCTGACAAGAGGGGCCACTTGTACCTGTTAATGTAACATCTGTCCCAGTGAAGGCAGACCCTGATTACAAACCACTGATATAGTTAGAGGGGTAGGCATGGCCTCCATAAGGACAGCGGGGTTCCCACATTTCCCTGCTCTTGCTGAGTAGTTTTTATGGACTGATGCTCTCAAAAAGCTGCAAAATGGGAATAAAGACTTTAGTGATGTTTCCTCAATATAGGCCAAACAGACGTTAACTATAACTGTCGGAACTCACACCGACTGTGCACAGCCCTCACCATCTCGCTGAGCCCACACAGATTATACACTGCTTACCCCATTGTTAATCTCACACCTGACTCTGTACGTTTCTCACTGACCTACTAAGCTCACACCAACCACACACGCGCTTCGCCATCTCAGTGATTTGACATCCACCCTACACTGCGCTCAGACGAGATCACACTAACAGCTGGCTGACTTCACACAGATTATACATTGCTGTGAAAGGTCTTCCTTTTTGCCCACTCAATACCTATATTCCCATTTTTTCCGAGAAATAAACCCTGGTTCTATTCAACGTGGTGCTGTGTGCAGCTAGGAGACCACATTTCTCAGCCTCCCTTGCAGTTAACATTTGATTACATAACTGAGTCTGACCAGGGAGACTTAAACAAAACTTTTTGGGTAGGACTCCTGGGAAGGCTTCTTGAAAGGGGACAGAATGCTGGGGCATAATCTTTTGCCCTTAGTCTTTATATTTTTTCCCCCAGTTTTGAAAACAGATATGATGGTCGGATCTCATCAGTTGTCTTGTGACTTTGAGAATAGAAGCCACCTAATGAGAATGGTTTGTTTGTAAGTTAGAGGATACCTGGGTCCTTGATACCTTTGTGAAACTACAGTATCATCTCTGGACCTTCTATCTTTTAATTTCTTTTACGTGAGAAAGTGAACCCTTAGTTTCGCATAAACCACTGTATCTGGGTCTCTGTTACTTCGGCTGAAGGCGGTTCTTACTGACACAACCCTTCACCATTCTTCTGGGCTCACGCTGACTATGCATATACTTACCGTCCCCCTTGGTCAATGTGTACTCTGTGTATTATCATTTGACTGTGATGCATAAGTGGAACAGCTGTCTTTGTTTTTAATGCCTAGATGACCCTCTGCATTTTCCTTTTGACTTGTCCAGTTGCATAAAGCAGAATGGACCAGAATCTCTGAGGTACATACGTCTCATTCTATAAATCTTAATGGAGAGAGGCTAAACCAGTACAACACAGTTGTACTAACACCAATAGTTAGGTGGTGCAGAGAATCTGAGATCAATGGCCCTTCCTGTTCTGAGTCAGCACCAAATCATGTCATAGCGTTACTTCTGCATCACAGAGGCTAGGGTGGTGCCCTCAAGGGCAAACTTTATGATTTCCTAGCGTAAAGCTGAGTCACACCCACTACACTTCCCAAAGGGCTATATTGGAGAAAAAATGCACATTAATTTCTTTACCTTGCCTTGCCCCTTTGCCCCTAAAAGACCGGAAGAAATAAAACTCAAGAAAGGGAGATCACAAGTGGAAAGCAGGAAGGAGAAAGATGGGCCTGTACCAGTGTGACCCAATAAAGGGATACCATGTGAATGGTGCCCCCTGCAGGGGTGCAAAACAGTGGCCGTGGCTCATTCCCACCTCTGCTGTCTCAGCGGCTATCAGAGTCCTTGGGGATTGGCTGTGGTGCAACTCTTGCTCTGGTTCTGTTCCTCCTTTTTCTTTTGGCAAAAGCCCCTTCCCCAGGTTTTAGCATGGTGGAGCGGCGGGAGGGGTCCTCTGAGAGGCCAGGTATTCAGGTGAATGAATTTTCCACCAAGGACACTTCAGGCTCTAAAGAGTAAGATTGAGGAGGGTGGGATTGAAATCTCAAGACAGGAAGTGGTTACCTTTGTGTAATAATGTTACATCTTTGCCTGTTCCATCAGAACTAGGAATCATGACTTAAAACTTTAAAGCATTATGTGTAGTATAAAAGTGAAAAGAGATGATTTTAAACAAGTAGTTATTGAGGGTCTGGACTCTACACTTCTAGGCCTCTGTTCTTAACTAGTCAGGTACCCAGAAGGACTAGAGGCTGCACCTACAAGACCCCTTTCATGAGACCCTTGACAACTGGCTGTGACTGGCAGGCCTATGACTGTTTGGAAGCCTCAAGGTCATCCCTCAGATTTAGGGGTCGGGGTAGTCGCATTTCTGAGTCATGGTCACCCCCTCATTTTGCTCTTTATAGATTCCACCGGGGCTGGCATTCACACAGTCATTTCTTAGAAAAATAACCCATGTCAATTTTTTTTTTTTACATCTTTATTGGGGTATAATTGCTTTACAATGGTGTGTTGGTTTCTGCTTTATAACAAAGTGAATCAGCTATACATATACATATGTTCCCATATCTCTTCCCTCTTGCATGTTCATTTTTTGATGATGGATTTCCTATCTCCTCAACCTCAGGAGTCCTACTTTCTGCCCACCCTGCCCATCTCAACCTCTGGATATTATTTTCATGTTAATGACACATAACAAAGAAGGTGTTGCTTCAGGCCTTCATGCTTTCCAATCTGTCCCTGTTGTTACTTGTTGGTAGGGACAAGTACTTATCCCATCAGAGCCTCTGTTTCCTCATCTGTAGAATGAAGGCCAAAACGTGCCCCTAGGACAAGTAACTCACTTGGGATTACTTGGGATTGACATATACACACGACTATATTTAGAATAGATAACCAACAAGAACCTACTGTATAGCACATGGAACTCTGCTCAATATTCTGTAATAACCTAAATAGGAAAAGAACTTGAAAAAGAATAGATACATGTATAACTGGATCACTTTGCTTTACACCTGAAACGAACACAACATTGTTAATCAACTATACTCCAATATAAAATAAAAATTAAAAAAAGAAAAAAAGGACACGAGCTAATCAGTGGCAGAGTCCAGGCCTCCTGAAGCTCCTCCTCACGTCTTTTCCCATGACAACAGTAACTCCCAGCTTGTTGTGAAAATCAGATTAGGTGATGTGCTGAAAGGCATTTTATGCTCTGAGAAGCGACATGAAGAGCTCTGTAATTCTTGTTAGGGATTTGGTCTCTCTAACAATCCTAATGACAGAGTGAGGCCCTTGCTCTTAGAGAAAATTACTTTCCTTCACTGTTTTGTTTCTCCCACAAACCTCAGGGGAATGGATTTTAAGCTTTGGAAAGAGTCAGCTAATACTTATGAGGTTTTAAACTACAGTTGACGAAGCTTCCATTGGCTCTTCCCAGTGTCTGAGTCCTCTCTGCTCTCACAGTAAGCTAGAGTTAGCTCTCCCCTCTGCCTCTAGAGACCACGGTCATAACGTCTTCCCTTTTAGGTATACTATCTAAAAGGCATGTGTGTGTGTGTGTGTGTGTGTCCCTGCCAAGAGTCACAAGGATCCCTCCTGTGTCCTTATTTTACATCTATGTGACTCAGAGCCAAGCTCAGATTTTGTTGAGTTCTGTACGAATAAAAACCCTCTAGTGAGGAAGATTCTGAAGAAAGAACATTATTTGTTTCAGAATTTTTTAAAAAAGTAAATTTATTTATCTACTTTTGGCTGTGTTGGGTCTTCGTGCTGCGCACAGGCTTTCTCTAGTTGCGGCCAGCAAGGGTTACTCTTCGTTGCAGTGCATGGGCTTCTCGTTGCGGTGGCTTCTCTTGTTGCGGAGCATGGGCTCAAGGCACGCGGGCTTCAATAGTTGCAGCACGTGGGCTCAGTAGTTGTGGCTCGTGGGCTCTAGAGCGCAGGCTCAGTAGCTGTGGCTCACAGGCTTAGTTGCTCAGCAGCATGTGGGATCTTCTCGGACCAGGGCTTGAACCCATGTCCCCTGAATTGGCAGGCGGATTCTTAACCACTGCGCCACCAGGGAAGTCCCAGAAAGAATATTTTGAGGAGACAGAGGCAAAGATGATCTTAGAGCAGGAGCAGGGTTCCTTTGGTGGGACTTTGTTAAGAACCAGTATTTGGAGGGAGGTAAAGGAGATACAAAGATGGAATCATTTTTGTCCCTGAAGGGATTAACACTGGCCATGGTGGTGGGGGCTTTAGTCCTAACATCCCGGACTGGCCCGCGCTGATGTAGGAGACACACGGCAGTGTTCCCAGCTGTGGTCCTGGGACCTGGTCCTCCCAGAGGACCGGGTCCTTCTGGTGCTGCTGGAAACGGCTCCTCCCACTTCTGTCTCAGGGTCCGGTGCCATCCCACTGGCGTCCACACTGAGGGGCTGGCTCTTCCTTTTCTCTCTCTGACCCAAGAACACTTCAGAGGGTCTTAGTGAGTCCTTGAGAGGAATCAGCTTCTTTAAGAGTGTTTGGTCACCAGAAATAATAGAATTGTAGGATTTTGAAAACCAAAGAGGGTCTCAGACACCTTACAATTCAAGGCTCTTATTTTATAAGTGAGGATACTGAGACCCAGAGAAGTTAAGTGATTTGTTCAAGCTTTTATAGCACAAGAGTCTCTGTGTTAGGATGGTAATGCAGGTTTCTTGTTTTCTAATTAAATGCTCTTTTCTACTGAATCTTTTGTAATCAGGAAGAAGACATTCTTTTGATAAATAACAATAGGAGAGTTAGGGCAGATTCAAGAATGACTTGATTTACTATCTGGCAGTTGTAGCCATTCTAAGAGAAAATGGCTCTGGCTCTGAATTAGATTTAAGAAACTATCAGGGTCACAAAAATGCATGAATAAGCAATAATGTCCCTGTTCACATTCCCAGTACTCTTCGTTTCTCTTTCTGTTTATTGTCCCAACTTCTAGTGTCTTCTATCCTAATAAACTTAAGGGTGCGGGAGGTACCGAGAGGAGCCCATGTAGCATGTTTATCTTTTAAAAAATGTATTATGTTTTTGTTCACTAACATGGGATTTACGAAAGCCCAGAACGGAAGATAATAGGAAGGGCACATTTCCTTCATCTTGATCTCCACTGACCAATTTCCCTTGCGACTCAGGAATGTGGGCCTGGGCTTATTTCCAAGGCTATGCGTAACCAAGAACCGGAAATGGAAAACTTAGCAATGAAGTTCAGCAATTTTCTTCTTCTGTTTTTAAATAAAATATACTTCAAAATGTGATTTAAATAAATTCACCTAGCATGTAAAGTTATAAAATAGTGTATGTTCTCACCCAGTGATGTGTTAGAGCTGACCCCTACTAGCTCACGAGAATGGATTGTTATTCAGGAATTATGGTGAGCCTGTTGTGAAGTCATTGGCAACTTGAAATCAGTCACGATGGGAATATTTACACCAAGGAGGTCAGCAATTCTATAAATCAGGGCTTTTTTTTTAAATCAGAGAGTCACTTTGCTAGCACAACAATAGCACATGAGAAGTTCCACTATTCAGAAGTAATCATTGTTAATTTTCTTATGTAAAACATCCAAAAAATGATTATTCATATGCTAACACATATGCATGTATTATTTGCATTCATTTATAGAATGAAAATAATATTTTATGAAATTTTCTTGAGATTTTTCATATCAACACATATAGATCTAACAGCTCACTATTTTAAATTATAATATGTTATTATATGGCTGTACCATAGCTTATTTAACCAATCTCCATTATTTTGTTTTGTTTTGTAAGTTTTTTTTATTGAAGTATAGTTGATTTATAATGTTGTGTTAATTTCTGCTGTACAGCAAAGTGATTCAGTTATACGTATATATGCATTCTTTTTTATATTCTTTAACCAATCTCATAATGATGTGTGTCCTTGTTTTGTTCTCTCCAAAAGTAGACCCTGAGACACGAGGTTGGGTGCAGATGGTTTATTTGTCAGGTGACTGAGGAAGCGCATGTGAGACAGTAGGCAAAGTGGGACAGGGAAAATCACGTTCTATCAAGAGTACAAACTATGGACATGATCTGTGGCTGTGATGTTGACTTTCACCAACTCTCAGAGGCAGTGGTTGTCAGGTTTCTCCACCATAAAGTTACTCTCCCCACCCTGCCTCCACACTTGCACACTTTTTGCAGCCCACACTTAAGGGGGGGGTTACCCTCCTCCTCCTTGCTTACTCCCCCCTCCTTGAGGGTGGAGTATGTATATAAAATGATTTGGAATTCTTCAGCATGAGATCTTGGTTTCTTCCTGCATATTTATTTACTCAATCATTTACTTATCTCAGTATGGGACTCATAGATATTTATTTTATACTTTGGACTATAATCCAATGTCAGTTTATTTTGTTGGCCAAATTGTTCCAGCTTTCAGTTGGCTCCTATGTCCCTTTGATATACCCCTATCATTGTGGGTTATTATTTATTGATTTTGAGCACTTCCTTAGTTTCTGGTCTCCATTGGTTTTCTTTCTTTTCTTTTTTATTGCCTGCGTTGGGTCTTTGTTGCTGTGCACGGGCTTTCTCTAGTTGCGGCGAGAGGGGGCTACTCTTTGTTGCACTGCACGGGCTTCTCATTGCAGTGGCTTCTCTTGTTGCAGAGCATGGGCTCTAGGCACGCAGGCTTCAGTAGTTGTGGCACGTGGGCTCAGTAGTTGTGGCTCACGGGCTCTAGAGCACAGGCTAAGTAGTTGTGGCGCACGGGCGTAGCTGCTCTGCGGCATGTGGGATCTTCCCGGACCAGATATCGAACCCATGTCCCCTGCATTGGCAGGCGGATCCTTAACCACTGCACCATCAGGGAAGTCCTTCCATTGGTTTTTAAGGAATAGAAGCTTACGCCATTTACCTCAAGTTTTGAGTGGGGAGATTACATTTTATGGCAGGAAGCACATAAAGATTTACTCTCCTTTTCCTAGTCTAATGAAATGTGATAGCTAGTTTTGCCTGACTTCTGAAACTACTGGGGTCAACACCCTACCCTGCCATGTCCCCCTTTAAAAGATTCTTCATTAGTAATTGTTAATTGAGGCTTCCAGTCTTTGCGTTTGGTCTTTCTTTTCTAACCAAGGCTAAATTTTTATAAAACGTATGGCTTATGCTTTTCTGTTTCTGTAACTATTTCAGTGAGGATGTAGACCTAAGTTGATCTTGGCATTATGTGTACTTGTGTGTACGGTGTGGGTGGAGGGTGAGGGGGTGGTCTCAGTTCCTGTTCCACAGCTGTGTACAAATAGCGTTGTCTCCTGTCCCTGAAGCCAAGATTTGGGCAACTAAGATAACCATACACCCTTAGCATCTTGTACTCTGACTTTTCTTCTTCTTTTAATCTTGTCTCTTCAGACTTCCTTTGCTTTTTTTGTAGTTCAACTGTGCATTTTAAAGTATGTTTGTTATATTTTACCCAGAATTTCTAAAGCTTTTATATTTAAAGCTTTTTAGGTCTGTTATGTTTCCGGAAATGGAAGTCCTACTCTTTACTTCCTCTTTTTTTAATCTTTTTTTTTTATTTTGAGAAATTAAAACCATTAAAAACTACAAGGTATTATTTCAAATATATCTTAATCTTCACCCAGAAATGGAAATTCTTTCATTTATTCCATGAGTATTTATGTGCAAGACACTGTCCTAAGAATTTGGGATAAATCTGTGAACAAAACAAAAATCTCTCTTCCCATGGAGCTTACATTCTAGTGGGAGATGCAGGCAATGAATAATAAACATAATATACAATGATATTGCCTGATATTTAGAACGGGATAGTGCTCTGAAAAAAACAAAACAAAGCAAAACAAAACAAAAAACCCAAAACAACTAGAGCAGGGCTTGGAAATTAAGAGTGTAGGAAGTTAGACTCTTTTTTTTTGTCTTTTAACGTAAGGTGGTTCTAGCAAGCCCCACTGAAAAGATGACATTTGAAGGAGTCTTGAAGGAGAAGAGGAGCTGGCCAGGTAGAATTCTGGGGGAAGAGCATTTCAGGCAGAGGGAACAGCCAAGGCAAAGGTCTTAAGGTGGGAGTGTGACTGATGTGTTTGAGGAAAAGCAAGAAAGCCTGTGTGGCTGGAGCCAAGTGCATAAAGGGGACCTTGTGCGAGATGAGGTTCAAGTAGAGGAGAGGGGTTGGTCATGGATGGACTTACTGGTCATTTGAAGAACTTTGTTTTTTCTGTGAGTTAACATGGGGTCCATTGAAGGTGGTTCTTCCCCCACTCCCCAAACTAATACAAAGAACTTTTTGTTTTTCCAACCATTTGAGAGTAAGTTGCCAACGTAAAGCCATATTACCTGCCCCCCCCATTCTTTAATGTATAATTCCTGCAAACAAGGACATTCTCCTCTATAACTATACAGCCATCAAAACCAAGAAACTAGCATTGATACTGTACTGCCATTCTATCCTCAGACCCTCTTCAAATTTCACCAATTGTTCCAAATGTGTCCTTTTTATAGCAAAAGGATCCAGTCTAGATCTCACATCACTTTTAACTGTCAGGTCACTTTAGTCTGAAAGAGTTCTTTGCACTTTCAAGGCATTGGCACTTTTGCAGATTACAAGCTAATTACTTCGTACAATGTCCTCCTATTGGGCTTTGTTATTTGTTTCCTCATGATTAGAATTAGATTTTTTTTTGGCAGTAATATCACCGAATAGGCATTTCCCCCCCTCACTTCATGTAGTCATGAGTGCACAATTTGAATTTGTCCGTTACTAGTGCTGAAAACTTTGATCACTTAACTAATGTGATGTCAACCAGGTATCTCCCCTGTAGAGTTACTTACAGTCTTTGTAATTATTATAGTAAGTATTTTGGGGAGAGGTCACTTAAGACTACGTAAATATCTTTTTCCTAATCAAATGTTCACTGACTAGTTTTATTCATTTTTTTCCCCCAAATAGTTTATATATCTGAATATAAATATTACTTACAGCGATGATGAGCTGGTTTCAACATCAGTTCTACCCCCCAACCCCACCTTCTAAAATGGACTCTTTGAGAAATCTTGTTCACATAAATAGATGAGCTCAGAACAAGTTTTATACTTGCACGTTGGCTTAATCCTTTGAACTCCTTCCAAGCTCTATGCAAAGCACAAATTCTCTATCATAAAAATGACACACAATGCTCTATAAGCTGATTACATTATCCTTAAGTTTGTTGAAAACAAAAAAAAATTTTAAACCTACCTTGCAAAAGGATTTGTTTCTTAATTTTCAATTTCTCTGAATTACACAGGAACGACTTATTAAGACTTATCAATGACACTTCATTTTATCTATTGCCTTTTAGAAGTGTCTGTTTTACTTGATATACTTAGAAAGGTTTAGAATATTTTGAATATTAATTTTATAATATTTTGATAACATACATTTATGATGCACTTTTGGGGGGGGTAAAAGATATTGGCTCTGGAAATTTAACTCAGTTAATTTATGGAAATGATCCGCCATCAGACCTAATGATGGTGGGCTACTAATTATCATGCCAGGACAACAGGCGTAAATAACCGCCTGAGCAAACTGAGACATGTGTTTATGTTATCTAAGGAACAGAGCCATGATCCATTGTCAAACCATTCAGCCGAATCAACTTCTTTTCTGTCAGAAAAAGTATGACTTCATATTCAATCCAAATAAACATGCTATTATGTATCCCCATGACAACCAGCTCACTTCTAAATGCAGCGACTAGCTGGGGATAAGATGATCCCATTTCCTCACACATCAATTTAAAAAGATACAGGCTTAACTCCCTTGATTTTACAATATTTACAATTTAAATAGCAACATCCAATACTCCCTGCAAGTCAGAACTCCATTTTCTTGCAACCAAAACTTGTTTATTAATAAAATCGTGTTCTCAAGCTAAAGCAAATTTTAAAGCATGGATAAAAAAATACATAAAACAATTTCTGTGTAGTCATTGTAACAATCAGGACCAGTTACATAATTTGCAGGGCCCAGTGCAAAGTGAAAATGTGGGGCCCCTTGTTCAAAAAATTAAATATTTCAAGATGGGACCATCAGAACCTTAAAGCCAGCACTGGCTCTCATAATATGGGGCCCTTCTAAGGGCAGGTCACAGACCCAGCAAGGTGGCTGGGACAATAGTTTTGTTCTTAGAGACCCTTATGTCCCTAGTATAAGTGGAATCAATGTGAATAAAAGTTTCTAAATTTTAAAAATAGTATCACTGTTCACCCTGTGCGTGCATTTTCTTCTCCATAAAAGTGTACACAATTTATTAACTGAAAACACCTGTGGATTTTCCTATCTGAAAGGCATGGGAAATCTGTCTATCACAATCTTTACCATAATCCGGTGAACAATTTCTCAGTGCCTCAGTTTCCTCATCTGTAAAATGGGGATAATGTACCTACCCTGAATTGTGAGGACTAATTGTGTTAATATGGGAATGCACTTAGAACAGTGTATGGCATATAGTAGAACTGTAGCTATAGTAGAACAGAGTTGCAGAACTGTTTCTATTATCACTATTATTATTATTACTATTATTAGTCAGTAATTTCATTTGCTATACAAATTACAATAATGTCAGAATAGGAATTGATTTAATGGCAGTGACAGGCTTGGTATGTAAAATCTTTCTAACTATCAAAGGTGAACCAGGTATTATAACCTTTTCCACGTTTATGTAAGATTTGCTATTTTTCACTAGAAAAATAGTGACCTAATGAGCAATGCTAATTCTGATGATGCTCTCCAAGCCAAGCATGTTTAAATGTTAAGCTTAGTGATAATTTTACCAGTGCCCTTAGCTTCCTTCACAAAAAATTAACTGATTTAATTTTAAAGTCTGAACATTCTGTAAATTATTATTGCACATTGCATTAGAGATATTTTTCATACTATTGTTTTACAATTTTTTTTTATGATGATCACAATGCAGAACTGTTTTTAGGAAGAAATTCATGGTATATGTAAGATTTATTATGTTTAGTTTTGGTGTTTTGCTTTTAGTTCATCTTTGGTAGTTCTTGGAATGTTCATTGAAAAACTTCTGTTATGTTTTGTCAGAGCTTTGGTCTCTTATAAAAACCCCCAAACTGTTGGTTTAATATGTCCAAGGAAATCCTCAGTCTGCTTTCTTCAACACTCTGATTCTTCCTTAGCCACAGACTGGCAAATTTTAAAAAATTTAAATGATATAAACTTCTTTTACTAGAAAGCAACAGTACAATTCAAAATGGAAATCACATTTGTATAAAACACATCTGTATTAGTTTCCTTGGGGTGCTGTAACAAAGTACCATGACCTGGAGGGCCTAAAACAACAGAAATTTACTGTCTAACAGTTCTGGAGGCTAGAAATCTGAAATCAAGGTGTCAGCAGGGCTATGATTCCTCTGAAACCTGCAAGGGAATCCTTTGCCTCTTCCCACGTTTGGTGATTTGCCAGCAGTCCTTGGCGTTCCTTGGTTTGCAGCTGCATCCCTCCAATCTCTGTGTTTTGTCACAGGGCGTCCTCCCCATGTGTCTCTATCTTCATATTGCCATCTTCCTATAAGGACACCAGTCATATTGAATGGGGGCTCATTCTACTTCAGTATGATCCCATCCTAATGTAACTAATTACATCTGCAACAACCCTATTTCCCAATAAAATCACATTCTGAGATACTGAGGTGTTAGGACTTCAATATTTATCTTTTAGAGGGACACAATTCAACCCATCACAACATCCAATTAAAATATTTTTATATAAAAGGGTGAAATTTTACTTCAGAGTTTAAATAATATTAATTTATTCAGATATTGGAAAATTTGCATCACAAGATTTTCCATTAGAACATACAACCAAATAAATATACAACCAAATTCTAATTTTATACGTCAATACAATGTACCTTTTGTTTATGAGTAATTATATATTTTCATGGAATACATCTAACTACTTAGATTTATATTTTCTAAGACTATTATAAAAACATAAGAAATAAATTATGGAAAGAATCTTGTGATATAGATTACTCAAATCAGTAAGGTTCAGATTAAAATGATATAGAGTGAATATGCTTATCCACTTTAATAAAAATTATATATAATAAATTATAAAAATCAGATAACATATCAATTGTGCTCATTCTCGTTACTTAATTTGTAATAATCTAATGTAGTGTGAAGCTAAGATTTTATGAAACAACGCCGTAAAAGGCATGGTATTTCTTCTGCAAAAACGTGTGAACACATGTATCAAATTCTGGGGTTTGGCTTTTGGAGGTAAGTTAGAGCCATGTATTAACATCAGAAATCATTCCATTAACTTTATTAGACATCATGACTAAACTTTGTGCATACATGTGAAGAAGGAGAAAGACGTATACCTTAAAAGTCAATCAGTCTGTGCTTTTCATTTGTAAATGTGAAACAGGAGGTAGGAAAGGACAGCCTATGAGATGCCTCAAGAACAAATGTGTGCTCAGAGGGCTCGGTTCCAGGAAAAACTTACATGGAAGTTGAGGATTTGCAAGTCGATTCCCTTGGAAAGTCTTTGTGCATCCAAATTGTGAGTGTTACTGCTTGGCGAAGCTTATGTCACGTGGGGAACCTTAGCAGCAAATGATCTGGGAAATGTAGCTTTTAGCTTTCCAAGTAGGATAGGTTAGGAAGGTAAGCTAGGATGTGGGTCTTGAGTGAACCAAACTAGTTTACAAAATTTACCACTGTGGCCTTCAGTAGAAATTACCAACAGTGTGGCCTGAACTTCATGCTGAACAGACTTAACACTAAATCTGTGTGTGTGTGTGTACCTTATATTTAACATTGCGGTCTAAGAATCTCCTGGAAACTGTAGTAGCTGGCCCACAGGTACGTAGTCCTGTCCCTGTGAAGGGAGGTAAGATGATTCTTGAGTCCTGTAGCCAGAGATGAAGTGACTTTATTGGTGAGTGCAGACTAACTCATAAAACTATAAAGAACAACGCCTGCAAAGGAAGAACCTGGAAAGAATCTAGATAACTTTTTCTATGAGTGCTTTATCAGATTTCATCCAACATCTCATGTTAGTTATTTTTATTTCCTTACGTCTGTTTCATTACTGTTTATGGTAGCAAAGAAAAACAAAACCTAAAGCAAAAGGTCTGTAAATTTACATGGAGGGGGAATAGCAAATAAATGGAGTAGAACTGTTGAGAGACATTGATTCTGTAGCAAATCAAGTGAGAAGCTCAAGAGACTGAGTAGGTCTTTGAAGATGTAAAAATAAAATAATCCTCTAAGGAAAAGTAGAAATAAGAGGTATCCCCTGTGGAAGGAACGTAGAAAATGGACCCAGCGTGGCTAACAGGGACCCAAAGTAAAACGGAGCCAGGCAGTCATGACAGATCTGGTGTTCAATCACATACTTTGTGTTCTTAGAAAAACCACAGACAAACAACTATAAGGACTTATGATTCCGCTAAGGGTCCTACCTGGAAAAGCCCCCAATGAGAAGCTCCAGTGACAGCCAATCACAGAAGACTTGCAGTCAGGCTGAGCACTTGCAGTCAGGCTGCAAGGGCCATCCAGTCCCTTTTGCAAGTCCCCCAACTGTGACTTCTGCAGGTTTTGCTTCTGAAAATCCCTCACCTCTTTCACCCTCCAGGGATGTACGTTGGGCACATATACCCTGTTTGCAAACCTTGCAAACAATAAACCTTGTCTTTTGTTTTAAGACAACCCTGACTCTTTTCTGGGTTTTATTTATGATTTAGGACAACAAAGAACAGATGAAACAAGCTGAATCCATAGAGCTCATGAGAGGGATGTAAGAGCTGTTGGGACCTTAGGGTCCTCAATTATAAAGGAAGAGTTTTGGGCAAGGTGGTTGCACAACAAGGGTACTTTCAAGTCTGCTATTCATCAGTGAACACTCCCAAGGAGGTCGCATCATCACTGTTCCTGGCTCCTGGCCTGAATATGGACAGGGTTTCTGCCCTTCCAGGTCCTCCCAGTAGGACAGGGGAAGGGCAATAGCACTGGACCAGTGAGGAACACCAGGCTGTGTGGTTTCTGACAAGTCACCCAATATCTCTGAGGTGTAGGGGCTGGATAACCTCTAAAGTTCCTTCTAGCTCTGTTGTTAAATTGTGTTTCCCCCCGAAGCATGGGCTCTCTGTTCAGGTTGTTCCCTGAGACCTAGAAGTGGAGAAATGGGGAGCAGGGTGGGAACTCAGGCCATAATATGGAGACAGAGACATCCTTTTGTCCCATCCCAATACATTTCGCCTCCCTTGACTTTGAATCTGTACCTCTTGGAACAGGAGCTCTGCAGTCACAGGAATCTCTAATATGTAACCCACATAGACTTCCCTGCTGGGGATGATTTTCCTTCCTTTTCTGTTAAAGCTTCGAATCTTGGCCCTATAATGCAGTTTTGAAGCATTCTTTGCACTAGTAATCGTTCCCTTCCACACCTCTGCAGGGTCTGTATCCAGGTTGCCCCTGTCACAGCCCTTGGTGAAGGGAGACATGTCTATTCCATAAAATGGAAGTGAAAACTTTATTCCTTTTGGCTCAGTTTTTCCCTCCCTGGGCCTCCAAGAGGGGCCACATGGGCAGAGTGTAGCCAAGCCTGGGAAGACACAACTGGCTTCCCCTAATTACCCAGGTTTCCAATCATTTTCTCAGAGTTGGAACTCCAGCACAATGCAACCCTAATCGATGTCCCTTCTTTGGAATGATTCTGCTACCTTTAGCCCTGGAGCCCTGACTCCTGGTCCCAAGGGGGCGAGTCTGGGAAATTATTCACACACCAACATTGATGCCTCCCCATGCTGTGGATATAAGCCCAGAAAGGAGTAGGTCTTGAGAGGTGGCATCTGAGTCATCAAGGCCCTGGACATCAGCCTCCCACATCCTCTCCATGGACGTGTCCTCAAGACCTGATTGTACTCAGCCGGCACAGTGAGCAGACATGGTGAAGCTGTTGCCATGTTTCCTGGTGCTCATCAACCGTCAGTGTTCTTTGCTCAGGAAGGTAGAGTTTGGTGAAGGCTGTGCCTGTGGTCTGGCCTGAGGGAACTGAGTTTGCTCAAAGCTGGTCCAGGGAACTCTTAGCATGGAGGAGGGTTAAGGGAGAGAGTGAGGTATGTGGTCTCCTAATTTTGTGGAGAAGTGAGACAAGAGATCTTTGTGTTCCAGGTTGTCTAACTTCTTTCCTGTATCTCCTTTTCTCTCCAACAGAGAGGGGAAGGGTAGCCTTTGTGTTCCCCATCGAGTCACATGATTCCTTTGCTGCACTGGAGGTGGAGCCCATCAAGGCCTGGCACACAGTATATGACGGATTCTATGCTAACCTCACCCATGATATAGTCTCTAGGCATATAACAACCTGGAGCAAGAAAATGAGGTCCTCCTCTTTAAAGAAAAGATTGAAGTGTGTAGTGGGTTTGTGGGTGGTTCTGATACATTTTTCAAGATCCCATAGAGCTCTCCTGGTCCAAAGCACCTCTATGTGGACTGGGAGTCTGCCCCAGGGATTGCAGAGTCTGGGAGGATGGTAATCCCACAGTGAGGAGGAGTCTGGAGAAGGAAGGGATTCTCCATGGGGACAAAGGGAAGCATTTCCAGGGGAAGGAGCAGTATTCCTTTGGTGGTAACTTTGATAATCAGTCTTTGGTGGGAGACGTTGGAGATGTGAACTTGTGGGACTGTGCTGTCACCAGTTGAGATTAACAGTGTCTATCATGGTGAGACTTTCGGTCCTAATGTCCTGACCTTGGAGGGAACCAATGGCTGAGGTGCATGGCGAAGTGTTCACCAAGCCCCGGGTGTGGCCCCAAGGTTCTTTCAGATCCTCTCAGTGCTCATGTCCTGAAGGGCAAACCTCGGAGATTAAACCTCTCTCTCCCCATATGTCAGGCTCTTCAGTATTGTTTGCTGAACGTTTTGGAACCTTGCTTAAGCTCTGTTGGGACTGCTCTCCCTCCCCCCACACCCCCACGGCTTGTGGGATCTTAATTCCCCGACCAGGGATTGAACCCATGCCCTTAGCAGAGTCCTAACCGCTGGACCGCCAGGGAATTCCCTGTCCCTCTTCAATGCACCATCACTTGACGGGAGTGTTTGTTAGTAGGCAGCCTATTGAAGCAGTAATCACTGGGGATCAGAACTGAGGAAGATTTTGAGCTTAGAGGTACCTTAGAGACCACATGGAATCATGGTTTTCATACATTTCTTTTGAAAACTTGAGACCAAATAAGACTTTATGGCAACACCCCCCCCTCAAAAAACAACAACAACAACAAACAAAAACTGGTAGAAGCAATGTATATCTTTTTAAGCTGTTTAAATCTTCACTATTTTTTGGAAGGTGTTAGCTGTGGGTGAAATCCCTAATTCTTTCCCAGAGACCTTCTTTCCAAGCAACACAATTTGAAAAGTGATGCTTTAGACCAAAGCCCTTATGGCACAGAGTTTGAGGACCTAGAGAGGAAAGGAATGGATGCAAAAGTAATAGCCTAGCTCAGAGTGGAAATGAAATGCAGGTCTTCTGATTCCCTACATAGTGGATGTATTCTGGCTTTAGTCCCAGCCCCTTTCTTCCCATAACTAAGCCTCCACTCCACATCCAACGATGGGTTTTGGCAACTGTTGTTTCCAGTATGTGCTCTTAAATCACTGACTACATTTGATTTGGACCCATGGTGATCTCCTGACCCAAACTGGACTAGGTGGATTATTTCTCTATTCATACTTTTGAATTAAGAGTGAGAGATTCTCCTTCAGTTTGAGCAGAGTTGAAAGGTGGAGAGAGAGAATTTCCTGGATTCCTGGTTCTTGTTCCTGATAAAAGTGCTTTCAAAAATAGAAAATCCCATATAAATGATCTCATATGATATTCAATCTCTCTGTGAATATTTCTCAATGTTGACATTTATGCTGTAATACAATATATCATGGAGAAAATTTGTTCTTTAGAATTATATCCTAAAAAGTAATAGGGATTATGGGGGTAAATATGGTTTAGGACATAACATCAAAAACTTATGCAATGATGTAATTGGCTCAATGTCAAAAACAGTGACTATTCCAATAAAACTATTATCATTCATATATCAAGTTACAATAACCAAATAGTGGACTTTACCTTAAAAAAACCCAGATAAATCTAACTTGATAGAGAGGTGTATAAGTAAAGGTTGAGTAGTGGAGATAAAGGCAAAATGCATCAAGATGAGAGACAGCACAGAAAGTACTTCTAAGACAGAGCACATGCCCAGGTGGACCCAGGAAGAATATTTGGTTCCGCATTCCTCCAGTTTGCTGTATTCCCTTGTGTTGGTGTACTTTATGATAGCTGCTGTTACTTGGTGGTAGAAAATAGTAACTGGCTGAGAAAAAACAATGATGCAACATCTATATTACACTGATATCATTCCCTTACTTATCAGTCATACCTGAATTAGTTCTTGTCCCAAAGCAAGATCTGTAGCTGAACAGAGTGTACTAAAGACCAGTGGTGGTGGTGCTGGAATTTCTGTATTCAAGGGGCTTAGGAGTGGCAGTCTGGTTGAAAAGGGGTACTAGGGGGTACTATATTGAAGCTACATTTGAATAGCAAGTATATTTTATTATTTATTTTTTACCTAAGTCACATCATCCCCTCCAAATTTGGCTCTGGCTTTGTTAATTACATAAGAAAGTGATGTGGCAGAAAGAATGCTGTTCAGAGATGGCCTGGAGCATCGAAAGCTCATGAAGTGATTTTTTTTTTTTTTAATTTATTTAGTTTTGGCTGTGTTGAGCCTTTGCTGCTGCACGCGGGCTTTCTCTAGTTGCGGCGAGCGGGGGCTATTCTTCGTTGTGGTGCGCAGGCTTCTCATTACGTAGCTTCTCTTGTTGCAGAGCACAGGCTCTAGGTGCGTGGGCTTCAGTAGTTGTGGCATGAGGGCCCAGTAGTTGTGGCTCGCTGGCTCAGTAGTCGTGGCTCACTGGCTGTAGAGCACAGGCTCAGTAATTGTGGCACATGGGCTTAGTTGCTCCATGGCATGTGGGATCTTCCTGGACCAGGGATCGAACCCATGTCCCCTGCATTGGCAGGCAGATTCTTAACCACTGACCCACCAGGGAAGTCCCGATGTGATTTCTTAAGTAGTGTATTTGGCCCTACGGGCTGAGATTCAGAAGCATCAACAACCATTTCAGTTCAGAGATCTGCTTAGGGTGATGACCAAGATGAAACAAAAGGGAGGACAGGAGAGAGACCTTTCCCAAATGTACTTTACCAGCCTGAACAGTTCTTCAGGAAGAGGCCATGGCAGCAGCTTCTGGGGCCCAGAACCAAACATTCCTGCCCTGAATGTACTTCTGAGGCTGTGCCATTAGGTGGGAGCTCCCAGGGGGTGTCAGAAACAGGAGATGTCAAAAACATAAGGCTCAAAGGAATGGATGGGAATCAATAGTATTTGATCACACAGAAAGAAAAAGGAAGATGTATCAAATGAGACATGGTGATGGGCATTGCCAACATCCTAGATTACTAAACTGTTCAAAAGGTTTCCAATGTCCCCAGTGCTGCTCTCAGAGTGAGCAGAAGTAGAATTCTCTCCCAGCAGGGGTAAATCCATGGACTTCAGATTAATCTCTCAAGCGATTGCTCCCAAATGAGTTTATATATTGACTCAGGACAATCGACATCAGTTCACTTGTGTCTTGTGAAGCTAAACCAAAATTTTCTTCAACTATTTTCATTCTCTCAACCATTACAGGTTTCTATTATTGTCTTTGGCAACATTGAGTCCTGGGTTTGGAGAAAATAATTTTGTCTGGGATATCTGATTTAGTAGCTGTGGTAGTAGCTTGTTTTCTACATTTTGTAGGTGGGAGTCAATGCTGTGGTAATCTTGTATGCTCTGTTGAACTCTTTGAACTGTTTGAAGAAAGAGCTCATTCAACTTTGCAGGGCTTGTAGGAGCCATGCTCCTCTTGGTGGAAGAAGCCCAGGCTGCAGATACTAATGGAATGTGTCTCTGCAGTGTGATGCTGGCTTAGACAAAGCAGAATTAGAAGTTGGGGAGAATGAATTTAAAGGCTAATTTCTTTGGATTTTTAACTCACAAGGTGAGAAAATTTGACTTTGGACTTTACTTACGAGGGAATGTAATTTTTAGACTTTAATCTCTCCCTGGAAATTTAATGATGAAGAGTTTTGTATTTAGATTTGCGGCATTATATGTTGTGGGCAATTATTACTGAAACACATTAATACTGTCATTTAATTTCATTGCAGAACATTTGACGGAACCATATTTGGATGATATGACTAGAAATAATTTGAACTGGGAACAGTAGGGAGTTAATTTTAGACTTGGTTGTAGCATGGCCTCAGAGTTAATTTAATTATTCTATTATTCTGACTATTATTCTGCCAGCAGTCATAGGAGAATTTATAAAGGAGCACTGGGGATAGTTACATCTCTGGCTGGTCACAGGTATATTAATTGAGCCATTTTAGATTAAAAGAACAAAAGATAGAGGTATTTTTGAATGAAATATTTGCTCCCCATTCCTGTTGTTTCCTTCCACAGGATGAAAGCAGCATTAGAGGAATGTCCCTGACCTCACTTCCCTTATCCTCATTCATCTCCAGGGGAGAAGTCAGTCATGTCCTGCAGCTGGCTAACACAGGCTTGGTACACTTCTTCCCAACTCTACATTCAGTGACATCACATTGGTAGTTTGAAATCAGCCCTAGTGGGAGTATTTAAAGCATAGAACCAGCAAACACTACAAATCAGGGCTTTTTGTTCCAGATAACCAGTTTACCAGCAGTATATCTGTCATTTACTCTGAAAGGAATAACTTGTCCTATTATTGACTTTGGGATAAGGAACTGAGCATATGTATGTCAGTCCTTTTCTCTCCCCTCCGTGTGTGTGTGTGTGTGTGTGTGTGTGTGTGTGTGTGTGTGTGTTGGGACCTACCTGTCTGCAAATAGCACTTGTTTGGGTCTACTCTCAGCTATTTGGTGACTTTGACAGTAAATACTCTTCACCTATGAGGAGTAATCTGTCTGGTCTAGCACCACCTGGGACTGGGTGAGTAAAGCTTTTTATATCTGGGGATTGGTATTAAGTCATCTTCACCAACCAAGTCCCCCAGCCCCTTCAGTTTTAAAGTCAATGCTTTGAACTCTGTCTGCCTTCTTAATTTCTCTCAATTGGTTCAAAACTCAGTTGGAAAGGAGAGTAGAATTTATAAGCATCCTTATACCTCAACACTTGCATTTTCTCTCTTGAGTTTTTTGGAAGTTGTATGTATATACATTCTTCTACTGGTTATTTTTAACTTAAAAATATTCCATTTTTTTTCTAAATTATATTTTTTATTTTGAGAAATGATCCTACCAAGAACTGGAAATTTGCATCAGAATTTTTAAAACTAAAACTCAAATAATTTAAAGAAAACTTTACCCTCTGTCCCAGTGCTGTCTTTCTTACATATTTTTTCAATAAGTTGACATTTTTAAAATAAACTTTTAATTTTGAAATAATTTTATATTTATAGATAAGTTGCGAAAATAAGGCAGAGAGTTCCTTTATGCCCTTTACCCAATTTCCTTTAATTTTAACATCTTGAATTACAGTGGTACATTTGTCAAAACTAAGAAAATCAGCATTGGTCCATTACTATAAATTGAACTCCAGTTTTCATTCAGATTTCCCTGGTTTTTATACTAACGTCCTTTTTCTGTTCAAGGATTCCATCCAGGACATGACGTTACCTTCAGTCATCATGTGTCCTGAGCCTCACTGGTCTGTGACAATTTTTGGGTCTTTCCTTGTGTTTCACAACCTTGACAGTTCTGAAGAGTACTGGTCAGGTATTTCGTAGGAAGTCCCTCAATTTGAGATTATCTTATGTTTCCCTCCTTATTAG
The DNA here is from genome assembly GCF_059928025.1 of Delphinapterus leucas. Classification (NCBI taxonomy): domain Eukaryota; kingdom Metazoa; phylum Chordata; class Mammalia; order Artiodactyla; family Monodontidae; genus Delphinapterus; species Delphinapterus leucas. Next base: position 75,067,928 of record NC_143129.1, read on the forward strand.
ACTGGAGTTGTGGGTTTTTAGCATAAATGATTTATTAAAAAATACTTTATAAACACAATACATATGTAGATATTTATATACATTATATAATATTATCTTGAATTCTAAAAGCTGAGTAATAGATAACATTTAAGTAGCTTTTATAACTTGCCTTTTTTATTCAACTTTGTCTTAAGAGTCAGCCCTTTTGAAATACAGGCTTTTTTTTTTTTTTGCTATAATGTGATATGTGCATTTCTGAAAATCCTCATGTTCAGCATAATTGTGCACTAAAAATAGCAGGGTTTGTTGGATAACTAGACCATAGGTAATTAGGGACAGACCACTCAAAACCTACGCATGGGAGACCTTCAAGATGGCAGAGGAGTAAGACACGGAGATCACCTTCTTCCCCACAAATACATCAGAAATACATCTACATGTGGAACAACTCCTACAGAACACCTACCGAACGTTGGCAGAGGACCTCAGACCTCCCAAAAGGCAAGAACCTCCCCAAGTGCCTGGGTAGGGCAAAAGAAAAAAAAAAAAACAGAGACAAAAGAATAGGGACAGGACCTGCACCTCTGGGAGGGAGCTGTGAAGGAGGAAAGGTTTCCACACACTACAAAGCCCCTTCACTTGCGGAGATGAGGGGGTGGCGGAGGGGAAGCTTTGGAGCCACAGAGGAGAGCGCAGCAACAGGGTTACAGAAGGCAAAGCAGAGAGATTCCCGCACAGAGGATTGGTGCCGACCAGCACTCACCAGCCAGAGAGGCTTGTCTGCTACCCTCCGGTACAGGGTTGGGCTGGGAGCTGAGGCTTGGGCTTTGGAGGTCAGATCCCAGGGAGAGGACTGGAGTTGGCTGCATGAACAAAGCCTGAAGGGGCTAGTGCGCCACAGCTAACTGTGAGGGAGTCCAGGAAAAAGTATGGAACTGCCTAAGAGGCAAGAGACAATTGTTTGGGGGTGCAGGAGGACAGGGGATTCAGAGCACCGCCTAAACGAGCTCCAGAGATGGACGCGAGCTGCGGCTGTCAGCGCAGACACCAGAGACTGGCATGAAACGCTAAGGCTGCTGCTGCAGCCACCAAGAAGCCTGTGTGGTGATCCAGGGACAACTTCCCCAGGAGAACACATGGTGCGCCTCAGGCTATTGCAACATCACACCGGCCTCTGCCACCGCAGGCTCGCCCCACATCCATACCCCCCACCCCCGGCCTGAGTGAGCCAGAACCCCCGAATCAGCTGCTACTTTAACCCCGTCCTGTCTGAGCGAAGAACAGACGCCCTCAGGCAACCTACAGGCCGAGGCAGGGCCAAATCCAAAGCTGAACCCCAGGAGCTGTGCGAACAAGGAAGAGAAAGGGCAATTTCTCCCAGCAGCCTCAGGAGCAGCGGATTAAATCTCCACAGTCAACTTGATGTACCCTGTATCTGTGGAATAGCTGAATAGACAACGAATCATACCAAGATTGAGGTGGTGGACGTTGGGAGCAACTGTAAATTTGGGTTTTCTTTTCTGCATCTAAGTTGTTTCTGGTCTTATGCTTATCTTAGTTTAGTATTTAGAGTTTATTTTCATTGGTAGATTTGTTTATTGATTTGGTTGCTCTCTTCCTTTTTTGTAAATATATATATATATATATTTTTTTCATTTTTTCTCTTTTTGTGAATGTGTATGTGTATGCTTCTTTGTGTGATTTTGTCTGCATAGCTTTACTTTTACCATTTGTCCTAGGGTTCTGTCTGCCAATTTTTTTTTTAAATATATTTTTTAGCACTTGTTATCACTGGTGGATTTGTTTTTTGGTTTGGTTACTCTCATTTCTTTTCTTTTTTCATTTTTTTCTCTTTATTACTTTAATTTTTTTTTTATTTTAATAACTTTATTTTATCTTCTTATTTTTTCCTTCCTTCTTTCTTCTTTCTCCCCTTTCTTCTGAGCCATGTGGCTGACAGGGTCTTTGTGCTCCAGCCGGGTGTCAGGCCTGTGCCTCTCAGGTGAGAGAGCCAAGTTCAGGACACTGGTCCATGAGAGACCTCCTGGCTCCATGTAATATATAATGGCAAAAGCTCTCGCAGAGATCTCCACCTCAATGCTAAGACCCAGCTCCACTCAATGACCAACAAGCTACAGTGCTGGACACACTATGCCAAACAACTAACAAGACAGGAACAGAACCCCACTCATCAGCAGAGAGGCTCCCTAAATTCATAATAAAGTCACAGACACCCCAAAACACACCACCAGATGCAGTCCTGCCCACCAGAAAGACAAGATCCAGCCTCATCCACCAGAACACAGACACCAGCCTGCCCCACCAGGAAGCCTACACAGCTCACTGAACCAACCTTAGCCACTGGGGGAAGACACCAAAAACAATGGGAAAGACCAGCCTGCAGCCTGCAAAAGGAAACCCTAAACACAGTAAGTTAAGGAAAATGAGAAGACAGAGAGACACATAGCTGATGAAGGAGCAAGGTAAAAACCCACCAGACCAATAAATGAAGAGGAAATAGGTAGTCTACCTGAAAAGTAATTCAGATTAAAGATACTAAAGATGATCCAAAATTTTGGAAATAAAATGGAAAAAATAAAAGAAATGTTTAATAACGACCTAGAAGAACTAAAGAACAACAAACAATGATGAACAACATAATAAATGAAATTAAAAATTCTCTAGAAGGAGTCAATAGCAGAATAACTGAGGCAGAAGAGCAGATAAGTGACCTGGAATATAAAATAGTGGAAATAACCACCACAGAGCAGAATAAAGAAAAAAGAATGAAAAGATTTGAGGACAGTCTCAGAGACCTCTGGGCCAATATTAAATGCACCAACATTCAAATTATAAGGGTCCCAGAAGAAGAAGAGAAAAAGAAAGGGATTGAGAAAATATTTGAAGAGACTATAGTTGAAAACTTCCCTAATATGGGAAAGGAAATAGTCAATCAAGTCCAGGAAGTGCAGAGTCCCATACTGGATAAATCCAAGGAGAAACATGCCAAGACACATATTAATCAAACTGTCAAAAATTAAATACAAAGAAAAAATATTAGAAGCAGCAAGGGAAAAACAACCAATAACGTACAAGGGAATCCCCATAAGGTTAACAGCTGATCTTTCAGCAGAAACTCTGCAAGCCAGAAGGGAGTGGCAGGACATATTTAAAGTGATGAAAGGGTAAAACCTACAACCAAGATTACTCTACCCAGCAAGGATCTCATTCAGATTTGACAGAGAAATTATAACCTTTACAGACAAGCAAAAGCTAAGAGAATTCAGGACCACCAAGTCAGCTTTACAACAACTGCTAAAGGAACTTGTCTAGGCAGGAAACACAAGAGAAGGAAAAGACCTACAATAACAAACCCAAAATAATTAAGAAAATGGTAATAAGAACATACATATCAATAACTACCTGAATGTAAATGGCTTAAATGCTCCAACCAAAAGACATAGACTGCTGAAGGGATACAAAAAAAAGACCCATATATATGCTGTCTACAAGAGACCCACTTCAGACCTAGGGACACAAACAGACTGAAAGTGAGAGGATGGAAAAAGATATTCCATGCATATGGAAATCAAAAGAAAGCTGGAGCAGCAATTCTCATATCAGACAAAATAGACTTTAAAATAAAGACTATTGCAAGAGACAAAGAAGGACACTACATAATGATCAAGGGATCAATCCAAGAAGAAGATATAAAAATTGTAAATATTTATGCACCCAACAGAGGAGCACCTCAATACATAAGGCAAATGTTAACAGCCATAAAAGGGGAAATTGACAGTAGCACAATCATAGTAGGGGACTTTAACACTCCACTTTCACCAATGGACACATCATCCAAAATGAAAATGAATAAGGAAACACAAGCTTTAAATGATACATTAAACAAGAGGAACTTAATTGATATTTATAGGACATTCCATCCAAAAACAACAGAATACACTATCTTCTCAAATGCTTATGGAACATTCCCCAGGATAGATCATATCATGGGTCACAAATCAAGCCTTGGTAAATTTAAGAAAACTGAAATCGTATCAAGTATCTTTTCTGACCACAACCCTAAGAGACTAGGTATCAATTACAGGAAAAAAAATCTGTAAAAAATACAAATACATGGAGGTTAAACTACACACTACTAAATAACCAAGAGATCATGAGAGAAATCAAAGAGAAATCAAAAAATATCTATAAACAAATGACAATGAAAACACAATGACCCAAAACCTATGGGATGCAGCAAAAGAAGTTCTAAGAGGGAAGTTTATAGCAAATCAATCCTACCTCAAGAAACAAGAAACATCTCAAATAAACAACCTAACCTTACACCTAAAGCAATTAGAGAATGAAGAAGAACAACAAAAAAACCCAAAGTTAGCAGAAGGAAAGAAATCATAGCATAAAAATGAGATCAGAAATAAATGAAAAAGAAATGAAGGAAACAATAGCAAAGGTCAGTAAAACTAAAAGCTGAGTCTTCGAGAAGATAGATAAACAAAACTGATAAACCATTAGCCAGATTCATCAAGAAAAAAAGGGAGAAGACTCAAATCAACAGAATTAGAAATGAAAAAGGAGAAGTAACAACTGACACCACAGAAATAAAAAGGATCATGAGAGATTACTACAAGCAACTATATGCCAATCAAATGGACAACCTGGAAGAAATGGACCAATTCTTAGAAAAGCACAACCTTCTGAGACTGAACCAGAAAGAAATAGAATATAAACTGACAAATCACAAGCACTGAAATTGAGACTGTGATTAAAAATCTTCCAACAAACAAAAGCCCAGGACCAGATGGCTTAACAGGCAAATTCTATCAAACATTTACAGAAGAGCTAACACCTACCCTTCTCAAACTCTTCCAAAATATAGCAGAGGGAGGAACACTCCCAAACTCATTCTACGAGGCCACCATCACCCTGATACCAAAACCAGACAAAGATGTCACAAAGAAAGAAAACTACAGGTCAATATCACTGATGAACATAGATGCAAAAATGCTCAACAAAATACTAGCAAACAGAATCCAACAACACATTAAAAGGGTCATACACCATGATCAAGTGGGGTTTATCCCAGGAATGCAAGCATTCTTCAATATATGCAAATCAATCAATGTGATACACCATATTAACAAATTGAAGGAGAAAAACCATATGATCATCTCAATAGATGCAGAGAAAGCTTTCAACAAAATTCAACACCCATTTATGATAAAAACCCTGCAGAAAGTAGGCATAGAGGGAACTTTCCTCAACATAATAAAGGCCGTAATGACAAACCCACAGCCAACATCGTCCTCAATGGTGAAAAACTTAAACCGTTTCCACTAAGATCAGGAACAAGACAAGGTTGCCCACTCTCACCACTGTTATTCAACATGGTGTTGGAAGTTTTAGCCACAGCAATCAGAGAAGAAAAAGAAGTAAAAGGAATCCAAATCAGAAAAGAAGAAGTAAAGCTGTCACTGTTTGCAGATGATATGATACTATACATAGAGAATACTAAAGATGCTACCAGAAAACTACTAGAGTGAATCAATGAATTTGGTAACGTAGTAGGATACAAAAATAATACACAAAAATCTCTTGCATGCCTATACACTAATGATGAAAAATCTGAAAGAGAAATTAAGAAAACACTCTCATTTACCATTGCAACAAAAAGAATAAAATACCTAGGAATAAACCTACCTAAGGAGACAAAAGACCTGTATGCATAAAACTATAAGACACTGATGAAAGAAATCAAAGATGATAGAAACAGATGGAGAGATATACCATGTTCTTGGATTGGAAGAATCAACATTGTGAAAATGACTATGCTACCCAAAGCAATCTACAGATTCAGTGTAATCCCTATGAAACTACCAATGGCATTTTCCACAGAACTAGAAGAAAAAAAATCACTATTTGTATGGAAACACAAAAGACCCCGAATAGCCAAAGCAATCTTGAGAAAGAAAAATGGAGCTGGAGGAGTCAGGCTTCCTGACTTCAGACTATACTACAAAGTTACAGTAATCAAGACAGTATGGTACTGTCACAAAAACAGAAATATGGATCAATGAAACAGAATAGAAAGCCCAGAGATAAATTCATGCACCTATGGTCACCTAATCTATGACAAAGGAGGCAAGAATATACAATGGAGAAAAGACAGCCTCTTCAATAAGTGCTGCTGGGAAAACTGGACAGCTACATCTAAAAGAATGAAATTAGAACACTCCCTAACACCATACACAAAAATAAACTCAAAATGGATTAAAGACCTAAATGTAAGGCCAGACACTATAAAACTCTTAGAGGAAAACATAGGCAGAGCACTCTATGACATAAATCACAGCAAGATCCTTTTTGACCCACCTCCTAGAGAAATGGAAATAAAAACAAAAATAAACAAATGGAACCTAAGGAAACTTAAAAGCTTTTGCACATAACCATAACCATAAACAAGACAAAAAGACAACCCTCAGAATGGAGAAAATATTTGCAAATGAAGCAACTGACAAAGGATTAATCTCCAAAATTTACAAGCCACTCACACAGCTCAATATAAAAAAAACAAACAACCCAATCCAAAAATGGGCAGAAGACCTAAATAGACATTTCTCCAAAGATATACAGATTGCCAACAAACACATGAAAGGATGCTCAACATCACTAATCATTAGAGAAATGCAAATCAAAACTACAATGAGGTATCACCTCACACTCGTGAGAATGGGCATCATCAAAAAATCTAGAAACAATAAATGCTGGAGAGGGTGTGGAGAAAAGGGAACACTCTTGCACTGTTGGTGGGAATGTAAATTGATACAGCCACTATGGAGAACAGTATGGAGGTTCCTTAAAAAAGTAAAAATAGAAGTACCATATAACCCAGCAATCCTCCTACTGGGCATATACCGTGAGAAAACCATAATTCAAAAAGAGTCATGTACTACAATGTTCATTTCAGCTTTATTTGCAGTAGCCAGGACATGGAAGCAACCTAAGTGTCCATCGACAGATGAATGGTTAAAGAAGATGTGGCACATATATATAATGGAATATTACTCAGCCATAAAAAGAAACAAAATTGAGTTATTTGTAGTGAGGTGGTTGGACCTAGAATCTGTCATACAGAGTGAAATAAGTCAGAAAGAGAAAAACAAATACTGTATGCTAACATATATACATGGAATCTAAAAAAAAAAAAAGAAAAAAATGGTTCTGAAGAACCTAGGGTCAGGACAGGAATAAAGACACAGACATAGAGAATGGACTTGAGGACACAGGGAGGGGGAAGGGTTAGCTGGGCTGAAGTGAGAGAGTGGCATGGACATATATACACTACCAGATGTAAAATAGATAGGTAGTGGGAAGCAGCTGCCTAGCACAGGGAGATCAGCTTGGTGCTTTGTGATCACCTAGAGGGGTGGGATAGGGATGGTGGGAGGGAGACACAAGAGGGAGGAGATATGGGGATATATGTATATATATAGCTGATACACTTTGTTATACAGCAGCAACTAACACAACATTGTAAAGAAATTATACTCCAAAAAAGATGTTAAAAAGAAAAAAAAAAAGAAAAACCTATACACTAACACACCAGAGCACTAACATGAACAGTAACAATCCCAATCAAATTATTAGCATGGTGAAGGCTTTTCATACACTTTTACCAGTCTCACAATTAGTCACGCTTTTGCAGCCTTCAGCCCAGTACTCACACGACCTCCTTTTAGATGCATGTTTTGAGGGCAATCACCTCCAATAGATGTTGGCTTCATCAAAATTTAAAATCTGATCCCTAGTGTAGTTTTAATCATCAAAAATGGTTATTTTTAAAGGTTGGAGAGAAATATCTTGGCAGCTTGTTCATCAGCACAAGCAGCACCACAATATAACTTAATGCTATGAAATGCACGGCAATTTTTGAAGCCACTAAACCATCTACTGCATGCACTAATGGCACTTAGAAAGAACTTGCAGCCTTTTCATTAAGATCTCCATATCTTACTAAGTATTTTCTTTAATGGTGTGAAAGTGTGGTCTTTATTGCTTCACAACATTAACCTGTTAGGGAAGATGGCATACGAATGGATATAACTTCTATATTATTCTGACACTGTTTTTTCAGTTACCAATCATATATGTCCTAATTTGCAGCCAGACACTTCTATTTTTTGCAGAGAAGAGTGTATACTTATCTATTTCATCCTTTTTAACTGACGTATACCGCTTCTTCATATGAATATGCATTTCCCAACTGGTGGACATTTGGATTCCTTCTATTTTTTTCCCCAATTACAAGCAATGCTGCAAAAAATTTCCTTGCACATGTCTCTGAGAAAGTTTTTATAGGTTATGTTCCTAGAAGTATTATTGGGTCATAGTACATGAACATATTTAATGGAACATATACAGTAATTCGGGGAGCATTAGCACCATCGTGGTATTGGGTTAATTGATGGGTATAATTTAACTATCAATTTATTCATTTTTATGTCCTTTAATAATATTTTATAATTTTTTAAATAAAAGAGTTGCACATTTCCATTGTGGTTACTTCCAGGTATTGTATGGGTTTTATTGTTATTGTGACTGGGACCTTTTATAAGTCATATTTTCTAATTGATTTCTGCTGTGGGAACCATTTTTAATGCATTTAATGGTTATCCTATATCAGCACAAATGTTGGACTCCTATTGATTCTAATAGTTTATGTGCAGGTTTTGCAGGATTTTAAATATAAACAATCATATGTGTAAATCACTGTACATCTTTCTTTTCTGATCATCAGATCATTTTTTTTTTCTTGTCTTGCTGCTTTGGATTGGACAGTGCAGTAAGTTGATAGTAGGCAACTTGCCATGTCACTGACCCTAAAGGGAAGCTTCTAAAATTTCATTTTTAAGAGTGATATTTGCTCTAGGTTTTTAGTATCTACTCTTTTTACTCTTACTTACGATGGATAAATGATAATTTTTCTAAATTTTCTGGTATCTATTGAAATAATCTTATGATGTCATCATTTAAGTCTGTCAAGGTGGTATAAATTATATTGATTGGTTGTCCTAATTTCAAACTATCCCTGAATTTCTGAAGAAAACCTCTGAGAGGTAAGTGTTAATTATTTACCGTGTTCAAGATGACCCTCTGCAGCTGGCTACCCAGAAAAGGTGCTGGCCAATGTAAATCCCCATGGAAACAACTCAGGCACCAATCCTTGTCAGCTGCAAGGCTTGAACACCTACCTTTTAGTCATACCACCATGGTCTCACCGTGAATGTATATATGGCTCATCCTTTCTAAGCTTGAGTTAGAGTTGCTTAGCTATGACTACAAGGCTTGGACCTCAGCCCCCAACCACACCAGGGGAAAAGTGAGGCCCACCCCAGCCATGAATGCTCAGTTGTCATGCCATATTGCCATTGTGTCACTGACTCTTATTGCACAGGGGAGAAGCCAGTACTTCTGTAATCATGCAGCCTCACAACCCAAGGGTAGGGGGTCCCTCTTTAGAGTCTGATGTTTTGCCCTATTAGGTCTCTGAGCATTGCTCTAGAATGTGATTGTTTATGAGCACACAGCTGTGATGGTGAATGTCCCCAGTAAATGGTGCTTCAGCAAGCGGGAATATTTGCCATTTGCTCTTGTTTGCTTACCAACTCTACTTAGTCATGATGTTTAAAACTTTCTTTTAAATTTTTAAAGTTTATTTATTTATTTTTGGCTGCATTGGGTCTTTGTTGCTGTGTGGGCTTTTTTAGTTGTGGCGAGTGGGTCTACCCTTCATTGAGGTGCATGGCCTTCTCATTGTGGTGGCTTCTCTTGTTGCAGAGCACAGGCCCTAGGTGCACAGATTTCAGTAGTTGTGGCACACAGGTTTCAGTAGTTGTGGCTCGCAGGCTCTAGAGCGCAGGCTCAGTAGCTGTGGCACATGGGCTTAGTTGCTCTGCGGCATGTGGTATATTCCCAGACCAGGGTTCGAACCCATGTCCCCTGCATTGGCAGGTGGATTCTTAACCACTGTGCCACCAGGGAAACCCTAAAACATTTTTTATGTAGTTTAATTTGACTTGCATAAATTTTATGTAAGGTTTTTGCATCTATGTTCATAGATGAGATTAACTTCTCATTTTCTTTTCTTGAACTATTTTTATTTGGGTTGTCATGTTAACTTGTTAAAATAAGTCAGGTAGCTTTCTCTTTTTCAAAATTCTCTATCTTTTTCTTCATAGTTTTCTCCCTTCCTCCCTCTCTCCCTTCCTCCCTCCCTCCCTCCAGTCCGCTTTCTTTCTTTCTTTCTTTCTTTCTTTCTTTCTTTCTTTCTTTCTTTCTTTCTTTCTTTCTTTCTTTCTTTCTTTCTTCCTTCCTTCCTTCCTTCCTTCCTTCCTTCCTTTCTTCCTTTCTTCTTTCTTTCCATCTATGCTTTATATGCTCTGAGTATATGTATATTTTTTAATTGTACTTTTATTTTTATTTTAATTTATCTTATTTATTTATTTTTTGGCTGTGTTGGGTCTTCATTGCTGCGTGCAGGCTTTCTCCAGTTGTGGCGAGTGGGTGCTACTCTTTGTTGTGGTGTGCAGGCTTCTCATTGTGGTGGCTTCTCTTGTTGTGGAGCACGGGCTCTAGGTGTGTGGACTTCAGTAGTTGTGGCTCACGGGCTCTAGAGCGCAGGCTCAGTAGTTGTAGCACATGGGCTTAGTTGCTCCATGGCATGTGGGACCTTCCTGGACCAGGGCTCAAATCTGCGTCCCTTGCATTGGCAGGTAGATTCTTAACCACTGTGCCACCAGGGAAGCCCTGCTCTAAGTGTCTTAATTATATTTCTCAACAAATAACTTCTCAACTGCTCTTAAATTCTGTTTCCTAAGGTGAGTGTTCCTATGCTTGTGGAATGGGGTGCCCCCTTTTCATGGCATTAATTCTTCCAGCTTGTCTGTAGATGCTGTTACTGTTTTCTGTAGCTTGTCTCCAGGGATTTTGAGGAATGAGCAAGAAGTGCTGTCAAGGTGTACCAGTAATTTCTCTTCTGGATGTGGGAGTTTAGAGTTTCCTTGTAGGTGTCTCCAGCCTCATGGATGCCTTACTTCCCAGGTAAAAGTATTCTCACTGCCCAGGTTGAGGTCAATGACCTCTGATACTTAATGCTTGACTAAGAAGGCAAGGGATGGTGACAGTGACTCAACCAATCTCTCCACTACTTTGTTCTACCACTTGCTTCCATTGTCCTTTACTTTGGAGTGCTCTCAGAAACACCTCAAATTTTCAGAACAGCCCTCCCCAGCATATATTTTGGCTTATACTTTTCTTCTATCTACGTGATTTACCTGTTTTTTGTCTTTCAGACATCTCCCACATTTCTTTCTGCCCATGGAACTCTTTCTTTTATTCTTTTAAAAATGTTCTCTATCATTTGTAGGAATTCAGATGGGAAGAAGATATTTGTGCTTGAGTTCTGTCCACCATTGATTACATTTAGCATCTAGCCTTTTTTCCCTGCAGTTCCTTCCGACATTCCCTCATTATTTCTTCATCTATTACCCCACAACACTACTGAGCTCCAACTCTGTGTCAGGCTCTGCAATAGGCTGCCTTTCAAGAAGGTGATGCCATTGCCCATAAATAATAGAGTATGAACTTTCTCTCATTTTCCTAACAGAGATGCTGCGGCTGTACCAATCTATGTGCACAATTTTTCTTGACCTTGGGATCATCTTTCTTAGATGCCTACCAAGGTTAAAATTGTAGTGTTTGACCCCTGAGTAAGTGAAACCAACTGGTCCATGTACTAACAATCAAGCCACCTTGACCTCATTCACAGAGCGTTTGCCATAAGAGAATTAGCTAAATATCTTTGAACACTGCTCTCTATAGCTTCAAATTTTATCAGTTTTTCATTCCTATCAATTTTCCTGCTGACCTGCTTCTCAAATCTCTCCCCTTCTCTGCAGTCTTAATGCTTCTGCCCTAGTTTTTTTTTTTTTTTTTTTCTTTTTTGCGGTACGCGGGCCTCTCACTGTTGTGGCCTCTCCCGTTGCAGAGCACAGGCTCCGGATGCGCAGGCTCAGCGGCCATGGCTCACGGGCCCAGCTGCTCCGTGGCACGTGGGATCTTCCTGGACTGGGGCACGAACCCCTGTCCCCTGCATCGGCTGGCGGACTCTCAACCACTGCGCCACCAGGGAAGCCCCAGAAGCCATCTTTTTGAAATGCAGACATCTAGGGGGATAGCTGGACTTCCTAAGTTCACAAACCAATAAAGCCTCTATTTATATTAGCGAGTCTGAGCTGTTGTCTGATGCTTGCATTTGAAGTGGAGACTAACTTTTCTAAAGATCCTCTGAAACCAAGTTCCTGTGAGTTCAGAATGACCATTACCTCTTCTGCAACAACATACCTATGGCCCTCTAACCTCCTATAGGGATTCTCTCTGACGAGCACAGCCCCTCTTTTGATAGCTGGTAATTCATATGAGGTCAGTTATGGGGGTTTAAAACTCTCACTTGATAGAGTAAGAGGTACAAACTATTATATACAAAATAAGCTACAAAGATATACTGTACAACACGGGGAATATAGCCAATATTTTATAATAACTATAAATGGAGTATAACCTTTAAACATTGTGAGTCACCACATCATACACCTGTAACATATAATATTGTACTGCAACTATATTTCAATTAAAAAGAATTCTCACTCTATCATTACTCCAATTTGAGGAACAGAAACTAAAGATCATTGAGATCCAAGAATCTGCTTTTAGGTTTAATGGCTGGAATGCACTTTTCCTGGCTGCTTGGGTCCCTGGTAGAAAAGGACCCCTCAAGGATGATGGCTGCTGGTTCCTTCCAGAGGTGTCCTTCATCTTGGCCTTTCAGTACTAAGTGAGCTGTTGAAGTTATTCCACAGAGGTCACATCCAAGTATGAAGGATGGGGTTCCCTGTGATTATACATCAAGCAGTTACTTTAGGGAAGGCATATAGTAGACTAGTTAAGCATAGAGGTTCTGGAATCAGCTTGCCTAGGTTTAAATCCTGACTTTACAACCTACTGGCTATGGGGCTTTAGGTAACATAACCCTCTATATGTCTCAGTTATCTCATCTATAAAGTGGGGAGAAATAATAGTAATTAGTTCAAAGAGTTGTTGAAAGGATCAAGTAAGATCATGCATATAGAGCACTTAAGGTAGTGCCGGCACATAGTAAGCTCTCAAAACAGTTATCTGCTATTATTATTATTAGGCTGTTTTGTATGATATCCCTAAACATAGGTTCATTATATACCACCGAAATACAACTTGGTGGAAGTGGTCTGGGTTGACAGCAAGTGAAGAGTATGATTTGCCAAAAATTAAGTTCAGAATATTAGGAGGATAAATTTATGAATACTGTATTATGAATATTGATTCCCCAATTGACTTTTCATAACCATTTGGAAGCATAGAAGTAAGGATACATTCTTGGGCAAATATGTGAGTGCAGATGTTCTCTGTTGTCTAATTAGGGCAGACCCATACACCCTGACATTCAGCTAAGCAGAAGGAAGGGTTGACACTTGTTTTCTAGTTAAAGAATCCAGTCAGGAGATATGTCTTAATTATAGAAGACCATCCCAACTCCCCAGGGATGTGGGCTGAGCTAATATTTTTCTCAGAATTCAATTACTGGTACCTTACTACACGTAGTTTAGTGGACAACCTCCGGCCCTGATAATTTTAGCCAGAAAAAATTTTAAAGCTGGTATTTGCATTTGGTGAACATTAACAAATCTCAATAAAGCATTCCTAGAATGTTTAAGAAATTTGGCTTACTGGTAAATACTTCATAGTAATCTTGTTAGAGAATAAATCTCAAGGTGACTGGTGTATTGTTGTACTATACAGAGTAGTTTGACATAATCCAATTAAATATTAGATGACATCTACTGAAGAGGATGATTTTGGTTTAGGTGAGTTAGCTCTAAGCAATTCTTTGTCACAGTAAATGGAGAGTAAGATCAATTATCCAGGAAGGCCACTTCTAGCTGATGTCAATGAAGCCATGTCATTAGCACTGGTTTTCCTTTATAGCAGGGATCATGCATCCAGTTTGTCCAGAAGTAAAATCAGGTATTAAGGCTCAAGTTAAAAAGACAGAGGGACTTCCCTGGTGGTGCAGTGGTTAAGAATCCACCTGCCAGTGCAGGGGATATGGGTTCGAGCTCTGGTCCGGGAAGATCCCACATGCCACAGAGCCTGTGCACCACAACTACTGAGCCTGCGCTCTAGAGCCCGTCAGCCACAGCTACTGAAGCCCATGTGCCACAACTACTGAAGCCTGTGCACCTAGAGCCTGTGCACTGCAATGAAGAGTAGCCCCCACTCGCTGCAACTAGAGAAAGGCTGCGCACAGCAACAAAGACCCAACGTGGCCAAAAAATGAATTAAAAAAAATAAAGCTATAAAGCCTAAATTCAACTTGACATAAAAAAAAAAGAGGACCAAATGATATATAAAACTTACAATAAAAACTACTGTATAGGGCTGCCTTGAGAAAAATAAACTATACGGAGGCCACATGCACAGTAGACAATAAACATTTCTTTCCTTCAAAGGGGGTAGGAGAATGGATTTATACACTTCTATCAATGAAATGAAGCTTAGGTGTGACAAGGGAAGTAGCATAAAGAGATACTTTAGTACATTTACAGCCAAACATTGGGGGTAGACCAATTGCATATGTCAGAGATTATAAATGTAAAACCATAGGCAGATGCTGGAGGCTGCTACCTGATAGGACACTTTCCTTTGAAGACTGAAAATAGCCATGCTGGTATAAGAATATGAGCCAGGCCTTCAGGTCCAGACCTGAAGTGACCCAAGTGTGAGCACCTTAGCAGAGGATGCAAGATGGTGATGTGCAGATCAGGCACCTAAAATCTCCCTGTGTTGGGAAGAAATATTAGATCATTGGGTATAATGATAAGCCTTGCATGTCTCCAGCCAGATGAGTGGTTGAGGACCCTTCCCTGTGGTCCATCCAGGGCCTGGAGGAAAGACTACAAGCCTCCTCAGAAATGGGACTGAGCCTGATGGAAATGGATTTGGAGTACCAGTTGACAAATTAGGTAGGATGGTAAGTCTGCGATTTTTTTCCCTATGTCTTTCACTATCGCTAAGTTTGATCTCCACGGAAGCAAGGATTGACCAAAAAAAAAAAAAAAAAGCAAACAACTCCAGATCATTAAAACAACAACACCAACAATATAAATACCCAGGGAATTTCCTGGTGGTTGACCTGGGTTCAATTCCTAGTTGGGGAACTAAGATCCTGCGAGCCATGTGGCCAAAAAGATAAAAAAAGAAAACGCAAATCAGGTTTCAAAAGCATAGATTTCTGATCCTTAGACTCCCAGGGAAAGAAGAGAAGTGCTGTGTTGATTTCTAAATAACTTTATCCTAAGATAACCAACCTCTAGTCTCAGGTGGATTGGCAAAACTTGCCTGTATGCCTTCCTTGCTGTGCTCCGTCTCCATCTTATCTATGCATCTTTTCATTTCTCCTGTAACAGAAAGTGGATTAAGTGGCCTTGCAAGCTTCTTCTTCAGAAAATTCAGATTCCTAGCTCAAATTTCCTAGATTGCCTGGTCCAGTGATTCTTAAATTGTGGGCTGCTTAATACAAGCATCATCATCACCTAAGGTGTTTATTGTAGATTCATTGACCTCAGACCTACCAGATTAGAGTCTCTGGCTATAGAGCCCAGAAATCTGCAATTCACAAGCTCTTTTGCCCAATATGTTTTTAGAACCATCACTTTAGTGTCTTCCTGGCAGCTCAGATGTCTTATCTGGAAGACATGCCTGGCTCCCAATAAGCTTGAAGGCAGGTGGTGATCTTTAAAGAAAGATCTAGCACATCTTGAGTCAGGTTATCTATCCCCTTCCCCTGCCTCTGGTACATTATCTGAAGACTCATTCAGTTTCATCCCTCTACCCCATGTCCTTTAATACACACAGATAAGTAATCTTGTAAGTTTCCACCACCACTCCCAGGATGGTAATTGCTTAAGCACACAGGGCAGATCACAGACAGTCTTAAAAACACCTTAAAAACACATACTGAGCTCTTACCATATTCCATGCACTCACTGCTCTAAAGTCCTTTAGGTATATTTATTTGTTTAATGACAACCTATGAGGCAAGTACTATTTTATAGTCCTCATTTTACAGATGAGGAAACTGAGGTCCATAGGGGTTAATTAACTTGCCCAGAGTTGGGATTGAACCTAGGCAGTCTGACTACAGAGCCCCATGCTTCTAACCACTGTTTTCTACTGCCGCATGCAGTAAAAGTTCATAGGCTGTACTTACACCCCTAGTGGAGTAGGGAGGGTATGGAGATGCATGCATGTTTTCTCATGGAGAAGCCATTCCAGGATGCCATATATCCAGCATGTAAACTACCTTTTTTGGGGCACTGGCAATCTCCCAACTTTTCATTTTGTTGTTTTATGTTTGGGAGAATGGATTGCACATAAAAATCCTATTCAGCTTTGGCATCAACATAACATTAGGCAAGCTATGCCCTTGACACACTATCGAAGTTCTTTGACTTGGAAGCCCCTACCTTTTCCACTGTTAGGTGTGCCCTTAGACATCATTTCATATTCTAGGAAGCATTCATCAAGGGTACGGAATCATATGAGAAATTCTTTAGGACAATGATTCTCAAATTTAGATGCTAATATTATCATCACTTGGGGAGCTTTTAAAAATCCAGTTTTCCAGGTCACACACCAGATTATTACAGCAGATTCTTTGCTCGTGAGATCCAGGCATCAGTATTTTTTTTTTAATTTAATTTTTTTTAATTGCAGTATAGTTGATTTACAATGTTATGCAAATCTCTCCTGTACAGCAAAGTGACTCAGTTATACACATAGAGACATGCTTTTTTTTAATTATAATTTTCCATTATGGTTTATCACAGAATATTGAATATAGTTTTCTGTGCTATACAGAAGGACCTTGTTCTTTATTCATCCTATATATAATAGTTTACATCTGGTAATCCCAAATCTCCAGTCCTTCCCTCTCCTTTGGCAACCACAAGTGTGTTCTCTGTGTCTGAGTCTGTTTCTGTTTTGTAGATAGGTTCATTTGTGGCATAGTTTAGATTCCACATATAAGTGATATCATATGGTATTTGTCTTTCTCTTTCTGACTTACTTCGCTTAGTATGATAATCTCTAGTTGCATCCATGTTGCTGCAAATGGCATTATTTCATTCTTTTTCATGGCTGAGTAATATTCCATTGTATATACGTACCACATCTTCTTCATCCATTCATCTGTTGATGGACATTTAGGTTGTTTCCATGTTTTGGCTTCTGTGAATAGTGCTGCTATGAATATAGGGGTGCACGTATCTTTTTGAATTATTGTTTTGTCTGGGTATACGGGCATCAGTATTTTTAAAGCTCCTTAGTTGATTACAATGTGCAGCCGAGTCTCCAACAGTGGGGGCTGGAGAACCACTGTTCTAGGCTGAGTGATAGCTTTGAAAAGACTACTGTTGTCTCTGACTGGATGTGTTGTTTCTGACCGACATGTCCGTTGCTTCCTCTTTTCCCCATGTTATAGTGGTTCCAGATTGAACTGTGAGAGCATATCAAACTTGCTCTTTAGGCACTGGAGTCTAGAGTTGTAGGTACTTGAGGATTAAATAAAATGATAGCTCTATATGTACCATGCTCTTATTTATTCATTAAAACTGCACTGTGATAACAAGATAACAAACATTGTCTTGCAATGTTTTTCTTTATCCCCAGTCAGTACTTGGTGTCTCTACAATTGAAATGTTTTTCTGATCTACTGGGACTTTAAATCAGGGAGAAACCAAAGTGCCAAGATGTCTAGAAAAGCTGAAATATTTAAGTATTTTTACAGGGACATCATGAACTGTAAAAGGAAGAGAGGAGAAGCCTCCCAAACAAACATATGTGAGCAGGGAAAACGTCACATGGCAAACTGATCTATTACACCTCTCTTCTGGTAAAGTTCACCCAAGACTCTGTCATATGGCATGAGTGGTTACAGTGCTGTCTTGGCAGATTACTGGAACCAGGGGTGGCTTGTGAAACGGTTCACCCGGAAGGTCTTTCAAATTCTCTTTTCCTTTTTCTCTGTCTTCTCTTTCTATTGCTTTAGCTCTCACTCTCCCTATCTCTATGTCTCTCTGCCTCTCTCCCTTTTTCAATTTTAAGCTGTGTTCAGAATATCCATTATGGACATAGATCTGATAATGTGATGGGCTCCTTGAAATCAATAACATTTCCAAAGAGTCCACCCATCATACTCGTAGGTGCCTTCTTTTGACTTACCTGGGGAGCCCAATGCTAATGAGAAGGCAGTTTGGGTACTGGGAAAACACCTTCCTTCTTTGTCCCAATCTTTTACCTATTATATATATTTTGTTGTGTTCAAATTATGCATATATCTTTAATTGGGTAAATGGTTACAGTAAGAAGAGAAAAAATTTTGCAGCAATTACTTTAAGTCAGTCTTTTAAAAAATAAGATGCAAAGAGTTTGGGAAAGGTAATTTAAAAGAAAATTTAACTATATACCATTATATAGTTAACAAAACAAACCTTTCCAGAAATGTATCAATACTATAATTTGCAATAGTTCTTTTCTCTCTTGTGTTTAGAATATGCTATCTGCATGTCAGTTAGTTCTTCCAGTCAAATAATAAATAATGTCTATTATCAATTTCTCATTGAATGTCAATGGGAAAACTCATAATGAATAAGCTCAAGATTCTTTTTACATGAAATTATAATGTTTTGGGATTAAAGCCAAATAGCCACAGACTGGGTGTCCTATTCATAAAACGAAACAGTAGCTTTTGGAGCTTCAAGGACTACTTATCTTTATTCTATTCTCTCTTTCCTTGCTTCTTAATTACACACACACACACACACACACACACACACACACACTTTATTTTATAAGCAATATAACTACATTATGGAAATGTTGTTAATGAGAGAAAAGTATCCTTCATACAATAATTTCATTACCGTGATAAGGACACTTACTTTTTGGGGGGTATCCCTAATAGATTTTTTTCTAAGCTAGTTACTTCATTTAAAAAATAGTGTATAAACAAATTTATGCTATTTTTTCCCATATTATACTATTATAAGCATTTTTACATGTTGTAGCATAAAATTCACAACCAACCAATAGTTTAAAGGACTATCCATTCTATTTAGTGGATGTAGATGTATCCAGTTTCCTTAAACATGCCCCAGTTTTCTAATTTTTCACTATCCTAAGGGGTGTTATGGTTGTCTTTGTGAGTAAAATGTCTCCCTCACCCCCAAACTTTTAACAACATTTCTCCAGAATGGATTCACAGGGTGTGACTGTTTTAATTCACAAAGCACTGCCACACAGAGCTGTTGGAGCACCAGTAGGCACCATGGAGTCTCTAATAAATGACCCATATTGATCTCTTGTTTTGTGATTTGTCTTGGTTTGTTTGCTCTTAGAGCTTTGATTTATGGCTCCAAGGAGCGATTTTGGAAAATCATTTAACCATCA
This sequence comes from Delphinapterus leucas, assembly GCF_059928025.1. NCBI lineage: Eukaryota > Metazoa > Chordata > Mammalia > Artiodactyla > Monodontidae > Delphinapterus > Delphinapterus leucas. The sequence goes on from NC_143129.1 coordinate 75,087,530, forward strand.
GCTGAGACAATCTGACTATTGCACTTATAAGGTCAAAGTGGAAAAGACCTGAGTCAGAGGGATTTCAGGCGTCAAAGCCCCGGATAGCCCAGCCGCTGCTACTCTTTCCAGGAGAATATCCTAGATTCTGGGCACAGTGACTGCAGGGAGGGAACATGGAGAAGCTGTCACTGTGTTTCCTGATCATCATTAGCCTCCCTAATGCTTTTTCCCAGACAGGTACGCACTGCTTCAGGTGGGCGCTGGGCTCTTGTATCAGGGCTACCTATGCAAAGCCAAGTTAGGGAAAATAGTCAGAGTGGGGGAGGGGTTGTGTTCTGGGAAAGAGGGCAGTCTGTGGTTTCTAAATCCAATCTCTCTATACATAGTGAGAGACCTAACAAGGTTAGAAAAGAGACAACAGGCCCCAAACGGAGTCACTTGTGTTAAGCCCCATGTCAGCAAACCAAGACCTAATACCTAACCTAATTGCAGCTTCAGCCTCTCCCCAAAATGTGACCTTTCACCAGTCAATATGAAATTACTTGGTTAAGACTAGAGGTAACCCACCTGATAAGACTCTTTCCTTCCCCCATAGAAAGGTGACCTTGCCTGAAATAATCTACTCTTCATTAGAAACTTCCTCTTCCTACCCCTTTCATTTGGTACAGCTCTTTGAAATTCCTTTCTGTCTGCTAGATGGCTGGCTGCCTGCTTCATGAATCATTGAATTAAAGCCAATTAGATCTTTAAATGTACTCAGTTGAATCTGACTTAATTTAGCAGATTTGGTGTCAGCGATGGAATCCACAGAGCCCTTCCAAGATCTTCTAAAACAAGAAACACGGGCATTGTACCCTCAGACCTTTTGGAGTTCTGTCCTTTTCAGAAGGGCCCTGGGTAAGTTGCTCTATGTTCTGAGCTCTGCTCTCTTTGCATCAAGCTCCTGATCTAATTGGCTTGCCAGTCAGTTCCCTATTTGATTGGAAACAGCCCTTGGTTCTGTCCCCAGATTCCATGTTGGTAATGACCGATGGCTCAGTCTGGAGTTCTCTGTTGTGTGGAACCCCAGTCTGCAGTCCCTGTTCTTGGGGGTCTGCTGATTCAGTCCTTTCCCCAACCCCCAAATTCCATATTGGGAACTGCTGGCTGTTACCAGCTGAAAAACTGGACTGGGTTTCAGATCATACTGGGTCCAACTTAAGCTAGACTGGGTCTAGTAAATAAAGGTTATTGCTAATGGGATTCATAGAAGTAAAAAAAAAAAAAACCCACAGAATTGGTGAGCATGGCTAAGGCACTTAAAAGCTGTTAGAGTGCTCACCACATAACTCCCGTGTTAGGATAAGTTGGTCATGGGACAGTTTATATTGACACTAGATTACCTGACAACCTCAAGAAAATTTCCATGCTAGAAGGTACACTGTAAAACACCACACAATCCCCAACCCAGTGGCACATCCCTCTTAGATATTAGTTTGCCTCTGAGAGACCCAAAGTCTTAACTAAAAAAAAAAAAAAAAAAAAAAAAAGCGAATCCTTGAATTCAAAAGAGTTGAGCACGCTGCCTTCCAGCACACGTGCTTACTTTATGTCTATGAACTATACTGCTAAAAGATATAAATACCTACAAAAATGGCTAAACCTTACTAAAAACAATCTAGAATTACAGTGGCCATTATGGGGAATGTTCCAATTAGATATGATTATTTAAGAAGTGCACCTGAAAGTAAGGGTTCCCAAATCAAACAAATAGAATAAGATACCAGTTTTAATCAGCATGCAGAAGTCTCCAAAAGGCTTCAAAATTCCAAACTAGCTTCATTGAAAAATGCATTGCAAAAGGCTAATGAAAAAGATACAAGAAGTACCTAATACAAAAGTCTGATGTGATTCCTACTATTCCTCTTTAGCTCCTTTAATTGAGTCTCAGAGTCTACTGATCCTCTGTCTGAATTGTCTTTACATTACTGTAAACCAAAGTGGCCTTACAGACCCCATGTCTACCTTCAGTGGAGGGCCCCATATGGGCCCCTCCCAGAGTTGATGAGACTCTGAGGGATTTTTCTGGTAAACTGCTGTGTTATTCCCTTAAACATCCAAAGGGAAACTAAATTAAAATTAATTAAAAACTTTGCCAAATTCTGATAGATACCGGAGCTTGCAGAGGGGATCTTGGGAAAACTGGCAGAAGCCAGCAAAAGGTAAAAATTCTTATCGGAGCCAGCTCTCCTGGATCTCTGTGGAGAGGGGAATAAAATATCTTTTGCAACCTCTTTGGGGGACACCTCTTGGACACATCCAAGAGGTGTTCAATATTGCCAGAAATAAAACTATGTACCTGGGAGGGAAGGAGAGCAAACAGAAGATAATATGGCTAGATGGGAGGATTAGCCCCTTGGTATTTTTTAGGCTGCAACCCAATTCTTTGAGGAATTAAGAACAATTGCCCTTATCTTCTCTAGAAACAGTTAAAAGCCCACCTGTTCTTTTTACCAATCCTGAAACTTCCCATATTTATCTCAAATAAATATTGTAAAAATTCTGGCTTTAAGAAGCAAAGTTCTTCTCAGAGGAACTTGCATTCCTTCCCTGTACCTTTGAGGTGTAAATGTCCTACCTGGTCTTCTCCAGGAATTATTTTCTAGGCCAATCTCTTTAAACTACAAACTCCAGGGAGGTAATTCTTATTAGGGGGAAAACAAAAGAGGAAGAGGTCATTTAAAACTTAGGTGAATGAAAAATCTTTTAAGTGTCTTCTCAAATAACATTATATTATATATTATAATATAATATATTATATATTATATAATATATATTATAATATACAATAATCTTTTAAGTGTCTTCTCAAATAACATTATATTATATATAATAATAATAACAAATATTATTAAAAAGTTTTAGCCATCTGAGCAGGTAACCTTAACTTATTCTATCTACCATAACAACTTAAATCCAGCTTTTTTATAACTAGTGAGCTGTGTATTATTGTACCTGTATAGTGGCAGTAATATTAAAATGAAAGCTATAAAATCTCTGTTTGCCTCTGTCACTTATGTGTGTCTCTCTATATATTTGTGTTGTAGATGTATGGTATTTTTCTACCTATGGATAATATTGCCAAAAATTAATCTGTAAAAGAGCACTATTTAATTGGCTTAAAGAAAATTAGGCACTTAAATAAAGTGTTTCTAAAATTTTCAGTAATATAATAGAAACTGACCCAAATGCTTTTCAAGTTCACACAATCTGGGAAAATATTGAATATTAATGATAATTTGAGCTTGTTGGTTTAATTAAAATGTCTACAGAGTTATATCTTTAGAGTTACCAACATTAAAAATAATGCAAACATACAACTTTTATTCTACCTGGGTTTACTAGTCAAATAAGTTCATGTCATCTCTGTTTCAAAATTTGTCAGCAAGAGAAATAACTTGGTATGATGAAATTTTCGTGAGTAAACAAACTGTTGAGAACAAGTGAATTAAATAGATGTAAGTGGGAAAAAAGTTTTTAGGTGAACTTTTAAAATAGTTTTCCCACAAAAAATTTTTTAAAAATAAAAAAATTTAAAAATACCAAAAAAAATTTTTTTAAGAAAAATAAAATCATTTCCCCAAATCTTTTTGGTAAACTAACACCTTAAAGTTTTGCTAGGTTAAACTAAATTATGGACAGTCATTAAATATTTAGATCATTTCCAAATAAGATAAAATACTGAAACATTAATTACTGAACATAGGTTTATCCACTTTTGGCTTCCTTTTACAGAGGAGCTAAATATGTTTGGTTCTATTAAACATGTTTTGTGCCACACTGAGAAATTTACTATGAAAAAGCAGATATTTCTAAAAACAATAAAAAGTATTTATACATTTGCCAAGCCACAAAATGCTAAAGTAAAAGACAGTTCACAACTATTTACTTCTTTATTTCACTAAATCTTAAATTTTCTAAGGGTTAAAAACAGAAATAATGAGATGAATATCTCCATATGTAAAGAAAATAAGATGTGTGTTTTCAGTAAAAGAAGGTATGAGGAATGAAAAAGCATTTTGTTGAATGAAAATAAAGTAATTTTGTCCTAAAGAGAGACTGCTTATTTCAGAATGGGAGAGGGAAAAAACACAGGACAAAATATGAATGTAAAGAAGAAAGTTGTAGAAGGTTTGTGGAAAAGGAATCTTTGGTAAGGGGTTTTATGCATGGCCAAGACTGGCTAAAATGGAAATGAATTTAATTGAGTGAATAAATTTTAATATTAAAAGGAAGCAGGCATAAAATTAGAATCTGCTTTTCTCTCTGTGAAAACAATAAAGTTTTATTGAACTATTTGTGTGCTCTTGATAAGAGATTGTAAAAGTTTTGTAAAAGTTTTTTTTCTTACCTCAAGTAATTTGCCTAGAAAGCAAAGATTTTGTGTCTTGTCAAAATAACTTCCTGTGCTATCTTTTTTTTGCAGAGCACAGGTTCCAGACGCGCAGGCTCAGCTGCCTAGGCGCTCCGCGGCATGTGGGATCTTCCCAGACCGGGGCACGAACCCATGCCCCCTGCATCGGCAGGCGGACTCTCAACCACTGCACCACCAGGGAAGCCCTCCTGTGCTCTCCTTATCGTGTCTTTTGATTAGTTAAGAAAGCTGAGTCTTCTCTATTAAAAGAGCTACATTTTCCTTTACAACTGTTTAACTTTCTGTATTTGCCTTTGAAGTCTTTAATTGTCATTATGGTTAAATGTATAACTAAGTATTGTTTTGCAATGACCTATGATCCTATTTGACCAAGGGCTTTACAATCTTTTAATATTTTTGACAAACTTCCTGCAAATCAAATTCTAAATGAAGTCATTTTGACCTCAAAGTAACTTTGAGATATTCCAGAGGACCCCTGGAAAATCTCAAAACACTTGTTCTCTCCCCTTATAAAAAGGAGATGTTAAACAAATTAGGCTTATTTGATATATTAAATTATATTGGAAGCATTGTCAAAGAAGAAGTAATACTAAGCCTTCTTTATGTTGTATTTGCATATACTATAAATTTTATAAAATTTTGAGAATTCCTAGAAATCTGACATACCCTGGTGTAATGATTATCAGTCATAATTCCAGTCTTATCTTAAAACATTGTATGTCACAGAAATAACCAAATTTCCTTGTCAGTTCCATTATAATGAGCTCTCAACAGATCTTTTTTTTTTTTTTTTTTGCGGTACGCAGGTCTCTCACTGTTGTGGCCTCTCCTGTTGCGGAGCACAGGCTCCGGACGCACAGGCCCAGCGGCCATGGCTCACGGGCCCAGCCGTTCCGTGGCATGTGGGATCTTCCCGGACCGGGGCATGAACCTGTGTCCCCTGCATCGCCAGGCCGACTCTCAACTACTGCGCCACCAGGGAAGCCCTCAACAGATCTTTAACAATGGGCATTTTAAAGTTTTTTGTCATTTACAGACAGTTATTTTATTTTTTATATATATATATATATATTTTTTGAGGTACGCGGGCCTCTCCCTGCTGTGGCCTCTCCCGTTGCAGAGTACAGGCTCTGGACGCGCAGGCCCAGCGGCCATGGCTCACGGGTCCAGCCGCTCTGCAGCATGTGGGATCCTCCTGGACCGGGGCACGAACCCGCGTCCCCTGCATCGGCAGGCAGACTCCCAACAACTGTGCCACCAGGGAAGCCCCCAGACAGTTATTTTTTTACTCAGATGCTTTTGCAAAAGTGTTTCTGCAAGTGTGCTTCGTCCTCAAAAAGATTATTGGAAAGGACTTTGACAAGTGCAGGTTTCTTGTAGCTTTAACATCATAAAACTAAGTTGAGTAAAAATTTACAGAGCTAATGGAAAAACTGGATTCAAGCAAACAAATATTAATTACACGGGATGGAAGGAATTAAGGAAGATGATTATAATTGTTTTGTTTGAAATATTGCAGTTTTCTTAATATTTTTTTCTCCAGATTTCAGGAAACCTTTTTTTCTTAAGCTATCTATGACTTAAAGCAATTTGGCCAAGTATACCTTTGTAAACAAAGATGAAACATTTACTTTTTTCTCTACCTGATTTCTCCCAAATTTGAAAATTCTTAAATATTCTTTTCATGGCATCATAGTTAGTCATTTACATAAATTCAATAAGAATCTGTTCTCCTTGTAACAGTATACAATTGGAAACACTGGTTATACTACTGAGGCTTTGACAGAAATGTCATATTTGAGGGAGATGTGCATAGACTTGGATATGACCAGACACTTTTAAGGAACTAAGGTTGACTTTCTGGAGTCAGTAAAGCCCCTTGGAAAAATTGGCTTGGTACTTTACTTACAAGGTTCCAATGGAGCAGTCTTCCAAAGAGCTTATATGGTCAATCACTATTCTTGCTGCATTTATGTAAATAATCAGGCCAAGTTTAATGCAAATAAATTAGTTTCACTGTGGTTATCTTTGATTTTTAAAAATGGGGTGATTTTAGAGAGAAAAGTTATGTGTGCACCTTTGTAGATATTAAAATCTAATCCTGTTGATTGTCCTTGAGGTTTTGTTACATATCTGCAAATTGGACTGGGTGCTGAATTCTTCTATTTTCCTTAAGAATTTGGCTATGAATCTGCAAATGAATGTTTCAATTTTCTCCCATCCTGACTTGGAATCACTAAGAACAAAGACTGCCCTTGAATCTCTTTGGAAGGGACCCATGGTCCTCCTCACTACCCAAATGGCAGCCAAAATCCAGGGACTTGAACCTTAGGTACACATCTCACAGTCAAAGAAGACTCCATTTGGCTTCTGGTCCTGCACACCAGCTGGAGATACCTCAGGTTGATCAAAAGGGGGGAATCGTTTAAAAAAAGAGACAACTGACCTAAAATGGAGTCACTTGTGTCAAGTCCCATGTTAGCAAGTCAAGATGCAATACCTAACCTAATTGCAGTTTCACCTCTCCCAGGAATGTGACTTTTAAGCTGTCAGTGCGGAATTACCTGGCCTCTCTAATGAGGTAATTCACCCGATAAGACCCCTTTCTTTCCCTAGAGGAAGGTGACCTTGCCTGAAATAATCCACTCTTTTCTAGGAACTTCCTCTTCCCACCCTCTTCTGTCTATAAAAGTCTTTCATTTTGTACAGCTCTTCAAAGTTCCTTTCTATCTGCTAGACGGGATGCTGCCCATTTCATGAGTCATTGAATAACGACAATTAGATCTTTAATTTACTCAGTTGAGTTTTGTTTTTTAAAAAAACTCTGCAGCTGACATTTCCCCTCTCTGTTTTTTCACGCTACAGATATGCACACAAAGGTCTTTGTGTTCCCCAAAGAGTCGGATAATTCCGTTGTGATGCTGACTGCACAGCTAACAAAGCCACTTAAGGCCTTGACTGTGTGCCTGCATGTGTATACCGATCTGACCCACGACTATAGCCTCTTCTCTTATGCCACAAGTTAACAATATAATGAGATCCTCCTCTTCAAGGGAAAGACTGTTGTATACAGTGTATCCGTGAGTGGAGCTGATGTCTTTTTCAAGCCTCCTGAGAGTTCTGCACCAATGCACTTCTGTGTGACCTGGGAGTCTACCTCAGGCATTACAGAGCTCTGGGTGGATGGGAAGCCCATGGTGAGGAGGAGTATGAAGAGGGAATACTCTTTGGGGACAGAGGCAAGCATCGTCCTGGGGCAGGAGCAGGATGCATTTGCTGGGGGCTTTGATAAAAACCAGCCTCTGGTGGGAGACATTGGAGATGTGAACATGTGGGACTATGTGTTATCACCAGAAGAGATTAGCACTGTCTATGCTGGTGGGACCTTCAGTCCTAATGTCCTGGACTGGTGGGCACTGAAGTATAAAACACATGGTGAGGGACTTCCCTGGTGGCGCAGTGGTTAAGTATCCACCTGCCAGTGCAGGGGACATGGGTTCGAGCCCTGGTCTGGGAAGATCCCACATGCTGCGGAGCAACTCAGCCCGTGAGCCACAACTACTGAGCCCATGTGCCACAACTACTGAGCCCGCGTGCCAAAACTACTGAAGCCCACGTGCCTAAAGCCTGTGCTCCTCAACAAGAGAAGCCACCACAATGAGAAGCCCGTGCACCGCAACGAAGAGTAGCCCTTTCTCGCCACTAGAGAAAGCCCATGCGCAGCAACAAAGACCAAATGCAGCCAAAGCAAACCAACAAATAAATAAATAAATTTATAAAAAATAAAAAAATAAAACACATGGTGAGGTGTTCATCAAACGACAGCTATGGCCCTGAGGCCCTTTTGTGAATCCTGAAGTTGCCTTTTGGGGATTACACCTTACATTTCCCTTGTCTCTGGCTCTGATGTTTTACTGCCCTACACACTGGGCTCTTGTGCCCTGGGAGGAGTGTATTTCCCCCTCCTTTCACCACTCTTTTTCCATGGGACAGTGCCAATCAGAGGGTCCTATACGTTTCTCTACATTAGAATTACCAGTTCACACCCCAAGCCAATTAAATCTGATTTTGGGGGCGTGGGACCCAAGCATCAATGTTTTTTAAAGCTCTCCAAGTAATTCCAGCGTTCAGCTGAGGTTGAGAGCCATTGCCTTTTACTGAGTGTTTAAGAAAAAGTGAGCCGAATTTTTTTCACCTAAAAGACTGCATGTGTCTAACTGTAGTCCTGCCAACATTTTCATTTCCCTTTATAGGAACACCCACCCCATTTACTGTGTTTTATTGAATTATCTAAAGAATACAGGAATAGGGCTTCCCTGGTGGCACAGTGGTTAAGAACCCACCTGCCAATGTAGGGGACATGGGTTCAAGCCCTGGTCCAGGAAGATCTCACATGCCGCAGAGCAACTAAGCCCATGCGCCACAACTACTGAGCCTACGCTCTAGAGCCTGTGAGCCACAACTACTGAGCCCACGTGCCACAACTACTGAAGCCTGTGCACCTAGAGCCCGTGCTCCACAACAAGAGAAGCCACCGCAACGAGAAGCCCACTCACGGCAAAGAAGAGTAGCCCCCACTCATTGCAACTAGAGAAAGCCCATGCACAGCAACCTACCCAATGCAACCAAAAATAATTAATTAATTAATGAAAAGAAAAAGAATACAGGAATAGAATTTTTCCAGCATTCTTCCCCCACCATCAGGATGAGGTCATTACATATTAGAATTATCTTTAATTCTTTAATCCTTTCAATTTGAATATTCAAAAATTGAAAAGAAGTGTTTTGTTGTTTGTTTAATTTGTTCTATTTTTTTCTTCAGGATCACCAGTTTTCATTGTGTGAAATTTCCATTATTTTTTCTTCTCATTTATCATCATCCAGATCACTTTTATCAGTGTCCTTTATCCTTATATTTTGAGCTTTTATTTTTTCAAACCTAACCTTCATATTAGTGTTAGGGAGGAAGAATTTTTCCTCTACCCTTCTAAGTTCTTTTGGCTGATCTAAGAATTAAATTGACATGAGACAGATTAACAGGAGAAAATCAAACAAAATTTAATAACATGTATACATGGGAGGAACTCAGAAAAATTGAGTAACTTGCCAAAATCCTCACTTTATCATCTTCAGTTAAAGACAAAAGAGGATGTTGGGGGTAGTGGTTTGGGACTTCAGAAGGGAGGAAGACAATTCACACGGAGATGGAAAAGCAAACGTTTGATAAATAAATGTTTGCTGGACCACCAGAGACAATGGGACACAGAGTGGACTCTGACTTCTAGGACCTGCAGAGTTTCCCCCACCTCTCCTAGCCCATATTCTTTGCAAGTATCTCCAGTGATAGCTATATTCTGGAAACAGTCCTTGTATCTAAATACTTTTAGGCAGTTAGGGGGAAGGTCAAAGTTTCTTCCTGAGTCTTTTGGGCCTTGATTGTTTTAGCCTGAAATAATCCACATGCCAAAGAAACATTTTGGGGTGGCAGATTTTGCTCCCCTACAAGTGATTTGTTTTTCTCTTTAGCGTATTGGGATCCTTACTATTTCTAATGTCATTTAAAATTCTACAATGCTTTGAGTTGTCTTACATTCTTTCTTGGATTTAGCGTATTTTTCTTCTTCAACTTTCATCTTTCATCAAGTCTCTGTTTTTCTTCCATTTGCTTGAGAGTTTAATGCAGTCGCTGCCTAAAATTTTCTAAATTTCCTGTGGTTAATCTTTTATGAAGTAAATCTTTTACATGCTTTAAATAATTTTCTTTTATACTTTAGTAATTTTCAGTCCTCCTATTTGTTCTAATATAGCGTGAGAAGTGAGTTCTCTGGATCCCCCTTCCTGCTTACCTGGACACAATTAGATTCCCTAATAATTTAAACTAGCTAGCTGGTGGACTGATGCTTATATTAGTAGTTTCTAGTCATGCATTCCCAGCCCTGACATCCTGCAACTCCCATTTTAAATGACCCTCACCTCTACCAATTTCTGCCAACTGTTCCAGACTCACATAGGTGCACTTTTTAAGGTATTTGTGTCTTCATTTCTCTCTCAGTGGAATGACCTGGAGTGCTGAAGAGGACACCTTTGATAATAGCATCATAACAGGCAAGAGGAGGTCTTTGGTTCTTTTGGAGAGGGTCATAGGCTAGGGAAAATTTTACATCCCTCTGACTGGCTCCTCCCCTTGGAATGAAGAAAGACTCATCATGCTGGTACCATTTCCCAAGTCTAACATCCATGGGTCCACAGCTCAGGGGTCAAATTTCATATGCATATGATAACCTCTGGGGCTCTGGGATCCTTTGCTCTCCGCCATGTGTGGAGATTCTTGTTGCTGCTTGTGAAATAAAATTCATATTTTATGACAAGGCAAGAAAAATTTAAATATAAAAAGTTCTTCTCTGTCTGTTGGCCTTCTCCCTTCCCCCACTCTGCATGGTGTATCTGCATCATGCATTGACCAAACCTCCCCCATCAGCAGGAATACCTGCTCAACCATAAAGAGCACCATTCTCTTAGCATCAACAAGACAACTCCTTAAAAGATAATATTCCTTCTTGATCTTGTAAGGGATCATGTGACCTACCACAATGACACTTAGATATGGACTATGTAGACTGTCGATAATAAGACGTCATTTGATGTTCAGCCCTCTGTCTCAAAAAACTTATATAACTGTGCCTTGACTTCTAATGAGTGGAATAGTCCTCAGAGCTTTCTGAGATGCTCTTCCTTGATTATAATCCTCAAATTTGGCTTGAATAAAATGTTCCATTTCTTTCTTAGATTGACTGATTAATTTTCAATGACATGTTCTGTCCTAAAACTTAGATCTGGAGAGGGAAAGTTTCAGGAAGACCTTTCTTACTTTAGATCTAAGCTGGATTCTCTAGTGGATCAAAATTTTCCTCCCCAAAGTTTATATCTTTGGCAGGAGGATTATTTTAGGGTGATTATTTTTAAGAAATTGAAGACTCAGAAAGTGTTTCTTTTTACCTCCCCCTTAACTGCCTAAAAGAATTTAGATAAAGGACCTGGTCCAGGAAGAGCACTCTCACCAGAGAAAACTGCAAAGAATATGAGCTAGGTGTGGTAGGGGGAACTTGGCAGGGCCTGGAGACCAAAGCCCTCTCTGTCTCCCCTTGTCTCTGTATGGCATAGCAAACATTTGTTTACCAAACATTTGTTTTTCCATTTCTATGTGAATTGCCTTTCTCCCCTTTGAAGGTTCAAACCCCTACCCCATTCTCCTTCTTTCAGTGGCATATAAGTCTCAATTCCCTAACTTATCCTTGTGTCTCACGTTGATCTCGGAGAGGCAGCAGTGAGTGGTGGCGTGAAGCAAGATATTAATTCCCTGCCCAGGAATTGAACCTGGGTAGCCTGGGTAAAAACCAGGAATCCTAGCCACCAGACAAGCAACAGCTAGAGGCTAGAAGCTACTTTTCCCTGGCTCTAGCTCCCAGTGAAAAATGTATTTCTCATGGAGGTATATAAAATATAAAAACAGGTACAAAGTTTATTATGAGAGACATAGCACAACAACAAGTGGGACAGCACACAGAGAAATAGTTTGTTTAGCAAGGCAGAGATGCACACCCAGAGAGAAAGAGTGTGGGCATCCTCCCTAATGAGGAGGAGAGCAGAAAAGAGGTGGTTAAATAATTTATAAAGGGCAGTTCTTCCAGGTCTTTGTTTACCTTTGGCCAATTATCTGGTTTCTTTTTCCACACCTGACCTGCCCTAGGACCCTCCCCAACATGCGTGCGTTACTTTTTTGGAAGATGGACTCCAGCCTAGAGCCCTGTGGGGTGGCCTTAGCATCACATATTATGAGGTGGTTCCCCCTCTTTTTTGACCCCCCAGGAGCCTTTCTGCACATGTGCAATTTCTCCCTTGCCCCAAGGAGGGGAAATATGTGACCTCTTGAGCCTTTACTCAAACAAGGATTAGCCCCTCTCTGTGCTTGTCATGACTGTTACCTTAAGGTGCCCACAGGAGACAAAGTCTGGCTATTTACCCTGTCTCGGTCATTGCTTCCATTTTGGAGAGCAAACAGGAAGCTGGCTGTAAATATCTAACCTGGAGCCCACATATCTCCTGTCCCAGGAAATGCAAACAGGAGGCTAGTTGTAAGTGTCCGGCCTGAACCCATATTTTTTTCACCCCAAGAAGTGCAAACAGGAGGCCAGTTTTAAATGCCTAGCCTGGAGCCCATCTATCTCCTGCCTCAATTTTTCTTATGGGACCTCCATTCATATGTAATTAAATTTGGTTTTCTCCTGTTAATCTGTCTCATGTCAATTTAATTCTTAGACCAGCCAGAAGAACCTAAAAAGGGTAGAGGGAAATTTTTTCCCTTTCCCAGCACCAGGCACAAGGCTGATGTTGTGATCTTTCCTAAGTCCTATGTCTATTGCTCAGTTCCTTTAGAACCCACAGGGTGAGACTGTCCCTTCAGAGGTGAAGAGGTGAGATTGTCTCTTCAGAGCTCTAACCGGAGCATGAAGACAGACAGAAGCTTCTGTATTGAGAGATCTATATTTTGAGGTTCCCCACCTACAAGCAGCAGGAAGGAGGGCTGAGCAGACTTCAGGCATGTTAGTGCAACAACAGAGTAGTGGACAACCTCTCACAGACAGCACAGAGGGTCTGCTATTATTAGGGACAGGGCTGAAGCTGAATCTGGCCTCTGTACCCCGACACTGAATTAAATCTCAGAGACAGAGTTTTGGGTGAAGTAGAAAAGAATAGCTTTATTGTTTTGCCAGGCAAAGAGGGACACGGTGGGCTGTGTCCCTCAAGACTGTGTGTCCAACCCAGGAGGATTTGGTGAGGAGTTTTATAGCAATGGTTCAAGGGCAGAGCTGCTGATAAGAATTAGGCAGTGTGCAGGGCTTGCACTCTTTTAATCTGGCCTCAGGTGGTCTTTTGATGAGCTTCTCAAAGTTATCAAATTGTGATATCCTCTGGAATGAAGAATGGTAACATCTTCCATTTGTTGGTGGTTTTAGTTCTGTAAAGAGCTCAAAGATATCTTTATATGTATCCCTTGAGGCAGAACCAGGACCCTGCCCCAAGGCTGCACTACTGTTTCTTGCCTGCTCCTCCGTTGTCTCTGCATCCCCTCCCTTCCCTGATTAGCAACTGTTTGAAACACTTCTGTGCCCAGGAGCCACACAGGGTCCTGCTCACTTTCAAGCTGGATCACAGCTGTGGATTTCAAAGACCCAGCCTCTGGATCAGAGACCCAATAGGTTGAAGGTATTCATCATCAAATGAAGACTCTGACTCTGTGAACAGTGTGTTAGCTTGTGGCGGAGAAAAAAAATATGGAAATTATCACAAACTTAAGGAACAAGGGGACCATTTGAAAGGTCTGTGCCTGGGACGCTTGTGGCTACAGGGAACAGGTTTGCTCTACCGCAGAATGAGGATGACAGTGAAGGGTGAGGAGGCTTCAGAATTTGGCATGTGGTCAGAAATGTTGGATTTTTAGGAGAGTATCAGAAACTCAGAGAGAATGAAATCAACTTAAAGGGCAGGCTTTATTCTACAGTCAAAACAACAGGAAGTGGGAAAGGAACAGGAGATACTGTGATCTGGTCCGTGTTGGTCCTACAGGGAATGAAAGGAACGGGATCAGTGTGGGCAGTTGGCTGCAGCTTTCACAGCTCAGCAACGGGATGGCTTCAAAAGAACAGAGAGAAAGGAAGTGGGATGTTAGAGGAAGAAGCATCAGATCAAAGTTCTGAGGAAAAGAAGGTAGAAAGAAAGGTTTTTGTACCATTGAATAGCTCAAGTCACTTGGGGCCTGGACACTCTAAATCTGAAGGAAGGTGGTGGCTGGGGAGGAGCCGGGCTGGAGGACAAGGGGGTCACCACTGAACTTCTGTGTGAGCGAGACTTTGCAAGCACTAACTACACAGCACAAATTCAGAGTCCTCCAACCTCTTGCTGGGAGGTCAGGCTCAAAGAGGAAGCATTGCTACACAGGTGGAAGCTGCGAGAATGATCTCTTCAAATGTATATAAGACCAAGTCCCCTTCTGAGAAAAACCTGCAAAGGTTTCCCATTGCACTTAGAATAATTTACAACCCTTTACCTGGTGCTCAGGGCTCTGTGATTTCTGACTTCCGCTCCCCTCAGTCACAGCCTTACACATCTCTCCCTCACTCTGGGATCCCAGGCCTTCGGCCATGTTGTCTGTTCATTTCTTCCACAAATATACATCAAATGCCTGTGATGTGACAGACATGGGCTTGGGATAAGCAGTAAAACCACTGAAATGACCACAACCACACACGCAATAGACAAAATCACGGTCACCTGGGACTTACGTTATAGTGAGTTTAACTATGCTTGATTTGTTTCCACAAAGCTTCTGCATTTGCCCTTTTTCCAGATCCTCACGTGGCTGGTTCCACATCATTTTGTCTCTGATCAGATGTCCTCTCCTTAGAAAGGACCTTCCCCAGTCATTTTTAGCAACTGTTATTGTTTTCTAAGCAGATACCATTATCTGAAAAAAAAAAGGGGGGGAGTTCTTTTTTATTGTTTCCTCCCCTAGTAGATTGTAAATTCCATGAGATCTGAGACATTATTCCCTATTGTATTCCCAGTTTCTAGAATGGTATGGCTCATAGTATTTTCTTAATAAATATTTGATGAATTAATTAATTCTGGAGGAGGCAGCAGCAGCGAAGAAATGTTTTGGATGCTGCTGAGGATGAAGAGATACTTAAAGAGCGAGAAATTGTAAAACTGTAATTTTGCTCACAGAATGGCCTGTTATAAATGTATGATAGCTTGCTTCTTAGAGGAGGGAGGGAATGGCCACCGAGTATGCATTTGATTCAGCAATACGCTTCTGGGAATAAAACAGGAAAGGAAATGGAAATTTAAAAATTACTAACAATAAATGGAGTAGACAGAGGGATCAAGTAACTTCAGGAGAAATCTGCCAATTGCAAACCATCTCATATCTCTAAATTTTTCAGAGACAGAAGTATTCCAAATGCTAGTCTCCATAACAAGAGGCAGGATACATACTAGTGAATTTTTCTCAAGGATATGGAAACTATTGTAGTACAATGAACTTCTTGATAGGAGGGAGATTTCTCCCAAGTGTGTGTGTGTGTGTGTGTGTGTGTGTGTGTGTGTGTGTATTTAAGGCTTGTGCTGACTTATTGATGTTTAACTGTCTTTTGAGGCCAGAGGTAGCTGGGCCCCCCCAGGATAAACAACTGGAGATTCATTCCCTGTGGACTGATACTCCAAGATTAGAACAGAAGGACAAGTGAGAGAGGAGGTTGGGCTCTGCCCAGATGGAAGATAAGAGACCACATATTTCTCATGCTCGAAGTCAAGGAAACCTTCCCAACTAGAAAGCTCTTTGGAGGTCAAAAAAGGGAGAGGGCGCCAACCCCATAGTAGGTGATGTCAACTACCCATAGGCCTCTTTGGTGGAATCCATCTTGGCTGAGAGATGCATGCACACATGGGAGGATACTGAGGTATACCAAATACAGACTCTGAACCAGGCAAATCAAAATGATTGGCCACTGGAAACCCAGAAGAAATGCCCCATATAAGTGATTTAAACTACGATGGGGGTGTGACTTTCTCTCTCTCTGAGTCCGCCTGTGTGTATATCCAGAAATACTGTACTCTTCTTTTTCTCCTAATAAACACTTTACTTGTTTCACTACTTTTTGTCTTTGGGGAATTCTCTTCTGCAAAGCGGAAGAGTCAGGGCCTTGTCTCTGACCACTGGTCTAGCGGCTAGGATTTGGTGCTTTCACTGCCGTGACACAACCTCAATCTCTGGCTGGGAACCAAAACCCTGCTTTAAGCCACTGCAGGCTGAGGGCACCTGAAATCACTTTGGGGAGGGGAACAGAATATGCCACCCCACAATATGCCTCTTTGGCAACTTAATTATTTTCATTTAGCTACTTTTAAGAAATAGCAGAGGAGCTCTGAAAACTGAGTAGAAGTTACCCTTTCTTAAGAGACACTTACCTGTATAAGGGAAATCTCCATGTGTAAGGGTGTCTCCTCTGTACCAGGGAGAGAAGGATGACTCTAAATCTCTAGAAACTTCTTATCAATGGAGAAGGGAATGACTTAAATCTGCATCACAGATTTACTCTTGTTTACTGTGCTTTTCCTGGCAACTTCCCACAACTCTCCCCTGCTCCCAACATCTTTCTTTTGTCCTTAGCTGAAGATGGTATTCAAGGTGGTGGCTTGGACCATTTTGGTGACCATTTTGACTCAATTTTCATGGGTCTCTCCCATGTATCCCTGTTATTTATACGTTTGTCTGATTTTCTCCTGTTAATCTGTCTCATGTCAATTTAATTCTTAGACCAGCCAGAAGAACCTAGAAAGGTAAAGGAAGGTGTCTTCCTCCCTGACAACATGATGCCCTGTCACTCTGGAATACTTCAAAGTAAAATTCATGCAAACAAAGACCTCTTACATAACCACAATGCAACGATCAAAATCAGGAAATACTGATGTATTACTATTATCTAATTTACCGATCCCTTTCAAGTTTCACCAATTGTCCCAATCATGTCCTGTATAGGATTGACTGAAGGAAAAACACACAACATGAAAATTGTGAATTAAATTTTATTCAGGGACCTTACTGGGGACTATGGCCTGGGAGACAGCCTCTCACTAGCTCTGAGAAACTGCTCTGAAGAGGTAGGGGAGGAGTCAGCTTAGGTATGATTTATTTATTTTTTTGGCTAGGGAATAGTGCAGTCAAGCATACATCTTGGTAAAAGATTACTGCTCATCACAAAGAACAGACATCTCAAGTTCATGGTTTTAGTGCTTTTCTATGTATGGGAAGATGCAAGAATCTGGGGTCATTGAAATTCTTCCTGCAATGTGCATCTAACTATCTAAGGGCCTGTTTATCCAAAGCACAGAGGGCCTCATCCTGTTTTTTTCCATCCTGAATTCCTCTCAGGGCTGACTGTCAGTGGGCATTGGCAGAGGGTTGCAACTTAACCCTTTGAATAACTGGATGATGAGTGACAGTCTTTGTTTGTTTGTTTGTTTTTGTTAACAATAGCAAACCGTTCCAGTCCAGGATCAGTGTTGCATTTGTTGTCCTGTCTCTTTAGTCTCCTTCAATATCTGGAGCATTTCCTATTCTTTTCAGCCTTTTTTAAACTTTCATAACCTTAACACTTGAAGGTTACAGGCCAGAGTATTTCTTAATTTGGGTTTACGTGGTATTTTCCAATGATTAGATTCAGGTTATAAACTTTTGGCAGAAGTATCTCAGAATTGAGGCTGTATACTTCTCACTGCATTCCAACAAGAGGAACACATTTTGATTTGTCTCATTACTTGATCATTTGGTTAAAGTGGTTTCGTTTGGTTTTCTCCATTTAAAGTTACTCTTTTTCTCTTTTCATTTCATAAATAACATTGTGAGGAAATACTTCAAGACTATGTAAATATACCTTTCCCCATCAAACTTTCACTCACTAGTTTTAGCATCCATCAATGTTTCTTAGTTGAATTAATTATTACTGTGATAATTTAACAAATGGTGATTTTCTAATTCCATCATTCCTTCTAGTTTATTAATGACATTCTACTGAAAAGGAAAAAGTCTCTCTTCTCTTCATTAATTCATTCCTTTTTTTATATCAGTATAGACTCATATATTATTTTTGGTTTCATTCTACTGTGTAGCACTTTCACTTGAATGAAAATGGTAATTGTCACCATCCATTTTTTTCCTAACCTCAAGGGGAATGTTTCTGATAATTTGTGATTAAGTATGATGTTTGCTCTGTGTGTGTGTGTGTGTGTGTGTGTGTGTGTGTGTGTGTGTATGTGTTTAAATATCCTTGAATCTTCTTATGGCTAAAGAGAATGTCCAGCCTTGCAAACAGACCGTTCTAAGTATAACAGTCTCAGACCTATTATGCTAACATTTTTCTGTGCAAGCTCATATTCTTTTGGAGCTATCAACTATCTTGACAGGTAACATGTACTTTGATGGAAGGATAAGATCCTCTGCCCTGGCTTGTTGTCCTATTGGTGAGTTTGAGAGGGGGAATGGGGTGTATCCCAGAGTAGAGAGCTTCTAGTTCTGTAATATGGTCTCAACCATTTCCTATTTACTTCATCCAACTCACCAGACGACCTTGTCTTTCATGAATCCCACCCACTTAATATCTCTGCCCCAAGTACTTCTGTTTTCCAGAGGCTGTCTTCTTCTTTCGTGACTGATGCTATCATAGAGTGAGATAGAGTGGGAGGATGTGGAAGGGAATGCTTAGTGATTGACCAGACTAAGTGCACTTCTGGTTATCAACTCTGCACTCAGAGTCATCCTGCTGTGAGTCTGCCACTTAGGGCTGGTGCTATTACTGGGCTGGTGGTGTGCTTTCTCACCAAGCCATTGTGAAGGGATGAGCAATAGTCCTCCCAAGGCAATGTGGGCCAGAGAATAAAAGGTCCAATTAGACAACTGCTTCCCATCACTCCCCCAGTCATGGGGCATGGCTTCTTTTTGCCTGAACCTTCTTCCCTTTCACATTGGGGCTCAGTCAACTCATCTTCCCAACCATTTCTTCCATTATTTTTTGTACTGGGATCCAGCAACCTCCCTCTCACTTCAGTGGCTTCTCCAGAGTTTGGTTCAAGGGAAGGAAGCATGAATCCATGCTAGTTTGTTGTATTCTGTAAGAACTGTCAATCTCTTAAGGAAGAACCTTAATAGAAGCCACAAGGTCTATATGAAGGAAAAGAGGTGTTATTGAAGTACAAGACATGAATAAATTGGAAAGACATGTCATATATATATTCCATATATATTATAAACTCTCAATCATTCCAAGGATGTCAATCATTAAATTAATCACTAAATCAATAGGTAAATTTAATTTAATTTGAATAAAATTTCCAGCTTATTTAATAAAAGGAAATAAATCTGAAATTGACCTTGAAGAATAAATATGTTACAAATGGCAAGAAATGTTTCAAAATGAAAAAAATAGTAAGGGGAACTGCTTTTTTAGTAGATTCCAGAGCTTACTATCTATAAAGCAGCATAATCAAATCAATATGGCATTTGAATAGGAATTGGACAATAGACCAGTGAAACACAAATAAAAACTCAGAGACGGATCCAGGTATATGCGGAGTAAAACAATTAAGTTCAATGGAGGAAAGGATGGTTTAGACAATTGTTGGTATTGGGACAATTATCTATCCATTCGAACTAAAATAAAGTTAAATGTTAATTTTATACAGTACAATTAATTAAAAATTTGGTGGGTTAACCCTTTAACTATAAACAACAAAACCCAAATATTATTTAAAAATTTAGAAAAATATTTGTAAAATATCAAGGTCACAGAGCCTTTTCTGAGCAACACAGTAAACCAATGGCTACATGAAAAACTTGCTACAGCAAGAGTCAATATAAATTACAACAAATCGGGCTTCTCTGGTGGCGCAGTGGTTGAGAGTCCGCCTGCCGATGCAGGGGACACGCGTTCGTGCCCCTGTCCGGGAGATCCCACATGCTGCGGAGTGGCTAGGCCCGTGAGCCATGGCCGCTAAGCCTGCGCGTCCGGAGCCTGTGCTCCGCAACGGGAGAGGCCACAAGAGTGAGAGGCCCGTGTACAGCAAAAAAAAAAAAAAAAAAAAAATTACAACAAATAGCAAACAACAAACTGGGAGAATAGTCTCTTTCCTCTCTTTCTGTGTGTGTGTGTGAGAGACAGAGAGAGGCAGACAGACAAAGGGATAATATCTTTAATATACTAAAAATACTTACAAATAGATACGAAAATTAATTCAATGGGCAAAGGGTACATGTGAAAGGACAATCATAGCGCATAAATTGCAGATAGCCAGTAAAAATCTGAAATGACACTCAATTTTACTTGTAATCCAAGAAATGCGATTTAAAGATGATAGTATGCTACTTTTTAAATGTTATTAGATTGGCTAGAAAAAGTCATTAATATCCAGTTATAGCCAGGTTATGGAGATATGAGCAGTTTCATGCATTTGTGCTGGGAGTGTAAATTTGTAGAAGCTTATTGGAATTTAATTTGACAGTATCTATTTAAATTTTGAAATGCTTATATTCTTTGACCCAGTAATTCTGCTTATAGAAATCTATCCTACATCAGTAAAATCAAAGCTCCCAAGGAAATATGTAAAAAGATATTCATTACAGCATTCTCACAGCAAACATTTGGAAAATCACACATGTTCATCAGTGGGGGAATTTTTGGATTTGTTGAGTAATTATGCTACAACCATACTATAGAACATTGTATAGCTATTAACAAATAATGAGATATATCCACATGTACCATTCAGGAAAACGGTTCAGGGGGAAAAAAAGCAAGTTGCAGACCAGCACGTGCAGCATATTTCCATTCAACACAAAACATTTTTATGTGTATGGATATACAGATGATAGGTACATAAGCAGATAGATAGATCAAAGGTAGGCAGATATATTGGTAAAGATTATGTTCATGTTACAATAAATAAGCAGAGGTGGGAATTCTCTATTACTTTATTATAAAATTTTTAGTGTGTTGAGATTGTGTCAGCCAGAGTTCCATGTAGGAAAGAGAAACTATTCTAAATATTTTAAGTGGGGAGTGATTTAATACAGGGAATTAAGTGTTTGCAAAATCATTGGAAGAACTGAAAAAGTAGGTTCTTAGATGGATTTTGGGAATGGAATGACTCCTAGATCAATCAAAAAGTGACATACCGAGATCTCCTTTGAGGCCACCACTGGAACTCCAAGTTCAAGAACTCAATCCCTCCCAACACCTGTTAGAATGGCTATCATCAAAAAGACAAGAGATAACAAATGTTGGCAGGAACATGGAAATGTTGGCAAGAACATGCACAAGAACACTTGTACACTGTTGGTGGGAACGTAAATTGGTGCAGGCAATTGGAACACAATATGCAGGTTCCTCAAAAAACTAAAAATAGAACCACCATATGATCCAGCAATTCCACTTCTGGTTATATATCTAAAGGAGATAAATTATAAATAGAAAAAAAAATAGTGAAATATTATGCAGCCATAAAAAGAAGGGAATCCTGCCATTTGCAACAACATGGATGGACCTCTATATTAAGTGAAATAAATCAGACAGAGAAAGGTATAATTTCACTTATATGTGGAATCTAAAAAAACCCCAAACTCATAGAAACAGAACAGATTGGTGATTGTCAGAAGTGGGGATTTGAGGGAAATGGATGAAGGTAGCTAAAGGGTATAAGCTTCTAGTTATAAGATAATTAAGCTCTGGGGATGTACAGCATGGTAACTATACTTAAGAATACTGCATTGTATATTTGAAAGTTGCCCGGAGAGTAGACCTTAAAAGTTCTCATCATAAGAAAATAAAATTATAACTATGTGAGGTGATAGATATTAATGAAACATTGTGAAATCATTTCTCAGTATATACATATATCAAATCATTATGTTGAGCAACTTAGACTAATACAACATTATATGTCAAAAATAACTCAATAAAATTGGAAAACCAACTAAGCAAAAACCAAACAAACCCCCCACAATCCCATAGTTACCATCCCAGGGTCAGAGAGTTAGAATCAAGACATAGTGGCAGCTGTTTCTCAATGCCCAGATTGCTGAATAATGGGCACTGGAACACGGTCCCCAAGGAAATCTCATGTCTCCATGATTTTGTTAGACAGCAAAAACTACCTGAAAGAGGGGAGCAAAAGGGCTTCCTTCTGAGTCCCATCTTCAAATTTCATGTAAGTTCACTGAACTGGCAGAACCTTATTCACATCCAGAATCTGAGCTGCAAGGGAGCCTGGGAAATGTAGTGTGAACCTTATCATCATTACAAAGAGAGACTGACTGGATAAATGCACAGGATCCACCAAGGGGATTATGCATAAAGCTTACTTTATTGTGTTTTAAAATGTTTTGATATGAACATATGCCCACAATGCATCTTAATTTAAAAGAATGAATATTGATACCCATATTTTCCCATTTTTTAATAAGGAAAGCACACACATCCACACATATGTGTGTGTAGGCTTAGAAAAATACAACAGGGATTCAAACTAAGGTGTTCAAAGTGGTTTTCTTGGAGGGGAAGAGATTACAGGTAGTTGAAAAAATCATTGGCATTTTCTAGAATAAATATATCCTGCTTTCTAAAAATTATTAATCTTTAGTTTTTTTGTTTTTTTTTTTTGCGGTACGCAGGCCTCTCACTGTTGTGGCCTCTCCCGCTGCGGAGCACAGGCCCCGGACGCACAGGCTCAGCGGCCATGGCTCATGGGCCCAGCCGCTCCGCGGCATGTGGGACCTTCCCGGACCAGGGAACGAACCCGTGTCTCCTGCATCAGCAGGCGGACTCTCAACCACTGCGCCACCAGGGAAGCCCAATAATCTTTATTTCTTAACAGCAGCTTTAGATTTGTAGCAAAACTGAGCCAAAAGTACAGAGTTTCCATTTATTCCATGCCCCACACGTGAGCAACCTCCTCCACTATTAATATCCTGAATCAGAGTGGTACGTTTGTTATAAGTGATGAACCTACATTAACATATCATTATCACTCACAGTGTGTAGTTTACATTAAAGTTACTCTTGGTGGTGTACATTCTATGGCTTTGGATAAATGTATGATATGTATCTATCATTATAGTATTATACAGAATAGTTTCACTGCCTTAAAAATCCTCTGTGCTCTGCTTACTCATCCCTCCCTCCAAACTCCAGTCTCTGGCAACCAATGATCTTTTTACTGTCTTCATAGTTTTCCCTTTTCCAGAATGTCATACAGTTGGAATCATCCAATATGTAGCCTTTTCATACTGGTATCTTTTACTTCATAATATGCATTTAAGTTTTATCTTGCTTTTAAAAAAGTGAAATAAACATTAAATATGAACTAAACAGAGAAGATGACAGAACTACCCGTTGTCATAATGAGTGAACTGTTACTAAACAGCAGCATCCAAATTAAAAGCTTTAGGATGTTCTTGGAAACCTATTCAAACACAGGTTTTATTATGTTTAAATGTGAATGAAAGAAATAAAGAAAAAAAAAAGAAAAAAGCTGTGAATGAGCATAAAACTTTTTTTTCTTATATGATAAAATTTGTACCCTCTTAACTTTTGGAGGTTCCATTCAAAATCTTAGGAAGAATATTCACATGTATTCACCTCCCTAAATATAATTTTTTTCCTGTAAAAATTTGAAATAATTTGTATAATTTTTCTTTCAAAATTATTTAACTAAAAGTAACTTATTTAATTTAGGTTTGGCTATATTTTTTGCACAGTCATTTGTGGTACTTGGGAAATTTTTGGAAGGGAAAAATTATCCCTCCAAATAATTAACTTAAATTTTTAAAATATAGTTAAATTTTCAGTTTTTAATAAAAGTTATATTCTAAGGGAAATTTATTATGAAGAGGGAAATAGTTTTGAAAGTATACTTTTTCCTGCCAACCATATAGATTCATACTAAATTCTTTTTTTCTCCAAGACTTAATTTTATTTATTTTTTCTATACCGGAGGTTCTTATTAGTTATCCATTTTAAACACATTAGTGTATATATGTCAATCCCAATCTCCCAATTCAATTTGGAGAAGATGTTGGTGAGAGTTTACAAATTGAAGACTGATTTATTACTTAACTGAACAGAAAAAAGATATCCTCAGAATGGATAAATTACAAATTGAAGATTGATTTATTACTTAACTGTATAGAAAAATGATGTCCTCAGAATGGATAAGTATCTAGACAAGGTGAACTCATTAAATTCTTATCTTAATCATTGACAGAGGGGCCACAAATTTGACTTATTTAGCAATTTGTAAGAGCCTGAATACTCTTAATAAATAAGTGTAAGGCAAAACTATTAAGGTTTTTATGACATATAACAAACATACTGAAATGAAGATGAACTTTGAGATTGATTGAAGAAAGTTGAATGTGGAGTCTGAATCATTTGAAATTCTTTATTCATGTGTATGTGATGAAAATGACAACTTTGGTGGTAAAATAAGGAGCAGCATCATTACCATCTTTCTTTGTTGGAGACAAATTCCTTTGGCAAGTATTTTCCCAAAATGGTAAAATAAACTGTCCAGTGGACCAGCAGGTGTTTTAACTGAACAAATGACAAAAGCTACTTGATTTCTCAGTAAGAAAATATGCTGAACTGACAAAGGATTAATCTCCAAAATTTATAAGCAGCTCGTGCAGCTCAATAACAAAAAAACAAACAACCCAATCCAGAAATGGGCAGAAGACCTAAACAGACATTTCTCCAAAGAAGATATACAGACTGCCAACAAACACATGAAAGGATGCTCAACATCATTAATCATTAGAGAAATGCAAATCAAAACTACAATGAGATATCATCTCACACCAGTCAGAATGGCCATCATCAAAAAATCTAGAAACAATAAATGCTGGAGAGGGTGTGGAGAAAAGGGAACACTCTTGCACTGCTGGTAGGAATGTGAATTGGTACAGCCACTATGGAGAACAGTATGGAGGTTCCTTAAAAAACTACAAATAGAACTACCATATGACCCAGCAGAAAACCATAATTCAAAAAGAGTCATGTACCAAAATGTTCATGGCAGCTCTATTTAAAATAGACTGGAGATGGAAACAACCTAAATGCCCATCATTGGATGAATGGATAAAGAAGATGTGGCACATATATACAATGGAATATTACTCAGCCATAAAAAGAAACAAAATTGAGCTATTTGTAATGAGGTGGATGGACCTAGAGTCCGTCATACAGAGTGAAGTAAGTCAGAAAGAGCAAGACAAATACTGTATGCTAATACATATATATGGAATTTAAGAAAAAAAAATGTCATGAAGAACCTAGGGGTAAGACAGGAATAAAGACACAGACCTACTAGAGAATGGACTTGAGGATATGGGGAGGGGGAAGGGTAAGCTGTGACAAAGCGAGAGAGTGGCATGGACATATATACACTACCAAACGTAAAATAGATAGCTAGTGGGAAGCAGCTGCATAGCACAGGGAGATCAGCTCAGTGCTTTGTGACCACCTAGAGGGGTGGGATAGAGAGGGTGGGAGGGAGGGAGATGCAAGAGGGAAGAGATATGGGAACATATGTATATGTATAACTGATTCACTTTGTTATAAAGCAGAAACTAACACACCACTGTAAAGCAATTATACTCCAATAAAGATGTTAAAAAAAAAAGAAAATATGCTGATCAAAATTTCCACCAATTACAAGTTGTACATGTTGGCACATTATTGGCAGTTTTCTGGTATCTCATCTAGGTGATCACTCTGACATGATAATCAAACATTAAAACAAACAAACAAACAGCCTCTGTCCTCACAAAACCACCACCACCAAAAGCTGATTCTATTTGTATCTATATGAGTGAGCCCAGACTCTTGAAATATTATGATACCCAGACAGACAAGAGCAATCACCTGGTTGCTGAATTTGATTTAACAAGTGCCAGTTCAGTTCAATTCAGTCCAGATATTAAAAGTGACATGCTTAGTACATCAACTCCTTACCTGCAGGGCAGTAAGACAGGTGGGACATGGTTGGGTTGTTTAATGTGATTCTGAGTAATTTTAAACCTAAAATGAATATGAAAAAAATAATAGAAATTAGAGTGCAAAATATGCGCTCATTTTACAAGGAAACAAAACTGGTATGGCATTTCATGTTTGCAGCAGGCTTGCTTCATGATGCAATCCATCGTCTCCTGAGGGATGTTTACTTTTATCTATTTTAAAGTTTGTGTGCATGTACTAGCAAAGTGCTCTGGGTTAGGTGTTCTGAAGTCAAAGCTGAGAAAACTAGTCTGAGGCGAGTCCACAGTCAAGGGGCAAGGGACATATAAGAAGTAAGATTAATGGCCAAAAGAAGGGAAATAGAATAACATGCTGGGATGGAGAAGTGGCCCACAGGAGCTAACAGTGTAAGGAAAATATCCTCCCCTATTGCCCTCCCCATGTGCTTATTTCTTATCCTAAGTTTGGGCTATTATTATATTGGGAGTTTGGGCCCATAGATAAGGATCACACAAAAGTAGGATCTTGATTCTCTCACAAGATGTCTAGATATTTCCAGTGTTGATTATTATGGGAAGAGGATATCTTAATTCACAGGAAGATCAAGGTGGAGCTTAGCAGGAAGGAGAGGGAACTCATTCCTGTGTTAGGCCCTTGCTCACAGGGCCTAGACTTGGGGGAGGATAGAAAAGTGTCAGGGTATTCCTCAGCTCTTGCCTCAGGGCATCCCTTGAGTTGGGAGATCTTTCTGGGTTCCTAGACCCCATTCCAGTGTGCGTGTGTGTGTGGGGGGGTGGGTGGGAGGTTGATGGGCGGTTCCCACACCAACAAGCAATGCTCTGGACTCCAGCTGGGTGTCCCACAATTCAACCCAATTCTGCTCAAGTCTGAACTTTATCTACCTGGAGATAGCAAAAGATACTACAGGTTAGGGGAAGAGTCCTACAAGACTTCCCCCACTCCCTTCAGATGCCAAACACAGGCTATTACCTGTGTTTCTGACCAATTGGCTATAAATCAGAGGTTCCCATGTCCACCTCCTTGAATTTGATTAATTTGTTAGAGTGGCTGACAGAACTCAAAGAAAGATTTTAATTACCAGTTCACTGGTAAAAGGATATAACTCAGGAACAGCCAATTGGAAGAGATGCACAGGGCAGGGTATGCGGAAGGGGCATGGAGCACCAGGCATGACACTGTCCCCAATCTCCATGTGCTCACCAACCCAGAAGCTCTCTAAACCCAGTCCTTTTGGGATTTTATGGAGGCTTCATTACATAGGCATGATTGACTAAATCATTGGCCATTGGTGACTGAACTGAAGCCCAAGCCCCTTTCCACTCCCCTGCTCAGGGTGTGGGACTGGAAGTTACAACCCTCCAATGACACCCATGGCTCCATTGGCAACCAGTCCCCGTCACTGGGTGGGGTCCAAAAGTCACCTCATTAACATAACAAAAGAACATTTACTGCTCTTGTCAGGAAATTCCAATGGTCTTAGGAGCTCTGTTCCGGAAACAGGATGAAACCAAATATATACTTATTATAAATCACAGTATCACAGGAGAGAAGTAGGCTGAGACCGTCCAAGGAGCATAAGCCAGAGCCTTAGGCTCTGAGAATTGTTATATCAGAAACATATCTAAGAAATATAACAGTATGGGTTTAGTTGTGCTATGGAGAATTGGGGGAAGGATTTATGTCCATTTTGAGGAGTTCGCTCAAAAGGGGGAGAGAGGAACCTCTGAGACCATTAGGCAGTGATGACGGAGAGCGTCTCGGGAATGTGAATTTCAGGGAACCAGAGTTGGAGGTACCAAATACAGTGTCCTTTTGTATAAATCTTTTTTTCGTTTGTTTTTGTTTTTGTAGTCTTTTACTCTAAGGGATTTGAAGTGATGAGAAGCATGATAGACTGGCGGAACAACCTAAAGTGTCACAGCAGAAGTACTAGAAAGAAGCAACCAAAGAATGGAAAGTCGTTTTTTGGAGGCTTTGGGAAATTATTTATTTCTCATTTGAACATTTCTTCCTCTTTTCTCAGGCAAAAACTAGTCATTTAATGTCTCTTGAGCTAGAGGGCTAGTACAGTGAATGTCACATAGTGAAACAAGATATATGTTGAATACATGAATGATTGAATAAATGAATGAATGAAGATGATGTAGCCTCAGTTTTTGTAGCTCACAGATGACGAAAACATAAACAACTATATTCCGATGAGATATGTATTGTAACAGATTAATAAAGAATGAACTACAGGAGTTAAGAACTAATAGAGTGATTTATTTTTCCTTTGAAATGAGGGAGGGGAAGATTGTGGATGGAATAAGGGTCAGGAAACTATTCAAGGGTGGTGAGATTCTGAATGGAATTTGAGGACAAACACATTTTTTCCTGGAGGGGAATATTTGAGAAAAAGTTATAATGAGCAGGACATGACTTTTTAAAATAAATGAGTCAATATTTTGTGATCAATTTACAGTGAAAGTTTTGAGGCTCTGAGACGTAATTTTTAGATCACTTCACTTGTCCGGTTGTGTATAGAGGACAAGAGAAAGGCCCATTTGACAGCTTTAGAATTTTCCACAGGAAGATGAGATGATAGAAAACCACACACACTCTGCAAATCTTAACTAAAGATTTATGTAAATCTTAGGGGATCCTGGTTGTCAGAGAAGACATCTTGCTTTTGTGTCTATGGTTTAGAAATAGGCAGGGATAGATGGTTGGGACTAGGGAAATAAAAACAAGTGGTCTACTATAAAATTAGAGTGAGTTATAGCTTTCTTATATAGCAGAGACTGTAAAATTGGATTAGGACATGTCTAATGAAATAGAGGCAGAACCAGGAGGAGTTAATTTGCCTAAGGACTTTTGGTCCTACAGAGAAGAGATGGTATTTGTTTGGGACATTTGGGGAAAAACTGGAGATGGGAGGATAGCTTAAGGTGTGTATCTTAGATTCTTTTCCTTGTTGGGCCCCACTGATCCATTCTTGAGCATTTTGGAGATTTGGGGTGATAGGTAGAAACAAAATAAGCTGTAGGTTTGAAAGACTCAGACACATAGAGAGGACAATGAAAGTAGATTTGATTCTCTATTGAGCTGGGGAGATATCAATTTCCCCTACTTCATGAGGAAAGGTAGCAAAACTTTGCTGCCTTGAGGACTGAAGAGAGAGCACCCAGCCTTGGCACCTGGTGAGGGCAGCTTTGAAAGCCCAAGCATCCCTGGAATAAATATAGAGCTTCTCACAGAGGACAGTGTTTGCAGCGAGAAGAAGAGAGGTTTTGTGAGCTTCAGAATAGTGAAAGACAGTAAAAGTCCAAGAGGGGACTAAATTCCTATAAGCACCACTAGGACCCTCAGAAATAACTGAGTGTACCTGGGGTTAGGGAAAGGGTCACGAAGAGCTTTCAGTTAACGTGATTCAATTCTCTTTCCCAGATTGATGAGGTCTGGGAAAGGTCAGATGTTTCAGAAAAATCAATAGAGAACAAGCACTCCCAGGCTTTATTTTGAGCAGGTGCATAAGCACATACTGAGACTTGATAATCAAGTCATCAGAACAAAGAAGTAGGTCAAATTGTATGGGGTTTTGGAATACCAGGGGACTCAAGAAAGAGCATCTAGATGTGACCAGAACAGACACTAGTTCATTATCTTTCAGGGATTAAGGGTTCTCTTATTCTTCTATGAGGTGAAACAGAAGAGGCAAATCATTACACGTGGTCTAACCTGAAAGGCCAAGTAGTTATAACCAATAAACTTATTGTTCTCATTACAGAATGAAAGTTCAGTCACTCTCAATGGATCCATCTGCTATTTTTCTGAAGATTTTTGATAAAGATCTTTCAGGTATTCTTGTATTGAGAGAGCTTGACAGAATGGATTCAGATTTTTAGGTTAAAATAATGGTGTCCAGAGAGAATAAAACCAGGTAATAAACACCATGTATAGAACTTTGTCACTGTGAGGCTTATTTCTCTCTGGGTATGCCACTGTTAGTTTGAATGACTGCTTGTTTTTTCATCCATCACATGTATGTAGTATAAATCAACAAGCCATTCATTTATGTAGGGAATATAAATCTTATTCAATAAACTCAAGTGAGTAAGAAATGCCACATCTCTGTTTGCCTTAAATAAAGTTAAATAAGTCTCTGGGGGCTTCCCTGGTGGCGCAGTGGTTAAGAATCCACCTGCCAATGCAGGGGACGTGAGTTCAAGCCCTGGGCCAGGAAGATCTCACATGCCGCGGAGCAAATAAGCCCATGCACCACAACTACTTAGCCTGCGCCCTAAAGCCCATGAGCCACAACTATTGAAGCCTGTGCGCCTAGAGCCCGTGCTCTGCAACAAGAGAAGCCACTGCAATGAGAAGTCTGTGCACCATAAGGAAGAGTAGCCCCCACACGCAGCAACAAAGACCCAACTCAGCCAAAAAAAAAAAAAAATGTCTCTGGGCTTATGTCCCATAGAGTTATTGAACACTCTAACTTAGTCATTATTGGGGCTCCCTTTCCAATGACCCAAGGTCAGCTAAAGGTTCCAAGAGTCTAACATTAACACTCAAATGTCAGGAAGATCCACTGAGTACTGCAGAGATGCCTATTGTTCAAGCTTGCCTGGATCCTTGAGGTCTGCAGCTCTGCTACTTCTGCCAAATAGATCATAGGCACCTTGGTCTAGGTTGGGAGTCCTAAGGATCTAGATGTACACTTTGCATCCATCCCCTCAAAGACTCTGCTCCCTCCCCAGAGGGCTGGAAGATAGTGGAGCCAGGATCCCTGATACACACAAGACCTGCCAGTTTCTACCCTTCTCCTAGCCTGGGGTTCTCTTCATTCTCCTTGGATGCCTCCATGTGTCTACCTCTCTCAGCTCCCAGTACAAGCTCTGCAACAGCTCAGGGTTTTGATGAACACATGTTCAATAGAAGACTATCTCCAACAGTGTTGGTTGGTTGCTTGCCGTTACGAACCTTCCCCTGACATGAGGAAGCTTTATGCTACTTGCTTAGAATAGGATATATTGAGCAACAACAATAGCAAATTACTACCTCAGAGGGTATCCCTGCATTATTTATTCAATAGTGATCTACCCCTAACTATGTGACAGACTCTGGACTAGGCACTGAGAACATAATAGTGCTCATGACAGAGCCTTATCACCATCTTCAAGGACGTTGTCATAGTGGACAACATGAACAAGTCAACAGCCAAAGACAACACAGCTGATAAATTTGGGAGAGTCACCTTATTGAGAGTTGGGAGGTGCAGAAATCATTCTTGGAGGATGTTTCACTTAAGTTGAAAATGGAAAAAGAGCAAGCATTAGCTGGTCAAATGAGGTTGTGATCAGAACGAACAACATATGCAAACATCTGGGTTAAGAGAGACACCAGTGGACTTCCCTGGTGGCACAGTGGTTAAGAATCCACCTGCCAATGCAGGGGACAAGGGTTTGATTCCTGGCCCGGGAAGATCCCACATGCCGCAGGGCAGCTAAGCCCGTGCTCCACAACTACAGAGCCTTTGCTCTAGAGCCCGCGAACCACAACTACTGAGCCCATGTGCCACAACTACTGAAGCCTGCGGGCCTAGAGCCCATGCTCCGCAACAAGAGAATCCACCACAATGAGAAACGCGCGCACCGCAAAGAGTAGACCCCACTCACCGCAACTAGAAGAAGCCCATGTGCAGCAACGAAGACCCAATGCAGCCTCAATAAATAAATAAATAAATAAATAAATGTTCCTTTAAAAAAAAAAAGAGAGAGGTACCAGCATGTTTTAAGAACTGAAAGGCCAACCGGCCTTGGATGCTGGGGTTCAAGGTGGGTTGTGGAGAGAAATGGAGCTAGAGGATTAAAGAGAGCTCTGATTGGTAAGGAGCTTGTAATGCATGCTAAGCTTCTTAGAGTTAAGGGGGTTGGCTCACTTAACACCCATCCCAAGCTCATTTTTTCTTGCCTTATTTTTCTATTATGACTGGAAAATTAAAATACAGGGAGCTAATAATATGTTTTAATTGTGAGAGTTGATGTTTTTGTTTTAGAATGATTGTTCCAGATCCTTTGTGAAGACTGCTTTGGAGGCGGATGAGAATAGCTGTGAGGACAATAAGAGGGTTGTTGGAAATCCAGGTGGGAGGTGATGGCAGCTGGCGTAGGTCTAAGGTAGTCATGTTGGAGAGACCCAGGTAGATCTGAGTAGTGCTTAAGGGGAAATGTTAACTGGAGGTTAGAAACACAAAGCATTTGAGAGGTTTCTGGCTTGAATCAGTGAGCAGAATGAATATTTGGTCTATTTCTAAGTGTTTAACTCTCTAAATAATACTGGTGTTAAGAAAAACTTTTTCATATTTTGAATAATTTCCTTAAACTGGTAGAAAGAATGAATTTTCCCCAAGTTTTCAAGCATGACTATAGAGATTTGAAGCTGCAGGAATGCCTGAGATCTCTAACAAATTGCTTGTTATTTTCCCAACTTGGGAATGATCCTGTTCCCTTTGCCCCCAAACAAAGCCTTCAGAGGTAGTTTTGGAAAATGTTTCACACATTAGCTAATATCTGGAGTTGAGGTTGTCTAAGACATCTAGGTCCTAAGAACTCAGCCACGAACATCCTCACCGTCCAGAACAACAACAGGAAGAGTGAAGCTGGCAAAGCTCTCAGTTTTCTTCATCTCATCAGCCCCCTGGGCCGCTGCCCAGCAGTCTGTTTGCAGCCCCAGCCTATGCCTGAGCTCTGGTCTACTGGGCTGTGACTTTAAAAAGCTTTGTGTGGGCTCAGGAGAGGGTGAATGGAGCTGAGAATACACAGAATTGTGGAGAAGAAGCAGAGTTTCTAGTTTCCAATATTTTCCTTGATATATATAATAATATATATATAATATAATTCAACTTTTTTTTGATAATTCAATTTCTTATTTCTTCCTTATTTTTTACTTCCACAGACATAGGCACAAAAGGCTTTTGTGTTTTCCAGAGAGAGAGAGGGAGAGAGAGAGGGAGAGAGAGAGAGAGAGAGAGAGAGAGAGAGAGAGAGAGAGCGAGAGAGAGAGAGAGATCCTATGTAACCAGATAAGCACAGATAAAGAAACCAATGGTCTTCATCAGTTAATCCAGGTCTACACTGCCTGCCTGGGGGTGCAGCCTCTTTCTGTGATGCCTGGGCCCAAGCTAATAAGACTCCCTCATAAGGGAAAGACTGATGTCTATGGCACTCATTGAGTGGGGTGGCAGCCCTCTTCTGGGTCTCCAGGCCATTCTTGCTTTGCTGCACATCTGGGAGTTGAGAGTAGCTTTGGGAATTGTTGAGCTCTGGGTGGATGGGAAGCCCATGCTGAGGAGGAGTCTGGAGAAGGGGCACTTTATGGGGACAGAGGCAAGCATCATTCTGGGGCAGAAGCAGATCTCTTTATCGGGGGAAGAGTGATCTTTGATAAGAACCAGTCCTTGGTGGGAGACACTGGAGATGTGAACATGTGGGAATTTGTGATGTCACCAGAAGAGATTAACAAGGTCTATCATTGTTAAGGTCCGCCACTGAAGGTGGACCTTCAGTCCTGATGTCCTGGGTTGGGGGGGCGTGCCAATGTATGGGGTTCACGGTGGAGTCTTCACCAAGCCCCAGCTGCCATCCTGGGGCTGTGACCCTGTCCCACTGCAGCAGTCCTGAGCATGCCCACTGGAGATGACACCTCACCAGCATCGTGTCTCAGACTCTGAGGAATTTTTGCCTTTATACCCTGGTTTTGCCTTTATACCCTGGAGTGCTGCAGAGTGGACACTGGACTTCCCCTCTCTGCTCTTCATTAACATCAATGAATGAACATTTTTTCTTAAGTGAAAGGCAATCTATATGTTGTGCTTTTCTCAGAAGGAATCAAAATTATGGAATTTATGTTTTACATGGAAAAGGACTTTAGACATAATCCAGCATCCTTATTGTATTGGTTTTCTATCACTGCTGTAACAAATTATCACAAATCTATTGGCTTAACACAGCACCAACACAAATTTAATATCTTACAGCTCTGGAGGTCAGAAGTCTAAAATGGGTGTATCCACAGGGCTGTGTTCTTTCTAGAGATTCTAGGGGTGAATTGATTTCCTTGCCTTTTCTAGCACCTAGAGGCTGCCTACATTCCTTGGCTTGTGGCTCCTTCTTCCATCTCCAAAAGCAATGGCATAGCATTTTCTCTTCTGTCTGACCTCCTGCCTTCCTCTTAGAAGGACCCTTGTCATTATATCGAGCCCATCTGGTTACCAGCATAATCTATCCATCTCAACATCCTTATTTGTAAAGGTAACATATTCACAGGTTTCAGGGATTAGGACATACATAGACAGGCTCTTCAGCCTATCACATTCATTTACAGAAGATACAACGGAGATCCTAAAGAAGAGGAATGAAAAAGAACCTCACAGGGCTCGTCTGGACTGCTGCTAGTCCATGTGGTATTTCTGTGTGAATGGGGGACTAACTCTGTACTGGGTGAACGGCTTGGTGAGTGGAGTGTGGGGAGATAACAGCTCCCACTCCCTCCCTCAGCTAGATACCCATGTGTAGTGAACAGCCTGCACACCATACACAGTGGCCCTGGGGCTGGTGAGTTTCTATAGTGGAAACAGAATGCTGGTCTTACAATATCCTACTCCAATTCCCCTCTGCTCTTCACCCTTTCATAGCTGTCACTCTCTGAGTCCAGGGCTGATCTCAAAAAAACTGGCTTAGGGAATTCAGTACTGTACGATGTACTGTATTCCTACAGTGGTCAGTCCATACTGCCTTTCAACCCTGCCTCTGAGTGAGACAGGCTGGGACCTGGGACGTGGGACCCTTTGCTGCAGTGCTTGTACCTGGACAAACATCTCCTCGAGCAACGAAATACAAAGAAACTGTAAGGGACTAAAAATAACTGCATGCATGTGCAGTCAGGGCAAATTATGAACAACAAGATACAAAAACGCAACTGCCACTTCTGAGGAGCCAGGAGCAAAAGCAGGGTACTGTGCATGCACATAGCCCCCTGCACACAGCACCACCAAGGGGGTGGGCACACCTCCTAAGCCACGCCTCTGGCCCAACCCCTAGACCCACCCCTACCCTCACCCCATATAAGGAACTAGCTCGCCCCCTACTCAGGGAGCAAGCAAGGAAACCTGGTACTTGTTTTCGCTCCCTCATGCTACAGCACAAGTCCCAATAAAGCCTTGCCGGAATTCCTTGTCTGTCCTATGATAAATTTCTATTGATTAAGCAGGCCAAGAACCCTGGTCGGTAACATGAGTACTGTCCATTCAGCTTATATATGCCAGACTTATTATTTATCAATAATATTTCAATAATCCTCTTCCTGTTCCATCTCACAGTGTCCATAAACATGTACATCCAAGTCAGTGCTCCTATCTTTTATATGTGGACTGCTTGCATCTTGCTTTATAGCACTAAGAGTTTTAACCTCATCTAAAAGGGCAAGCCATTTTGGCTCCGAGTTTTTTAAATCCTCTGCAGCGATGTTACCTTTCTATACCATTATTACAAAGGGGCTTTAATCAGCCTTGACTGAAATGAGAATTCCCCTAAACCAGCACTGTCCAGTAGAACTTTCTGCAATGATGGGAATATTCTAATTTGTGCTGTCCAATATGGTAGCGACTAGACATATGTAGTTACTGAGTCCCTGAAATGTGGCTAGTGTGACTGAGGAATTGCGTTCTACATTTTATTTAATTTTAATTGATTTAAATTTAAATAGCCACATGTGGCTTGTGGCTACTGTATTGGACAGCACTGATCTAGACTCTTTCCTTGAGTTAAAGGGATAAAAGTGTAGGGTGTAGGAAAAGATATTATTAATCATAAAAGTTTATAATTAGGACAACAAAGGAAGTTGAGGTCCCCACTTGAATAAAAAGAGAAGAAAACCTGGGAAGGTTTAAAGATTGTCTTTCATCAAGCCAGGGACCTAATTTTCTCTTGCTTCTACCAGAGGGCAAATAAGCTGTTTTCAAATAGTTTAATATATCCTGGGGCAAATGTTTAGAAGTGTCTGTTTATGTTTTTATTCCTTCTTTTGTGTTCAATATTTTTCTTAGAACTTATTTTCTCCTTTTTCTTTTTCTCTTTCTTCTGAATAGAGGTGAGTTTATCCATACTTGCTATTTAGTTAAAAGAAAAAAAGTAAGCCCAGAACATCTTTTACTTTTTTTTCAGAACATCTTTTGATTCTGTCCCTGTGCATCAAGAGAAAGGCTTCAGTAGTATTCTTTCTCTTGGGATGTTGAGTTCAGTGGACTAAAGGCACTTCAGGAGCACCAGCTTATAGTGGCATTTTATGTATTGTCAGTTCAAAATTGTACCCAGGAGGGTATAGGGGCCTTATGCTTGAAGAAAGAGAAAATACAGCATTGGGAGAATGTTTGGGATTAGGATTCGGGTCTAGGGTGTTCATCAATAGTAAGCCTGTAGGGCTTCCCCGGTGGCACAGTGGTTAAGAATCCGCCTGCCATTGCAGGGGACATGGGTTCAAGCCCTGGTCCGGGAAGATCCCACATGCCACGGAGCAACTAAGCTTGTGCACCACAACTACTGAGCCTGTGCTCTGGAGCCCGTGAGCCGCAACTACTAAGCCCATGTGCTTCAACTACTGAAGCCCGCACCCCTAGAGCCCATGCTCCACAACAAGAGAAGACACTGCAATGAGAAGCCTGCGCACCAAAATGAAGAGTAGCCCCTGCTCACCGCAAGTGGAGGAAGCCCGCGCACAGCAACGAAGACCAAACGCAGCCAAAAATAAATAAATAAAAATTAAAAAACTTATTAAAAAAATAATAAGCCTGTATTTTCTCTGACAGAAAGTTAAATGTGGCTTTTGCTGAGAGGTAAATAGTGTGTGCTGTGGCCTCACTTGAAAGGATGCAGGAGGTCAATGTCTGGAGGAGGTCCTAGGACTGAGGAAGGGGACCCAGGATGAGTCAACCAAAGAGAGACCTTGTAGGAGATAGAAAAACACTAGAAGCAGCCACTCTCCTAGTTTTTGCAGGAGGGAGTATAGAATTATACACACTTGGTGTCAAGGGCAGAATGACCTTCAGTCAGTGGCACCCAGTAGGAGCTGAACTAGGGTCAAGCTGTAGGAAGCAACAGAAGAGTGAGAGAAAGAAAAGAGAATGGCAATAAAGAACAAAAAAGGAAGAATGATGATGGTGAATATTAGTGTGGAAGATGCCTAGTGCCATTTCAGCTCTATCCACTATGAAAAACACAGGGGCACTTAAAGGAGGGCGAGAGAAAGGTAGCAGTTCCTAGAGGCATCAGTACGAGACATGAGGGGATACTGACAGTGGGTTGCTTTCTCTGACATTTGTAGTACAGAGGAGATAAGCAGCTGCCTACAGGAGATTACTGTGGTGGGAATCCCCACTGTAAATGTGTCCTGCACACCCAATACAAAAAAGGCTTTGTAAGTTACAGATGAGTAAAAGGATATGATGTGCCTACGAGGAAATACTAAGAATGAGAGCAATGCAAACTGGAATGCGTTTTGAATTTTTCAGGAAATCCTTCACTCTTTTATCCACTTACCCACAATACAGCACCTCCTTTGAGATCCAATAATCTAGAGCGATCTTCTCACTTTGCAGAGGAGCTTACCAAGGTTAAGGTAGGAGGATGGCTTTTCTAAAAGCCATATGGCGAGTCAGATTCAGAAGTGGGGTCTAAATCCAGGTCTCATATCTTATTCAGTGTTTTTTTTTCCTATCTTAACCCACCAACATTTTGGGAATTGAAGGAACAGCTTTATTTGTGAGTTGCTAGGAAATTTAGTAGAGTTTTCAAATGCTCCATTCTTTTTATTGAGATCCTTGAAGAAAATGGTTGAAAAACTAAACTAGAAAACTAAAGATTATTAGTTCGGTTTAAATGATCTCATAAGATATTTACTGGTCCTGTTCACATTTCCCCCATCTATATGAAACCCTAATGTCCAAAACCTTACAAATATGTGAAGTAACACTACCTTCAAAATTTAATGGATGTATATGCATTTTATCCAACTAATATATGCTCACAATTAAAAGATGAAATAGTTTTAAAGAAAATAGCTTTAACGATGAAGAGTTTTAAAGAAAAGCAAGTCTCTTGCCTCACCATTCTACCCCCAGTCCCACTCCACACAGGCAATCACTTTGAAATTTTCCAATTATTTATGTTTTTATGGAGGTAGCCTCCATTTCTCTAAAAGTCTTACGTTGTTATTTCTTACTTTGTCAATTTTAGACATTATCTATAGATTTCTCTAAAAGTCTTACGTTGTTATTTCTTTGTCAATTTTAGACATTATCTATAGACCTCCTTTTTAAAATTTTTTTATTATTTATTTATTTTTTTAAACATCTTTATTGGAATATAATACTTTACAATGGTGTATTAGTTTCTGCTTTATAACAAAGTGAATCAGTTATACACATACATATGTTCCCATATCTCTTCCCTCTTGCGTCTCCCTCCCTCGCACCCTCCCTATCCCACCCCTCTAGGTGGTCACAAAGCACTGAGCTGATCTCCCCGTACTGTGCGGCTGTTTCCCATTAGCTATCTCTTTCACATTTGGTAGAGTATATATGTCCATGCCACTCTCTCACTTTGTCCCAGCTTACCCTTCCCTCTCCCTGTGTCCTCAAGTCCATTCTCTAGTAGGTCTCTGTCTTTATTCCCGGCTTGCCCCTAGGTTCTTCATAACCATGTTTTTTTTTTTAGATTCCATATATATGTGTTAGCATACGGTATTTGTTTTTCTCTTACTTCACTCTGTATGACAGACTCTAGGTTGATCCACCTCACTACAAATAACTCAATTTCATTTCTTTTTATGGCTGAGTAATATTCCATTGTCTACATGTGCCACATCTTCTTTAACCATTCATCTGTCAATGGACACTTAGGTTGCTTCCATGTCCTGGCTATTGTAAATAAAGCAGCAATGAACATTGTGGTACCTGACTCTTTTTGAATTATGGTTTTCTCAGGGTATATGCCCAGGAGTGGGACTGCTGGGTCAAATGGTAGTCCTAATTTTAGATCTTTAAGGAACCTCCATACTATTCTCCATAGTGGCTATATCAATTTACATTCCCACCAACAGTGCAAAAGGGTTCCCTTTTCTCCACACCCTCTCCAGCATTGATTATTTGTAGATTTTTTGATGATGGACATTCTGGCCCGTGTGAGATGACATCTCATTGTAGTTTTGACTTGCATTTCTCTAATGATTAATGATGTTGAGCATTCTTTCACGTGTTTGTTGGCAATCTGTACATCTTCTTTGGAGAAATGTCTATTTAGGTCTTCTGCCTATTTTTGGATTGGGTTGTTTGTTTTTTTGATATTGAGCTGCATTAGCTGCTTGTAAATTCGGGAGATTAATCCTTTGTCCGTTGCTTCATTTGCAAATATTTTCTCCCATTATGAGGGTTGTCTTTTGGTCTTGTTTATGGTTTCCTCCGCTGTGCAAAAGCTTTAAAGTTTCATTAGGTCCCATTTGTTTATTTAATTTTTATTTTTTTAATTTTTTTTTTTGAAGTACGTGGGCCCCTCACTGCTGTGGCCTCTCCCGTTTCGGAGCACAGACTTCGGACGCGCAGGCTTAGCGGCCATGGCTCACGGGCCCAGCCGCTCCGCAGTATGTGGGATCTTCCCGGACCGGGGCATGAACCTGTGTCCCCTGCATCAGCAGGCGGACTCTCAACCACTGCGCCACCAGGGAAGCCCCCATTTGTTTATTTTTGTTTTTATTTCCATTTCTCTAGGAGGTGGGTCAAAAAGGATCTTGCTGTGATTTATGTCATAGAGTGTTCTGCCTATGTTTTCCTCTAAGAGTTTTATAGTGTCTGGTCTTACATTTAGGTCTTTAATCCATTTTGAGCTTAAACCAGGTGTTAGGGAGTGTTCTAATTTCATTCTTTTACACGTAGCTGTCCAGTTTTCCCAGCACCACTTATTGAAGAAGCTGTCTTTTCTCCATTGGATATTCTTGCCTCCTTTATCAAAGATAATGTGACCATATATGCGTGGGTTTATCTCTGGGTTTTCTATCCTGTTCCATTGATCTATATTTCTGTTTTTGTGCCAGTACCATACTGTCTTGATTACTGTAGCTTTGTAGTATAGTCTGGAGTCTGGGAGCCTGATTCCTCTAGCTCTGTTTTTCTTTCTCAAGATTGCTTTGGCTATTCAGGGTCTTCTGTGTTTCCATACAAATTGTGAAATGTTTTGTTCTAGTTCTGTGAAAAATGCCAGTGGTAATTTGATAGGGATTGCATTGAATCTGTAGCTTGCTTTGGGTAGTAGAGTCATTTTCACAATGTTGATTCTTCCAATCCAAGAACATGGTATATCTCTCCATCTATTTGTATCATCTTTAATTTCTTTCATCAGTGTCTTATAACTATCTGCATACAGGTCTTTTGTCTCCTTAGGTAGGTTTATTCCTAGATATTTTATTCTTTTTGTTGCAATGGTAAATGGGAGTGTTTTCTTAATTTCACTTTCAGAATTTTCAACATTAGTGTATAGGAATGCAACAGATTTCTGTGCATTAATTTTGTCTCCTGCTACTTTACCAAATTCATTGATTAGCTCTAGCAGTTTTCTGGTAGCATCTTTAGGATCCTCTATGTATAGCATCATGTCTTCTGCAAACAGTAACAACTTTACTTCTTCTTCTCTGATTTGGATTCCTTTTATTTCTTTTTCTTCTCTGATTGCTGTGGCTAAAATTTCCAAAACTATGTTGAATAAGATTGGTGAGAGTGGGCAACTTTGTCTTGCTCCTGATCTTAGCGGAAATGGTTTCAGTTTTTCACCATTGAGAACGATGTCGGCTGTGGGTTTGTCATAAATGGCCTTTATTATGTTAAGCAAAGTTCCCTGTATGCCTACTTTCTGCATTGTTTTTATCATAAATGGGTGTTGAATTTTGTCCAAAGCTTTCTCTGCATCTATTGAGATGATCATATGGTTTTTCTCCTTCAATTTGTTTATATGGTTTATCACATTGATTGATTTGTATATATTGAAGAATCCTTGCATTCCTGGGATAAAACCCACTTGATCATGGTGTATGACCCTTTTAATGTGTTGTTGGATTCTGTTTGCTAGTATTTTGTTGAGCATTTTTGCATCTATGTCATCAGTGATATTGCCCTGTAATTTTCTTTCTTTGTGACATCTTTGTCTGGTTTTGGTATCAAGGTGATGGTGGCTTCGTAGAATGAGCTTGGGAGTGTTCCTTCCTCTGCTATATTTTGGAAGAGTTTGAGAAGGATAGGTGCTAGCTCTTCTGTAAATATTTGCTAGCATTTGCCTGTGAAGCCATCTGATCCTGGGCTTTTGTTTGTGAGAAGATTTTTAATCACAGTTTCAATTTCAGTGCTTGTGATTGGTCTGTTCATATTTCCTTTCTCTTCCTGATTCAGTCTCGGAACGTTGTGCTTTTCTAAGAATTGGTCCATTTCTTCCAGGTTGTTCATTTTATTGGAGTATAGTTGCTTGTAGTAATCTCTCATGATCCTCTGTATTTCTGCAGTGTCAGTTGTTATTTCTCCTTTTTCATTTCTAATTCTGTTCATTTGAGTCTTCCCCCATTTTTTCTTGATGAGTCTGGCAAATGGTTTATCAGTTTTGTTTATCTTCTCAAAGAACCAGCTTTTAGCTTTATTGATCTTTGGTACTGTTTCCTTCATTTCTTTTTTCATTTATTTCTGATCTGACCTTTATGATTTCTTTCCTTCTGGTAACTTTGGGCTTTCTTTATTCTTCTTTCTCTAATTGCTTTAGGTGTAAGGTTAGGTTGTTTATTTGAGATGTTTCTTGTTTCTTAAGGTAGGATTGTATTGCTATAGACTTCCCTCTTAGAACTGCTTTTGCTGCATCCCATAGGTTTTGGGTCATCATGTTTTCATTGTCATTTGTTTCTAGGTATTTTTTTGATTTCCTCTTTGATTTCTTCAGTGATCTCTTGGTTATTAAGTAGTGTATTGTTTAGCCTCCATGTGTTTGTATTTTTTACAGACTTTTTCCTGTAATTGATATCTAATCTCATAGCATTGTGGTCAGAAAAGGTACTTGATACGATTTCACTTTTCTTAAATTTACCAAGGCTTGATTTGTGACTCAAGACATGATGTATCCTGGAGAATGTTCCATAAGCACTTGAGAAGAAAGTGTATTTTGTTGTTTTTGGATGGAATATCCTGTAAATATCAATTAAGTCCATCTTGTTTAATGTATCATTTAAAACTTGTGTTTCCTTATTTATTTTCATTTTGGATGATCCATCCATTGGTGAAAGTGGGGTGTTAAATTCCCCTACTATGACTGTGTTACTGTCGATTTCCCCTTTTA
This sequence comes from Delphinapterus leucas, assembly GCF_059928025.1. Classification (NCBI taxonomy): domain Eukaryota; kingdom Metazoa; phylum Chordata; class Mammalia; order Artiodactyla; family Monodontidae; genus Delphinapterus; species Delphinapterus leucas. The sequence goes on from NC_143129.1 coordinate 75,129,964, forward strand.
TGGCTGTTAGTATTTGCCTTATGTATTGAGGTGTTCCTATGTTGGGTGCATAAATATTTACAATTGTTATATCTTCTTCTTGGATCGATCCCTTGATCATTATGTAGTGTCCTTCTTTGTCTCTTGTAATAGTCTTTATTTTAAAGTCTATTTTGTCTGATATGAGAATTGCTACTCCAACTCTCTTTTGATTTCCATTTTCATGGGATATCTTCTTCCATCCCCTCACTTTCAGTCTGTATGTGTCCCTAGGTCTGAAGTGGGTCTCTTGTAGACAGCATATTTACAGGTTTTGTTTTGTATCCATTCAGCCAGTCTATAACTTTTGGTTGGAGTATTTAATCCATTTACCTTTAAGGGAGTTATCAATATGTATGTTCCTATTACTATTTTCTTAATTGTTTAGGGTTTGTTATTGTAGGTCTTTTCCTTGTCTTGTGTTTACTGCCTAGAGAAGTTCCTTTAGCATTTTTGTATAGCTGGTGGGTGGTCCTGAATTCTCTTAGCTTTTGCTTGTTTGTAAAGGTTTTAATTTCTCTGTCAAATCTGAATGAGATCCTTGCTGGATAGAGAAATCTTGATTGTAGGTTTTTCCTTTTCATCACTTTAAATGTCCTGCCACTCACTTCTGGCTTGCAGAGTTTCTACTGAAAGATCAGCTGTCAACCTTATTGGGATTTCCTTGTATGTTATTTGTTGTTTTTCCTTTGCTGCTTTTAATACTTGTTCTTTGTATTTAATTTTGATAGTTTGATTAATATGTGTCTTGGCATGTTTCTCCTTGGATTTATCCTGTATGGGACTCTCTGTGCTTCCTGGACTTGATTAACTATTTACTTTCCCACATTAGCGAAGTTTTCAACTATAATCCCTTCAAGTATTTTCTCAGTAACTTTCTTTTTCTCTTCTCCTTCTGGGACCCCTAAAATCGAATGTTGGTGTGTTTAATGCTGTCCCAGAGGTATAGACATCCTTTAATGATAGAAGTAGAGTCAGCGCATATTCACCACTTCCCCCAAGTGAAGGTACATCACCATGTTAGTTAGTCTATTGACTACTCTGTAACATTTACTTTAGAAATTCTAGTCATCATAGACACTCTTATACCTAGTTATCTTTTTACTCCTCACTTTACATTTTACTGGATGAAAACATTAATATCCCTACACTTTCTTTTACTTCTCTCCTCCCCTCTTCACTTCCCTCTCTCTTCTGCATTTTTACGTTACTAAATTTTAATAGTACTTCTAATCTATTAACATAATAAAAGTTATGAGCTTTGTCTACAGATTGATTCCAAAAGCTGAAACTCAGGAGTGTTTATATGATTATGATTTTGTGAATATTGTTCACTGCAGAGCCAAATTATATGCTATGATTATATTTCCCTTCTGGCTTTTTTTTTTTGAATTTCTAATTGCCTTTTTTCTTATATTGTCTGTCTTTGCAGCAGTAATGATACTGCCAAACCAAAGGTATCTTTTTATCATTACCACCCCACGCCGATCTATTGATACCTCTTTTTTTGGAGCCAACTATCCTTTTTTTCTCATCTGGGCTGATTACACTCTAGGTTGGCTGAGGAGATGTCATTTTGCATCTTCCTACTCTTGTTACTTTCCTTGGCTGGAGTCCCAGTTTTTTGATTGTATACCTTTTGTTTTTTTGGTTTACATCTTAAAGTTGTTGGAGCATGTCTTAAGGTAATTTCTCAAGAAAGAGTATGATACGAGGGAGATAAATGCCCTGGGTCTCTACATGTCTGAAAAAAAGTCATTATTGTTTTCTCATACTAAATTGATAGATTGACTATCAAATTCTAAATTGAAAATAATTTTTGCTTTATTACTTTGGAGGGTTTAAGTTTTAAAATACATGTTGATTTGCCACGTTTGATGTCAATTAGCTTCTCATTATTGAGCAAACTGTTTTTTCCTTTCAGGAAATTTTAGGATAGTCTCTTGACACTTGGTGTTCTAAAATTTCAAGAATGTGGGACTGGATGTGGGTATTTTTCTATTCATTTATTTTATTGCACAATTAGTGCACCATTTTAGTCTGGAAAGTTGTTTACCTAACTCTGGGAATTTCTTACATTATTTCTTTAATAATTACCCACTCTGCATTTTCTCTTTCTAGAATTCACATTGGCTGGATATTGGAACTTCTGGGTTGATGTTTTTATGACTTTGCTTTCTGTCTCCTTGTGTTCAGATTCTATTTTCAGAGACAGTTTCTTTATTTTATATTCAAATTTTTTGTTAATATTTTTAAATTTGGCAATTATGTATTTTTATTTCTAAGTGCTTTTTTTTTGGGTTCTCTGATTGCTCCTTTTCCATAACACCCCTGTTGGAGGAGGTCATCGAGAGGATGTGACCACCATTTGATCCAGTAGCTGGCCCCGGGCAATTGGAGGCTTCTTACCCCTCCCTTGTCCTTGGAATGTAAATACCTTCAGCCCTCCTTCCCATACTAGGAGTCATTTTCAAGGATGCCGCCTGGAGAGGGCAAAGTGTTGCTGAGAGCATTTGGACTACATATGCAAATGAACCCTGTTAAGGCCTCTATATAAACTTTCAAGATTCTGGTGGGCAGGTGTGGAGATCTACTCATCTTGTGGACACCAAAGACAAGCCTCTATGTAAATTCTCTTGCTTATTAAATCTGCCACCTACCAACTTGGAGTGGTCTGCCTCTTTCTTCAGTCTCTCCTTGCCCTCTGCATGCAGGGGTCAGATTTGGATTTCACCTGGGGAATTCTGGGGGTTGGGAACCAATGCCCCCATTCTCATTCTATGAGATTATAATGTCTGAGAATATTTGAGTTTCCTTTTTAAGTTCTCTTCTGCTCCCTAAATAATCTGTGCTGCCTCCAGTGTTGCTTTTCTCCTTCATTATCTCAATCTTTATTTTCATGCTGCATTCTTTTCCAAGTACATAATAATACTTTTTATGCATCATAGTTAAAATTAAGACCATAGAAAAAGTTGTGTGTGTGTGTGTGTGTGTGTGTTCACTGGTGGACTTTCTTTTTTCGGGTGAGTGAGTGGGGAGCCAGTCATTAGCCTGGGGATCCTTAAGTAGGATGCTAAAGGGCTTCCAGACCTTTGGGACCCCAGGGCCATGACTAGCTCCCTTTGTTCTATTTTGGTCAGTTTCTTTTAGAAAAGTGCCCATTGTTTATGTATTGATTTTTGGCCAAATACTTATCTGCCTAGTATTCTGGTCAAACCATATGGAAGGGATAGTTAGGGGTGATGCTGTTAACAGTTTTCAGGCTTTAGTTCTGTGGTTCTCAGAGTCTTGAAGTCAGGCTGGCGTTTTTCTAGACTCTCCTGGATAGACTCTCCTATGCTCTGTAGCTCCCTTCTCCTTCCTCATATATTCCAGGTTTCCTTTGCCCAGATTCAGAACCTCTCATTTGCTTTTTCCTTTTCCAGAAATGTTTAGAAATATTTCACTTGCTAATAGCTTCCCTCCTGTTCTCTTCGTTGTTGTGAATTTATGTCATTTTTGTTCTTTTAACATCTTTTTAATGTGGCCTTGGGAGAGAGAGAGTAAACATTTTTGCACAGTTTGAAATTTTGAACCATAAAATCCTCTGCATTTCTTTTCCCCCTCCCGTTTGATAGTTTAATGATTCTTTGCATTACCTTTTTCTTTAGTATAGGTAATACATGTATATATTACAAAATTTAAGAGGTGCAAAAGGGTATATAGCAAATTTAAGCATCTCTCTCATCACTCTTCCTTAGGTATCCAGTTTCTTGTATGTCCTTCCAGAAGTAATCTACACAAACATGTATACTTTTAAACTTAAAAAATGCAAGCAGAAGCATAAAAACACACTGTTTCACACTTTTCTTTTTGCACTTACCATTATCTTGGAGATCATTCCATATTGGTACAGCAAAGAGCTTTTTAAAATTTATTTTTAATCCTCGCTTGTGCTAGAAACCATCCAGATTCCAGCTAGCCTGGCCTGGGATTCATATCAAGGGCCTGCAAGTGATATCAAGGCAAACATTTGACAATACATTTCTTGCCTGAAATGTGAACTCATTATTTCCAGTGAGCTACTGAAAACATATTTTTAAAGAGAAAGTACTGATTATGTCCAAAACAAGAGGTTATTAACTGGAAATCTCCCTAGAATACTTTCATCTCACCTTGGCAAGAAAGATAGGCTCCTCTGTGCTTTGTTACCTTTATATCACACAATCCTTGATCAGTTAGGTATCCTGAGTTGTGCAGGTAAGTGACAGAAGGAAGGGAAAAAAATGTGTCTTCGGCTGCCAACATTTACTTTAAATCTTTATAACTGTATATAAATGGTATAAAAAACATAAATTCCAGATATAAGCTGTTGTTAGGAAGGCATCAACAAAGAACCTCCTCTGTGCTAACCAGAACAACTGAAAGAAAAATTACTGTTGAGTACCTATCATATCAGTTTCAGAATCAATTATGTTGATACTGTCAAACTGGAACAAAGAAATAAACTGGCAATATGTAAAGTAAAAAAAAATTTTTTTTAATTTCTGCAAAGTGTTTCACTAATGAATACATTGTAATTTATTTAACATTCCCTTATTGATCAACTTTTAGCTTCCCCTCCAATCTTTTGCTTTTATGAACAAAGCTACAATAAACTTCCTTTTATACACAGTATTTCACACACAAATGAGTAAATTTGTGATAAATTCCTAAACGTGAAATTAATGGTAAATTGTCAGCTTTCTGTGTGTATGTGTGTGTGTATGTGTGTATGCATCAGTTAACGCCAATAACGTATGAGACTGCCTATGTCTCCACAACTTTGGCTACTGTACCAGTTAAGATCCAATCATATGCCATACCAATGACGGAAACAGAGTTTCATGTGAAGAACTGTTACCTCCGTACAAAATTGTTAAGAAGAGAATACCGAGGTACCAGGGAGGTAGCAATGGCAAAAAGCAGTCACCATCTCTAAGGCTGGAGGAGCAAATGAAGAGGCTGAAGTAAAACTTAGAAGCTTAGAGGAGGGAAACTTACAGTATTGAAATGCAGACCTCTTTACAGGAGGATTTTATTCCGTTGGTGCTGTGAGCTTGGAGGAGGGACACTGTGGACCCGGACCAGACTTCGAGGAGGGAGCACTAATTGGTTAGCGAAGGTTCACCGAAAGGGGAAAGGTCAGGCTGACTCTTCAAGTCAGGGAAAAACCGCAAACTTGAATCAGCTGCTGCAATGGTGAAGCACCGACTCCACAGGTGAAAAAAGTTGCTGGGGTAATGTGGGTCAGAGCAGGATGCTGAGAGGGCGAAGCACATCCTTTCTTCCTTTTTCAGCCTCCTTGCTCCCCACCAGTACCTTCTATTGGTAGGACCTATGCGGGCGCCAGATGGCAAAGCGGCGACACGGTGAGCAGCCACAGCTCCAGCATCCCAGAGTATGGAAGGATGGGCCTGGAGTCGGATTACAGCTGCTCAAAGACCACCAGAACACTCCGGTGAGTTCTCAAACTTTTTGCCCATTGCCAACGTGCTGGTGAAAACTCAAAACTTGTAGTTTTGATTAGCGTTCTCCTTACTGTGACTGAGGTCGAATACCTCTTAATTTTTAGAATTGTTTGATTTTTTTCCTTTCTGTGAATTGTCTTTTGATATCTTTTGTTCACGCTTGTTTTCTTTGGCTGTCATTTTTGTTTCTTATACAAGAAAGAAATTAGGCTTTTGCATATAATGTGAGTTGGAAATACTTCTCCAGGTTTGTCATTTATCTTTTGGTATAATAGTGACTTTTCCATGTATGTATTATTTTTACAGAGTTGAGTTTATCAATATTTTCTTTCGTGACTTCAGGGGTTTTCTTCACCTGTAGAAAGGCCTTTCCAACTTTGAGATGATAAAAATTTTCTTCCATTTTTTCCCTAGTGCTTTTATGGTTTTGGTTTTAAAATTTAAATATTTGCTCAATTTGGAATTTTTCCTATTATATAATATAAAGTATTAAGCCAAGTGTTTCTTCTTTAATGCTTTGCTGCTCAGATGTCCCAACACCATTCATTGAATAATCCATATTTTCTCCACCAATTTGAAAATTAGCCTTTATTATAATTCCTGTATGGTTTAAAAAAATTTTTTTTGGTTTGTTTCTGGACTTTCTAATCTGTTTCACTGATATGTCTATTCATGTATTAGCACCACATTGTTTTAATTACTCTAGCTTTTTTTTTATTTTTATTTTTTTTTGCGGTACGTGGGCCTCTCACTGTTGTGGCCTCTCCCATTGCGGAGCACAGGCTCCGGACGCGCAGGCTCAGCGGCCATGGCTCAGGCCCAGCCGCTCCGCGGCATGTGGGATCTTCCCGGACCGGCACGAACCCGTGTCCCCTGCATCGGCAGGCGGACTCTCCACCACTGTGCCACCAGGGAAGCCCTACTCTAGCTTTTATAATATGGTTAAATATCTCCTAGAGCATTTCTTCCTCATTCCCTTTTTATAATCTTGATTATTTTTGATTCTGTGTTCTCCTATAGGAACATAATGGTCAGCTTGCCTAATTTTAAACCCTATTGGTAGTTTCATTGGGATTGTATAAAAACATAGATTATGAAAGTGCTGAAATTAACATGTTGTTTTTCTATTTAAGAATATGGTGTACCTTTCAATGTTTTTCTTCTTTTGCATATTTCTTAAGTATATTCCAAGATGCTTTCTTTACCTATTTTCTTCTTATTTGCAGCCACATGCATCTTACCTTGTTATCTTCCTACACCCCAATTTTATCTTCATTGCATATGGTAGCCACACTTATATTGTGTTCAGAGTTATAGATATCTTGTGGTTCGTATAATATGTTAAGAGTAATGGATATCTTGAGGTTTTATCGACGATAGTTTGCCATTTTGTTTTTCTTCTCCACGTTGCTTTTGGGTAATTGAGAGAATAAGGGCAACAGCTTTTTCCTGCTATTTAAAAATCAGATGCTATTTCAATTACATGCTCAAACACTCTGGGATCCCATCACATCGACTGCAAGAAATCCATTTTTTATTGCCAGATATTTCTGGGAATCTCTGGAATGATAAATAGTTCCACAAATATCCTTTGAATGTCATTGCCACCTCAGCTAGGCATCTGTGCCTCAACATTCTGCAGTTAGCATTTATTTATCTCAAGACCAGGGTGTTACCCCTTTCACCTATCCCACCTGTTTTCAACCTGGGGCAATATATTCCTGGCCTTCCAAGGAGTAACAGGAACAATGATTCTGGATTCTCAATTTCCATATGTTTTCTTTCCTAAAATTGATCTGCCTGAGAATATGCCAGTGGTCTGCAGGCTCTCTTTTCTGACTTCCCCTTCTACTCTTTCACTTTCACACTGTGTTAAGGAAAGGCCTCAGTCTCACCGATTCTAGATCTTACTATGTGCATTGTCCTGGGGTGGACAGTAAACACCCCAGGTTGCTTGCTTGCTTCTAGGGAGCAACCAAGGGAACATTTGAGAATACTGGTGCTGGTAATGAGAAAGTGAATGGCTGCAGTGATTGGTAACAAAGGCTTTTGCAACTCAGGTGGTTCCAATTCTTTGCTTTCCTTAAAGCTGAAGGAAGACTTAAAGGGGTTGTCAGTGGATAGGTGATTTAAATTAATTTTTGTTGATTATTGATTTTGTTTTGTATGTAGCTTGTAAAAAATGAAAGGAAATGAAGGGCATGACTATAATAAAGCTCCTTGTGTTTGCACCTAGTTATATATATGAACAGTTTTCTCAAATGCTTACATAAAATGCAATAAAACTGATAAATGGTCTCTAGTAATGAAAAATGTTCATCTATGTATATATGAACTAATTTTAAAAAGCCACATCTATCTCATTAAGAAATTCACTTCCTGCAAGAACATATGTTTTAAATTTGAAATTACTTATCAAAATCACCTACATATAAAAAGTAGAATAATAACCTAATTAGAAGAAACTCTTTAGCATTTAGATCCTTATAGCCACTGGAAATTAAATAAAATGTGTTTTCATTAATTTACTTATTTTTGTGGCAGAGAATTATGATAGGGTGATCAATAAAATACTTTCAAGAATAAAATTTACATTATGATAAAATTCTATGGGGAAATGGATTGGAACTATAAGTTCTAGGAGGAAAAGGAGTGATGTAAAGTTTTGACTGCTAAAATAGACCTTGTTAATGTTTTTTTAAATGGATGAAGTATATGAATCTCAATATTCTGTGGAATGTATTTAACAAATGATGTAACAGTTTGATTTAAAAATGGCAGTATTTACAATATGCCAGAAATTATGTTCTTTGCAATTATTTAAACTTGTGATGAAAAATTTTAATTGCCAAACTAACAACGTATGAGAAGGTACATAGACTTTTCTAAATTCTTTTAGAGGATTTTCAAGGCAAAAACCCAAACAAACCCCATACCCCAGAAAAACAAAAACCAAACTCTTGGCTATTGCCTTAAACCTTCACTGCAAGGAAATACCCAGTTTTAACCTGAAACTTTGAGAATGAGAAAATAGATTAATGAATGTACAGGGAAAGTAAATAAACCCCAGATGAATATAGTTTGGGAGTTTGGGGGCACAGACTGCTCTATATGGGTGTCCTATTGGACCAGTCTTTGCCTGGCTCTGGGTTCTTTTACTATACAGATATCCCTGAGCCCATATTAAAGGGGTACCCTCCCCTCCCCACCTCAATGAGAGTACCTTTGAACCTAAACCTTTTAAATCTAGGACCCAGCTTCTAGAAGCATAAGGATATGGAATAGTTTCCCACTCTCTTCAGGTGAAGCCCCAAGATTTACCTGTGAAAGCTTGCCCGTCTACTAGGATAAGTATTACGGCTCATTTCCTTTGGGAAACTGAAATACACACCGATTCTGAGGTGTGGTTTTATCCTTAGGCTTCCCGTGGTAGACAGACATCAGTCCCTTTGACAATATCCTGATTATTTTGTCTTAAATAACATCACTTAAGGGACATTAAGTCCAGTCGGGGCAACAGTCTGGCTAAATTTGTTTTCTCACTCTTCTCCAGTGATGAAACGTTAAATGTGAATATCTTTTCTAGTCTCCTCTTTTGGTAAGGACTTGAAAAATAATACACGGACCTCCCAAGAATCAGTAAGAAACTCTCACACAGGGAAGATAAATTTACCTATTAGAATACAATCTGCATTGATAAAGATATGTTAAACGGCACATGCAAGTTACATCACTTAACAGAGCACAGCCTGCTCAGCTGAAACATTTTACATTTGATTATTTCAACATCTTTTCCAAGTTCAATGGGAGGGCTAAAAATACATCAGAAAGTTAAAAGGACCTTTAAACAATTTTCTTTTTCCTCCAGAAGCAAAGGTGGCCTTTCCCAAGAAGTCAGCTCCTTTCTGAAATTCTTAAGGGACTATATTGTAGACTAACCAAAGATGATCTCATTTCATAGTTTAAAATTTTCTGGCTGATCCCACTTTCACATCCTCCCAATTTGCCAAACTAGAGAACGCAAGGAGTAGCCCATTAGTCTCTCCCAGGGTCACTGCAGATTTTTATCCTACAAATATAGATTCTTGTAAGAATTCACAAGAATGAGAGGCACATCTGCAGTCTCTTAGCTATGTTGCTTGCTTGCTTTGCTGCTGGGCCATGTGGGGCTGGGTATATATCTTTTAGACATTTTCTTAATAAGATTGTACAAAATAATACATAAAAACAAAACACAAAAAATAAAGAAAACATTTTAAATCTTATATACAGTACCTTAAACTGCACTAGTATAGTACAACAGCTGGCATACAGGGGCTGGCATCAAGTGAACAGGCAAGAAGAGTTACTGACTGGAGGAGGGAGAGAAGGTGGGAGATGGTAGATCAGTGTACAGTTTTCTTATTCTCTTCTTGTCTGGAATTTGTATTGTTATATTAGCATTATAAAATGAGCTGTTTAGCTTTTGTCTTTTTCTATATTCTGAGACAGTTGGTATATTTTGGGAAGGATCTATTTCTTAGCAATAATCTGGAACTTATCCATAAACCATCTGGGACCAGTGCATAGACTTTTCAATTTCTTCTACAGTGTTGGTCTTTTTAACATTTTATTCCTATTCTTCCCCCAGTTTTGAAAGTTCATATTTTCCTAGAAATTGTCCAATTCATTTGGACATGAAAATCTAAGCACCACTTAGATTTTCATTTTTTTTGGTACAGTATATATCTGTGTCTTTATTCCTGTCCTGTTCCTAGGTTCTTCAGAACCATTTTTTTTTATTCCATATATATGTGTTAGCATACAGTACATGTTTTTCTCTTTCTGACTTTCTTCACTCTGTATGACAGACTCTAGGTCCATCCACCTCACTACAAATAACTCAATTTCATTTGTTTTTATGGCTGAGTAATATTCCATTGTATATATGTACCACATCTTCTTTAACCATTCATCTGTTGATGGACACTTAGGTTGCTTCCATGTCCTGGCTATTGTAAATAGAGCTGCAATGAACATTGTGGTACATGACTCTTTGAATTTCTCAGGGTATATGCCCAGTAGTGGGATTGCTGGGTCATATGGTACTTCTATTTTTAGTTTTTTAAGGAATCTCCATACTGTTCCCCATAGTGGCTGTATCAATTTACACTCCCACCAACAATTCAAGAGGGTTCCCTTTTCTCCACATGCTTTCTAGCATTTATTGTTTGTAGACTTTTTGATAATGACCATTATGACTGGTGTGAGGTGATATCTCATTGTAGTTTTGATTTGCGTTTCTCTAATGATTAGTGACATTGAACATTCTTTCATGTGTTTGTTGGAAAACTGTATATCTTCTTTGGAGAAATGTCTATTTAGGTCTTCTGCCCATTTTTGGATTGGGTTGTTTGTTTTTCTGTTATTGAGCTGCATGAGCTGCTTGTAAATTTTAGAGATTAATCCTTTGTCAGTTGCTTCATTTGCAAATATTTTCTCCCATTCTGAGGGTTGTCTTTTTGTCTTGTTTATGTTTTCCTTTGCTGTGCAAAAGCTTTTAAGTTTAATTAGGTCCCATTTATTTTTGTTTTTACTTCCATTTCTCTAGGAGGCAGGTCAAAAAGGATCTTGCTGTGATTTATGTCATAGAGTGTTCTGCCTATGTTTTCCTCTAAGAGTTTGATGGTGTCTGGCCTTACGTTTAGGTCTTTAATCCATTTTGAGTTTATTTTCGTGGATGGTGTTAGGGAGTGTTCTAATTTCATTCTTTTACATGTAGCTGTCCAGTTTTCCCAGCACCACTTATTGAAGAGGCTGTCCTTTTCTCCATTGTATATTCTTGCCTCCATTATCAAAGGTAAGGTGACCATATGTGCATGGGTTTATCTCTCGGCTTTCTATCCTGTTCCATTGATCTATTTTTCTGGTTTTGTGCCAGTACCATACTGTCTTGATTACTGTAGCTTTGTAGTATAGTCTGAAGTCCAGGAGCCTGATTTCTCCAGCTCTGTTTTTCTTTCTCAAGATTGCTTTGGCTATTCAGAGTCTTTTGTGTTTCCATACAAATTGTGAAATGTTTTGTTCTAGTTCTGTGAAAAATGCCATTGGTAGTTTGATAGGGATTGCATTGCTCTGGGTAGTATAGTCATTTTCACAATGTTGATTCTTCCAATCCAAGGAGATGGTATATCTCTCCATCTGTTTGTATCATATTTAATTTCTTTCATCAGTGTCTTATAGTTTTCTGCATACAGGTCTTTTTTCTCCTTAGGTAGGTTTATTCCTAGGTATTTTATCCTTTTTGTTGCAATGATAAATGGGAGTGTTTCCTTAATTTCTCTTTCAGATTTTTCATCATTAGTGTATAGGCATGCAAGAGATTTCTGTGCGTTAATTTTGCATCCTGCTACTTTAACAAATTCATTGATTAGCTCTAGTAGTTTTCTAGTTGCATCTTTAGGATTCTCTATGTATAGTTATCATGTCGTCTGCAAACAGTGACAGCTTTACTTCTTCTTCTCTGATTTGGATTCCTTTTATTTCTTTTTCTTCTCTGATTGCTGTGGCTAAAATCTCCATAATTATGTTGAATAATATTGGTGAGAGTGGGCAACCTTGTCTTTTTCCTGATCTTAGTGGAAATGGTTTCAGTTTTTCACCATTGAGAATGCTGTTGGCTGTGGGTTTGTCATATATGGCCTTTACTATGTTGAGGTAAGTTCCCTCTATGCATACTTTATGGAGGGTTTTTATTATAAATGGGTGTTGAAATTTGTCGAAAGCATTTTCTGCTTCTATTGAGATGATCATATGGTTTTTCTCCTTCAATTTGTTAATATGGTGTATCACATTGATAGATTTGCATATATTGAAGAATCCTTGCATTCCTGGGATAATCCCCACTTGATCATGGTGTATGATTGTTTTAATGTGCTGTTGGATTCTGTTTGCTAGTATTTTTTTTTTTTTAAGAAGATGTTGGGGGGTAGGAATTTATTAATTAATTTTATTTTTATTTATTTTTGCTGTGTTGGGTCTTTGTTTCTGTGCAAGGGCTTTCTCTAGTTGTGGCAAGCAGGGCCCACTCTTCATCACGGTGTGCGGGCCTCTCACTATCGCAGTCTCTCTTGTTGTGGAGCACAGGCTCCAGATGTGCAGGCTCAGTAGTTGTGGCTCACAGGCCTAGCTGCTCCATGGCATGTGGGATCCTCCCAGACTAGGGCTCGAACCCGTGTCCCCTGCATTAGCAGGCAGATTCTCAACCACTGCGCCACTAGGGAAGCCCCCTGTTTGCTAGTATTTTGTTGAGGATTTTTGCATCTATGTCATCAGTGATATTGCCCTGTAGTTTTCTTTCTTTGTGACATCTTTGTCTGGTTTTAGTATCAGGGTGATGGTGGCCTCATAGAATGAGTTTGGGAGTGTTCCTCCCTCTGCTATAATTTGGAGGAATTTGAGAAGGATAGGTGTTAGGTCTTCAGTAAATGTTTGATAGAATTTGCTTGTGAAGCCATTTGGTCCTGGGCTTTTGTTTGTTGGAAGATTTTTAATCAGAGTCTCAATTTCGGTGCCTATGATTGGTCTGTTTAGATTTTCTATTTCTTCCTGGTTCAGTCTTGGAAGTTTGTACTTTTCTAAGAATTTGTCCATTTCTTCCAGGTTGTCCATTTGATTGGCATATAGTTGCTTGTAGTAACCTCTCATGATCCTTTGTATTTCTGCAATGTCAGTTGTTACTTCTCCTTTTTTCATTTCTTATTCTATTGAGTCTTCTCCCTGTTTGTCTTGATGAGTCTGGCTAATGGTTTATCAATTTTGTTTATCTTCTCAGCTTTTAGTTTTATTGATTTTTGGTATTGTTTCCTTCATTTCTTTTTCATCTATTTCTAATCTGATCTTTATGATTTCTTTCCTTCTGGTAACTTTGGGTTTTTTTTTTTTGTTGTTGTTGTTCTTCATTCTCTAATTGCTTTAGGTGTAAGGTTAGGTTGTTTATTTGAGATGTTTCTTGTTTCTTGAGGTAGGATTGTATTGCTATAAACTTCCCTCTTAGAACTGCTTTTGCTGCATCCCATAGGTTTTGGGTCATTGTGTTTTCAATGTCATTTGTCTCTAGGTATTTTTTGATTTCCTCTTTGATTTCTTCAGTGGTGTCTTGGTTATTAAGTAGTGTATTGTTTAGCCTCCATGTAGTTGTATTTTTTACAGATTTTTTCCTGTAATTGATATGTAGTCTCATAGCGTTGTTGTCAGAAAAGATACTTGCTATGATTTCAGTTTTCTTAAATTTACCAAGGCTTGATTGTGACCCAAGATATGATCTATCCTGGAAAATGTTCCATGAACACTTGAGAAGAAAGTGTATTCTGTTGTTTTCGGATGGAATGTCCTATAAATATCAATTAAATCCATCTTGTTTAATGTATCATTTAAAGCTTGTGTTTCCTTATTTATTTTCGTTTTGGATTATCTGTCCATTGGTGAAAGTGGAGTGTTAAAGTCCCCTACTATGATTGTGTTACTGTCAATTTCTCCTTTTATGGCTGTTAGCATTTACATTATGTATAGAGGTACTCCTGTGTTGGGTGCATAAATACTTACAATTGTTATATCTTCTTGGATTGCTCCCTTGATCATTATGTAGTGTCCTTCTTTGTCTCTTGTATTAGTCTTTATTTTGAAGTCTATTTTGTGTGATATGAGAATTGCTACTCCATCTTTCTTTTGATTTCCATTTGCATGGAATATATTTTTCCATCCTCTCACTTTCAGTCTGTATGTGTCCCGAGGTCTGAAGTGGATCTTTTGTAGACAGCATATACACAGGTCTTGTTTTTGTATCCATTCAGCCAGTCTATGTCTTTTGGTTGGAGCATTTAATCCATTTACATTTAAGGTAGTTATTGATATGTATGTTCTTATTACCATTTTCTTAATTATTTTGGGTTTGTTATTGTAGGTCTTTTCCTTCTTTTGTGTTTCCTGCCTAGGTAAGTTCCTTTAGCATTTGTTGTAAAGCTGGTTTGGTGGTCCTGGATTCTTTTAGCTTTTGCTTGTCTGTAAAGGTTTTGATTTCTCTGTCGAATCTGAATGAGATCCTTGCTGGGTAGAGTAATCTTGGTTGTAGGTTTTTCCCTTTCATCACTTTAAATATGTCCTGCCACTCCCTTCCAGCTTGCAGAGTTTCTGCTGAAAGATCAGCTGTTAACCTTATGGGGATGCCCTTGGATGTTATTTGTTGTTTTTCCCTTGCTGCTTTTAATATTTTTTCTTTGTAATTAATTGTTGATAGTTTGATTAATATGTGTCTTGGAATGTTTCTCCTTGGCTTATCCTGTATGGGACTCTTTATGCTTCCTGGATTCGATTATTTCCTTTCCCATATTAGGGAAGTTTTCAACTATAATCTCTTCAAGTATTTTCTCTGTCCCTTTCTTTTTCTCTTCTTCTTCTGGGACCCCTGTAATTCGAATGTTGGTGCATTTAATGTTGTCCCAGAGGTCTCTGAGACTGTCCTCAAATCTTTTCATTCTTTTTTCTTTATTCTGCTCTGTGGTGGTTATTTCCACTATTTTATATTCCAGGTCACTTATCTGCTCTTCTGCCTCAGTTATTCTGCTATTGATTCCTTCTAGAGGATTTTAAATTTCATTTACTGTGTTGTCCATCATTGTTTGCTCTTTAGTTCTTCCAGGTCCTTGTTAAATGTTGTATTTTCTCCATTTTATTTCCAAGATTTTGGATCATCTTTACTATCATTACTCTGAATTCATTTTCAGATAGACTGCCTGTTTCCTCTTCATTTATTGGTCTGGTGGGTTTTTACCTTGCTCCTTCATCTGCTGTGTGTTTCTCTGTCTTCTCAGTTTGCTTAACTCACTGTGTTTAGGGTCTCCTTTTCGTAGGCTGCAGGTTCATCATTCCTGTTGTTTCTGGTGTCTGCCCCCAGTGGGTAGGGTTTGTTCAGTGGGTTGTGTAGGTTTCCTGGTGGAGGGAACTGGTGCCTGTGTTCTGCAGGATGAGGCTGGATCATGTCTTTCTGGTGGGTGGGACCGTGTCTGGTGGTGTGTTTGGGGTGTCTGTAACCTTATTATGATTTTAGCCAGCCTCTCTTATAATGTGTGTGGTTGTGTTCCTGTTTTGCTAGTTGTTTGGCATAGGGTGTCCAGCACTGTAGCTTGCTGGTCGTTGAGTGGAGCTGGATGTTAATATTGAGATGGAGATCTCTGGGAGAGTTTTCGCTGTTTGATATTATGTGGAGCCAGGAAATCTCTGGTGGACCAATGTCCGGAACTTGGCTCTCCCACCTGAGAGGCACAGGCCTCATACCTGGCCAGAGAAGCAAGACCCTGTTAGCCACACAGCTCAGAAGAAAAGGGAGAAAAAAAGAAAGAAAGAAACAAAAAAAATATAAAGTTATTAAAATAAAAAAACTTTAAAGTAATAAAAAAAGGAAAAAAAAAAAGGAGAGCAACCAAACCAAAAAACAAATCCACCAGTGATAACAAGTGCTAAGAACTATACTAAAAACAAACAAACAAACAAAGAAAGTGGACAGACAGAACCCTAGGACAAGTGGTAAAAGCGAAGCTATACAGACAAAATCACACAAAGAAGCATACACATACACACTCACAAAAAGAGAAAAAGGAAAAAAGTATTTATATTGTTGCTCCCAAAGTTCACTGCCTCAAGTTTGGGATAATTCATTGTCTGTTCAGGTATTCCACAGATGCAGGGAACATCAGGTTGATTGTGGAGATTTAATCCGCTGCTCCTGAGGCTGCTGGGAGAGAGTTCCCTTTCTCTTCTTCGTTCACACAGTTCCTGGGGTTCAGGTTTGGATTTGGCCCCGTCTCTGGTTGTAGGTTGCATGAGGGCGTCTGTTCTTCGCTCAGACAGGACGGGGTTAAAGTAGCAGCTGATTAGGGGGTTCTGGCTCACTCAGGTTGGGGGGAGGGCGGGGTTCGGAATGCGGGGCGAACCTGCGGTGGCAGAGGCCAGCATGACGTTGCAACGGCCTGAGGCGCACCGTGTGTTCTCCTGGGTAAGTTGTCCCTGGGTCACGGGACCCTGGCAGTAGCGGGCTGCACAGGCTCCCGGGAGGGGAGGTGTGGATAGTGACCTGTGCTTGCACACAGGCTTCTTGGTGTCTGCAGCAGCAGCCTTAGCATTTCATGCCCATGGTGTCTGCGCTGATAGCCTCGGCTCACGCCCGTCTCTGGAGCTCGTTAGGCGGTGCTCTGAATCCCCTCTCCTCACTCACCCTGAAACAATGGTCTCTTGTCTCTTAGGCAGGTCCAGACTTTTTCCCGGACTCCCTCCTGGTTAGCTGTGGTGCACTAGCCCTTTTCAGGCTTTCTTCATGCAGCCAACCCCAGTCCTCTCCCTGGGATCTAACCTCTGAAGCCGTAGCCTCAGCTCCCAGCCCTACCCTGTCCCAGTGGTTAGCAGACAAGCCTCTCGGGCTGGTGAATGCTGGTCAGCACTGATCCTCTGTGCGGGAATCTCTCCGCTTTGCCCTCTGCACCCTTGTTGCTGTGCTCTCCTCCGTGGCTCCGAAGCTTCCCTGTCGCCACCCTCTGTCTCCACCAGTGAAGGGGCTTCCTAGTGTGTGAAAACTTTTCCTCCTTCACAGCTCCCTCCCACTGGTGCAGGTCCCGTCCCTATTCTTTTAGCCCTGTTTTTTCTTTTGCCCTACCCAGGTACATGGGGAATTTCTTGCCTTTTGGGAAGTCTGAGGTCTTCTGCCACTATTCAGTAGGTGTTCTGTAGGAGTTTTTCCACATGTAGATGTATTTCTGATGTATTTGTGGGGAGGAAGGCGAACTCCACATCTCACTCCTCCGCCGTCTTGAAGCTGCCCCCTTATTCTTTTGTATGTTTTTTTTTTTAATTAATCTACTGTTTTCAGATAGAGCTGTGTCATAGTCCATCCATAGACATTGGATTTGTTTTTTCTTGTTGTGGTTCTATGATTTCTTCTTACTTTTACTTTATATCAAAGTTATTTTGCTAGTTATATAAAATTTCATGACTGATATTATTTCTGAATACATATGAATATAAAACATTATTAATGTTATTATAAAATATGTCGGTTATTAACATTATTTCTATTACAAAAAATATCCCCATTTCCTTCTTTTGAAAGTGTGAACTCTATGTTATGTGATATCAATAGTGTTGCACCAGTTTTCCTTTGTCTTATTATTTGCCTGGTATTTCCTTTCCTGTGCTGGTGTTGTTTTCTTTATTATGTCATTCTGTTTGCAGTTTGTTTCTGTGAACAGCATGCTTTAGTTTATTAACATAATCAGAGAATCTCTAAGTTTTAATATATTAGATTTACCTAATCATATTGCATGTGATTACTGATATTGGGTTTGGTATTTAGAATTTTGTGTAATTTCCCTCTTCCCCCTCCTGCCTTTTATTGGATTGACAAGATTTTATTTTAGTATTTACCCTTTAATAATTTAGAAGTTAAGCATTCTGTTCCTCATGGTTATTCTTATATTTTAACATACATGTTTAAACATATATTTATTTAGTGACTCAGATTAATCAGTCAAGCACATTAGCTAGTTTTCCGTTTCCTAAACACTCCAACCACTTCTACTGATACTTGGATTTCAACTGCTATATTAGTAATTAATAAATGTTTTACAATCAAAACATTTAGTTGAAAAATAAGTTTTAGATGAAATCTATCTCCAGCAGGATGTGGTTAAGAGGTTAAGAAATCTTTTCTCTAAAGAAGCAACTACGGAGCTGGACAAAGTTGTCAAAAATAACCATTTCAATACTCTGAATTCACTAAAAGCATTCAACAGACTTAGAAACTGTTATTCATGAAAACTACTGAATTTGTGTAGGAAGGACATAAGTCTGTGGCATACTTGCCCAGGGATTTCCTGTTTTGCCCTCTCAGATCTCTTGGCAGGCCATGAACCCGGCTGTGAACCCAGGAGCCTGGCTTCCACTGCCAGAAGAGACTCATTTGATAGCAGCAGTGATCTCAGTGGGCAGCAGACAGGGAGGGCCAATGTCTTGTCTAGCCTGAGGCTGTGCTGCTGCTTGGAGCAACCAGCAGGCTAGCCAGGAATTTAAACAGGAACAGGAGACTGCCAGAGGGGGTTTGATAAAGCCTGCGTATATCTCAGTTTAACGGGAGACTGGAGTAGGTCCAAGCTACCTGCACATCCCTGCCCAGTGGAGCCTGCACACTTATACAGAGGAGATGTAAGAGAACCTAGTGGAAAGTAAAAGCCAGTGAAAACCGGAGTACAGCCTGGTGTTTGAATGTGCTCCCCAGCCTACACGTAGATGCATCAGCAAGCCTAGTGGCTCAAGGTGTTTGAACACAACCCCTGAACAATATCTGTCTGAGTGGTAAGCTATTCAGACATGGGGTAACCCTTAGGAAGTCAGGCTTAAAAACAAAAAAAGGAAAAAATTATAAAAGCAAAAAATACAAGAATAAATATAAAAGTTACCACACATTGCTAGGTAGACTACACATATTTAGTTCAGACAAGTTAGTAAACAAATAAGAAAAAACAGCAGCAGCCTGTGGTGGTGGGGAAGTCAGAATGCAGTTTCATTTTAATATATTACCTAATATGTCAATTATTCAACAAAAATTATGAAGCAGGCAAAGAAACACAAAAGTGTACTTATGTTAGGAAAAGAGTTGACAGTAGATTCTCTGAGTGTCCTCAGAAGTTGAATTTAACAAAGATGTCAAAGTAGCTTTAATAAATATGATCAAAGAACTCAAGGAAAGTGTTTATAGAATTAAAGGAAAGTATGATGAAAACAGTGAGAGAGATAGAAATTATTAAAAAATAAGCAAATTTATATTCTAGAGTTGAAAAGTATAATAATCCAAAGGAAAAATTCACTACAGGTTCTCTACAGCAGATGTGTGATGAAGAAAAAGAATCAATGAACTCTAAGATAGATAAATAGAAATTACCTAATCTGAACAACAGAGAACATGATTGAAGAAAAATGAACAGCCCTTCAGAGACTGGCGAGACAATATCAAGCATGCCAATGTACATTTGATGGGAGTCTGAAGGATAGAAGAGAGAAAAGAACAGGAAAGTATTTAGAAGAAATGGGAAGAAACTATTTTAGGAAATAATGACTGAAAATATCCCAACTTTGAAAATACTAATCTACAGATCGAAGACACTCAACAAATTTCAATAGGAAAAAACAAAAGAATATCCACAACTAGAACACCATAGTCAAATTGTTGAAAGCCAAAGACAAGAAAATCTTGAAAGCAGTAAGAGAAAAATGGCTCATCATATACAGGGGAACAAAAGTACAATTAATGGCTAACTTCTCATAAAAAAATAACTGAGGACAGAAGGCAGTGGGTTGAAACACAGTGCTGAAAAAAAAACCTGTCAACCCCAATTTTGTTTGCAGTAAATATGAAGGTGATAGAAACACATTCCTAGATAAACATAAAACATAAACACTGGGAAATTTCTAAATTCACTTGTAAGTGCATTTGTTTCTGGACTTACTCTGTCTTTCATCTATTGGTCATTATCATACCAATAACATGTATTTAAATTACTGTGGCTTTGTAGTATATCTTGATGTCTGACAGGCCAATTCTTCCAATCATTTTTCCCTTTCCCACATTTCAGTAGTTGTTCTTGTGCATTTAGTTTGCCAGGTGAATTTTAAAATTAGCTTTAATAAAAAATCATGTTGAAAATTTGATTAGAATTTTACTGACTTTGTACTAGTTATATTTGTAAGAAGTAAAATTCACAGCTCTCACTTAAGCCCCTCTAAAGCATAAATGACATTAACAACATAGGAATTTAGTGAAAGGGAATTGAAATATCTCAGAAATTGAAGGCACTGTTAATTAAAGTGGGAAAGGACAGTGGCAGTGGACCATTCTTGTATTCCACAGCAGCAGAGAGTCTGTGGACCTGCTCCGTGGGTCTTTGCTGTTAATGCGACTCAAATTGCAGTCTCTGTGCTCTCCACTCCAAGCTTCAGATTCCTGGGAGAGAATTTTGCCATCTCAGCTTGGGTCCTGTGTCTGCCCCTACATCATCAGCTGTGATCAGGTGGTGAATTTGCTAATATAGGTGTCACCGCTGTTCCCACTTGTTGGAGACAACCCAGAGTCATATCTATTTACTGTACCTTGAGGAAGTATCATCTGCCACTGTCTCCCTAAATTTGGGCTCCTTGGGTTGTGCCATTATTTCTCCAGTTTGTTGTGTTCCCATATCAGAATTCTTCAATCTATGTACAAAATGACAATGTAAATGCCGTAAACACCACCACATTCTATACACAATGGTCAATGGAAATAGGAGGAAAAAGAAGGAAAAACTAATTCCTCTTTATAAAGATAAGGAAAAGGGATGATAATTACGTTCAAATAGTAAGCAATGAAGAATAGAAGGAAGCCACAACCCTCATTTTTTGTTATTGGTCACAAGACTTTCTAGAATTTGGATTTCTGACTGCCAATTCTGTGCTCTGTTTGTCTTAGGACCTCATTTTATTGTGATTTTTTTCCCCTTGTAGTGGACTTATCTTTATTCTTGAGGTATCTAAGCCATTGGTGTTCTTGTCTCTAAGGATTTGGGTTGTCTTTTAATATGCCCAATGTTAACGTGCTCTTGTTTCCTTGATCAAGAAAACAAGGAATTTTCCTGGCAGCACGTGGTGTTGTGGCAGCTCCAGGTGAATGTGATTCAATCTGAATGTGATGTTTGGTGTTGAGTGTTTACTATATCCCAGCTTGTCTCACTAATTTCATCAGGAGAGTTTGGACAAAGAGAGGGGAGTATGGTCACAGGATCTCCTTCAGTCTCCAAAACTCCCTAAAATGTTTAGTTCCCGTTTCAGAGTAGCTACCCCATTTCCCACGGAGCTAGTCAATCACACCAGGTAACTTCCTTCTTTGATTCCTCTCTTAGTGGCTTGATGATTCCAAAGTGGCCTAGTGGCTATCTCTGTACCAAATCAGGAGAATATTTTTTTTTCCCTTCACCTTTATTGAGATAGAATTGACCTTTACTGTGTTTTCTAGTGTAAACATTCTTCCCTTAGGTATTAACATTTCCAGAATACTCAATTATTTACCCTTATTTTTCCTTTATCCTAAACCTAACTGCCTCGTTTACTTATTTTGGAACTAATGTTCTCAAATTTTATTTTTTGCAAGCTGTCTCAAATCCTTTTTGGAGTTAGTCAAGGTAAGTGTAAACAGGTAGAGGTGCCACTCCCCCTTCCATGCCTTGATTGTCAGACGTGTGACAGTGTGGAGCTGTGAGAATATCCATCTGGTCCCTTGTCAGAGCTTAATAACATCTGTAATGTAGCAGCCCAGCTTGTGTCTCAGAGCTGGTATCATGGCTGAGTCTTAAGTGATAAAGTACACACACTAGCATTTCCCATCTGGTGGTTCACAAACTCCCAGGATTCAAAGATGTATCCAAGAAGGTCTGTGTTGTTAGCCATAGTAATAGTATTTACTTAAGTATTTATTAAAATATTTAACATTGTCTAGTTTTCCTTTTGGAAATGGAACAGTTTTGGTACCTTTGAGTATATATGGAGCGGGCATCTCTGTGGTTAATGGCAATCAGGTCAGTGTCCTCAAAACCTGCTTCATGGTTTTGGCCACTATATAGTTTTAAATGATATGCTTTATAGGTGCTTGTTAGTTAATTAATACCCATAATGGACAGTTAAAAAGTGCAAGAGATGAAGCTTGATGTTGAAATATGAGTTAACGACATTAATTCAGCAAATTTACCTCAAGATGATCTTACCAAAGCTTTAAGTGGCATTCAGCTAATTAAAACCCTTATGTAGTACATTAAGAGAAAATCTGTCATGATTTTACCCAACAATGTGTTATTGACAGAGAGCTACATTTGGGTTCCAAATCAAACATGATATAATATCAATTTTTAATATGTATAATGCAGTTAGATATTCATATCTATCTTAAAACAAATTAAATAGCATGTCACTTGTTAAATGTGAAAGTCTTTTTGTATCATGAATTATTAACGATTGTATAAAAATGAATCTTAAATGCAATATTTAATAATATGGTGATATCATTTTTAAACTTTTAATCATTTGTCACATTTTACACAAAAATGAAAAGATAATTTAAAAAATTCCTGCAGGAACCACAAGAAGTATATATCATTGTGAAAGCCCATCATAAGTCAAAACTAATAGGAAAATGATTTGGCCGGTTCCTTCCATGGGCATCAGATTATTGCCTCACTTCCATTGTGAAGTGTGTCCCTCAATCAGAGGCATTATTATGTAGGACACCATAATAGTGCATAAGAGATTTAGTATATCCACCAAAGGTGGTGCTTGCAGTTGTGTGATGAGCAGGGAAACAAATCCAAATCCCTAATATGTCTGTTTTTTGAGGATAAATTGCTACCCCATTTATGATGGAGGATAATGTCAGTTTCCACTTGAGAGTTGGGAGTTCAGCATTGGAGTAACCAAGTTAGACTTGGTGAGTGAAGTCCATGCTATTGAGCCCATATATATCTTCTGCCCTGGTCATCACGGCCTCATAATTTATTAGTCCACTTAGGGAGGACTGGGCTGGCCAGAGAAGGAAGGTGATTGACAGCAATAAAATGTTCTCTTGACTCTGTTGAGAATCTTGTCTGCAGTGGGGAAGTCCCATAAAAACTATGTATGGCGCAAGTATTTTCTGGGCTCTTCCTGAATGGTCCACTCTGAAATGACACATCTTTCTCTATTTTTGTGCGATTCACCATGTAGGCCTTACTAAAACATGGAAGGTACTTGCTACTTATTTCAAGGACCTATCAGCATGACATTGCTAATGTAGTGAGCTGGTGTGAAGTCCTAAGGGATAATGAGATAGTTAAGGCCCCTGTAGATTAAATGGTGTCAAACGGCATTCCAAAGGTGAAAGTTATATATGTCATGCAGGAACAAATGACAAATTGCTTCTGTGTTATCTATGTATTAAAACTGCAAAGATGCATTGGCCATTTGTGGTATCTGGGTATACAGATAGCAGCCACAATGGAGTGACTGTTTCTTTAAGTTTGAAATATTTCACCAGTATTCTTTGCCCTCTCTCCCAGTTTTATTGGATAAATTGACAAATAAAATTATACATATTTAGAGTGTATAATGTGAAATGATTACCACAATCAGGTTAATTAGCACATCCATCACCTCATGTGGTATCTTTGTGTGTGTGTGGTGAGAATGCTTAAGATCTATTCTTAGTAAATTTCAAGAATAGGGTACAGTATTAACTATAGTCACCAAGCTATACACTAGGTCCCCAGGACTAACTTGTCTTATGACTGAGGGTTTGTGCCCCTTTGTTTGTGGCTCTTCCCCCCCTGATCCTTCAGGCCCTGGTAATGATCATTTTTGGATTCCATGAGTTTGATTTATTTATTTCTAAAGATTTCACATTTAAGTGAGATTGTGCAGTTTGTCTTTCTCTGTCTGACTTATTTCACTTAGGATAATGTCCTCCAATTCATCCATGTTGTTGTAACTGGCAGGATTTACTTCTTTCCCATGACTGAATGATTCCATTGTATGTATATACCACATCTTCTTTATCCATTTATCTATTGATGGACACTTAGGTTGTTTTTGTATCTTAGCTGTTGTGAATAATGCTGCAAAGAAAATGGGACATCTCTTTGAGAACTCATTTTGTTTCCTTTGGATATATACCCAGAAGTGGAATTGCTGGATCATATGGTAGTTCTTTATTTATTTTTGCGGTACGTGGGCCTCTCACAGTTGTGGCCTCTCCTGTTGCGGAGCACAGGCTCCGGACGCGCAGACTCAGTGGCCATGGCTCACTGGCCCAGCTGCTCCGTGGCATGTGGGATCTTCCTGGACGGCGGCACGAACCCGTGTCCCCTGCATCGGCAGGCGGACTCTCAACCACTGTGCCACCAGGGAAGCCCGGGGTAGCTCTATTTTTTATTTTTTGCGGAACCTCCATACTGTTTTCCATAGAGGCTGTACCAACTTACAGTTCCATCAACAGTACACAAAGGTTCCCTTTTCTCCACACCCTTGCTAAGATTTATTTCTTGTCTTTTTGATAAAAGGCATCCTAACAGGTATGAGCTGATAACTCCTTATGGTTGACTTGCATTTCCCTGATGATGAGTGATGTTGAGCACCTTTTCATAAACATGTTGGACATGAGTATCTGTTTTGGAAAAATTCAAGTCCTTTGCCCATTTTAAAATTTGTGTGTGTGCATGTGTTTTCTTTTTCGGCTGTTGAGTTATGTGAGTTTTTTATATATTTTGGATATTAACTCCTTATTGGATACATGATTTGAAAATATATTCTCCCATTCTGTAGGTGGCCTTTTCATTTTGATGCTTTCTTTCACTGTGCAAAAACTTTTTACTCTGGTTTAGTCTCATTTTGTTTTTGCTTCTGTTGCTTGTACTTTTGCTGTCATATCCAAAAAAATTATTGCCAATACCAATATCAAGGAGCTATCCCCCTATGTTTTCTTCTTGGAGTTTTATGATTTCAGATCTTTAAGTCTTTAATCCATTTGAAGTTAATTTTTGTAAGTTCCACTAGCCTTCTTTAAAACCCATCAGACTTAGTATTAGTTCTACCAGGAATTTGAGTAGAAATTAATAGGAATCAACATATTTGCATCTTTGAACTCTTTAATGGTGGTACTAATCTTCAATTTGACCCAGAAATCAGCTTTGCCTTTGTTTATTACAGAAGACAGGGTAGGATCCATTGGCTTTTGCTTGGTATTCCTACCATAAAAGCTTTCTTTTTCCATGGGTCATAGTATCATAGCAGGAGACTTTCCTTTATACCAGAGCCTCAGAACTGTGGTCTAGGAATTGAGTGGGAGGCTCTCCATAAGCTCATAACACTCTGATGTACTGGTTAGAGTCATTCTGCTCTTGTCCTAGAGTTGTTTTTTAGATCATACAAATAAAATGAGGTTTTATTATTGATTTATTTCTGAAAACTTCAGAGAAAGTCAGTTCTATATATAAGGACTTTCATGAGCCTTGATTACTGCACAAACTATGCCCAGTTTACTTCAACTGGTCCTATACTGCCAGCTGGGTCCACCTACCCCTAGAATTCTTTCATTCCCATCCCATTTTTATTTCAGCTGTTTCCCAAGCTGCTGCATACCAGGAAAAAAAAAAAAGAATCTCGGTCATCCAGGAGAACTCCTTTATAAGTATTCAGGTCTTTCCTTGCTAACTGATCCCTAAAGGAAATAAGAGAAGTTTATATACACATGTATATGTATACAGGTATACATATATATTTATGTAACATACACATGTTACATATGGTAACACATGTAGGTAACAAGTTTATACACACACAAAATGAAAGGGTCAAAGAAATGAGCAAGAATCATATGGATATAATTTAATGGATATAATTTAACTGTCTTCTGCAGCCTTTGAATGTCATCTGCTATATTGGGCCCAGGATTTCCAGACGTGAGTGCTGCCTGGGCCAAGATTAGATCCAGGTTTCCATTAAACAACCCAGATGATTTTCAGAGCCGTATCTGTCTGCCTGTTCTAATACTTTGAATGCATTATCTCAGGTGAGTGTGCCTATGACAGATTAGCACATTTTGGCAATCCCTTCTAGCTGAGACTACTTTCTTCCCTAATCTGATTCTGCATATCTCCTTCTTGGGTACTAATTTTTCAGACATTGATAGAATAACAGAGAAGGGTGAGACATAGTGGAGATTGCTGTATTACTTCCAAGATGCCCAGGAAGCAGCAAGGCACATGGAGTGGGAATTGTTTAGGGCTGTGGAGAGTCGGAGTTCTCCATTTCTTGTTCCTTGATAGTATCTACATCCTGTGGGTCATGAATCCACTCTTTTTCATCAGTGCTGTAATTTTCATATAAGAAATCTGGAGAGGGTGTGAACTCAACAGGCATTTTAATTTGTCAGCCTGCAAAATGAACTTCTCAAAGTGGATCTCAGCTTAGTGAATATAGGCAGTATGAGAATCATTTACCATAGTCATAAAATATCTCTTATTTTCTCTCTTATTTTGAGCCAAAGCCTGGGGTACCTTATTTGTCTTTTGCTCACTGTGAATTATCTAATGTCATCAGAAGCAAATATCTCAGCCTGAAGTTAGGAATTTCTCCATCCTCTTAAAACTAACATCACAGCCACAATCTGGTCCTCCAGAACCTCAGTCTCACAGTTTCTTGGTTGTCCAGCTTCTTTCTCAGCCTTGGCAAGGCTTTTGTTTTTTCTTTTCCCGCAGTCATATTTTTCTGAACTATGCTTACTTGATGGCATTTTCCAAGAATCACCTTTAAGTTTTATTGATCAAAGTCTACTCTTTTCTTTTCCAGTTTATTAATTTCATTTATCTTTATGCCTTTTGTCTACTGTTTTAATATGTTTGTTGGATATTTTTGTTTTATAATTTTCTTGACTTTTTAAATTGAGTTTTTAATTAGTTTACATTCAGTCACATTTGAAATACATTTAAGGCTATGTGATATCTTTGGATTACCCCTTTGACCACATTCCATATATTATGAAATATTGTGCTCTTATTGCCATTAATTTCTAAAGAATCTGATTTAGCTTTGAAGTTGTTATATTTTAAATTCCAGATTTATTTTTAAAAGAATTTTATTTTTTTAATTCCTCAATTTAATTTTATTTATAATTTATTTATTTTATTTATTTTATTTTTGGCTGCATCGGGTCTTCGTTGCTGCGTGCAGGCTTTCTCTAGTTGCGGTGAGCGGGGGCTGCTCTTCGTTGCAGTGTGTGGGCTTCTCATTGTGGTGGCTTCTTTGTTGTGGAGCACGGGCTCTAGGCATGCGGGCTTCAGTAGTTGTGGCACGTGGGCTCAGTAGTTGTGGCTTACGGGTTCTAGAGCGCAGGCTCAGTAGTTGTGGTGCACAGGCTTAGTTGCTAGGAGGCATGTGGGATCTTCCTGGACCAGGGCTTGAACCTGTGACCCTTGCGTTGGCAGGCGGATTCTTAACCACTGCGCCATCAGGGAAGCCCCTAATTTTATTATTTTTAAATTGAACTAGAATTAATATACGATATGTTGGTTTCAGGTGTACAACATAATGATTTGATATTTTTATGCGTTACAAAATGATCAGCACAGTAAGCCTAGTTACCATCTGTCACCATACAGAGTTATTACAATATTGTTGACTATATTCCCTGTGCTGTACATTACATCCCTGTGACTTATTTTATAAATGGAAGTTTGTGCCTCTTAATCCCCTTCATCTATTTCACCTGTCTCCCCAACCCCTCTCCCCTCTGGCAACCACCAGCTTGTTCTTCGTGTCTATGAGCCTGTTTCTGTTTTTTTTGTTCATTTATTTTGTTTTCTTTGATTCCACATGTAAGTGGAATCAAATGGTATCAATATTTGTCTTTCTCTGAGAAAAGGGAACCTTCGTGCACTGCTGCTGGGAATCTAAATTGGTACAGCCACTATGGAAAACACTATGGAGGGTCCTCAAAACACTAAAGAATTTAAAAACTTCTCAATGGATAATGTTTTTTTCCTCCAGTTCTTCTATTATTAAATGCTTGTTTTTTGATGTTTTAATTACCCATCTTCATTATGATATGGTGTTTACCCAGGACAGAAGTCAATGCTTCATTCCTTCAAAATGAATATTTTGGTTAAACAAAATAAAGAAAAGGAAGAAAGAAGAAAAAGTCAGCTGATCACACATGATGTGTTGAGTGACTTAAATGATTTACTTTTTGGAATAAGCTCCTTCCTCCTTATGGAATTATAATACTTTGTAGATCAACACTGGTATGGGCACTACACTTTGAGTAACACTGCCCTAAAATATTGAGAGTTTCATTGGGGCTAGTCAATTTTATGAGTGTTTTAGTGATATTTGAGAAAAATATGTATTTTCTGTGTGGTACAAAATATTATAAATCTAATAACAGGTTTATTTATCATATTATTAAATCATCTGAGTTCTTACTCTTTTGTCCATTTGATCTGTAAGTTTCTTTAGAAGTCATGTTAAAGCCTTCCCTATCATTGTGGATTTGACAATTTCTCTTCATATTCCTAATACATTTCAATATCATGCTCTTTGTTTCATAAAGGTTCATAACTGTTAAATCTTAGTGGATTATAATTATTATAAAATATATCACTTTTATTGTATTAAATGCATTTTACATTAAATTCTATTTCATCTTATTTCTATATTGCTAGTCTTGCTTTTCTTTTGGTAGAGTTTATCCAATCTGTCTCTCTGTCCTTTTATTTCCAAATTCTTTCTGTGTGTGTGTGTGTGTTTATTGGAGTATAATTACTTTACAATGTTGTGTTAGCTTCTGCTGTACAACGAAGTAAATCAGCTATATGTATACATATATCCCCTCCCTCTTGGACCTCCCTCCACCCCACCCCCATCCCACCCATCTAGGTTGTCACAGAGCACTGAGCTGAGCTCCCTGTGCTATACAGCAGGTTCCCACTAGCTATCTATTTTACACATGGTACTGTATATATGTCATTCTCAATCTCCCAATTCATCCCACCCCTGCTTCCCCCCTGTGTCCACAAGTCCGTTCTCTACATCTACACCTCTATTCATGCCCTGCATATAGGTTCATCTGTACCTTTTTCCTACATTTCACATATATGCATTAATATACTATATTTATTTTTCTCTTTCTGACTTACTTCACTCTGTATGACAGACTCCATGTCCATCCACATCTCAAGGAACCCAATTTTGTTTCTTGTTATTGCTGAGTAATATTCCATTGTATATATGTACCACATCATCTTTATCCATTCATCTGTCAGTGGACATTTAGGTTGTATCCATATCCTGGCTATTGTAAATAGTGCTGCAATGAACATTAGGTTACATGTCTCTTTTTAAATTATGGTTTTCTCAAAGTATATGCCCAGTAGTGGGATTGCTGGGTCATATGGTAATTCTATTTTTAGTTTTTTAATGAACCTCCATACTGTTCTCCAGCATGACTATATCAATTTACATTCCCACCCACAGGCAAGAGGGTTCCCTTTTCTACACACCCTATCATTTATTGTTTGTAGATTTTTCGATGATGGCCATTCTGATTAGCAGTTGTGATTTGCATTTCTCTAATAATTAGTGATGTTGAGCATCTTTTCACGTGTGTGTTGGCCACCTGTATGTCGTCTTTTTCTTTTTAATAAATTTATTTTATTTATTTATTTATTTTTGGCTGTGTTGGGTCTTTGTTGCTGTGCATGGGCTTTCTCTAGTTGTGGCAAGCGGGGGCTACTCTTCATTGTGGTGCGTGGGCTTCTCATTGCGATGGCTTCTCTTGTTGTGGACCATGGGCTCTAGGTGCATGGGCTTCGGTAGTTGCAGCATGTGGGCTTACTGCTTGTGGTTCATGGGGTCTAGAACACAGGCTCAGTAGTTGTGGCACATGGGCATAGTTGCTCTGCAGCATGTGAGATCTTCTTGGACCAGGGCTCAAACCCACGTCCCCTGCATTGGCAGGCAGATTCTCAACCACTGCGCCACCAGGGAAGCCCCTGTATGTCTTCTTTGGAGAAATGTCTGTTTAGGTCTTCTGCCCATTTTTTCATTGGATTGTTTGTTTTTTTGATATTGAGCTGCATGAGCTGTTTGTATATTTTGGAGATTAATCCTTTGTCAGTTGCTTCAGTTGCAAGTATTTTCTCCCATTCTGAGGGTTGTCTTTCATCTTGTTTATGGTTTCCTTTGCTGTGCAAAAGCTTTTAAGTTTAATTAGGTCCCATTTGTTCATTTTTCCTTTTATTTCCATTACTCTAGGAGGTAGGTCAAAAAAGATCTTGCTGCGATTTTTGTCAGAGTGTTTTTCCTGTGTTTTCCTCTAAGAGTTTTATAGTGTCTTATCTTACATTTAGGTCTTTAATCCATTTTGAGTTTATTTTTTGTATGGTGTTAGGGAGTGTTCTAATTTCATTCTTTTACATGTAGCTGTCCAGTTTTCCCAGCACCACTTATTGAAGAGGCTGTCTTTTCTCCATTAGATATTCTTGCCTCCTTTGTCATAGATTAGGTGACCATAGGTGCGTGAGTTTAACTCTGGGCTTTGTATACTGTTTTGTTGATTTATATTTCTGTTTTTGCACCAGTACCATACTGTCTTGATTACTATAGCTTTGTAGTATAATCTGAAGTCAGGGAGCCTGATTCCTCCATTTCCTTTTTTCTTTCTAAAGGTTGCTTTGGCTATTTGGGGTCTTTTGTGTTTCCGTACAAATGGTAAAATTTTTTGTTCTAATTCTGTGAAACATGCCATTGGTAGCTTGATAGGGATTGCATTGAATCTGTAGATTGTTTTGGGTAGAATAATCACCTTCACAATATTGATTCTTCCAGTCCAGGAACATGTTACATCTCTCCATCTGTTTGTGTCATCTTTGCTTTCTTTCATCAGTGTTTTGTAGTTTTCTGAGTATAGGTCTTTTGTGTCCTTAGGTAGGCTTATTCCTAGGTGTTTTATTCTTTTTTGTTGCAATGGTAAAATGGGATTGTTTCCTTAATTTCTTTTTGTGGTCTTTCATTGTTAGTGTATAGGAATGCAAGAGATTTCTGTGCATTAGTTTTGTATCCTGAAACTTTACCAGATTCATCGATTAGCTTTAGTAGTTTTCTGGTGACATCTGTAGGATTTTCTATGTATAGTATCATGTCATCTGCAGACAGTGACAGCTTTACTTCTTCTTTTCCAATTTGTATTCCTTTTATTTCTTTTTCTTCTCTGATCGCCATGGCTAGGACTTCCAATACTATGTTGAATAATAGTGGTGAGAGTGGACATCCTTGTCTTGTTCCTGATGTTGGAGGAAATGGTTTCAGTTTTTCACCATTGAGAATGATGTTTGTTGTTGGTCTATAGTATATGGCCTTTATTATGTTGAGGTAGGTTCCCTCTGTGTCCACTTTCTGGATAGTTTTTTTTATCATAAATTGGTGTTGAATTTTGTCAAAAGCTTCTTCTGCATCTATTAAGATTATCATATGGTTTTTATTCTTTAATTTGTTAATATGGTGTATCACATTGATTTGTGTGTATTAGAGAATTCTTGCATCCCTGGGATAAATCCCACTTGATCATGGTGTATGATCCTTTTAATGTGTTGTTGGATTCTGTTTGGTAGTATTTTGTTGAGTATTTTTACATCTATGTTCATCAGTGATATTGGTCGCTAATTTTCTTTTTTGGTGATATCTTTGTCTGGTTTTGGTATCAGGGTGGTGGTGACCTCATAGAACGAGCTTGGGAGTGTTCCTTCCTTTGCAGCTTTTGGGAAGAGTTTGAGAATGGGTGTTAGCTCTTCTCTAAATGTTTGATAGAATTTGCCTGTGAAGTCATCTGGTCCTGGACTTCTGTTTGTTGGAAGATTTTTAATTTCAATTTCATTACTTGTGATTGGTCTGCCTATTTTCTAATTCTTTCTGGTTCAGTCTTGGAAGTTTGTACGTTTCCAAGAATTTGTCCATTTCTCCCAGGTTGTCCATTTTATTGGCATATAGTTGCTCATAGTAGTCTCTTATGATCCTTTGTATTTCTGCGGTGTTGGTTGTAATTTCTTTTTTTGCATTTCTAATTTTATTGATTTGAATCCTCTCGTATTTCCCTTGATGAGTCTGGCTGGTGGCTTATCAATTTCGTTTAGCTTCTCAAAGCACCAACTTTTAGTTTTATTGATCTTTGCTATTGTTTTCTTTGTTTCTATTTAATTTATGTCTATTCTGATCTTTATGATTTCTTTCCTTCTACTAACTTTGGGATATATTTTTGTTGTTATTGTTGTTCTTCTTTCTCTAGTTGCTTTAGGTGTAAGATTAGATTGTTTGAGATTTTTCTTATTTCTTGAGGTGAGATTGAATTGCTATAAACTTCCCTCTTAGAACTGCTCTTGCTGCATCCCATAGGTTTTGGGTCATTGTGTTTTCGTTGTCATTTGTTTCTATGTATTTTTTGATTTCCTCTTTGATTTCTTCAGTGATCTCTTGGTTATTTAGTAGCATATTGTTTAGCCTCCACGTGTTTTGTTTTGTTTTTTTAAATTAATTAATTTATTTAGTTTTGGCTGTATTGGGTCTTCGTTGCTCCACGGGGGCTTTGTCTGGTGCGGTGAGCGGGGGCTACTCTTCATTGCGGTGCGCATGCTTCTCACTGTGGTGGCTTTTGTTGTGGAGCACAGGCTCTAGACATGCGGGCTTCAGTAGTTGTGGCTTGCAAGCTGTAGAGCTCAGGCTCAGTAGTTGTGGCATATGGGCTTAGTTGCTCTGCAGCATGTGGGATTTTCCTGGACTAGGGCTCGAACCTATGTCCCCTGCATTGGCAGGTGGATTCTTAACCACTGCACCACCAGGGAAGTCCCTGTTTGTGTGTTTTACATTTTTTCCCCTGTAATTGATTTCTAATCTCATAGTGTTGTGGTCATAAAAGATGCATGATACAATTTCAGTTTTCTTAAATTTACTGAGACTTGATGTGTGACCCAAGATGTGATCTATCCTGGAGAATGTTCCATGTGCACTTGAGAAAAAAGTGTCTTCTGCTGCTTTTGGGTGGAATGTCCTATAAATATCAGTTAAGTCTATCTGCTCTATTATGTCATTTAAAGCTTGTGTTTCCTTTTTAATTTTCTGTCTGGATGATCTCTCCATAGGTATAAGTGGGGTGTTAAAGTCCCCCCTTATTATTGTGTTACTAAAGGAACTTCTTTAGTCAATTTCCCCTTTTATGGCTGTTAGTATTTGCCTTATGTATTGAGGTCCTCTATGTTGGGTGCTTAAATATTTATAATTGTATATCTTCTCCTTGGACTGATCCATTGATAATTATGTATCGTCCTTCCTTGTCTCTTGCGACAGTCTTTATTTTAAAGTCTATTTTATCTGATATGAGTATTGCTACTCCAGCCTCCTTTTGATTTCTATTTGCATGGAATATCATTTTCCATCCCCTCACTTTCAGTCTGTATGTGTCCCTAGATCTGAAGTGGGTCTCTTGTAGATAGCATTTATATAGGTCTTGTTTTGTATCCATTCAGCCAGTCTTTGTCTTTTGGTTACAGCATTAAATCCAGTTATATTCAAGGTAGTTACCAATATGTATGTTCCTATTACCATTTTCTTAATTGTTTTGGGCTTGTTTTCGTGGGTCTTTTTCTTCTCTTGTGTTTCCCGCCTAGAGAAGTTCCTTTAGCATTTGTCGTAAAGCTGGTTTGGTGGTGCTGAATTCTCTTAGCTTCTGCTTGTCTGTAAAGCTTTTGATTTCTCTGTCGAATCTGAATGAGATCCTTGATGGGTAGAGTAATGTTGTTTGTAGGTATTTCCCTTTCATCACTTTAAATATATCCTGCCACTCCCTTCTGACCTGCAGAGTTTCTGCTGAAAAATCAGCACATAACCTTATGGGTATTCCCTTGTATGTTGTTTGTTGCTTTTCCCTTGCTGCTTTTAATATTTTCTTTTTGTATTTAGTGTTTGTTAGTATGATTAATATGTGTCTCGGCATGTTTCTACTTGGGTTTATCCTGTATGGGACTCTCTGCACTTCCTGGATATGGGTGGCTATTTCCTTTCCCTTGCTAGGGATGTTTTTGACTATAATCTCTTCAAATATTTTCTCAGACCCTTTCTTTTTCTCTTCTTCTTCTGGGACCCCTGTAATTTGAATGTTGGTGTGTTTAATGTTGTCCCAGAAGTCTCTGAGACTGTCCTCAATTCTTTTCATTCTTTTTTCTTTTTCTCTTTTTTTTTTGGTTACGTTCAGTCTTTGTTGTTCTGCACGGGTTTTCTCTAGTTGAAGCTAGCAGAGGCTACTTTTTGTTGCAGTGTGTGGCTTCTCATTGTTGTGGCTTCTCTGGTTGCGGAGCATGGGCTTTAGGTGTGTGGACTTCAGTAGTTTTGGCTTGTGGGCTCTAGAGTGCAGGCTCAGTAGTTGTGGTGCATGGGCTTAATTGCTCCGTGGCACGTGGGATCTTCCTGGACCAGGGATCAAACCTGTGTCCCCTGCATTGGCAGGTGGATTGTTCTTTTATTTTTTTTTAAATTAATTAATTTATTTTTGGCTGCATTGGGTCGTTGTTGCTGCGCAGGGCTTTCTATAGTTGTGGAGAGCAGGGGCTACTCTTTGTTGTGGTGAGTGGGCTTCTCATTGTGGTGGCTTCTCTTTGTTTCAGGGCATGGGCTCTAGAGTGAAGACTCAGTAGTTGTGGTGCATGGGCTTAGTTGCTCCACAGCATGTGGGATCTTCCCTAACCAGGGCTCAAACCTGTGTCCCCTGCTTTGGCAGGCAGATTGTTAACAACTGCACCATGAGGGAAGCCCCGGCAGTTGGATTCTTAACCACTGCACCACCAGGGAAGTCCCATTCTTTTTTCTGCTCTTTGGCATTTATTTCCACCATTCTATCTTCCAGCTCACTTATACGTTCTTCTGCCTCAGTTATTCTGCTATTGATTCCTTTTAGTGTATTTTTCATTTCAGTTATTGTGTTGTTCATCGCTGTTCTTTTGTTTTTCTACGTCCGTGTTAAACGTTTCTTGTATTTTCTCTATCCGTGCCTCCATTCTATTTCTGAGATTCTGGATCATCTTTACTATCATTACTCTGAATTCTTTTTCAGGTAGGTTGCCTATTTCCTCTTCATTATTTGGTCTTGTAGGTTTTTACCTTGCTCCTTTGTAACATTTTTTTGTCACCTCATTTTTCTTTTGATGGGCTGTGTTCTTGTCTTACTGGTTGTTTGGCCTGAGGCATCCAGCACTGGAGTTTGCAGGCATTTGGGTGGAGCTGTGTCTTGGTGCCAAGATGAGGACCTCCAGGAGAGTTCACACTGATTAATTTTCCCTGATGTCTGAGTTTCTCTGTTCTTCCAGCGTTTTGGGCTTGGCGCTGCCACCATGGGAGCTCAGGCCTGACCCCCAGCCTGGAAACCAAAACCTGGCAAGCCATGTAATGCTGCAAAGAAAAAAAAAAAAGACAACAACCAAAAAAGAGCAGAACAATAAAAAAGAATAAAAAATAAAGTAAAATTAGAAAAATAAAAAATATATTAGAAAAAATTAAAAATGAAACCACCACAAGAAAGAAAAACAGAAACACAACAGCAAAAAAATAAATAAATAAAATGAAAATTAAAAGATAAGAATAATAAAAAAAAAGGCTGGAAGAGGCCTTGGGGGGTATGGGGGAGGGACTTAGGCCTAGGACTTCTGTGGCTTGAAGAGGCCTTAGTGGTTGGGGATGGGGGGCTTAGACCCGGGACCCATGCAGCTAGAAAAGGCCTTATGGGGAGAGGGCTTTGACCAAGTACCCATGTGGCCAGAAGAGGCCTTGTGGGGGGGCTTAGGCCCAGAATCTGTGTGGCCAGAAAAGGCCTTGGCGTGGGGGCAGGGCTCAGGCCTGGGTCCCATGTGGCCGGAGGGGCCTCTGGAGTGGGAGCTCAGGCCCAGCACCCCAGCAGGCTCTCTGGGACCCAAGGCAGTTGGGGAGATGCTGGCCATGTTCCCCTCTGATCCCCCGATTCCCTGAAGTTCCCTCTCCCACCCCACCAATACCCGTGCCCTGAGTGGGCTCCTCTGAGTGTGGGAACCTCTCCCTTCCCCCAGCCCCCCACTCAGGGGCCCCTGTCCTGTACCACCTCCACTTTTCCTCCCCCCCTTCCCTCCCATATCCTACCTGGTCGCGTGGGGATTCCTCTCATCCCTTTAGGTGTCCGAGGTCCCCCACCAGCGCCTAGTAGATGACCTACTTGTGAGGAGACGTGAACTCTGCCATCTTGACTTTGTGCCCTTAGCCCACTATTGTATTTCTGTGTGTTTTTAAGGGTGTCTTTTATAAGTAGCATATATCTGGACTAACAATTTTTTTAAACCTAATTTTAGAGACTTAATCTTTTTCTAGGGGAATTTAACCCATTCACATTTGCTGTAATTATTGATAAATTTGTATTTAGTCTTACCACCCTATTTTATGTTTGCTATTAACAATGCTCTCTTGTAACTATTGTGTAGTCCCCCTTTTTGCTGACATTACCAAATTTTTTTTGTTTAGTTTTACTTTCCTTTTTTCTCCCCTGCCATTTCCTCTTAGTACAGTAGTTCTGTTATGCTAGTGTGAGTAGTTAAAATCACCCAGAGTACTTCTTAAATGCAGATGCCTGGACCCTTCAGAGATTATGATTCTGTACATGCAAGGGTATGCTGCCTAGGAATCTGCATTTTAAACATATCACAAATGGTTCTGTAGCAGATGATTTTAAGATTAAACATTAAGAATTAATGCTCTAGTCTGGAAGTCAAAACTTTGTTTCTATTCTGCAAGGTATTATTTTAGAAAATAATCTAAATCTACATTTTTATACATGTCATGATATTATCTGTTTGTATAATCTTTTGCATCTAAGCAAGATTTTTTGAAGCATCCTTTTACTTTCTCTCAACTTACATTTTTAAACTAATTTAAGTTCTGCATTATTTTACATTAAATTTCTGCTTTTTAACAAAATCCTTTTTACTGAATGGTTCACTGCCACATTCTCAGCAATTATATATACCTGCCTATGGGTTTCATAGTTTTTTTCCTAATCACTACTTCTACTTTTTAAAAACTTTAAAAAATAATGAAATATAGCATACATTCAGAAAAAAATACATAAACCGTGAAATAAAGTGAAGTAAAGTGAAAATCATTACTCAGGTTAACAAATAGAATATTTCTAGCACCCCTGAATCTGCATATGTGTCCTTTGACAATCACAACATAGTCCCTTCCTAATAGGACAAAAAAAACCCCACTCTCCTGATTTGTATGGTAATCATTTCTTTGCTTTACTTTACAGTTTTACTGTTTACTATCTGTTGTTTGCATCACAAACAATAGTTAATTTAGCTTTGCCTGTTTTTGAAGTTTTATGTTTGGAACTATATAGTATATGTTATTTTGTACCTGGCTTATTTTTTTCAATATCATGTCTTTAATATTCGCTTATTTTTGTGGTATGTAGCTGTAATTCATACATATATTCCACAGTTTATTATCAGTTATAGTGTTGATGGATATTTGAGTCATTTCTGGTTTTGGGACACTCTAAACAGTGCTGTTATGAGCACACTAGTGTACGCTAGTATACAGTATACAGGCATGTTCTGACACCAGTTCTCTGAAACCAGCTGGATATACTACAATTCAATTCAATGTTGACCCTAACTATCCAGAGCTGGTGCAGACCCCCCAAATTAAAGGCATAGTCCTTTGTAAGATAGTCTCCACTTCAGATGCCACCTGCAAATCTCAGGGACATTCACACTTTTGCCTGGACAGCTAGGAGTTTCAAAATGTTTGGTTTCTATCCTAACTGTGGTGGACCTCAGTAAAATTGTGATGCTGACCACCTGGAGTTCACTTCAGGTTCCACAGGAATTCAGTCCTTCAAAAGACTGGCCTCACTTTAGATACCCACTGCAAGTCTTGGGGGCAGTCTACATTTCTGACTGACTGGCTGTACATTTGGGAGTCCCCGTGACCTTCTCAGATTTGATAATTTGCTAGAATGACTCATAGTACTCATTGAAAACACAATACTTATGATTATAGTGTTATTGTAAGGAATACAGATTAGACAAAGCCAAAGAGATGCATAGGGCAAAGTATGGTGTGTTTGTGGGGGGCACATCAGAGCTTCCAAGCCTTCTCATTATGGAATCTGGGTTCATCACCCTCCCAGCACATCGATGTGTTGACTAACCAGAAAGTTCCACTGCACCTCAGTATCCAGTGTTTTTATTGGGGTTTTGTTATATAGGTATGATTGATTAACCCATTGAACTAAATCTACAGTTCCCCTCTTCTACCTATAGGTTAGGAGGCTTAAAGTCCTAACTTTCTAATGGTGTGCTTGGTTTTTCTGGTGACCAGCACTGGTCTTGAAGTTAGGTGGGGGCCCACCATGAGTCATCTCATTAGCATAACAAAGACATTCTTATCACTCACTTCAAGGATTTTTGAACCTCTGTGCTAGAAACCAGGGACAAAGACAATATATCCTTATTATACCACCACAGATAAAGCATTTTTTGGTGGCATACACCTAAGAGTGGTATAGTTAAGTTATAATAAATGCATATCTTTAGGTTTGCTAGAAAATGGGAAACAGTTTTACAAGGGGATGATATTAATTTATACTCTCAGTACTAAAAGGTTTCTGAGAGCTCAAATTGTTGCACATCTTTGTTGAAACATGGCATTATCTTAGATTTTAGTTTTTGTCAATTTGGTAGATGCATTGTGGCATCTCACATTTTCTTTATTACTTATAATATCTTTCATTCTTGAGCGTTTTCACTGGGTATAGAATTTTAGGTTGGCAGTTGCTCTTTTGAAGCTTTTCTTTAAAACTATTTAGCGGGTACTTTTTTTGTTGGGGAGGGTGTCTGGCTCTTTTAAGATTTTTCTGTGTCCTTTGTTTTCTGCAGTTACATAATGGTATATCTAGATGTGAATTTCTTATTTATTCTACTAGAGAGCTTTGGTCTTCTTAAATGTCTGGATTGGTGTCTTTCTTTGGTTCTAGAAAAGTCTCAACCATTATCCTTTAGAATATTGTCTGTACTCTGTTGCCTTTCTTTTTCTTCTGAGTATCTGATTAAATGTAGGTTACACTGCCTTGCTCTATTTTCTGTCTTTTTTATGATTTCTACTGTAAAAAGATAATAAGAAGAAACCTGAAGTAAGTAGAGGTGGGAGAACAGAAGGGGCAGCTCTCATGCCCGGTGGTGATAGCAGAGGCCCACAGGAAGGAAGACTCCTCTTCTTTCCTGGCAACAACTCTGCTAATGAAAAGCCATGGACTCTTGATTTTCTTTAGCCCTCCCAACTTCCTTTTCCCTCCATAAAAGCATTCTCCTTCCCTTGCTGTGTGGGGACTTGCATGTGGCTTGCTGCTGTTGCAGATCCTGAATTGCATTTCTATGCTAATCCCAAATTGACCCATTTTTGCTGAAGAAATGACTGTTAGACTATTTGTTTTAGGACATTGCTACCTTTTTAATTGCTCTGTGCTGCATTCTGGTTATTTCTTATAATTTATCTTATAAAGTTGTCTATTTCTTAAACAGATCCATTGCAGTCTTGTTTTCAGTTATTTTTCAGCTCTAGAATTTCTATTTGGTTCTTTTTCAAATATGTAGTGCTAGTTTTTCCTGTTCTCAGAGCAGATATTTTCAAGCTTGCTTTTCAATTTCTTTTAACCTAGCAAGCATAGTAGTTTTCTAATGTGTCTGATAATGTCAATATATGAAGCTTTGTGGGTAATTTTCTGATGTTTGTTTTTCTGGTACTTGCTCACAGAGTTTGTTTCCTCATGTGCCTGATTTATTTGACTATGTTATTCTCACTGTAAATTAAAAATATTATTAATATGAATGATTTGCTATATAGAATGAATATCTCTTCCTCCAGAGAGGATTTGCATTTGCGTTTTAGATGCCTGGGGGGACCGCTGATCTAGGATCATCATAGTCCAAGTTCAAGCCTTGAGATTCCCTGAGTGTGCAGTGACGTAAATCCATATAGTAAGACTGCACAAGTGTTTGTTTGCTTCTGGTTCACACTGTCCTAAGGATATAATCCATTAGGGTCTCAGTTAATTGTAGGGAGAGGCTTCTATTAGATTTCCCATCTTGTGCAGGTCTTCAGCGTTGATTCTGTTTTTCCTGCCCTTTGAGACCACTAAAAAAGTTCAGATTGGCTAGGATTGGCAAATACCCTTAGGGCCAAAGCAGATTTCCATGTTCACTTATCTCCTTGGGTTTCTATTTTACCTTCAATTTGGTTTTGTATTTATTTTCTTGCTTATTCTCTTTTTTTTTTTTTAGGTAAAAAGGTTTTTTAAAAAAGGTTTTATCTAGTGTTTTAGTTGTTTTCTGAGTAATTTTGCCTGCTATTACTGGAAACTGGCAGTATATTATGATTTCCTGAAGTTTTTGTTTTGCTGAAAAATAATCTAGAATAATTTTTTCTTTTAAGAAATGGTACATGAGCAGTAAATGTTCTCCATCTTTGCATGTTCCAGAAAGTCTTTGCTTTGCCCTTACATCTGGTTGATAATTTGGATATAGTAGTATAGGTTTGAAATACTTTTCTTCACCTATAGGCTTGGCAGAGTTTTCTGGCCTGAATTCCCCATGACGTGCCTTTCCCCAAGGTACTCCCTCCAAATGGGAGGTCTTAATATGGCCGAGGGGTAGGATACCTTGTAGTATACACGGACAGGAAGAGGAAAACCACTGAGGACCCATGCTGATGACCACGTGAGGAAATCTTTACATTGGTGGTAGAAAATATTAATCTGTTTTACTCCTGGGTTTGGCTGGCTGTTGTGTGTGTTTTTTTTTAAAAAAAGTCTTGCCTATTGTGGAGGTCTGGAATTATACCAGGCCATCCTCAGCTTTTCTCTATGCTCAAAGATTTGAGATAGGAGCCTTCCCTATGCAGATCCTTCATTTGATTGGAGGGCAGGTCTCAGGTGAATGCCAAAGCACTTAATAGCTATGCATTATTAGGGGAGGGGAAAATTCATTACTGTAGATCTATTCTCTAGGACAGCAGTCCCCCTGGGACTGGTTTTGTGGAAGACAGTTTTTCCATGGATGGGGTGGGTGGGTGGGGATGGTTCAGGTGGTAATGCGAGCAATGGGGAGTGATGGGGAGCAGCAGGTGAAGCTTTGCTCCTTCTCCCGAGGCTCACCTCCTGCTGTGTGGCCTGGTTCCTAACAAGGGGTTGGGAACGACTGCTCTAGGAATTATTTTGGTTAATTAATCTGGATGCCTTTGATTTCCTTTTCTTGCCTGACTATACTGTCTAGGACATGAGAACCTTGCCTAGTTCCTGCCCTTAAAGTAGTGAGAACTCCAGGAGGTTGGTTTGGGCTTTAACACCTGTATAGGTAAAGGAAAATATGCTTTGGGAGATGAAGAGGTAGGATGGAGGCTTCTGTATAAATCTAGGACCCTTGGTGAACTGCATGTTAAGGGAAAGGAGGATTAGGAAAAATGCTACTCATTACCAAAATAAGGAAGTGGCAAGGAAATAGATATATACCTAGGCTTTAGGTGAAAAATGAATCCCCTAAAAATTGACATCCCAGGCCTGCACATCACAGTGATTTGCAGTCTGAATTTACATAATCCACATGATCTAATGATTCCCAAGCAAAGACATTAACAAAAAAACAATTGCCTTCTTGTGATACTTTGGTGTCTTGGAATATTTGTTTTTGTCTTAGTTCTTTGTTGACTGGATGCTGAGCCAAGTATATTTGTAATCATTAAAGAGATGTTCAGCTTGAAGTTGTTAGCATAATGTTGACCTTTCCTTTCTCTTCTTGTGAATGATGTAATAGCAAAGAGAGCAATTAGAATCAAAATATAAATATAATTTTATATATTTGGAAAAATTAGGAAACAGCTAAAAATGTCAAATCAGAAAGTAAGTGGAATGGCTTCTAAAAGCAGAGAAAATCAAGCAGGGTTGTAAACAGAAGCAAACAGGGAGAGTTTTCCAGCAAGGAGTACTTCCTAAAGTTGAGAGTACATATGGAGGTAAAAAGTAAATTTTTCATTTTCATTAATGGTAAATATAGCAAACAGACTGGTAGGAGAAGTTTTTCTGGACCCAGTTTGTTGCCAGAACCTGAGAAAGTGGGATTAAGTGAGAAATCATGTAACAAGCCGTGTGTGGAAACATTCAGTTTCAGTGGTATATGAGTCAGGAAAAGGGTAGATTTTTCACTGAAGAATTTTACAGCCATCTATCTTAATTGGCTGAGAGAAGCAATTGATAAACAGTATAACCAAAGCCAAAGATCATAAAGAAGACTTCAGGTAGCATGGAACACAGTCTATGTTCAGAAAAAAAAAGCCTCAGTCAAAGATAAGTAGGTAGAAAAGGAATCATTGCAGGATCTCTAGTACAATACAACAAGAAAATGAGATCATTGAAGGAACTGAAAACAATTGGAATATGAAGAACAGATCTCAGCAAAACATCTTTAT
Organism: Delphinapterus leucas; assembly: GCF_059928025.1. Lineage (NCBI taxonomy): Eukaryota > Metazoa > Chordata > Mammalia > Artiodactyla > Monodontidae > Delphinapterus > Delphinapterus leucas. The sequence continues at coordinate 75,172,623 of NC_143129.1, forward strand.
AGAAGAAATGAAAATTATTCCCAAGTTAAAATATAAAATGAAATTGCTTCCACAAACAACAGAAAACACCACAGCAGATATAAGAGTTCAGGGAAAAGATAAAGCCTGAGCAATGAGGAGCAAGAACTGAAGTAGAAGAAAACATGTATCACATCACTGAAAGTGAAATTTGAAGGAGAACAGGGAGAATAGACAGGGCTGAGGACACTGATGAGGACTTGGAAAGGGATACCAAGTATAGAAATCAGGAAAAAAAATCAAAATGAAATGGAAATACAGTCAAACATTAATTAGGGAAAGGGAAAAATGATATATATGGAATTAGGTAAAGGAGATCCAAAATACACATAATTGGAATCCCAGAAGAAGAAAATTGAAATAATAAAGATATTTTGGAAGACATGCAAAAATGTCGAATCACTTCTGACAGAAAGAAAAATCAGGCCAACATCAGATTTCTCTAGAGCCATGTACAATGGCACAGTAGGGCAGTGCCTGCAAAATTCTTTAAGAAAATCTGACCTAAAAAATTGCCTCCATACGAATTATTGTTTAAATACAAATTCAAAAAAATCTTTTTGTCTTTTGCCTTTATATTTTTAATGTGAAAAAATTAAAAGAATTCATGAGCCCTTCTTTAAAAATCTACAGGTGGGTAAACATAACCAACTAAGAAATGACAAGAAAATGTACAGCAAAGAGAATGACAAGGATAATTTAGTTGAACACTTAGAATTTAACAACTGTGACAATTAAGGGGCCAGAAGAGATTGTAAATGTTATGTGCTTTGACACACAATAGATTTTAAGTGATGTAATTACATATGTAATACATGAGTATTACAATAGGGAGAAAAAAGTTGAAAGTAGGAGGTAGTACGGATATACTGATTCCCTCATCTTCTGTAGCTGGAAATCAAAAGATGTAATATAAAATAGAAATGTCAAGTATTATAGGTATAAGTATACTTGAATACAAATATAATGCAATAAACTAAAATTGGATAGTGGAGGAGAAGGACCTAAAAGGGATGAAGAGGAAATACACTTCATGGTAACTATTATGTACTCCCTAAAAAGATAGTTTTAAGGGTATTATATGAAGAATAGTTATAAAGAGAACCACTAGAACAAAAAATAACAAAATGTTTAAATTAACAAAAATGTTTAAATACATCCAAAACAAAGGAATGAAACATAGACTATATATTAAGTGAAAAACAAAACAAAACAAAACAGTTTTAATGTATAATAGTGCTTGCTTTGGTAGCACATATGTTCAAATATAAATAATATAATTTCAGAATAAAAACACAAATTATGTCAATAAATTTAAATAGGCCAAGCTTATTTTAAAGGATTAGATTAAATCACAAGCCAATAATCAATTCTAAAAGTGATTCAGAAAGGTTGAAAATGAAAGTGAGGACATACTCAGCCATAAAAAGAAATGAAACTGAGTTATTTGTAGTGAGGTGGATGGACCTAGAGTCTGTCATACAGAGTAAAGTAAGTCAGAAAGAGAAAAACAAATACCATATGCTAATACATATATATAGAATCTAAAAAAAAAAAAAAGGTTCTGAAGAACCTAGGGGCAGGGCAGGAATAAAGACACAGACATAGAGAATGGACTTGAGGACACGGGGAGGGGGAAAGGTAAGCTGGGACGAAGTGAGATAGTGGCATGGACTTATATATACTACCAAATGTAAAATAGATAGCTAGTGGGAAGCAGCCGCATAGCACAGGGAGATCAGCTCGGTGCTTTGTGACCACCTAGAGGGGTGGGATAGGAGGGTGTGAGGGAGATGCAAGAGGGAGGAGATATGGGGATATATGTATATGTATAGCTGATTCACTTTGTTATAAAGCAGAAACTAACACACCATTGTAAAGCAATTATACTCCAATAAAGATGTGGAAAAAAAAAAGTGAGAACAGTTACATTAGGCAAATTCAAGCAAAAAGAATATCAAACATGGGTGAATTCAGAGCAGACAAAAAGCATTAAACAAAAACAAAAGAAATGTCCTTTGTAATACTCAGGGGTGCAATTTGTAATGAAGAAGAGTATTTACAAATATACTTTCATTAATATAGTATGAACATTTATAAATGAAAAATTATCGAAGATATGAGAAGAAATAGAGTAGGAGACTTTAAATCACTTTTCTCAGTTCACTGTCAAGTGGACAAAAGCTATCTAAGAATATAGAAACTTTCAATCTCAAAAATAAGATCAAATTGATATGCCTAACTCTATAGCCTGAAAACAAAGTGCCTTTTTCATTCAAGTTGCCATGGCATAGTCACAAAATTTGGCCACACATTAATCCATAAATATAATAACAAATTTTAAGAGAATATAAAGGGAATAGAAAAACATTTTCTGGGTCCAGTGGTTAAGACTTTACCTTCCAATGCAGGGGGTACAGGTTCGATACCTGGTTGGGGAACTAAGATCCCACATGCCTCACAGCCAGAAAACCAAAACATAAAAAACCCAGAAGCAATATTGTAACAAATTCAATAAAGACTTTAAAAAATGGTCCACATTCAAAAAAATCTAAAAAAAAATTTTCTAATCATAAGTTAATAAAAGAACATATTAAATAATGAAAAAATAAATTAAGGAAATAAGAATTATCATCTTTCCCATTTTGTGGGAAAAAACAGCCTCTCTCTTAAAACAACATTCAACTACTCTACTAGACAACTAAAAAAATAAATCTAAACCCAAAATTGCAGAATATTTAGAAATTCAATAGCAATGTTAGAACTCCATTGTAATAACTTGTGAAATACTTCTAAGGCACTACTCAGGGAAATATTAATCATCTCAAAATTTATCTTATAAACAAGAAAGAATGAAAGTATATTAATCATATATCTCAAGAAGCTTTTAAAAAATCCAATAAGATGATCTATGGAAAGCAGAATGAAGGACTTAAGAAGGATAAATACAAAAATTAATGATTTAGGAAACAGAAAGAATGATAGATAAAAGTAAATGAAAGCTATTCCTTTGAAACATTAATAAAACAGAAAAACCAATAGCTAATGTATAGAAAGGGTTCCACTAGAGAAACAGAATCAGTAATGAAAAATGAGTAAAAGAGAAAAACCAATAGCTAATCCATATCAGTCAGGGCTCCTCTAGAGAAACATAATGGCTTATATGATTGTGGGTCCTGCCTAGGAAAGTCTGAAATCCTTGGGGCAGGCCACCAGGAAGGACAGGCTGGAACTCTGGCACAAGCTGAAATTGCAGCCCCTAGCAGAGTTTCTTGTGGGAAGCCTGAGTTCTGCTCTTAAGGCCTTTTAACTGATTGAACCATGCCCACTCAGGTTACTAGGAAAATCTTCCTTAAAGTACACTGATTATAAACTTTAATCACATCTACAAGATACCTTCACAGCAACACCTAGATAAGTGTTTGATTGAATAACTGGGGACTGTAGTTGACCGTCACCTAATCTAATCAAGAAAACAGGCAGGTAGCACAGATTCCTCATATAGCAAAAGATAATTGAGGAAATACCTACAGATTAAAAGAAAATAGGGAGAACCATAACAGCCTAGTTTTCTAAGTCTATTTGAATGAATTTGAAAACACTGAAGAACTGGATAATTTTCTAGGAATATGTAAATGATCACAAGTAATTCCAGAAAAAGTAGAAAAATCAGAACATCAATTTCCATCAAAGACATAGCGACATTTTTCTAAGAGCTATTCTTTGAATATCATTAAATAACAGATAATTTGATTGCCTTTTAAATTGTTCTATAGCATTACTGCCCACTAAAACTTTTTGTGGTGGTAGGGATGTTCTAACTCTACTGACCCGTATAGGGAAGCATGTGACTATTGAACACTTGAATGCAGCTAGTTCTATGGAGGGCCGAATCTTAATTTTATTTAATTCCAATTAACTTAAACTTAAGCAGCCATGTATTGCTATTGGCTACTGTACTGGACAGTGCAGTTCTAGAGCATATAAAAGAAAAGCGTTCATTCTTTGATGAAGTAAGCATAGAATTGAAAAATAATAAAGATTGAATATAAAAAACCCATAGATCAATCTCATTTATAAAAATTGATGCAAATGCCCTAGGAAATAGAAGCTAGTAGCACTTTAAAATCATAATATATAAAGACCATATGGGGTTTATTCCAGGATTTACAAATGATTCAGAAAGAGGAAACAGTATAATTTGTCATGTTACAAGATCAACAGCAAAAACATGCCTAGAGGATGTCCACCATCATGAAAAATTGTGAACATCATTGTAGAGGTACTAACCTATATAATTAGGAAGAAGAAGGGAGGGAGTTTGGATTGTTCGGTACGCGGGCCTCTCACTGCTGTGACCGCTCCCGTCTCCGGACGTGCAGGCTCAGCGGCCATGGCTCACGGGCCCAGCCGCTCCGCGGCATGTGGGATCTTCCCGAAACCGGGGCACGAACCCGTGTCCTCTGCATCGACAGGCGGGCTCTCAACCACTGCACCACCAGGGAAGCCCTGGATTGTTCTTTTGAAAAACCCAAAAGAATCAAGTGAAATTTTATTCAGATAAGAGAATTTAGAAATATGAGTGTATATAAAATCCACGTAAAGAGAACAATAACCTTCATATCTGCAAATTATAAACAGTTGGAGGATATGATGGTGAATAATCCAGTTATCATAACAGCAACAACGAGTGAAGTTTCTACGAATAATCTGAAGAAATGTGTAAGATCTAGTTGAAGAAAACATTATAATCCCCTGTGGGACATCAAGGAGACTTCATAAGTTGAGAAGGATGCCATGTTATTGGACAGGGTTATACAAGTTAAGTCAGGAATTTAGTGTCATTTTACTAAATCACCAGTAGGACGTTTTTGGTTTGTTTTTGTTTGTTTCTTGCAATAAGGCAAGTTGATTTTAAAGTTCATGTAGAAAAATTAAAAAGCAAGAATGGCCAGGAAAATTTTTATCATTAAACATAAAGTTATACAAATTGAAATAGTTTTATAGTAGCACATAAGTAGACCAATGCATCAGAATAGAAAGCCCAAATAGGGACCCAAATGCATGTGGGAATTTCAGCTCTGATAAAGGAATTATTTCAAATCAGTATATGGCATTGACCTATGTAGAAAAAAAATGTTGCACAATGCATACCTAACATTCCTAGACCAAAATGGATTCCAAGTGGATTAAAGATTTAAGTGCAAAAAGCAATAATGAGTAGAAAAATCAAGGAAGTCTTTAAAAATAATTCTGGTTAAGACAAGGTTTATCTAAGCATGCCACAAAATATAGCAGTCATGAAAATATTTATAAATTCAACTATATTAAAAAACCTTCATGACAAATGCAAAGTCAAAAGACAGATTGTCTAGGAAAAATATTTACAAGTCATATTCCAAAGGACTGAGTCCTATACTATATAAGTGACGTTTATAGATTGTTGGGGAATAAACCAATAACTCACTAGAAAAAGAGGTAAAACTGGATTAGATAGTTCAGAGGAAAGAACATACAAGCATCTCATAAATTCATGAAAAGATGTGCAGCCTCCTTTATAATTAGAAAAATGCACAATAAATTTCACTGAGATGTTAATTTTCATCAATCAGATTGACAAAGATCAAAAAGTTTGAAAACAGTGTGTTGGGAAATGTGTGGTAAAGAGACATTTATTGCTGTAGGAGAGCAAATTGCTATACTACTCTTTATGGCCATTGGATTTGTGTTTAGCCAGATTTTGTGATTGCAATTTCAGGGGAATGTTGGAGAGGAATACAGGTTTCAGCATATAAAGAAGACAGAGTTCTGTGACTATCTCACACCCCAGTACTACATTTGTGCTAGTATTGTACTGTGATAGTAACATTGTACAATGGGATGTAGTAGTCCACATCACACAATGGTGGTCTACAATTGCCTACTATAATTTGGGCCCTTGGCTTTTAATTTCCTTAGTGCCCATGAAGCCCTATTTAATTCATTCACTCATTCATTCGTGTGATAAATATTTACTCTGTCCTAAATCCTAGAAACTCTTCAACTCTGCACCTATACTCCTAATTCTTGCTTTAGACATAGCAAGTTTTGACCTGCAAATTGTAGACACAGTAGTATGCTCTCACACTCTTTAATGTTGATTTTGCTATTTTATCTGTGGCCTTATGAACCAGGGCACTGGTTAGCATCCATCTTTCTGCTTGTCCCGGCCCTGTGCAACCTACTAGCTCAGCTTACTCTCTATTGTGTCTCCAGTGAAGTGAAACAGTGCAGCGATACTCTGCCTAAGACATCTGCCGTCCCAACCGCAGGGTGTTAAATTCAAAAACAAATATGGATGGATTGCCTACTAAGGCATAGAGCTAGAGATACAGCAATTATCGAGGGAGAACTTTTCTGTTCTGATGGCTTGTGGGGTATAAATATTCAACCAGAGAAGTACTGCCCAGGGATCATGGAGCCTGCTTCTTGGCAGGAGCCTTTCATTTAGGGCTGAAAGGGACAGACCAATTAGAAATGTGGTTCAAGCATGCCCTTGAGTAAGGAATGTGTTTGGTGAAGTGAAGCAGGTGTGCCAGCTGGACTGTGAAATCTTCCCACATAAGGAAAAGAGGAAGTGTAACTAGGGAGGCAAACCTGTGCTCCTTGTCCAAGAGAGGCTGTAAGGAAATGGGCATAGATGAGGCTGACTAGGGATGACTGCCCAATTGAGAGGGAAGAACTCTGTAATAGGGAAATTCTCCCCAGAGTTCTGCAGACTCACTGCTGACAGCCATAAAGATTAAATCAGGCAAGAGTTGTAAGCTAAGGAATTCTGAACTAAGGAGGTAAAGATGAGAGGCAAAACTCAATGCAAAGCAGGAGCTATATCTACATATATAGGGAGAGTGTAGAATCCTTCTCTTTGTAAAAAAGTAAAAGAGGCATGTTCATGGGAGCAGAAGTTCTTTGAACGTTTATAATTAAATGGGTTTTAATTATGCATAGGGTGGTAAATGGTAATTGATGTGAATTGGAGAAAAGGGAAAAGTCTATCAGTAAGGATATGTGTGTCCCAAGTAACTAAATATTAAAGAACTATCTAAGGCATGATTCACTCTTTACATACAATGAGGAAATGACAGAAGGGTCACTAGAGCTTCAGGGAGAGACGATGGGATTGGTACTTTCCCCATTCTTCCAAATGGCATGGTTGCTCTAACGGTCTTTCCCCTGGGTCCCTCCCACTACACGTTTTCTACTCCAGCTTTGGCTGCAGGGTATTAATAAGGGAATTAACACGATCCAAAATACTACAAATGCACGTTGTTGAGCTTCCATCATTTTATTCATTATAGCTAATATCAAGAGCCTAATACGTGTCAATCACTATATTTAGTGCTTTACATACATTATCTTTTTCTAAAGAAGGCTTTAAAATGGAAGCATTATATGCATACAAATCACATAAATACACAAATACATATACATGCATAAGTCATGAGCATATTGTGTGTTATCATAAAGTGAGCATACCCATGTAGTCACCACTTAGGTCAAGAAGTGGAATGTTCCCAGGACTCCAGGAGCATTCCTCGTGTCTCTTCCCAGTGACTCCTCTCTTTCTTCTTTCTGAAACTTACTGCTGTCGTGACTTCTAACACCATAGGTTGGTTATACCTCTTTTTGAACTTTGTGTAAAATGGAATCAAGCAGTTTGCATTGTTTTCCTCAACATTACGTTTGTGAGATTCACTCACTTGGTTCCATATAGTAGTAATTTATTCAATCTTGCTGCATTCTAATGTGTGGCTGTCACACAAGTTATTCCTTGCAGGGTTAATGGAAATGTGGAAAGTTTCCACTATTTGGCTATTACGAATATTGCATCCATGAACATTATTGTACACATCTTTTGGTGAAAATATGTATGTATTTTGGGTATATACCTAGAAATAAAATTGCTAGGTCATAGGATAAATACATATTTAGTGTTAATAGAAACTACCACATAATTTTCCTGAGTGGTTATATACTATTTTACCTTTTTATTAGCAGTGCATGAGAATTTCACATGCCCCACCTCACCAACTTGGGGCATTGTCTGTTTTTAAAATTTTAACTATTCTGGCAAGTGTCTAGTGATAATTTCTTCATGTGCTATAGATTGAATGTCTGTGTCCCCCCAAAATTAATGTGTTGAAATCCTAATCTACAAGGTGATGGTAGGGAGGTGGGGCATTTTGGAGGTGCTTACGTCATGCGGGCAGAGCCCTCATGAATGGGATTAGTGCTCTTAGAAAAGAGACTCCAGAAAGCTCCCTAGCCCCTTCCACCATGGAGGACACAGTGAGAAGTCTGTGACCTGGAACAGGGCCTTCACCGGACCATGCTGGCAACCTGATCTGGGAACTACTGCCTCTGTGAGAAATACATTTGTATTTTTTATAAGCAACTCAGTCTGTGGTATTTTGTTATAGCAGAATGAACAGACTAAGACATTGTGGTTTTAAATCTGATTTCCCTGATCATTAATAAGAGTGAAACATATTTTTAATTGAAGTATGGTTGATTTATAATGTGTTAATTTCTGGTATACAGCAAAGTGATTCAGTTATACACACACACACACACACACACACACACACACACACACACATACACATTCTTTTTAGTGTTCTTTTCCATTCTGGTTTATCACAGGATATTGAATATAGTTCCCTGTGCTAGACAGTAGGACCTTGTTGTTTATCCGTTCTATATGTAATAATTTGCATTGGCTAATCCCAAACTCCCAATCCTTCCCTCCCCCACCCTCCCTCCCCCTTGGCAACTACAAGTCTGTTCTCTGTGTCTGTGAGTCTGAAGAGTGAAACATTTTCACATGTTTATTTGCAATTTGGATATCCCCTTTTGTGAGGTGTCTGCTCGGGCCTCCCGCCATTTTTCTTTTGATTTCTTTGATGTTTTCTTATTGATGTTTAGGATATGCCTATATTTACATGCTCATAAGCTCTAGTCTTAGGCCCTGATTTGCAGTGGGGGTAGGGTAGGGAACAGAGAATCCAGTCAAGACACGGGTTTCTCTCTTAGTCCTTCCAATTTAAGGGTGGAACCAGATTTTTGATGTTGCTCATCCCTGGGTTGTCTTACTGTATCCTGTTGGGATTCTCGAGCTCTTCCATTACCTGTGTAAGCAGCTTCCTGTATAATTTCCTTGTTCTACATATGTAGAATGGACTCTGTTTTCCTCGGTAGGCTCTGACTGATAGGTCTTTCTGGCCTCTACCCCTCCACTATATCACCTTACTACTTTTCCACATTCTGGCCCTATTCTCTCCTTATAACCTCGGATCTGCATGGGCTCCTGACAATTTTTATTCACTTTCTCACTATAAAGAAGTCATCCGATCTTAGTAATTTATCGTTTCTTTGTTGCAAGAACAGGAATACACAGCATTGCGTGGTAGTTAGGCTCTTAAACTGTGGAGACTGACTGCCGGAGTTCAAACCATGACTTTGCTGTGTGATGGTGAGCAGGTTCTTGCCCTCGCCCTGTTTCATGTTCCTCACCTGCAACTCGAGAACAAGAATATTCCAGTTAGGATTAGATGAGTTTATTTTTGGTAATCACTTAGAACGATCATGATAGATAAAATGCATTTAATAAATGTTACTTTTCGTGTGACTCCAAAATCTACATTTCTTTTTTTCTTTTGGCTGTGCTGCACAGCTTGTGGGGTCTTAGTTCCCTGACCAGGGACTGAACTCTGGGCCTTCAGCAGTGCAAGTGCCAAGTCCTAACCACTGGACTGCCAGGGAATTCCCCCAAATCTACATTTCTAATTCTCTTTCTTCCTCAGGCTGCAACTCAGCATATCCTGATTCATCATGGATATTGCCCTTAAAAGTTTGACAACTTAATTTTATTCATTTACTTAAAAAAATACTTGCTGTATATCTATTATGTTTCATATTTCTTGTTGCAGGCCTCCTTGTCACTTGTAGCTTAATATTTTGGAAACCATATTCTCTAACTACTCTTTCCACCAGCTACTCTCCCCTACTCCTCAAGATAACTTTTATCCCTAAGATTTTTTTTCTTTTTTTTTTGTGGTACGCGGGCCTCTCATGGCTGTGGCCTCTCCCGTTGCGGAGCACAGGCTCTGGACGCGCAGGCCCAGTGTCCATGGCTCACGGGCCCCGCCGCTCCGCGGCATGTGGGATCTTCCCGGACCAGGACACGAACCCATGTCCCCTGCATCGGCAGGCGGACTCTCAACCACTGCGCCACCAGGGAAGCCCTATCCCTAAGATTTTTGATAGTATCAGTTGTCTTTTATTTTCCTAGTAATAATTGCAATAGTAATAATTGTAATAATTTATATGGTGGCTTACATTTTAAAAAGCATTTTCACATATCTAATACTGTTGTGGACAAGATTAGTGTCTTGATTGCATATCCCCAGCAGCTAACACATTGTTTAATTTACAGTAAGTGATCGAGAATATTTTTTAATTTAATTTTTATGTTTTATTGGGGTATAGATGATTTACAATGTTGTGTTGGTTTCAGGTGTACAGCAAAGTGGTTCAATTATACTATACATATATCCATTCTTTTCCCATATAGGTTATTACAGAATGAGTAGAGTTCCCTGTGCTATACAGTATGTCCTTGTTGATTATTTTATATATGGTAGAGAAATGTTTGTTAAGTGAGTTATTTTATGTCTTAACTTTGTGAGATATAGCAATGTTGATTATCATCAGTTTCCATATGAAAAAGCTCCATGGAGTTGGGTCAACCATTACCTGCTTAACTTCTTGACTCAGAAATTCACACAATATTTAAGTGGCTGAGACAGAACCTTCATTAGTTTGGAAAATTTGTAGTTACTTTTAATTTATTCCTATCCTTCACTACCGATGCTCGTTATTGTTCCTTTGAATTGTGTGTCTACTCTGGATTCTGATACACAGTCTTTACCCTAGACTTTCCACCCCATGCTGGGGCCTCCCTGGCTGCAGGCAGTCAATGCTCTAATCCACTGTTCACAAGGAGCCCTGGTCAGCCTGAGGAGCATGGTGGGGTAGAGTAGTCAGCATACTGGGGTGCAAAATAAAGCTTGCTACTAAGAGTGAGCTTTCTGACCTTGGCTGCTGTGGGTCTCAGTTTCCTTATACATACAGTAAAATGAGGGTTGAGTGGTAGGATCTGCGTGATCACGTGAAGTGGAAACATTCTGGTGATATCCGTCTGCTTCTGTAGCTGTCCTTCTGCCTCATCTTAATGCCCTTTATATCCCAGCTTTACCTGTGAGACCAACTTCATATTGTTCTAGTTCCTCCTTTCCCCAGCAGGCAAGTCTCTACCCAGATGTATAAGCCCAGTAGGCTCATTACCTATCTCTGTCTTCCTAAGTTTTTCTGTACAAGAGGGTAGGTGCAAGGATGAGGTGCGATTACCAAGGTCCCCCTCCTCCGAACAATCAGAATCACACTTCTCAGTGCTTCATACTTTGCTACCTTCTATGTACCTTTTTGTTTCATGGGTCAGGGCATCATGTGCATATATTTTTATTCACATGAAGTTACATCACAGTTTAGCCTTCCAAATGTTAAGGCCTTTTCAAAAGGAAAATAGCAAATCTCATTAAAGCCCAGGATTGTGGAAGGGTAAAAATCCACTCTCACCATCTTTTCTTTAGTGATAAGCCACAGTTTGGATTTGGGGAGGGCTGGGAAGTGACTTTGTGTATATATAATTTTCAGGTTTTTTATAGCATCAGTCCACCAAGTCATGTCCTTTTTGCCAACCCTGAGCCACTGTAGTTATCCACACTCCATATGTTGGACTCTTCCTTCTCTGAGGTCTGGAAGTAGTTCCATGCAAGGATGATGCCATCAGGGAACTTTCCACATACTATATTAAGAAAGAGTCTCAAAAATATAAGCAAAAACAGTGTGATGGTACAAACTAAAAATACCACAAGGAAGAAAACTCAAAAAGAATGAAAGACCATGGAAATATTCCTATACGTCTAAGAATCAAGATAGCAAATGATGTGTCCATGAAGGCAATGCACTTAGAGAAAAAAATAGGAAACCAAAGAATGGGGGGAAGTACTGCAATTTGAGACTGCAGAGGAACCAGATACTTATGCATAAGCTCTGGACCTGGAGGGAATCTTGTTTTGTAAAGAAACAAATTCAAATAGGTGATATAGGGCAATCCTCTGTAAATACGATTTATGTGTAAACGACTGTGTGGTAAAAATAACCTGTGGCCACTTCTGAGATCTTTGAAAACAAATAAGTTCTAGGGTGCCTGTAATGGATTAAGTAAAGTCTTAAGTAATATATGATAATCGGACATAAACCAAGAAAAAAAATATGCACTGGGGAAAAAAAAAAGATACAACAACTTACCTATATGACAGTCAGAGCTTTCAGAGGATGGATTTGGAAGTCTTTATGTTCTTATCTGGCAAGGTGCATCTGTGATGTTTCAGGCATCAGAGCTCCAGCTTCTGGTGCAGGCTGGGTTCAAGGGAAGGGTATGGTCCATCTTGGCCTGCTTAGGTGACACAGCCACCGGGATGTCAATTTTGGGGTTAATGCTCAGCCATGTGAGGGACATAGGGAAATTGGGAAGGGAAGAACTCTCAGCCTTTCCTTCTTGTTCACATTCATTCCACTGTTGATGTCTCACTTTGATTCCTGAAGTTGGGTCTCTGGATCCCTATTTAGAGTCTTGGTCCAGTATGGGTTCCCAGAGAATCTGGGACCTTGATTCTGGACTTTAGGCGAGAAGCTAAGCAGGATTTCTCTGCCTGTTTTTCTCCACATTCAGGTTCCATGGGGCTGGTTGCCTGTATGATACCCTTAATTTTGTAACCTGTTCATGGAGCCCCCTGTTTGGTGACAGGGCTTTGGTCCTTGATCTCCTAATACCTTAAACACCATCCAGGGTACTGAGTGTCTCCTTAACTCCCCTAGCACCGCATGCTCTTTCACTTTGGCTCTTCAGTATTTTTGTGTTGCAGTTCCTCCCTCCCCTTCCTCCCCTCTTGGACTCCCACTCTTCCTTAAGACTGCTATCTTCCCCCTTCCCCATCCTACTTTCCTTTGTTATGCTTCCACTCTTCTCCCATGGTGCATAGACCTGACTCTATTAGAACATGTATCAGTATCGACTCACTTGTTTGAGTCACCCACTGGACTGTGAGTTCCTTGGAGATGGGATCTGTATCAGAAAACCTTGGGAAATAATGGTTGGATTAATTCATTCACTTTCCCTGTTCTGGCTTTCTGTTCCAGTACCTGATCTGTCCATTCCAGGCACAAGAGCTAGGACCCTGTCTTGCTCTTGCCAGCTAGTAACTCCCCTTGATAACCAAAGCTCATGTACTAAACCCTAGTCCAGGGCCTTCTGCCTGTGGAATCATGCATGTTCTTGTCTTCTGGCATATATACTTGACCCCCGAATAGCACTGGGTTTGAACTGCATGGGTCCATTTTTATGTGGATTTTTTTCAGTAGTAAATACTACAGTACTACACGATCTGCATTTGGTTGAATCTTTGGATATGGAGGAACTGTGGATACGGAGGGCTGACTATAATTTAGATGCAGTGGAGGGTTGACACCCTAACCCTTGTGTTGTTCAAGGGTCCTTTGTAATCCAACTCCTTCATCTCATGTCACTGGTGAATTAAGACTGAGTAGTGCTCTATGGTTAATTATGCTTTTTTATTTCAAGCCAGCTAAACTTGTTTTTTGTCATTAGGAGGTGCCTCTCAGTGCTTCTTGTCCTTATGGGTGGGTCTAGAGCAGTTCTCAAAGTATAGTTCCTGGGAACCCTGATTAAGAGCACCTGAGATTCTTCATTAAAAGTGGAAATTCCCAGGTTCTTCACCTTCAGAAATTCAACAGCAGAAAACAGATGTATGTTGCAGGGCTGGCTTCATGGGCATGTGATCTGTGCAGTTGCCCAGGCCTGTACTTAGAAGGGCCTTGAACTTGGTTTAAAGCTCTCCTGGCGCTGCCTTGAAATTCTTAGTAATTTTTGAACAAGGGACCCTGCATTTTCATTTTGCTGGGCCTCAGAAATTTGTAGCTGGGCTGGTTGTGTGTGTGTGTATATTTGAGAGTAATGTCAGAAATATCCATTTTGAAGAAACGAGCACTCCCTAACTTTCTTCAGAAACTTACCATGAAGACTTTTTAAAAAGTTTATTCCTAATGTTAGTGAGGATATGAGGAAAAGAGCAGTCTCATTTATTACTGTGGTAATGTTATTTTCCTAGAGGGAAATTTAATTTTACACACATTTAAACCTTAAAAAGTTCCCTTGGATTTGAAATTCAAAATCTTAATACATTATTTTTCATATCTTTGCCCTTAGGGCTAATTTTTTTTGTTTTGACTTTTATTACCTTTATTTCCAAATTTTATTCTTATTAAGGTAATACATGCCCATAGTTTTAAAATCAAGCAATACTAAAAAGCTTATAATGAAAAACAGCAGTTTTCCTTCTTTATCCCTCCTCACCCCTAAATCCTACTTCCTAGAAGTAATTCATTTAGCTATACCTTCTGGTATTTACTTCTCTCTTTCTATGCTACTTATTGATTTATCAAATTTAATCTCTTAACTTCCTGTTACAGTTGAGATGATTTAGCTCTCTTATACCTTCCCATAATCATTCTAATGTCTTTAATGTGTATCTTTTTTGCATGTTTTCCTAGAAATTTATTGGTTTTATATGCATGCATTTTCAGGTAGGTTTATGGAATTACGATGTTGTATACTTGTATCTTACTTTTTCCATCAAGCTCTGTGTTTAGAATTTGTCCATGTGGCTTTATACTTGCACATGTATCAGATAGTGTGAAGAGGTTTATTCACTGCAGCATTGTTAGTGACAGAAGAGGATTAATGCCAAACTAGATGTCTATTACTAGAGGATGGATTAAACGAATGTAGTAGAATACTCTGCCACAGTTAAAAAGCACGGATTAGATCCCTGGTCAGCAGGTGCAGAACAGGTGCAGGTGGATCAAAGCTTCTATGGGTGAAGACTGGAACATCACTTGACATGAGCCCTCTGTGTGGGCCATGTGTGGAGGCTGGGCAGTTGATCCATAGGGCATCTCGATGCACCGAGGTGCCCAAACAATGCCCTTCCCTCCCTGTGCTTTTTCTCCAGACCAGCTTGGCTATCACTTCCTAGGCAGTGGTTCGTCTCTTGAGTCACTTTTCTCCCTGGATCCCAGTCTTTGGAATTCTCCACTTTTCCTTGTTCCTTTCCTGCCTTTCCCACTTTCAGCCCCTTTTATCCAACTGGGAAGAACTCCAATAGCTTATATTAAAACAGGGCCAAGTCATTAATAATAGAAGAAATGTTTTCATTCCTTATAGGCCAACCCTTCTATTACAGAAAAGGAAAAAAACAAAAGACTAAATGTTCAAACATAAGTATATACAGCCAAAATTTCATATTGTTATATTTTGTTCATCTTTATGTTCTTTCCTTCTTTGCCATATCCTTTCTCTTCCCCTAGGGGAGGAAGGCTCGGGAAAGTATCATTATAGATCCAGGCTCAAGGAAGGTAAACCTGTCTCAAAAGCAGTGATAGTGCAGGTCTCCAAATGAAGAATGGTCATGTAATTTGTTATGAACTGGAAGTTAATAATTTCCTTGGACTTCCTGTTGGAATCTTACTACTTCAGCTGTGTAAAGACTGTCCTATGATACCTACAGACTACAAGTCCAAGTTTGTTTCTTACTATGAATGTTAATTAGCCATATAGGAATCTGTCAAACTACAACCTCACCACATCTCTCAAGAGCCCTGTGGAGGCAGCCTGTGAACCGGGTCCGGGAAGATGTGAGTCTCTGGTGTGGACTGGGGGAAGCTGCCTTTGTTCCTGGTGTGGCAGGTGCATCGCTTACATCAGGCCCAGTGGAGGCTTTGTTCTTTACCTGTTGGCTCTTAGCACTTAGCTCTCAAAGGTTTATCAGAGGGCTCGTGGTGCCTTAAATAAGGGGAATAATAGTAGATTGGGGATGGGAGAGAGGTACAATTAAAGGGATGGGAAGGGTCTATCAGATATGAAACCCAGGTCTGTGATTTATTGTTCTTCTGATCATACAGGTGCCTGAGAAGGAACACAACTAAATAATCAGATAAATTTAATATCTCTTCCCTGCTCCCTTCATTCCTACAGACTTGGCTGGGAAAGTTTTTCTTTTGTTTTTTTTTGTTTTTTTTTTTTGTTTGTTCTTTTGCCTGAGAGAAAGGAGTCTTGCATATACAGGCAAAGCTCTGTTTTAGGCCAGTTAAGACCTTAGCCTCATTCATAGTTTGCCCCATTTTTTGCACTCAGGGCCCAACCTCATCCACACATTTGTTCCCATTCAACAAATGTTTATTGAGCTTCTGCAAAATGGCAGGTACAGTCCTGTGCACATCTGAATAATAGTTTTGAAAATGTGTACAAAGCTCTTACTTCTGAAGGGTGAACAAAATCTCACATGTTACTAGATGGATTCCACTGAGAGCTAAACAATTTTACAAAATTCTATATGTGTAATCAGTTTATTGATCACTTTTAACACAGTTGGATAGGTATAAACATTTTGATTTTTTCTGCCTCAACTTCTGTTTCCAATCAGGCTCTGTAGAATTTGTTTCCTGCCTTTTAATGCTATTTGAGGCAGAGTCCACAATGTTTACTTCTCTTTCAATTAGTAAAAGTTGAGATCCCCTGCTCTGCTGGCCCTGTAGTGGGCCGACTTGTGGCTTTGGGGATACAAATTCAGTGGGGACAATGGTTTGTGTGATTTTCCTCCTACTCCAGCTATTTGCATTGTGGGTAGGGGGTTAGAAAGGCAGAGTCTAATATTTCACTATCTTCCTTTTCTACTTTAGCAACCTTGGAAATTATGGTTGGGGGAAATGCTAGTCTGGTTCTGAAACTTCCCCACTGCTTTGAGACTTAGCTCTTCAAGGTGTGGTAGTGAGTAAGCAGAGGGACAGAGACAAGTTGCTCTTAACTCAATTGACAGCCTTGTTTGTAGCCACACTATTAGTGGTTACCATGGTTCTCTCACTGTCATTGACAGATTTTTGGTGCAGCTCCGGCACATGCATGAGTTCTTTGGAAGGCCCTACAGAAACTTCCAGACAGTTCCCTGACATGAGACTTCAGAGTCCCCTCCCTCTGAGATCCTACTTCCAGGAGACATGGGTATTCTTTTGCTGCTGGACCCCCTTGTCAGACTGCCCTCACCTGAGGAACCTGCAAGTTAACTCAAGCCCAGCCCACTCAGTGGAGTTCGTTTGATCATAAGAAACTCATATGTTCTTGTCATGACATCTACCCTGTGTTCTGACCACTAGCCGTTCACCCTGTTGGTGAAGGATTCCCTCCGCTCTACATGGTATAAGATGCCCAGACACAGACCACCCGACACTGGACAGATGAGACTGGCAGCAGTTTTTTGTCACTTATACGCACAGCCCCGTGGGGAGGAGGGCACCACATGCCATGCAGGGTTACATGCAGTGGTACTGGGGAGTAGAAGGAACCAGAAAGGCTTCCTCTCCCATCCACAAGGGACAATAGAACTTACCAATCGCTGAGGACTTTGGCACATGGAACAGAGAATTCCTCTCCTCGCTTTCTTGCTTTCCTGATAGTTTATTGTCAGCACCACCCCTACATCCCTGCACCAGGATCGCATCTTTTCTGCCGCTCCTCAGCATTCTGCTTGAGGTGGACTTCTCTCCTTCTACACATTCTCCCTGAGTGAAACCATTCATTCCCATTTAAAAATGACCATCTATATATTTATGATTCCTACAACTATATCTCTATCTCAGAACAGTCTCCTGAGTTCCAGATCTATGGATCTAGCTTCTTGGATGTCTCCACTTGAATACTCACAGACCCTTCAACCTTAAAAGCCCCAAATCAAACTCATTGTCTCCCTCTTCACCTCCCAACCTGCTTCTCTTCCAGGGTTTCCTGTACTGGTTAAGGACACCACAGTCCACCCACTTGCCAGAAATCTCAAGGTCCTCTTTGACTCCATTACTCCCCCCGCGTATTTAACCCATAACCAAGAAATGTCAGTCTTACCTCCCGCAAGACTCTCAAGCCTGTCCATTTCTCTCCATCAGCCTCCTCGCCAGCCCAGTCTGCCATCACTTGACTTTTGTGGTCCCATAATAACTCCTTAGTCAGTCTTTTCGCCAGTGTTCCCCTCTGTAATTTATTTCCCCTCTGCTGGCAGAGTGCGCTTTCTGAATAGACCACATCATTGCTTTACTTAAGGACATAGAAATACTCTTCAGTGCCTTCAGGATACGCACTCTGTAGCATGGGTTATTCATGTGATTGCTACCAACTTTTCAATTTGCTTTTCTGTCTACATCCCGTGAATTTTATACCCCAGCTCTATTAAACTCTTATAATTTTTTCAAATCTTCTCTTATATAGCTTTGCAAGTGCTGCTTCCTCTGCCTAGAATACACTTTTGATCTTGCTTTTGCAGACCTTTCCCAACCTTTAATCGAGCTGACTCCTACTGAGCCTTCAGATCTTAAGCTTAGACTCTACTTCCTCAGTTTGCTCTTCCCTGACCCCTGAGATTTGGTTAGAACCCACCAATATGTACTCCAATAGCATCCAGTATTTCTCACATCATAAGATTTATCACTACTTGCTTAATCTTTGGACACCCCTCTTAACACTAGGAAGGCAGGGATTGTGATAGCTTACTATTACTCTAGCCCCAGTGTCTAGCATGCAATATACCTTTCCTGAATTGATCAAATTTTACTCAACTTTGCTAAACTCCAGCTCTAAAAGTGGGAATAATTTTAGGGACTGTCACTACCCCATTAAGAAAGATCTGGGAATAGATGCCTAGAGAAGCGAGACTATCTAGTGAGGGGCAGAGGTAAGATTAGAACCCGTGCAGTCTGATTCCAGATTCTTGTTTCTTTGCCTTCATGCAATGCTCTCTCTCAGGGAGTCTTATTTTGCCTCTCTGTGTGGCTCCTCTGCGTTTATTCCTCAGCCATGATTTGGAGACTGTGTGTAAGAAAGGGTGGCTGCTGCAGTCCAGCACACGGACAGCTCGGAAATGTGACAGCTCATATCCGGAAAACAAGAAAGGAGAAAAAGGAATAACAGAAGGTACCCAAAATTTCCAAAGCAGAAGAATCTGTGAGCTCTTCCAAACAGAGGCAAAAACTGCCATCCAGAGAGCCTGGATGCTTCACAACACAGGAGGGCAGTGGACACTCGTCAATACTTAGCCATCAAGAAGCAGGTTCAAAGGGGCCCATTATGCAGTTAGCTTTCAGGTTTGATAAATATTTATTGATCTGTCTTAAGCCAAGAACTGTGCTAGGCACTGGGGATACAGGAGCAGTTCTTCTGTCAAGGGGTTTGCTGTGAGGTGAGGGAGGCAGACTAGGAAATGGGCAACTTGAATGCACTGCTAAGGCAGCCACCGGCTTAGAGGGGTGTGGTAGCTCATGGAAGGAACACCTCGTAAGTTATTTAGAGAAGACTTTTTGGTGTCAGTGATGTCCAGAACGAAACCAGAGTAACTCAAAGAATACAGTGTCTTTCCGAAAGATTACAGATGAGAAATGGTGGTAATACAGTGAAGAAGACATAGTTTGAAGTCAACTAGTGGATCGTGGTATCAGTTCTAGTTCTGTCAGTTACCAACTGTGTGACTTGAAGCAAAAGTCAGTTGACATTTCCACCATTAACCTAAAATGTGGGCATAAAAATGCATACCTCATAAGGTTATTGAAAGGAGAAAGTAGGATATTATATTTGAAGACTGTCGTGAAATGCAAAGTACTATAAAGCTGAAGTATTAGTAAGTGAAATAATGTATATGACTACAACTTAGCATAGTGCCTGCCATGTAGTAAACCCTCAGTAAATGGCAGTTGCCTTCTGCTGTATACCACTCACTTTACTGGTTTGGAATTCCTGTTCCCTTCAGAGATGAGTTTCTGAAGAGCTAGAGCCACATGACATATGCCGCTAATCTATACCTCAGTGTCATCTCCTGCCTATTTCTTTCCTCTCCCATTTTCCAGAGCTAATCCCACAACCAAGCTTTTTATGGCGGATGGGTGGTGTTTCCGTGTTTTCTTTCTCCCCTCTTACTACCTTCGTGGCAGGAGAAATAGGGACTGGAAAATGATGCGGTGAGTGCCCCGTTAAAAGGGGGCCTGAGCTTTTGCCGTAAAATGATTTAAAATCTAACATTTTGGAAGAATTTTTGGCCTCATAATGGATTTGTCTGTCATTTTTCAAAAGTGTAATTTGGAGATATCTTGATTCTTTTTTTCCTCAGTTTTTGTTGAGCTATAATTGACATATAATATTGTATAAGTTTAAGGTATGCAACATGATGATTTGATATATGTAGATGTTGTAAAATGAATACCACAAGTTAACATCTATTACCACATGTAGCTACAAAATTTTTTTCCCTCGTGATGAGAACTTTTAAGATCTACTCTCTCAGCAACTTTCAAATATGTAATACAGTATCGTTACCTAGAGTCATCATGTTGTTTGCTACATCCTCAGAACTTAATTTATCTCATAACTGGAAGTTTGTACCTTTTGACTGCCTTCATTCAATTTCCCCAAACCCTGCCTCTGGCAACCACCAACCTGTTCTCTTTTTCTATGAGGTTTTTTTTTTTTTTTTTTTTTTAAGATTCCACATATGAGTGAGCTCATACAGTATTTGTCTTTGTCTGACTTATTGACCTTTTGGGGCAAATAAGAAAGATCAACAAATTGCCTAGGTGGGAATGAGGTAAATGATATTGCTCTAGAAAATGTAAGGCAGCATTTATAAACAGGATAACAGCACAGGATAAATAGGTAAGGGCATTAAAACTGTTTTTGATGGCTAGTGAGGCAGAATGAAAAACATTATCTTCATAAAATTGGCTGATGGGGATAGAGCCAGGACCTGAACTCAGGACTTGTGATTCCAGGTCATCTACCCTTCCTACCATATAATGCAGCAGCTTATTGTCTAAAAAAAGCTGCACATATATTTTTATAAATTGCACATGTAGTTGAGTCATTGTAGGCAACAGATCTGGAGAAGGAGATGTTTTTCCTTCAAGGTTTCAGACTCATCTTTTCTGGCAGCTCTGCTTGGGCCCAACTCTGATGTTTAACTTCTGATTACACATGGGGCATGTGATGTATCTGTTGTTGTGGGCATTTAGATGGAGGAAGAACACTGGAGAAACCTTTGGTCTTTGATCCCTGGACTGCTGAAAGAATGGCTTCGTGGAGAAGTCAAAAGGGAGTAATGAGCAGGGGGAGGCAGCCTCTGCAGCTGCACATGGTTAGAACAGGTTTGACTACCACCCAGCTTCTCATTGTTACCCCACTTTCCTGCTCAGACTGACCCTCCCTGTCCCACAGCCTTCCTTCTTCATACAAAAGGACAGATCTAAGAGCAGTTGCTAGTCCAGAGGGAATTGAGGAGGATGGGTAACAATTAAGAGTCAGCCCTATAGGTAGTCTTGGTGGTAGTGAGAGGGGGTCCGTTTATAGTGTCAAGGAGACTCATTCTCATTCTGGAGGAAGGCACGCATCTATTCCTCAGGGGATGTCGTCTATGAGTGTGGGGGGGATGGCTGCAGGGTGGACTGATCCTGAGAGCACTGTCAGGGAAGACCTATGACAAGTCCAGGACTCTCAGACCGAGCTCTTGACCTCTCAAAAGCTTCTGTAGGAAGCCTTGCTTCTTATGCTGCAGAAATTTCAAAGACACTGGACAGAAACTAGAAAGAGATGACCAGACCTTGAAAGAAGTATGGTCTTCCCACCTAGGATCTCAAAAGCCTGTAAAGCTAGATCGTACTCTAGATGAGCTCCTTGGATGTTACCTACCCCTTCTCAGTAGAGGGAAAGGAAATCACTCCCTTCAGTAAGAAGGCAAAGAACATTAAGGGATGAGCAGAGAAACATTTTTAACACAAAATACTTTAGTAAAAACATGCACGGACAAAAGAGTCTTTGACTCCCCCTAGCACCACCCAAGGCAACAGTATAGCAGGTATGTACCAGTGGCATGAAACCAGAAAAACTCCCGGGAAGCCCTGGGGAAAAACATGGTTTCCTTAAAGAGACACTAGTAGAAGTAGAGATTATTTTCTTTTTAGCCTTTTTTTGGTGAATTGAGTGATTAAACAAATCTCTGAACTACTTCTGACTGCTGGTGCTGTTGGTTTTGTTCTATTTTTTCTTTTTGGTGTTATCCAGGAAGTGCCGTGGTGTGTGCCAATGAAGAATACCTTTATGATTCTCACTCCAAATAGGGTAGAGCTCTTTTTTGAACAACTTGTTATTCTTCATAATGACTAGAGAGAAGCTGACTCCATGGAGAGAACCAGCAGCCAGAGAGAACTGGATTAGCACAGAGAGACAAGAGCTGTTCACCATTTACAGCCTTGGTCAGCATTCTGAAGACCATATTGGGTGGAAGCAAAGCCTCTAGGGTAAATCAAATAATAAAGACTGAAATTTCAAGGGCTAAACCAGTGATTTCCAACTTTCTTAATTAAAAAAAATAACATGCATCTCACCTTTCCCAAAGGTTCTGGTATAATTTTCTTCCTTACTGTTTACTATTATCCTGCTGGGAAGATTTTATCCAGTTTTATTTTCTGCAGGTTGTATTTTGAAAGTAATAGAGATTTAAACAAATTTTTTCAAACATAAAATGACCACATTTAATATGCTTTTAAGAAGTCCCCTGCCCTACCCTGGAAATCTGGTATGCTTTTTAAAAAATCATGCCCACCTTCCTCACCTCTTAAATACCCAGTTGAAAATGCCTGGACAAAAGTTTGAAATACGTGGAGACAAAGATGATGATTTTTGTAATAAGGGTGCTGAAGCAAGTTGTGCACATCTCATTACAGGATAGACTCTGCACAGGACAGACTTGTGAGGTTGGATGCAATGAGAACACACACTGCTCTTTATAAAAAGGGTCAGTGGATTAAGAAATGTTTCTGCCCACAGCTCTGCGTAGGGAATCCTTGACCTTCTTGTTCCTCAGACTGTAAACAACACAGTTCAGAAGGGGAGTGATGATGGTGTAGGTCACTGAGAGAAGGAGGTCTTGTTCTACAGAATTTTCTGACTTCGGCTTGAGGTAGTCAGTGGAGGCACAACTGTAGTGGACCATGACCGTGGTGAGGTGGGAGGCACATATGCCAAAGGCCTTCTTCTGGCCCTCGGCTGAGGCGGTATTGAGGATGGTGGAGATGATAAGAACGTAGGAGATGAAGACCAGGCCCATGGGAACCAGGATCACTGATAAACTGACAACAAAATTGATGATCTCATTGACAGTGGTATCAATCCAGGAGAGTTTTATGAAAGGGAGGATGTCACAGGAGAAATGACCAACCACTTTGTGACAAAATGGTAAGGTAAATATGGATGTCACCTGGACAGCTGCCATGGCCAGGCCAGTGCTGAAGGCTCCACACATCAGCTGGACACACACCCTCTTGCTCATGATGGGTGTATATCTCAAGGGGTTGCAGACGGCCACATAGTGGTCATATCCCATCACTGTGAGCAGAGAGCAGCTGTTGATGGCTAAGGTAACAAAGAAGAACACTTGAGTGGTACAGCCTGCCAAGGAGATTGGCTGGTTCTGGCCTATGAGGCCGGAGAGCATCCGTGGAATGGTGACCAATGTGTACACAGTCTCTGAACTGGCCAGGATGCTCAGGAAGAAGTATATGGGCATGTGGAGGTGACAATCAATGTGGATAATGGTCACGATGATGGCATTGCCAGCCAGGGTTAATGTATACAGGATGAGAAAAACTGCAAAGAGGGTGATCTGGTGTTCATGGAATCTGGAGAATCCTAGGAAAATGAACTCTGTCACTTCTGTGAGGTTTTTTCTCTGCATTCTTCAGTTTCAGTGCCTGAAAGCAATGCAGGGAGTCAACATGGAGAAATTCCCATCGTGGCCTCTAAAACAGGGATAGAGAGAGAAGTGTGGGGACACACACACACACACACACACACACACACACACACACACACACATACATGCACGCACACACACACGAGTCTATTTCCTCACTGTATAATCAGGAGGGTGCTGGCATAGCTCTATGGCTACTTTAGCCTCCTCCCTTTTTTCAATTTTTAGTGTCTCCTTAATCTTTTCTTAAGCCTCTAGGGAATGACCAATATGTGAGACTACTTCACATATCCTTTCAAGTTCTTATCCTGAATATGTTGTTGTTTTTGTAGAGCGTGGATGGAAGGTTGTTTCTTTTAATGACGTGTAAGCTGCAGGGCACCTGAGCCTCCACCATCCCAGCTTTGCCTTTGTTTATCTTCTAGGGAAAGTACGAGAAGCTGGCACAACAAAATGGAGACGAAAGAGTTAGACTTACTGAATTAAAATCACTGGTGCCACTTAGGAAAAACTTCTGGGAACAGTGTACAGGGAGCAGAATTAATCTCAGGAGAGCTGGTCTTTAGGGACACGTTAGTGGGAGTGAAGTTGAGGTATTGGGGGCTCAGCCAGGATGGTCTAGGTGAGACAAACCGTTGGCAAAGTTGCTTTGTTGTAAAAGTATTAACAGGGATTTGAGGGTTTAGGTGTGAGTAAAATAAGGAGAAAAGGGGGAAATTGTTGGAAAAGAGAGGAGGACCAGCAACATGTCAGAAGGCTGAAACTTTAATGAAAGAAAGAAACGATTTCTTTTTGGCAGAGGGAATTTTAAAAATAAAAGAGGTGTAATAATTGATTTTAAATTGTTTGCTAAACTATATTGTGATGTAAAACCCCCCAAGAGCCCCAAACTTTCATTTACAGCTGTCATATGTACAATCTTGAGTTAGTGGTATTTGGAAAAGTGGAGAGAGTTGGGTGATGGCAGTGCAGAAAAAGGGTACCATATGCAAGAGGTAAAATCCAGAGGGAGGAAGAAAACTTCTTGCTAGTAATGATTGGAAGAAGTACAGGGCCTCCCTCTCTTGTCCTATCTTCCCCCTTGCAAGCACACACAGTATTTCCTGGAAATTTGGTGAGGGACTCTGGGATCGCCACCACATATCAAATGGTGGTTTGAACCATTTTCTGCAAAGAACAAGATAACACTAGCAGGCTGGAGGATTTTGGCAAATCTAGGAAACTTACAGTAGCAATCTAGAAAACATTCTAGATTCTTAGTGAATCTAGATTCCTAGGAATCTGGGAAACACAATCTAGAAAATGTTGTGGATATTCTGGAAAGTACCATTGTGGGAAATAAGAAGGTAGACATTTAAAGTAGAAATGAGTGTGCCACTAATTAAAGTAATTTATATTAAGAGGCTGCCAAGATACCAATTGGATAGGTAGAGATGAAAGAGTGTCAGTGCAACCTAAGCAGCTTTTTAGGAAGGATGAGGTAGAGCTGTAGAGCTGTGGCTACTTAAAATTAAAGGAAAAATTCATTTCATCAGTCCCAGTAGCCACATTTCAAGTGCCCAAAAGCAACACATGAATAGTGGCTACTCTGTTGGGCAGCACAGATATCAAACATTTCCTTCCTTGGTGAAAGTTGTGTTGAACAATGCTACTCTAATGTACTTCCATAGACAGATGTGTGGAATGCATTAAATAAGAGCAACAGAAAAGCTATATGAAGAACAATAACACGGTGGGCTGCCATATGGTTAAAAGTGTCTGTGTGTGTGAATGCATATATTTATATATGCAAAAAGTCTGAAAGAATATACAGCTGATGTTATCATGGGTTGACCGTTATCTTCGGGTGGGGGTGAGATTATAGGAATCTCACCTATAATATATGGTGAGATTATGAGGATTATGGCCTTTATTTTAATTTTGAGCATAAATGTATAGCTCATAGATAGTTTAGAGAAGTCAAGGAGGATGACAACTGAGAACAGATATTAGATCGAGGAAGAAGGTGAGGTACTGGCCAGTTTCAGTAGAGTCTTGGGCTGGAAAGCCTGGTTACAGGGAGGAAACAAAAAAGAACTTTTAACATGTCATTGATGAGAGCAGCAGATCGTATGTGCCTTTCCCCTTTCCTGATGAGCCTATTGCAGTGAGTTACAAAAAATGGTTAAGAAAGTATTAAGCCAGGAAAGCCATAGACATATTTGGAGTAGGGAAGAAGAAGAAAAGCTGAATTGAGTCAGGAGGAGGAAGAAAATCCCTGGTGTCCTTAGGGCCTGAAAAGTACTGCTTTCACCCCGAATCAGCTGGATTTGCTATAAGTATACCTCAGGTAAAAATAAAGTTACTTTCTTTGAATAAATTGTAAAGTTATAAACAGGATGGCTGATGACCAGGGAATGTGGCCCAGGTACATAAGCCCAGGAGAAAAAGAGGGGTGAGAAATAAGTTTATTGCCTGTGGTGAACATTTGAATTGGATTGAACAGACAATGAAAGACTATCTTAAGGCAGGGTATTCTTAGAACTTGAGGGAAAAAATGCAAAAAGAAGGCCAGCTCAAGACACGTGGGAGCACATAATGCAAATGTTCAATGCAAATGTTCAAAGCAGCGTTCTTTCTGTGTTAGTAGTTATTTAGAGGCAAGTTGTGTAGTAGGTGAGGGAAGGGTGATGTTCTGCCACTAGGAGGAGCTATCATTTCTCCTTCCAGAGGAACTCAGGCACAGCCCAAGCTTCCACATGCCCTTTAGCCAAAATAAACAGAGTCCTGTAGTGAGTGGGATTCACCCTCCATAAAGTGCACTTTGGGGGTTAGCTGTACTTCCTAGAGTAGGTGTCACATGCTCATCACTCTTGGAATATTTTTCCAAGTATTCCTCCCGACCATTGCTGTCCACATCAGGAGTTCTAGGGTGCGGTTCACTCCATCTTGTCACATCTCCAGGGATGTTTTAGCATTAAAGACTAAGAATACAGATTAAGAGCAATTGCCTCCTATCTCACTTTTTAACCTGTCTCTTTTTTTTTTTTTTTTTTTTTTTTTGCGGTACGCTGGCATCTCACTGTTGTGGCCTCTCCCGTTGTGGAGCACAGGCTCCGGACGCGCAGGCTCAGCAGCCATGGCTCACGGGCCCAGCCGCTCCATGGCATGTGGGATCTTCCCGAACCGGGACGCGAACCCATGTCGCCTGCATTGGCAGGCGGACTCCCAACCACTGCGTCACCAGGGAAGCCCTAACCTGTCTCTTTCTGAAGTGCAATCCAAAATTGTTACTGTCAAGGACTGTGTGGCTGAAATGACCAACACAGGGCTATTACTGCCCCTGGAGGTGAGGCAGGCCCCAGTGAAGGAGATGGGGAAGTATGGGATGTGGGAGTAGATCACACTGTGAGTCCTCCTGGGGTGTCTTCCATTCTTGCATGGAAGACATTGGGTGAACAGACCCCAGTGTTCACCTTCGGAGGGGAGGGGAGGATAGGTTGTAGAGAGCACCACGGGGCCGAAGAAGTGTGTGGAACGGGTAGGTCAGTTCCACTGGTGGAGATTGGCTGGGATGAGTTCTCAGCAGTTGGAACAGGTGTCAATGAACTTAAGGATGATTTTAGCACCAGATGACTGCCTCCTCTTTTCCCCCTGGTTGCTCTTTTGAGTCACCCCAGCCAGAAGTGACTGCAGCTGGGCACTGGAGCAGCAGCCCTTCTACCACCCAAATCTGGTTCCTCTCTGTGCCTGAACCCTCGGGGTGTTTCTGTGTGAGGGACACACAAGTAGACAATCTCAAAAGCATAGTATAGAATAGAAAGGAGCTTTCAAAATGATTTAAATACTCCAGAAGGACAAAAGCCCTGTGGGGGGAGTAAGAATACTGAAATGTGCTCATGCATCAAAATTTTAGTCATGAAGCCGATACTCTGACTAGAGGAAAAAGAAAAATAAGATAGAGGGGGAAAAATAATTTGAGGGTATAAAGGAAATACCATTTGCAAGGGGAAGAAATTATGACAAAACTCATGGGTACTTAAAATTATCTACATCTTTATAAGCAAAATCTGTGCCTAGAAACAGAATCTGTTTTAAAAAGTAAAATATGCAAGGTAGTCGAAGTCTCTATAATTATAATTTTGTGTTAAAAAGAGTTGTGCAGCTAAAAAAATAATGACATTGTCTTTTTGCCAAACTTGCCATTCTGTCCTTTCCTTTCTTTTCATTTCATTAAACAAAATAGGTGTAAGGATCCAGGAATGGAGGAGTTGACTTCTTAAGAAAATGGTGATTATGGGAACTATTTGAATAAACAAGAGAATGATGACTTTTCTTTGGGACAGAAGCCTTCTCGTACTCAAAGGAATTCCCCCACCTTCTTGAGTCTGTAGAATCTGCCTGTGCTCTTTTCTGGTTTTAGAGCATAGCAGGCAATTATGACTTACTTACAAGACGTCACTGCAATGCCAAGAAAACTGATGATCGTCATTTTTTTGCTAGAAGAAATAATAGAATCTTGGTACATTACAAAACTCAGCCTTATTAGATTCTAGGTCAGCCTTATTACATTATTAGGTCACTTACAGTTCACTGCACTCTGTTTGAAGCACAGGGTGACACATTCACCCTGAGCACCTCTGACCTTCGAGGAGCTGCCCCTTTAAATCTGATTTGGAAGGGACTCTCAGAGGAGAATCCCTGTTGTCTAGCTCTTGTCTCCAGGGTTCATTTGCCAAGAGACTTACTGTGCATCCCGTGGGTCTGCGTGGAGTCAGAATCCAGAAATGAGCTGGGAGATCTCATTACAAATGAATCACGCAGGGAATATTGGGCAAGCTTTGGTCTCACATGGCCTGGTTCTTTCTTTTTCTCCTGGAGAAAAATAGCTCAACTCAGACAAAGATGTGTTGAATGTCACATGGCACTATCTTTTGTTCTTTTGAGCCCATGTTAGTGTGTTGCCCTTGTTTAGTTACTGTCGGTGAAAATGTACTTGCATAAAAGTCAGATGTGGTGCCCCTCAGTGTCTGTGGGAAGAACTTGTCCCATTTCTGCGACTAGCAGGAGACGTACACGGGTTTGGTTAGGGCAGGGTTAGGGTTGGGAGCAGAGACTGAAGATAGAGCATAGGTGTTTCTTTTTGTTTGTAGGAATAGACCAAGGAGTCTACAGCAGGTGATTTGAAGTTTTAGGTGGTAATTCTCATTTTCCTTTGTGTCTTAGTTGACACTTAGCACTTACTTGGTGCCAGAACATGTACTGAGTAGGTGCTGTGAATGTCTTATCACATCTAATCCTCACAAGAACCCCATGAGGTTACAATGAGAAGTTACTGTAGCAGCTGGAGCCCTGGATGAGATGCTTTACATTTGTCTTTGCCTCCTTGCTCCAGACACAGTTGGATCAGCCCCTTGTAGACTATGGGCCTCAGTGTAACTTATCAATAGCATTAGATTAGTTTTGCTTTGTATCCTGTGGTTGTATGTGACATGATGTGTGTACCTTGACCACTGCCCCAACATATGGTGGAGCCGCTTTGCATCTCCCATACTGAACTCACAGAAGAATGGCCACGGCCAGACAAAACCTAAGTGGACAAGCCTGGAGCACAAATGGAGTTTAGATTATAAGTTAATCAGCTACTTAGTCACATCAAGGTAAGGATTAAAGGTGACTCAGGTCATGTTTCAGTTTTCCTTATGTTCTTCGAATGTTCTTGGATACCTGTTCTTTGTAAGTAGAGGAAGTACCATGAAGGCCTAGAAAATCTCCATGTTACTCTCCAAAGGTGACTATACATTGCTGCTTTCTAGTGAGGACAAGAGAAAATCTCTTTTTTTATCCTCACCCAGCTCAAGTCTGAGCTAAGGCATATCCCAGACTCAAGGAGACCTTGTTGCTTTAACCTCAGACCTCCCCACAGTTCCCATATAAAACAGAGAAAGCTTCAAGCCCTCTCATTAGGGCAAAGTCCTTTATAGACTTTTCTGGTAAGCCCAGCCCTGGGGCCGTGTTGCTAAATGCTCCAACCTACTTTACTGGGTCTGGTGGCTGCCTCTTTGTCCATCCTGGGTGAATGGACACATGAGTTAGAAGTAATCACTTGGAGACTTCCCTAGTGGCACAGTGGTTAAGAATCTGCCTGCCAAGGCAGGTGACACGGGTTCGAGCCTTGGTCCGGGAAGATACCACATGCTGTGGAACAACTAATCCCGTGCACCACAACTACTGAGCCTGTGCTCTAGAGCCTGTGAGCCACAACTACAGAAACCGTGTGCCACAATTACTGAAGCCCACGTGCCTAGAGCCTGTGCTCCGCAACAAGAGAAGCCACCACAATGACAACCCCATGCACCACAATGAAGCGTAGCCCCTGCTCGCTGCACTTAGAGAAAGCCTGTGCGCAGCAACGAAGACCCAATGCAGCTATAAATAAATAAATAAATAGGTAAATAAAGTAATTACTCGGTTATTCTGAAGCCCCACTGGATGCTGTCTTTTGGCTTCATATTCTGTTATCTGTGGACAAAGCCTACCTTATTTCTCATACGCAGGCAAATTTTCTTTGGGGTCCTTGCTTCTCTGAGAAGGGACTTAATATCTGTTGAGGGTATGCCAGACACTCTGCTCCATGATTTTCATAGTAATGAAAATAACTAATAATAACATCTCACAATTATTTTGTAGTGTTATAATTGGGAAGCCAATTGCTATGCTAAGAGTCGTATCTTAAAGAGGTAAGCGGAGACCAGATTATGGGGGGCACCCATAATACTAGTGGTTGAGTCTTGTGAAAGCCGCTCAACCTCTCTGAACCTTGCTTTCCTTTTCTTCAAAACAAAGATAAAACTATCCACCTCACGGTGTTATTGTGAGCATCAATGGGATACTATAATATGCATAAAGTGCATGGAAAAATGTCTGGATGGTTATTGTCATTTTGAATCTTTTTATGGATATCACCATGTCTTTCTCATATTATAGCTATTAGTGTATTTATCTCTTATCCTCTCTTGATTAAGGCTGAGCATTAGGTCTTATTCCTTTTTATATCACCTGTTTTACTTAACTATTATTTCTGCACATGAAAGGAGCCCAGTATATGTTAGTGGAATCACATGATTCAAGCAGGGTGGAGACTTTTTACATAGAACAGTAATAGAGAGTAGAATCCAATTGAGTAATATAAGCGAATCTGCTGTAAGTAAGAGCTGGGAGATAACCTTTACTGGGAACCCAGGTACTAGGCTCTTCCCTTTCCCATATGTTAATTAATGAATGCCATAAAATTTAGAGAATATAGAGTCCAGCAACTGCTTCTAGTTTTCACC
Source organism: Delphinapterus leucas (assembly GCF_059928025.1). NCBI lineage: Eukaryota > Metazoa > Chordata > Mammalia > Artiodactyla > Monodontidae > Delphinapterus > Delphinapterus leucas. Next base: position 75,203,968 of record NC_143129.1, read on the forward strand.
AAAATTACTAAAGTATCATTCTGTCCACCAAAGATGGTTTGGAGATCAGTGTAGAAGAGCATCTTCTCTAATGAGAGATGAGGCTATGGAGCTGGCCTGGGAGATGATAAGTGTATATGACTGATAGGATCGAGTGCCAAAGTTTATAGCTGGACGTGAAAATATATGTTCAGCCACTGTGAAGAGACCAGCTGGGTTGGAAAGTAGGTTTCAGAGTAGAATGGGAAGAAGGGAGGGGAGGTGGGGCCTGATTCTGTTCTTTAGTCTCCTTCTCTCAAATATGTTTCTTACGCCTTGGAGGAAACTAGCCTGAGCTTCAGCAGCAGCCAAAGTGGAAACTGTGGATTCTTTCTGTTGCAGGAAGGAAGGTTCTGATGTCAGAATATAGGAAAATGAATCCTGGGTCTGTAGAACTGAGTTGAGTTCTCAAGGTGAGCCAATCCCTGTGGTTGCTGAGAGGTTCCTGGGTACCTTCCTGCCAGTGAAAATTCAGGTGAGAGGTGTTGGTTCCTGTCTGGGTGGCTCTGGAAAGACTGAGGATAGGGGAGGAAAGATGGCAAGTGTTGAATAGAAGCAGGGTCACCCGTGTGCCTCAAGTAGCGTTGTCCTGGTGACATCAGCTGGCATGCAGTAAAGTGTGCCTTCAGAGAGGATGGGAGGAGAGGGCACTGGCAGTGCTGCAAAGAGGGCGTGGCATACACTCAGATCTGGAAGAAGGCAGAGATGCGAGACCTAACTGAAGATTACCTGAGGGATTAAAGAATACTTGAAAGATTCCTTCTAAAGCCTGGGGTATTTATGGAAGACAAAGTCACAGTAACCACTGGGAGAGCCTGGATAGGAAGAGATTGAAGGAGAAAAGAACATGGGGTCAGAGAAGAGAAGAGGATTTTGGTGCTAATAAAGAATTATTTGCCATATGTTCTGTTGGCCGTAAGGAAATTTAAGAGCATTTACTTGTGGTAGATGGAAAGAGGCAATGGAGACAGCAAGAGTAACTGATTATCACCCTGACGGGTGGTTGAATAAAATCAAAGGTAAATAATCTTAGACTGATGGCAGAGTCTTATGGTAAAAGGAAAAGGGCAAATCTGAGATTAAAAAAAAGATACATAGAGTAAACTCTAATTTGGTCCCATATCTTAAACTTCTGATTGCGTATGATTTGGAAAAATATGGTGCTATTAGTACAGATAAAACAATTGAGAGGGAGTTCATTTGGAGGAGGTGGAGGGTAAATGATAAGTTTGGTTCCTAAAATGCTAAATTTGAAATGATAGTATGACCTACACGTAGAACAGGCCAGTGGAGAACTTGAAATATGTGAGTGCCACTTGAGATTAGAAGTAGAGGTTTCAGAGGAATCAACGTATAAGTGATGATGAAACAGAAAATGATTATCTCTTTCAGTGGAAGGGAGAAAAGAGCAAAGGTCGAGGAACCAGGTACTGATGTGAGGGAACATTTGGGTTCCTAGGGTTGGAAGCAAGGAAGAGTCAGGGAGAAAGACAAAAAGTAATGTTTGGTAGACGGAAGGATGGTGTGTATAGTGTCATGGAAACCAAGTTAATGTAAGTTTCCAGGAGGCAGTGTCCAGTGGTATTAAATGCATCAGAGAGATCTAAGTAGAAAGGATGCTGGATTTAGCAATAAAAATTTCATCGGTGACCTTTGAAAGAGCAATTTCCTTAAAGGGTGTGTGACAGGAGCCACGTTGCAGAGGGTGATGGAGGGAGAAAAAGGGAGGTCTTCCCTTCCTTAGGAACCTGTGCAGTAATTCTGACAAGGATCAAAAGGAAAGAAGCAAGATTTCTATCGGGGACTCAGGATCCATTGTGTGTTTCCCATGCAGATTATAGATTGTCTGTTTTTGACAGAGAGGCTGTTGTGTCTCTGCTTCCCACTGCATAACGTTTCACCCAGTGACAGAGAAAAATCAGTGTTCACCTGAGATTATGACTGACCTTTCCACCAAAGAAGCGATTTCAGACTCTAAATGCCAGCTCCAGGCTGCTGGCTGACTCCTACCTGCCCTTCCCAATTCTGGCAGTCACAGATGGGCCTCTCCCTTTCTAGGTCCTGTTGGTACATGGGAGTCTTCCCTTGATCTCAGTTCTTTGGTCTTAATTTCAGGGTTCATTTATAAAAGAAATTCCCTGATTAATTTGTCATTGTCTCCTTTTGGGTTCAGGCCTCTGTCTAGATCAGCCTCCCTCAATGAAATCTCACTTCTGATTTCAGAATTCAACGGTCATGTGCCTCTAGAATGTCACAATATCCACTTCTCAGTATTTATGCTTCTCTACATCCCTCAATTATCACTCATTTATTTGGCATCACTCATCTTCAACCTCGTATTTATAAAATTCACCTTGATTGCTGAAATGGATTTTTTTAATCCATTAAAATTTTTTTATTCATTGGAACCCACTGGCCATAAGCACCTCCTTGCTGTTCATCATCCCTTTGTGAGAACAGCATCTGGGGGAGGAGCTGTGAGAAGAAGAAAAAATATAATGGCAGGAACTCGGTGTGACTGTGTCTTAAGTATGTTGAAGAGAAAAGTTCCCTCTCTATGTATAGGAATGCATTTCTCAGTCTGTAGTGACAGAGAATACATGCACTGAAGAAACGTGGGCAGATTTCTCACTTGGGCGGCTGCAAGAGGTCTTAGCTAGAACTGTCTTGTTTCACTCTTGTCATCTTATCTTGCCCTATGTCATGTTTCTGCCCAGCACCTAGAGTCCATGTCAGTACAAGAGAATTTTCCCATGCTCACCCATTTAATTCACATCCTTAAAACTACAGAATACAGAGAAAGAAGCTCATAGAAGCTGACAGAGTTCACCTTGACGGGCACCTCTGTCGTCGTGAGTGCTGTTGTGCGAATCTTCACCTTGTCAGGAAATGCCACTGTCCTGGTTCTCACCACGTTGGCCACATCCTTCTTCCTGAGCACACAGGCTAGTTCAGAGACCATATACATTGGTCCTCATTCCCTAGTACCCTCAAGTCTCATGTCTCAGAACAATCCTCCTGTTCTTTGTCGCCTTGACCATCACCAGCTGTTATACGGTCATGTGAAAATCTTTGAGGTGTAGAGTTTGTGAACAAGGGGGTGTGTGCCCAGTTGGTGTGTGTTTTCTTTAGTACTGGCCCAGGTATAGCAGCTGTCTAGATGTCATCCCTGTTCCACTTATATTTCTGTGATGCTGTGGTGGCCTATTTCTTTTGTGATCTCCTTCCTGCCATGAAACACTCCTTTATTGCTACTCCTATCCATGAAGTAAACAGTTTTTGTTTGTTTGTTTGTTTGTTTGTTTTTGCGGTACGCGGGCCTATCACTGTTGTGGCCTCTCCCGTTGCAGAGCACAGGCTCCAGACGCGCAGGCTCAGTGGCCATGGCTCTCGGGCCCAGCCACTCCGGGGCATGTGGGATCCTCCCGGACCGGGACACGAACCCGTGTCCCCTGCATCGGCAGGCAGACTCTCAACCACTGCACCACCAGGGAAGCCCCGAGTAAACAGTTTTTTATTCCCCACACATATGTTCAGGCTTCATGGGCTTGGTTTACATTTCCTGCACGGACGCCCTCATCACCTCCACCATGCTTTGGTTCGCTTTGTCTCTGGGCTTTGCCACATGTACCTCCCACCTCACCATGGTCATTGCCTGATATGGTTGTGCCTCTATCACTTACCTCAAGACCGAGCTGGTCAATTCAGTAGAAAATAGACCATCTCTGAGACCTACACCATCATCTCTCTGCTGTTGGGCCCTGTTGTTTACAGTGTGGGGTACATGGAGACCAAGGATACCATGTACATAGCTATGGACAGAAGCATTTCTTAACAGATTGACTCATTTCATCAGGAGACCTTTAGTCCTGGCCAATGTTTTTCCTCCTTACGAACATTTCACAGCTCATGCGTAGACCAAATAGAAAGCTGTGTTGTGAACTGGATCAAGCACTTAACCTGGATCAAGCAGAAGCCAGTCTTTCTGATCAGGGTACACGTGACTGCCGAGACGGCAATACTCCAGGAGCACTTTGATGACTTCTTCTTATGTGGGGGCATTTTAATTGAAAATCCTCCTGGCTCCCACCTCACCTGGCCATTTGGTACTTGACTTTTGCCTGTGCGTGGAGCAGACCCAGTGATGGTGACCCAGTGACTTCAGTTAAAGAATCCCAGGGACCACCTGAGACTGTCCCCACTTCCATGATCTCAGTTATATGATCCTTAATAGGCATTTCAAAAAGACTCTTCTTAACCATTTGCTGATGGAAAAATAAATAATTGCAAAAAGAGAGGCCCTTCTTTCCATGAATTCATCCCCACTGGCCACTTAAAGAGTGTGTATTTAGGTGGAGTACCCTTTACTTTTGTAGGAGAAAACAAAGACCCTTTAAAACAACATTATTATTGCAGCCCTGGAAACTGAGCACAGGGAGAACAGAGGGGTGTCCCTTCTCAAGGAATGGTGCCTTCATCGAGAACTCCTCTTCTCAAAAATTTCTTGTCCCTCTAGAGCGGGGGTCCCCAACCCCTGGGCCACGGATGAATACCGGTCTGCAGCCTGTTGGGAACCGGGCCACACAGCAGGAGGTGAGCGGCGGGTGAACGAGCGAAGCTTCCTCTGCCACTTGCTCCCCATAACTTGCATTACTGCCTGAACTGTCTGCACCCCACCCCCCACCCGGTCCATGGAAAAATTGTCTTCCACAAAACCGGTTCCTGGTGCCAAAAACGTTGGGGACCCCTGCTCTAAAGCCTTTGAAAATTGTTAATTCCATAATGGCTATGTGGTAGCTATTTGGAGTGGCAATGGCTAATTCTGGGCAAGTGACTTTGATTGCTCTTCTCTAGGTGTGAAATGCAATTTCTAATAAATTGAGCCCAGCAATGCCCAGTTTCCCGTCTGACGGGTGAGCAGGGGCTGAAAGTTTATTTGTGTCCCATGTCTTTTCCCGATGGAGTTCTGCCTCTGAAGAGCTCTTTCATAACTTACACTTTTGTCTCTTGGATGGGTGGTTATGTGTTTAATTAAGAAATATTTATGTACCTCTACTGTTACAACTAGAAAATACATTGGAAAAGGCTAGTATAGTAACATCTATTTTTAGACATTCCTATATTTTGGATATAAATGACCCATTGTTATTTCAACTCCAAGGCCAATCTTTTCATTTTCTATCTTACACTTTTGTCATATTTTTAACCTCAAAATCAGGATTGAGGCACATCTTGACCACTTGTGATTTTTCTTTCTTCAACAGACTGCTGAAGGTCAAGGGTCCCAGGCATAGGGGTTGCCTTCTCCTGGAATCTCTCTTTTGTCTCACACAGAAGACAGGGAGGGTTAATAAGTGATGCTAGTGTCTTAGGATCAGCATCTGATGTACCATAAGGGTCGGTTCTGAAGCTGAAGTCCACAGATCCTTAAGGGGTTCTTGAAGGGGTTTCAGTGGGTTTGTGAACTCCCTAAAATTTTGTGCAAAATATTGTGAGTGTGGGCATGTGTGCATTTTTTCATCATATTCTCAAAGAAATCTCTCATATACCAAAGATAAAAATCTGTTGCTCTAGATTAGGGTTTTGTAAAACTATTTTGACTCAGACCCATAGTAAGAAGTATATTTTATATTGCAGTGCTGTATGCATGCATGCATGCACATACACATCTTTAGATACATCTAGATCAAAATCATCACAAAGCAATTCAAAAGCTGAAGTCAGGAAAATCCCAGAACGAGAAACGGCAAGAAGTCCTGTGTGGCTAGAGAGGAGTGACAAGAAGAGTGCATGATAGAAAATAGATTGATCGGGGCTGCCGTCATCATCATGGTCAGCATCATTGACAGCTACTCTCTTTTCCACTCTCTGCTCAACCCAGGCAGCACTAGTTGCTCCTTTATGTCTGCTGCCACAGTTGTTTGCACATATTTTAAGTATTTTAGTATTATTTATCATGGTGTATTCCATTAAAATATATATAGCTTTTAGTAGGAAATTTGTCATACTTTCACTCAAAATATAAGTGCTGAGTATTTATAATGTACCAGTCACTGTCCTAAGCCAGATAGGTTCTGTATCCCTAAGGAGCTCAGGCTCTCAAGAGAGAGACCATCACGTTAAAATAATAATAAAAGGTAGGCATATCTCTTTGCTCTGTTGTGCTTTGCACATATTGTGGTTTCATTTTTACAAATTGAAGGTTTGTGGCAACCTGTGTTGAACAAGCTGATGAGTGGCTTTTTACCAACAGGGTCATTTTTAAAATTAAGTTATGTACTTTTTTTTTTTAACATAATGCACACTTAATAGACTACAGTCTAGTATAAACATATGTACTTGGGAAACCAAAACATTTTTGTGACTCCCTTTATTGTGATGTTCATTTCATTTTGATGGTCTGGAACTGAATTCGCAGTATGTCTGAGGTGTGTCTGTATGCAGAAGCTGGGATAGGTACACAGCTAGGGGAGGTCAGGGTGGTAGGGACTGTGGGGGGAGAGTTTGGTCACAAAGGAATGAGCACTCAGTTCTACCTGGTGTAGTCCAGGAGAGGATGAAGTCAGGATGGAAGATTAGGGTATTCACATAGGTGAACTGAAGTTGGGTAGGGTGAGAAAGATGAGGGTAAGCAAAGGAAATAGCATGGCTAGCTCAAACTTGAAGAAACTTGAGAAGGACAGGTATGCTTGCATCCATCTCTGCATTCCTGGTACCCAGCACAGGGCTCTTAATACAACTTGGGATGGATGAACTGATGAGCATTTACAAAGTACCGGGCCTTGTGTTTGTGTATTTTGGCGTTCTGTAGCCAGTAGAAGCATCTGACCTTATTTCCTCTGGCCCCCTTATAGTCTTTCTTTATCTCGGGGTGAAAAGGAGGAAAAACATGCTGGAAAAGAAGAAATCCATGGGCTCTTTTTCGTGCATCAGATCCCTCTGTAGCTTAGGCCACGTTCTCCTCCTACTCCTTTTTTTCAACCTGTAAGAAACATTAAAGGGGCTTCCCTGGTGGCACAGTGGTTGAGAGTCCGCCTGCCGATGCAGGGGACATGGGTTCGTGCCCCGGTCCAGGAGGATCCCACATGCCGCGGAGCGGCTGGGCCCGTGAGCCATGGCCGCTGAGCCTGCGCATCCGGAGCCTGTGCTCCGCAATGGGAGAGGCCACAACAGTGAGAGGCCTGTGTACCGCAAAATAAAAAAGAAACATTAAGGGAGGAAATAGCTGCAGCAAACCCAACAATAAGTCAAGCAAAGTCTTCACGAAGGTGACAAGTGCCTTTGGCAGAAGAGAGAAGGTGGCAGAAGAGATGAGTCCTAGAGGACCAAAAGATGGGCCTAGCACATAGACAAGGTTTTTATAAAAGCAGATTTAAAAGGTACCAGTCTGCAATTCAGTCTGCTGGTGTCTGTGTGTGTCTGTGTGTGGGGTGGTGGTGGCCTTGGGGGAAGGAAACTAATATTTGAAGGTCTAGAAAGTGACAAACACTGTAGTAGGAAATCACATTACTTAATAATACTTCCTTAAAATACTTCCTTAAAATTATATATTAATTAATTTTAAAACTCCTATTTTACCTGCATTTTCTAATTTGAGATGTGTAATACTTTTACAAGCATTATTTTCCCTATTTTACTACTGCTGCTGCTCTTATCACTATGGGTAGAGCTAACTTATAAGCCAGATACTGTTCTGAGTTGTTTATATGTGTCCACTCTTTTAATCCTCATACAACCCTATGAGATAGGTAATATCAATATTTATTTATTTATTTATGCATGCCGCGCCACGCAGCATGCAGGATCCTAGTCCCCCAACTAGGGATCAAACCCGCGCCCCATGCAGTGCAAGCGTGGAGTCTTAACCACTGGACTGCCAGGGAAGTCCAGAGATAGGTAATGTTATACGTTGCATTTTAGGCACAGAGTTTGAGCAACTTGTCCTAGGACCCACCCTGGGGAGTGGAGTCCTGAGATTGAACTCAGGCTCTCTGACTCCACAGCCCACACCCATAAAATGAAGAGACTCACCAAAGTTCATACAGTAAGTGACAGGATGGGGCTTGGAAAGACCTGGGCCTCAGACCCATGTGGACTAACTCTAAATTCCATATCCAGACTTACACACACGCGCACACACACACACACACACACACACACACCCCTCTGTCTCCCTGCCCACAACACCACATTTATCCATTCTCACAGGATAAGGACTAATATGCATATAAGTCAGTTTTCAGATAATTGAACATATCCTTTCTTGGTCCAAATATATCTCTGGTCAAACATTATTACTAGAAATTTCTCAAAGGTATTATCCTCTTCTTTGCCTTTGTAAACAAAGTATACACATTTACCAGTTTCCTGGGATAGTTACTATGTCTTGAGCTGTGGTGTGTTAATATCCTCAGGAATTTCTGAGCATGAGTGGTGTTGCCTCTGTGTTAAATTATACACAGATTGCAAAGAACTTTTGTGTGTTTTTTTTTTTTCAGGCAAGGCTTTATTGGGGCCCCTGCTGCAGCAGTGGGGAGCAAGAACAAGTGACAGGTTTCTTTGCTCTCTTGCTCCCTAGGGGGTGGGAAGTGGGCAAGCTTGTTCCTTATATGGGGTGAGGGGAACTTTTGTGGTTTTTAAAAACCACTTTATTGAGATACAATTTATAGTTCATAGAATTCACTGTTTAAATATACAATTTAGTGGATTTTAGTTCACTTATAGAGTCACTATCATCACCATAATCTAAATTTAAAACATTTTTCTTCCCCTAAATAGAAACCCTCTCCCTAGTAGCAGTCACTCTTCATCTTCATTCCCTCCAGCCTCCAGCCCTAGGCAACCACTATTCTGTGAATTTGTCTCTGTAGATTTGCCTCTTCTGGACATTTCATATAAGTGGAATCATCCAATCTGTGGTCTTTCATGTGGCTCCTTTCACTTTGCAGAAAGTTTTCAAGGTTCATCTGAACAATGTCGTAGTTGGTATCAGTACTTCATTCATTTTTATGGCTAAATAATATTCTGGTGTTTGGATATACCATATAATTAATTTTTGAATGTTAAATCAACCTTGCGTTCTTGGGTTAGTTCCCACTAAGTTATAGTGTAAAATCCTTTTTATATTGTGCTGGAATCAATTTGCTACTATTTTGTTGAGGATTTTTGCACCTACATTCAGAAGAGATATTGGTCTGAGTTTCATTTTCTTGTGAAGTCTTTGGTTTTAGGGTCAGGATAATACTGGCCTCGTAGAATGAGACAGGAATAGGTTGCAAAGATAGTACAGGAAGTCTAGTGTACCTTCCACCCAGTTTTCCCCAATGGTTACCTCTTACTTAATCTTAGTACTACATCAAAATCAGGAATTTGACATAGGTATTGTGTGTGTGTGTGTGTGTAGTTCTATGTCATCTTATCACGTGTATAGATTTACATAACTATGACTGAGATTCCTTTACCCTCCTATTCATAATATATGCCTTAAATATCTCCTCTGCATACACTGGTAACCATATTAGACAGGGTTATAATTTTTTCTTCAACCGCCGAACATAATTTAGAAAACTCAAGAGGAGAAGAAAAGTCTATTATTTTCACCTATATTTTTGCCTACTGTGTTCTTCCTTCCTTGCTAATATTCCAAGGATTTTTCTTTTATTCCCTTTCAATTTAGAGAACTTCTTTTAGCCATTCGTTTAGAGTAGGTCTGCTGGTGACACATTTTTAGCTTTCCTTTCTCTGAATATGTCTTTATCTCTTTCATCACTGAAGACTATTTTCACTAGATGCTGAATTCTGGGTTAACAGTCCATTTCTTTCAGCACTTGAAAAATATTGTGCAGCTTCCTCCTCTCCTCCACAGTTTCTGACAAGAAATCCACTGTCATTCAAATTGTTTTCATTATGTCTCTCTGGCTGCTTTCAATTATTTTTTTCTTTGCCTTTTGTTTTCAGAAGTTTGACTACGATGTGTCTCAGTGTGGATATTTTTTGGTTTATTCTGTTTGGGGTTAGCTCAGATTCTTGAGTCTGTAGGTTTATGTCTTTTGACAAATTTGGGAAACTCTCAATCGTATGTCTTCCAATATTTTTTTAGTTCCATCCTCTTTCTCCTCTTTCCCTGGCACTCTGATGACATGAACATTAGATCTTTTATTATAGTCTTACTTGTTCCTTAGACTCTATCCATTGTTTTTCAGTTGATTTTCTTAGTTGTTCAGATTGGATACTTTCTATTGTTCCATTTCAAATTCCAATTCTTTCTACTGTTCTTTCCATTCTTCTGTTGAACTTATCCTTAATTTGGATTACTGTATTTTTTTAGTTCTAAATTTCTATTTGCTTCATCTTTTATATCTTATATTTCTTTATTGAGACTTCCTATATTTTGCTGAGTTTTTTTTAGTTTATTTGTTTCAAGCATGTTTGTAATTGTTCATTGAAACATTTTTATGATGGCTTCTTTAAAATCCTTATTAGATAATTCCAGCCTATGTGTCATGTTGGGGTTGGTATCTGAATGTATTTTTTTCATTCAATTTGAAGTATTTCTGGGTCTTGGTATGATGAATGATGTTTGATTGAAACTTGAATATTTTTAGTATTATAAGACTCTGGATCTTATTTAAACTTACGGTTCAGCAGGCCTCCTCTTACACTGCTCTGAAGGGAGGGAATGGCCACCTCTTTATTGCCAGGTGGGGGTGGAAGTCCAGGTCCTCCACTCAGCCTTTGCTGACAGCAGGATGATCAGGTCCTTGTTACTGCTGGGTGGGAGTGAGAGTTCAGGCTCCCCAGTAGACCTGAACTGATAACGCCCTGGCTGGGAGAGGTAGGGTACCCCTTTACTGCCCCTTGTGATGTCTCACTATACTATAGGTGGTGGCCTTGTTACTGCTGGATGGTGCTGAAAATCTTGACTTTCCAATAAGCCTCCTCTGATACACCCCTGAAGGGGGGTGGGTAGAAGCACCTATTACCACTGCATAAGGCCAAAGTCCAAGCTCCCAACCTGGTCTCCACTGAGACCACTGGAGGGGTTGGGGGGTTCTTGCTGCCTAGCAGATATGAAATTCCTGGTTACACATTCAGTCTTTTTTTTGACACCATTCCAGTGGAGTGTTGAGATGTCTCATTAAAGACTGGTAAGTGTGGAAGCTGAGACTTTCTACTGGGTCTTTGATGGTAGGGGTGCAGTTGGGGAAGCAGTTTTTTCTGTGGTGTTTTGTTGGAATAGTTTTTATTCCAAAGTTTTCTGTCTTGTTAGGTTATCCCTTTCCTGTACTGTGTCTAGAGATTGCAGACCTTTCTCGGGGGCCTTTTGTGTGTCTGCACCCATTGGTATTTTCGGGTCACTGGCTTTTTGAGTTTGCGGTCTGGGGTGTATGAGGCCAAAAGAAAATGCAATGAGCTCCCCACTGTGTCATTCCTCAGGTCCTGTGGTCTCTATCTGGTCTTCCTCCTTCTCTCCATCTTTCAGTCTTTTTATGTTTATTTCATATACAATGTCCAGGGTTTTCATTTGTACTTAGTGAGAGAGTAGGGAAAAGTACTTCAGCTTACTGGAAGTGAAAGTCTTAGGTATTGTTTTATGTACTTTCTCTTTTAATAAATATAGATAAGAAAGAAAAGTATGTGATTATATAGGTAACTATAAAAGATGGTATAATTACCATTATGGAGTTCTTTGGGTTTTTTCCCCATGGATTTAAATTATATCTGATGTCAATTCCTTTCAGCCTGAGGAACTTCTGTAGTATTTCTTCTAAGGCAGGCTTGCCAACAACAAATTCTATTTCTGTTTACCTAGAAATGTGTTTATTTTGCGTTCTTTTTTTTTTTTTTTTTTTTTTTTTGCGGTACACAGGTCTCTCATTGTTGTGGCCTCTCCCGTTGCAGAGCACAGGCTCTGGACACGCAGGCTCAGCGGCCGTGGCTCACAGGCCTAGCTGCTCCGCGGCATGTGGAATCTTTCCAGACCGGGGCACGAACCCGTGTCCCCTGCATCAGCAGGCGGACTCTCAACCACTGCCCCACCAGGGCAGCCCGCGTTCATTTTTGCAAGGTGGTTTTGCTGGATATAGGATTCTTGGTTGACAGTGTTTTCTTTCAGGACTTTGAATATTACCACCCCACTGTCTTCTGGCCTCAGTTACTTCTGATGAGAAGTCATTTGTTGATCTGATTGGGATTCTCTTGTGTACATGATGAGTTGTTTTTCTCTTGCTGCTTTCAAGATTTTCTTTCCTGTGTTTGGCTTTTGACATTTTGGCAATGATGTATCTGAATGGGTATTTCATTGTAGTTATACTACTTAGAGTTGAGTTTCTTGTCTGTGTAGATTAACATTTTCCCTCAAATTTGGGAAATATCATTATTATTATTATTATTTATTGTTTTATTTTTTTGGCTGCATTGGGTCTTTGTTGCTGTGCATGGGCTTTCTCTAGTTGTGGCGAGTGGGGATTACTCTTCATTGTGGTGCGTGGGCTTCTCATTGCAGTGGCTTCACTTGTTGTGGAGCATGGGGTCTAGGCGCGTGGGCTTCAGTAGTTGTAGCACGTGGGCTCCAGTAGTTGTAGCACGTGGGCTCAGTACTTGTGGCTCGCAGGCTCTAGACGGCATGCTCAGTAGTTGGGGTGCACAGGCTTAGTTGCTCCGCAGCATGTGGGATCTTCCCAGACCAGGGCTCTAACCCTTGTGCCCTGCATTGGCAGGTAGATTCTTAACCACTGCACCACCAGGGAAGCCCTCAGCGATTATTTTTTTGAATTTTTTCTCCTCTCTCTTCTCTGATTCTATGATTATGCATATGTTGGTAAGTGTTTTGGGTGCCTTTGATATTCTGCAGTTTAAATATAATATGCCTTGGTGTAGATTTTTTGGTATTCGTTTTGTTTGGTATTCTCTGTATTTCCTGGATCTATGTTTTGGTGTCTGTCATTAATAATTCAGTCATTATTACTTCAAATAGCTCTCCTTTTGCTCCTTCTGATATTTCTATTGTGTGTGTAATAGTACATTTTTTGTAATTGTCCCACAGTTCTTTGATATTCTGTTTTGCCTCTTCTCTCTCTCTGTTTTTTTTTTTTAATTCTGAATTTCACTTGGGGAAGTTTCTATTGATGGATTGTCAAGCTCACTGATTCTTTCCTTGACTGTGTCCAGTCTACTGATGAGTCCATCAAGGGTATCCTTCATTTCTGTTAAAGTGTTTTTGATTTTTAACATTTGCCTTTGATTATTTCTTAGCCTTTCCATCTCTTTGATTACTGTACCCATCTGTTCTTGCATGTTGTCCACTTTTCCCATTAGAATCCTTAGCATATTCATCATAGTTATTTTAAATTTCCAGTCTGATAATTCCAAAATCTCTGCCATATCTGTGTCTGGTTCTGCTGCTTACTTTGTCTCTTCAGACTTTTTCCTGTCTTGTATCACATCTTGTAATTTTTTTCTTGTAAGCTAGGCATAATATAGGTAATAGGAACCGAAGTAAATAGGTCTTTAGTATGAGATTTCAGACATGTTTATCCGGCTAAGAGATAAGCTGTGTTTACTATTTGCTGTAGGTGTCAGTTTCCTTTAGTGTCCTTGTTTTTTTCCTCCCTCTTTTCTTTGGATTTACCTCCAAACTTCTTAAATAGAGTCTGTCTTACAGCTCTCTCACTTGCAATCCACTGTTACTAGACTGGGTGTCTGATGTGGTGGTAAGGTTTTGGAGAGGAGAGGTGATTAAATCTTTGTTTATTCAGAAAAATTTTAGTCTTTTTTTAAATGTTTCTTTATTAATAAATAAAGAGATACTCCAGTTCATTATAGTCCAGAGGTCAAGCTACTTTCCCACTTTCTTGCAAAGTAACTGTGGCATGTTTGAGATTGAAGACCATGTATATTATCCTGACTTTCATATTCTTTATGTACCTTAAAATGATTTGAGGGAAATGTATTAATTTTCCTTTTCAGTAACCTTTTTCTTTATTCTTTTTCTTATCTAAGAACACTTGCAATCCTTCTACAGAAATCAATAGCTTACATTTTCCATTAGTCCCTGCACTGACCAGGGTTTTAAAGTAATGAGTTCAGAATTTATTTCAGTAACATAGTCTTGATACAAATGCTGGTAGAAGAAGCCCAGTGGCTCACAGAAAACATAATAATAACCAGGTTTAACATTCACCTGTCTTTTTTTCTGATTTATCATACAGTACTTATATCCAATTAATTTGATGTATATAAAATTGAATTTTATTTTATATTTTTATACAGCAGGTTATTAGTCATCAATTTTACACACATCAATGTGTACATGTCAATCCCAATCTCCCAATTCATCACACCCCCCACCTCCCACCACTCTCCCCCCTTGGTGTCCATACATTTGTTCTCTACATCTGTGTCTCAATTTCTGCCCTGTAAACTGGTTCATCTGTACCATTTTTCTAGGTTCCACATATATGCGTTAATATATGATATTTGTTTTTCTCTTTCTGACTTACTTCACTCTGTATGACAGTCTCTAGATCCATCCACATCTTTACAAATGACCCAATTTTGTTCCTTTTCATGGCTGAGTAATATTCCATTGTATATATGTATCACATCTTCTTTATCCATTCGTCTGTCAACGGGCATTTAGGTTGCTTCCATGACCTGGCTATTGGAAATAGTGCTGCAATGAACATTGGGGTGCATGTGTCTTTTTGAATTGTGGTTTTATGCCCAGTGTGGGTATATGCCCAGTAGTGGGATTGCTGGATCATATGGTAATTCTATTTTTAGATTTTTAAGGAACCTCCATACTGTTCTCCATAGTGGCTGTATCAATTTACATTCCCACCAACAGTGCAAGAGGGTCCCCTTTTCTCCACACCCGCTCCAGCATTTGTTGTTTGTAGATTTTCTGATGATGCCCATTCTAACTGGTGTGAGGTGATACCTCATTGTAGTTTTGATTTGCATTTCTCTAATAATTAGTGATGTTGAGCAGCTTTTCATGTGCTTCTTGGCCATCTGTGTGTCTTCTTTGGAGAAATGTCTATTTAGGTCTTCTGGCCATTTTTGGATTGGGTTGTTTGTTTTTTTTAATATTGAGCTGCATGAGCTGTTTATATATTTTGGAGATTAATCCTTTGTCTGTTGATTTGTTTGTGAATATTTTCTCCCATTTTGAGGGTTGTCTTTTCATCTTGTTTATGGTTTCCTTTGCTGTGCAAAAGCTTTTAAGTTTCATTAGGTCCCATTTGTTTATTTTTGTTTTTACTTCCATTACTCTAGGAGGTGGATCAAAAAAGGTCTTGCTGTGATTTATGTCAAAGGATATTCTTCCTATGTTTTCCTCTAAGAGTTTTATAGTGCCCTGTCTTACATTTAGGCCTCTAATCCATTTTGAGTTTATTTTTGTGTATGGTGTTAGGGAGTGTCTTAATTTCATTCTTTTACATGTAGTTGCCAGTTTTCCCAGCAACCACTTATTGAAGAGACTGTCTTTTCTCCATTGTATATCCTTGCCTCCTTTGTCATAGATTAGTTGACCATAGGTGCGTGGGTTTATCTCTGGGCTTTCTACCTTGTTCCATTGATCTATATTTCTGTTTTTGTGCCAGTACCATATTGTCTTGATTACTGTAACTTTGTAGTATAGTCTGAAGTCAGGGGGTCTGATTCCTCCAGCTCTGAAAATTTTAGTCTTTTCTTTTTCTCCCCTTATGTGAGCCAGGAAGGCCAAAGGGGGCTTGAGCCATCCAATTGCCTTATCTTTTAATCTTTGTATGCTTTCTTTCACAAGCTGGAGAGCATTATTTAAATAGTTGTCAATCATTAATTTAGAGGAAAATTCAGGCACTCTTGGGGAGGAACGAGAAAGGCAAACTTCTTCCAATCTTCTGTGTATTCCCCGACAGCCCTAAAATTGCATGCTGAATTTAGCAAACACCCTATACTTAACCATTTCCACCTTTCTTAGGAGAGAGTTGTTGTTTTACAGCGTCCATAAATTCTTTGATATGCCCCCCTTTGTTAAGGCGAGCTTAATCCCTTTCCCTTGAGTCTGGACTAGACTTAGTGACCCGCTTCTAATGAGTAGAGAAAAGTGGGTGTGTCAGGGTGTGACTTCAGAGACTGGGTCATAAGCACTGCCATTTCCTGCTTGCTCTTTCACCTGCTCTTGATCACTCATGTCATGAGGGCACCCAGGAACTGGTGAGGAACTGAAGCCTTCTGCCAGGATCCAGCAAGGGACTTAGGCATTGACTAACAGTTGTGTAAGTGAGCCATCTTGGAAGTGGATTCCCCAGTGCCAACCAGGCCTTCTGATGGCTGCAGTCCTGGGTGTCATCGTGTTTGCAACCTTATGAGAGACCCTGGACCAGAACCACTAGCTAAGCTGCTCCTGGATTCCTGACCCTCAGAAACTGTGTAAGGTAATAAATGTTTGTGTTTTAAACTACTAACATAGCTCTTTAGAGAGTATCTATTACATAAGCATATTCTTTGGCACTCTTATCCTCCTCTCTCTCTCTCTCTCTCTCACACACACACACACACACACACACACATACACACACACACTCATCATATCCTTCAACTGCAAAAATATTTCTTCAAATCTAATTTCTTAAATAGTATAATTCTGTCTATCTCTTCACATCTTAGTGCTATTTAAGTACCGTTTAGAGTGGGCAATCTGGAAAATTGCCTAAGTAATCCATACCTTGATCTGCCTCTGTTTAGGGGTAAGAGAGCAATCTAGTGATGTTTTAGCAGTGAGATTTAGGGCTTTCTTCACTGAGGTTAGAGACTGATCTTGGAAAGCGATGGGTCCAAGAGCCAGAAGGAGCCCCTCTGGGTCCCAGGGTTAGCCACAGTCTTTGCTTTCTTCATACTCTGATCATCTTATCCAGAGCAAACCATGTACACCGAGTAAGAAGATGAAGGCCAGCATGCACACATAGGTGAGGATGGTATCATTTCCAATGACTTTATCCTGGTGACTGGTGTTGGAGGCTGGGTGGGGGATGGTTTCTGAGGTGTCCATATACATTCATTCACTCAACACTTATTAAGCCCCCAGTATGTCTCAGACTCTCTTCTAGGTGCTGAGCACACAGTGGTAAGTCTACATGTTCCCTCACCTTGGAGAGCTTATATTCTGATGGCTTTGAGGTTCAGGTCAGGACCAGCTACAACTGACTCGAGTAAACACACAATTACAGCAAATTGTGCTGTACATCTCTCTCTCCCCACAGTCTCTATTCTTTAAATGTAACTCCATGAAAGGAGAAATCCATGAACAAATTCTAAATAAATTGTTTTTTATAGCGAAACAGCTTCCAAAAATGATTACAAATTCCAGAGGCTGAATACCCTGTGATGTAGCCATGCATCAGAGTATTAGTCCTGAAGTCATTTTATATAAGAGAAAGAAAACTAACGAGAGAGGAAATCCAAAACCTGAGGATACAAACGTAGTGTCCTTTGTTCAGGAAAGAAATAATGTCAGAACCATGAACATAATAAAGATTCAGATCTTTGCAATTAAGGCTTGGCCTGGAGAGTAAATATGTGTTCTCTTGGGGAAGTTCAGGTAGCTAAGGAAATTAATTCTTGTTAGTTTCTCCTTTACAGTCCTAGGCAGAAGCTGAGGCCCCACAAAGCTGCCTCTCCACCTCACTACCTGTGGCAGGGACAATAGGCTGGTGCATCAGTTAGGGCCCTGGTGCAGGAAGCAGAAGCCATAAATAGAAAGATTTAAAAGAGGTCATTAAATGTTTACAAAACTGTGGACAGGAGAGCAGGCTCTAGGCTGGGCCTCTAGAAACTCCCAGAACAAGACTGTTGAACGAGCCTGCCAGGGGTGCTTCTGTCTCTGCAAAAGTCAGGAAGGAAAGGGATCAGGAGGCCACTCTAAGTGATCCAGGTTCAGGAAGCCATTGATGCTGCTGGGGCAAAGCCTCTTAGTAGCCGCATAGCTAATGGCCAGACTCTGGAACACACAGTTTTCTTCCTGCCATGGCTGCCACAGCTGTCTCTTGAAACCCATGTTTGCCATCACTGCCAGTGTATCTGACAGTTACAGAAAGTACTCAGGAAAGATGTCCAGAAGTTTCACTTCAATTAACACCATTAGGTTTGTTAAGAAAAGCTATTATTATTGTGACTTATAGACGTTCCCAATGGGAATTAACATTTCTGAAAGGGGTTTCTCTCTTCTTCAGAGAGATTGTGAAAAAGAAGAGGTATAGCGTTACTTGGAGATTGGAGAAAGGTCAAAATTCAGAAGCCATTGTTTAGTACATTGGTTAATTACTGACTTGGAGGACTTTGTTCCAGTAACAAAACTCCTTGGACCAGTGTCATTTTTCTCAGCTTCATATCTCCTATGCCTAGCATCGCACCTGGCTCAGGGTAGTTGTGAAACAAATAGTGGTTAATTAGGTGAATGAATGAATGAATAAGATGGTATGGGATATCAAAGTTGTACGGTTAGCTCTGAGAACTTCTCCATGTTTCACAGAAGAGGGGTCTATAAGACAGACACAGCCTTTACCGTTATAAAAATCCTTGTTAACACACATTTCCATAAGTTCCCAGTAGGCATATCTGTGTAGTGGGGTGGAGTAATTTACTCACACTGTAACTCTCTGGTCTTCTACATGAGCCAGGACTCAGCAGGTAACAGGGAGAAAATGTTCTATTTAGTTTAAAACTTAGTCTGACCTGATAATATAAGTCATTGCCTTTGGCTGATAACCTTTTGGAATAATTGGACACTGTCTCCTGTTTTCATCCTCTTCCCTGCATTTTCCAGAGACAGTGACCAGGTGTATAAAAGGGAATTTTAGTGAGGGGTCCTTGGTTCCTCTTGATGTCATTCTTCCTCCCACATGAGTCCAGCGGAAGGGGTATTGACTTTTAGCCCACCTGCCTCCTGGACTTCTCTCAGGGTCTGAGGTGACAAAGGCTCTCTCCTTGACCAGACTTCAGTCAGGCTTCTCGCAGCCCTCTTCTTAACTAGGCTTTGATGTTGGGCTTCTGTGTCTGTCCTTGTAAGGCCCACATCACCCAGTTTTAGCAAGAATCCTGCCAAGTCAATTGAGAAACAATCCCCCACACTTTATATCTGATCACCTTTGATATCTAATCCAGTTCATCATCCCCCACCCTTGATATCTGTTCACGCTGGTCTGCCGTCAGCAAGAATTTTGTCAAGTTAGTTGAACCAGAATCTCCTTTACCCCAATGCTTCCTCTTTGGAACATACTGACCCCCACCCTCCTCCTTGGTTATAAATGCCCACTTGTCCATGCTGCATTTGGAACTGAGCCCAGTTCTATGCTGAGGTCTCTTCCCCCCAATGCAATATTTCTGAGTAAGACCTACTTTTATTACTTTATCTACTGTCTGGCTCTGGCTTTTCTTTGGCAGTAGTGGTGCCATGACTTGGATCAGGTCAGATGCATCATTGGACCCCTGGACTTCTCACCTAGGCCCTGACACCCAGCACCTTTGAAGACTCTGTCTTCATTCCTGTCTGATTGTTCAGGGTCCAGCTCTTGAACCAGTGCCCCAGATGACAGTCCATTGACAGATTTTGGTTCTTAAGATTCTCAGTATACTCTAGAAGCTGGGTTAGAGGCCCAGGCTTCTTTCTTTGCAGGGTACCTACTGGGCTGTAAGTCTTTCTTCCTGGCTCTTTGTTTCGAGTAGAGATTTGTTCAATCCCTGACTCCTGTCCTTGGTTCTTTGTTTCAAATGGAAATTCACTTTCTGATTTCCTGGGCTAGAAAATTTCTTCCTGGCTCTTTTTTTTTTAACATCTTTATTGCAGTATAATTGCTTTACAATGGTGTGTTAGTTTCTGCTTTATAACAAAGTGAATCAGTTATACATATACATATGTTCCCATATCTCTTTCCTCTTGTGTCTCCCTCCCTCCCACCTTCCCTATCCCCCCCTCTAGGTGGTCACAAACCACGAGCTGATCTCCCTGTGCTATGCGGCTGCTTCCCACTAGCTATCTATTTTACGTTTGGTAGTGTATATATGTCCATGCCACTCTCTCACTTTGTCACAGCTTACCTTTCCCCCTCCCCATATCCTCAAGTCCATTCTCTAGTAGGTCTGTGACTTTATTCCTGTCTTACCCCTAGGTTCTTCATGACCTTTTTTTTTTTTTTTTTAGATTCCATATATATGTGTTAGCATACTGTATTTGTTTTTCTCTTTCTGCCTTACTTCACTCTGTATGACAGACTCTAGGTCCATCCACCTCACTACAAATAACTCAATTTCATTTCTTTTTATGGCTGAGTAATGGTCAAGTGGGGATCCACTCCTTGACTCCTAGGTTGGAAATTTTTTTTTTCCTGGATCTTTTGAAGCTTTTATTTTCTCTGTTTGATTCTGCTTCTTCCATGGGAGCTTCTCAGTCAACTGAAACCCCCTTCTTGAACCCCATATGACTATATGTTCTGCTAACTTCTGCTTCCTTTCTTGTTGGCATGATTTTACTAAGGTTGATATGGAACTTCAGGGCCTCTTTGGGAAACTGAAGATCTCCCCAAACTGGTTCCCCCGAGACCTCTCCCTTCCCATTGCTTCCACTCACCCTTCCTCCTCCATCACCTTCAATATTTCCTTCAGCTCCTTTGAATCCTTTGTGCCCCCCTTCAAGCCCCTCCCTCCCCCATCCTCTGTTCACCATGCTGGGCCCTCTTACTTCTCACTTCAGCCCCTCAGGCACTTGAACTTATGCTCCCTGCCCCCACTAGGGCTCTCAAGGGACTTGGGGATGCCCAAAAGCAATCGCATGAGGTTGAAAAGAAAAAAGGCCAATAGGAAACAGACTGGCTATTTTATCCACTCAGACTTTGGAGACATCTAGACAGCTGCTTCATGTCGCCTCAGTCTCTTACCTAAAATGTAGTCCTGTGTCCATACGACAGAGCAAAAGATCTTAAAAATCTCCACGAATACTGGTAAAAGGATTTAACCCTCGTATTGAGTGGTTAACCTTGGCTTGTTCTATCTGTCAGAAACACAATTTAGATAAATAGAGAGTGTAAATACACCAGTGAGGTTTTTTTTTTTTTTTTTTTTTTTGGCAGTATGCGGGCCTCTCACTGTTGTGGCCTCTCCCGTTGCGGAGCACAGACTCCAGACGCGCAGGCTCAGCGGCCATGGCTCACGGGCCCAGCCGCTCCGCGGCATGTGGGATCTTCCCAGACCGGAGCATGAACCCGTGTCCCCCGCATCGGCAGGCGGACTCTCAACCACTGCGCCACCAGGGAAGCCCCAGTGAGCTTTTGTATTACTGGGTGTACCTGGCTCATGGCTCAAATTTTAGATGGAAAAAAGATATAAGATCTTTTTGCACCTGTATGTTTATGTATGTGTGTAAATATGTTATGCATCTGTGACATTTTCCTACCTCTGGGTGGTATTACCAAATTTATAAAGTCCTGTAGAGGAGCTCTGTTTAAATCAGCTTAGAGGTAAATGAGTGTTTATGTAAATTAAATATTACCAACACTTCCAGAAATATAGGAACTAACCCAAATGCTTTTCAAGTTTTTGTGATTTGAGCAAATCTTTGAAGACTATTTTAATGCTGTTGACTGAATAAAAACAGCTATGACTTCTGATGATCAGCACTGACTACAGTATGAGCGTACATTTTTATTCTACTTGGGTTTACTGGTCAAACAGGGTAATATGATATCTACTAGATGTTTAAGATTATAAAAATTGTAAATTCAATCTAAAAACAAATGTACAAGTAAAGATGGAATAAAAATGAATTGTTTGATAGCCATTGCTTTATGTAAATCAAGTACAACAGTAAAACAAACAAAAAACTCCCAAGCATTTAACTTATTTTTTTCAGTTTTTTTTGTGTTGTTGTTGTTTGTTTTTTCCTGACACTTGCCTAACATGCGTGTGCTGTAAAAAGAGTTAACAGGGAAATAACTGGAGATGATGGCCAGCTTTGTGTAATGGTTTAATATGTCTGCCTAAAAATCGTTTCCAGAATCTTTTTTGGTAAATTACAACCTTAGAGTTATGCTAAGTTAAATAACAGATATTCATTAAACATCTCAACCATTTCTAAGTAACATAAATTGCTGAAATATTCATTACTGAACTTACATTTAAGTTTATATGCTTTTGGCTTTTAAATTTTGTTTGGTATAGAGAAGCTAAATATATTTGAGTCTGTCAACATGTTCCTTTTACCATATAGAAAAATATGAGGAAGCATGGACCTATAAAACTGTGAGATGGTATATTAAAAAAAATTGCGAGTCTATCACAGAATGCTGGTGTGTGACAGGCAGTTCACAGCTGTCTACGTCCTAGACTTTTTTCTATAAAAGAAGGGTTACTAATGGTTAAAATAGTATAATCAGTGTATGAAAATAAAACTACCACAAATTATAAGGGGAACAACTTTTTAGGCAAAGTATACAAAAAAGTAGGATGTGTTTTTCATAAGGAAACTTTTGCAAGGTATGAGGCATGTGTTTTCATTAAGGGAAAAATAGAATAATTTTGTCCTGAAGTGAAGTGACTGGTTGTCCCTGAGTGAGAAAGAAGAGAATAAGGGAAAAAAACCTGAATGGATATAGAAAGTTGTAGGAGGTTTAGAGGAAAAGTAATTTCATGTGTGGTTAAGCTGGCTGAGATTGAATGGATTTATTCATAAGGTTTTAAAAAAATGAGCTCAAAAATATAAGGATGCAAAACTAGAATCTGTTTTTCTTTCTATTAATATAACAGAGTTTTCTTGGTTTGTTGGTCTGTTCTTAATAGATCCTAAAAGATTTTTCTTTACTTTTTAAGTCATCCACCTAGGAAACAAAGATTCTCTGTCTTATCAGCATAATTTCCTGTGCCTTATGTTAACCTTATTCTTGATTATTTAAGAGAAGCAAGTCTTATCACTTTTAAAAGAGCTAAGGTTTTTTTGTTTGTTTGTTTGTTTTACAGTTTTGACAATTTTGCCTTCCCCAAATCAAATTCTAAATGAAATCTTCTTGACTCCAAACTGACTTTGAGATTTCCTAGAGGGCCCCTGGAAAGTCTCAGAGGATTTGTTCTCTCACCTTGTAAAAAGAGAGATGTTAAACTAATTTAGTTTATTTGATAGGTTGGATTATATGGAAAGGCATTGTCAAATAAGAGATGTTAACTTAGGTTATATTTGTATGGGTTAATATAAATGTAAGTATTTCAGAAATTGTATTAATTTCCTAGAAATTGGTCAGTACTCTCTGTCCATGAAATGTCCAATGTAGTGTTATCAGTCATAATTCTAATAATTATTTTAAAATGTTGAGTGTCATAGAAACAACCAAACATTCTTATTAAATTAACTCTTATCATATCTTACCCATGCCGTTTTAAGTCTTGCATCACCCACAGATAGTTTTTGTTTTGCTCTGGTTCTTCCGGGGAAGCATTTGCAATTGTCTACAGGCCAGAGTGCTTTGTCTTCTCAGAGTCCCTTGGAAAAGACTATGACAGGAACTCTGGGCTACAGGATTCTGATGGCTTTGCTTCTGTAACTTTGAAACCATACCACTGGACTGAGTCAGGATTTCTAGAACTCTAACAGAGAAACTGACAGGTTCATTAAACTGTTCACCCAAGATCAAGCAGAACAAGAATTAATTACATGGGACTGAATGTATTGATAAAGAATGATTGTGGTTTTGGTTTGGGACATTGCTAGATTTTTAATGTTCTATATTCTGGATATAAGGAACCCCTTTCTCTTAGATTATCTATACTTTTAACAATTAGGAGATGATACTTTTGTAAACAAAAATGAAACATTTATCTTTCCTCCCTCCCTGATTCCTTCAGAATTTGCATTAATTTAATGTTTGCAGAAAGTTATCCTCATTATATTTCATTAAATAGAATAGGCAGGGTCATGTCTGGTTTTTATTTGACTACTATATTCAAAATATAAAGTCATGAGATACATCATAAACAGAAAATATATGGTTAAGTCAGGAGATAGCAAAGGGAATCTAAACATTCCCCATATCAATAAAACACCTGCCTACCTGGTTCAGTTACCGTTTCCCTCCTACTTGGTGGGGAGGCTCATGGGACCTGACTTGTAAGAAACCCATTGTGGCAGCTCTTCCTCAGTTTTTAGGAATTCTTTATAGAGAGGCAACTCTCTAGCGTGATCATCTGTTTCTGGAATCTTCTGTGTTCATTACATTGTGCTGTGCCTATGTGCCTTTCATCTGTTCCTGTTAAGTTGTCACCGGTTGGTTTCAACTTTTTTGGGGGGGTGGAGTTTGATTAAACTGTTGGGTTATTCCTAAATTCTTGCTTTCTGATCTTCATTGACTCCATTCTCTGCAACCATGGCCAGTGCCCCTGTGACATGCTTAACTGGACTCCCTCCTAAATCTAGCATCTCTTGCTCTTTTCTGTTTGCGAAAGGAATTGAGAGAGTTGAAACCCATTCTCCCTAAGCACCAACTAAGAGCAGGACAGTGTGCCACGTATTTTACATAAAAACAACAACAGTAATATAAGCAACGTATATAGTATGCTAATATTGTTAATTATAATATCATTTATTACATGCCAGTCAGTAGGCTGAACATTTTATATGGTGGACCTTCAGACAGGTAGTCAAATCCTGCAGCAACCCTATTCCCTGCCAAAATTTGACTTCTACCGTAAATGCCTGGGAATCTTAGAGGGTTTTAAGCAAAGGTGACATGAGTATTATTCAGCATGTAGTATTTTCTTGATGACTTTGGGACACATGTCACTGATTATTTTACAGTGCTCCAGGGGCTACTGGAGGTGAAGATTTGCCTTGAGTTATGTGGCACCAGACAGCCCTGCTCCCCTAGTTTCCAGATGTGCATTTTATTAGATCAGGTCTGAGGATGTGCCAGAAGGAAGGAGGAGCCACAGCTCTTAGTGAGTAGAGCAACCCCAGACCTGTTCTACCTTTCTGTTCTATTAACTGTGACCCAGAAATCCAGTTTAGCAGGCCCTCAATTAAATTCCATAGAAATAAACAGTTGTGAGTAGAATGAGAATAAACTCCGTTGAGGGAGAAGTCTAAAAACTTCTGCTAATCAAGTGTTAAATGCTTTACTTTTTTTTTCCCTTACAACAAATTTTGTTTTTATCATATCCTTGTTGTTCCTTATTTTCTGAATAACAGCACAACTCAAAAACATGAGCCTTAAATGGGAGGTGTTTTGGGCCATGAAAAATATTGAACAAATGCTAGGAGTCATTGTACTTTTCTTGTAAATTAAGCGGCTCAGTAGATGGGAAATTCAAAGAAAACAGCAATAGCATAGGGCATAAGTATAATTGTCTTCAGAGGTAGTCTTTCCTGTGGGTAATCTTTCTTCCTGCTATCTTTGTCCTGTTGGAACAGAACTTCAACTTGACTTCTGGAGCTTGTGAGCACATGATCCTGCATCCTACAGTTCAGGGCCCACCTGTCTGGGCAGATACAGGTCTAATGTAGATACCTTCATACACAAACAAGTCTTTTCTGGAGATGGACAGATACAAATCCCCAATCCCTCTCACAGAGGACTGGCTCTGATCAGCCCACCTCTACAGGAATGCTGCTTCTGCCCCAGGACAATATGGGGTAAGCCCCCACAGAGTAATCCTGTCTCAGTGCCTTTATCACTTAAAGCAACCTGTTGACTCAGAGTTCGGCAACACCAGAGGAGGATTCCCTACTGGCACAGATGTGCACCAGGGCAAGGAACCCTTTATAGACCTTGGAGGAAATCTTGTCACCCCCAATGATAACATGGTACTCTCTGATACTAGGTTTAAAAATGATCATCTCATTATTCTTGGCCTGCATCTGTAGAAGAGTCTAGAGGCATGGAGAGAGGTCAGGGCAAGCACAAAGGCACACAGTGAAGTTCTCCTGAGGTTTTTCCAGCTGTGTGATCAAGCTCACATGAGTGTTACTAGGCCATTTAGGAAAAATAAACACCTTCCTATTCATGTGTGTGAGAGAAAGAAGGAAATACAGCAATCTTCAACTAAAATGTCAACAGGAGAAATCATAAATTTAGTCTTGTATTCAGCAATCTCTAGTCTTTCCTTCTCATGGTCCCTCCCACCTTCCCTACCGCACAGACTCATATGCTCCGACCTTCCAACCTGTCTGAGCAAAGGCTTCTGGGAGATTGGTGAGAACAGAGACCCATAGCAGTGGCTACATATCCTTGGCCTGGGGCTGTTAGAGAAGCAGTGGTGACCAGAATAAATGTAGCACACAGCCTAGTGGTTGGTTATCTACAGAGCTTCTGACTCACTCATGTAGAGATTCTCATTCTTAGACCTCAGGCTATTCAGGGTTTATCTGCACCTCTGGGTGAGGATGGGGGATGGAGAGCACAAATAATGTGTGAGTGATTTTCCAGGCCTGCCCCCTGGTGCCAACAGTCAGAGCTACTGGTGGGGAAGGAAGGGCTGGAAAATCAGTGGGAGTTACTTATTAGATACAAGGCACTGCCAGAGCTCCACCCCACTCTGACCCAGATTCTGGTGCTGGGGAGAGAATAGTGTGGAGCTGCAGTGTTACAGATGAGATGAGGGGCCATGCCGGCCACCTCGGGAGGGCTTGACTCCACCCTCCAGGGGCCCCTCTGCTGATGGCTGTGTGCTCTGCTGGGAGCTCCTGAGCCACATGGGTGGGGGGGGGCGTGTCTCCCTGAACTTGGGCCTCTCATGGGCTGTGGGTGCAGGACCTTTCCTTCTTTTTGTTCTGTGAAGTAGTCTGTTTGTGGGACATTCTGGGATTCTGGTTTCTGCTGTAGACACTGAATCCATTCCTCCCCTACTAAATCAATATGATATGCCAGCACTTTGCTACAGAGATTCAGAGCAATGGAGGACACTGCCTCTGGTTTCTGAAGAATTGTCCTGACTCATCTTTCATCTGTCCCTTTTCCTTTCCCCTTTCTCATGACCCTTTCCCTCCCAGACCCTCATTCACTATCCTCAGAGATGTCAGAATCTGAGAGTTTTGTTTTCTTCTGCCTCCAGCCTCTCAAGGTGAGGTTCAATGTCTATCTGTGGCAATACTGCCTTCCATTCAGGTGTGCACTCACTACACACAATTTTTGTGAACATCTCTTGTGTGCCATGCAGTACTTAGGTTTTGCAGATAAGAGAGTGACTTTTTTGATGGGCTACATCTAGTGACCTCCATCTCTTTTGTAGTTGAACCATCATGTATTGGAGTTACAATAACTTAACCTTGCTCTCCTCTCCATATTTCAAACTGAAATTCCTTAAACACAGACATTATTCCATCTATTCCACTTTTAATCCCATTAAACTGCTCTACATCTTATTTTGGTTATTTTCCTCCTGCCCACTCCCCTTTTGTTTTGGTCAGCACTTCATCCTCTTTACTTCATCTTGCCTCCCAACCTCTGGGACTGATTGCCCTGACTTAGTAACCACCTTCCAGAAGCCTTTTTTCCTTCTGTTTGAATCCTCTGAGCTGGCCAGACCCTAACTGCCACTTCCTGGAAGCAGTCCTCCACATTGTCATTCCTCTGACAGCCTTGGTGAGGTTTAGAGTTGGAGTTGGGTTTAGGTTACCTTTTGCATCTTGAATGAAATGCAGGCTCATTATCCTGGGGTCTAGAACCATTCACAGTTCTTTCCCAATCTACTGGTCTTGTCTTACTTCTTCCACAAATCCCACTGTGCACTCAACCTCTTCTACTTGTGGATACATGCCCTGAGTCTCTCCTTTAAATCCTTTGATTCATTCTCTTCTCTGTAACCGAAGTAGCTTTCAGGCATATCTGTTTCTTAAAACCCCAGTTCTTAAAAGTCTACCTTATATGCCATTTGCTTCCTGAAGTCTCTCCTGATCTGATAAGATGGGATGTTTCCATCTTCTGAATGCCATAGTGATGAAGGGCAAAGATTTTGGACAAATTTGGATTCCAAATCCAGCTCACTTATTTTCTAAATTTGGAAACTTAAGCAGGCATTCAAACTTTTGACCCTGCAGCTCCTCTTTTGAGGACAGTAATATAACTGCCCTCCTTTGTGGGGTTTTAGTGGGTAGTAAATGCACACAGTGCTTTTTACAGAATAAGTTCTTGAAAAATCATTATTATGACATTTTCTGGTATTACAATATTGTCTCACAGTTATTTGTATATTACTCTGAACATCCTTAGAAAACCTTACAAAAGATTCTATTTTATCCTTCTTGTCTCTGGATCCCACCCATCATCTAGCACTTTGCCTCGTGTATGTTAGGGACTCATTAGATATTTCTTGAACTAAACAAGCAGTAATACAAATTTGTAGAATTAAAAAAAATAGTGAAGAGACAGTTAAGAGAAAAGAAGGGAAAATACTGAGTCAAGCACCTTGCTATGCTTATTCCCATGGACTAAAGATTCTTATCAGAGTTCATAGAACATAACAGATGCCTGATACTTACAATTTCTCATTGTAGATCAACAAATTACCAGTGTAGTTTGTGAAAAACACCCCAAACAAATAAGGTTCTTCCTTTTCCTCTCCTTAACTCTTTCCTTACTGAAAGATTTAGACTTAAATCCATTATATGGGACCCAGCAAAGAAGACATTCACACTCAGAGGAAGGAATTAGTGGGGAACACTGGTGACCAAGTGCAAATGTAGAGGGCCGAGGAGTGACCATTTGTATTGCAGGCAGCAGGAGCCAGCCCAGGGACTGGGAGCTGGAGCAGGGTGAGGAGAACATCTGTGCAGGTGAGGGACAATGGTAGGAAGGGAGGTTAGCTACGCACAAGGGAATTGGAAAATAAGAAAGTATATGAAGGATAATGGGCATCTGATTTCTTACTGTTGGAAAAGAATTGCCAATGCGAAAATGTGGAAAACCTGAATATATCCTGTAGTGTTAGATGGAAATTAGAGGTATTGCTGTGAGCTCATGGTTTTCAGTGTGAGTGTGTGTGTGTGTGTGTGCACGTGTGTGTCCCCAAAGCTGTTTCCAATGCAAGTGCCTGGAAGCAGATCCAGATCTTGTGTTCTACATACTGTATATCAGTAAAAAGAACCAGGGATGCTTGAGGAAATAGCTAATTCCGTGTCTGAGGCAGGGAAGGTACAAGAGAGAGCCTAGACTATTTTTTATTTTTTTTGCCAGAAAGGAAGGAAATCATCAAATTATAATGTCGACCTGTCAAAAGGACATCAAAGCCAGCTTGAAGGGGATCCCACTGGAAATAATTTAATAATCAATATAAACTGAAAGTAATTATAACCCATTGAATAAAACAGTAAGCAATGAAACTAAAATGATATAGATGAATAATTAAGTTTGATAAAAAACAGGATATTTATATAGTTTCAAATTACCTCCCTGAAAAATATTAATTTAAAAGAGAAAGAGTAACTTCAAAGTAGAGAATCTTGACTTCTACCACCTTAAGCAATCCAACTGTACACCATTAGAAGTGGGATAATTCAGAACCATGTGTCTCTTGATAGCGTGCAGTGAAAGAACACAGCATCACTTCTGTCCTGCCAAAGATCCATAACCTGAGTCTAATCATGAGAAGGCATTAGACAAACTAAACTTTAGGGACTTTTGTTTTTCTCTTTCTTTTTTTTTAACATCTTTATTGGAGTATAATTGCTTTACAATGTTGTGTTAGTTTCTGTTTTATAACAAAGTGAATCACCTATACATATACATATATCCCCATACCTCCTCCCTCTTGCGTCTCCCTCCCACCCTCCCTATCCCACCCCTCTAGATGGGTCACAGATCACTGAGCTGATCTCCCTGTTCTATGTGCCTGCTAAATTTAGGGACTTTTAACAAAATACCTGACCTGTAATCTTTAGAAATATCCAGGTTATGAAAGACAAGGAATGACTGAGAAACTTTCCTGGATTAAAAGTTAATAAAGCATGCCAATAAATGCAAACCTTGAGTCTGAGCTGGATGTATGGTTGGGACACCTGGCAAAACACTGAATGAGATCTGAGGATTGGATGATGGTGATGAGTCAATGTTACTTTCCTGATTGGGATGATTTCTTTGTAGTATGTAGGTGAATGTCTTTGTTTGTAGGGAATACTACAGTATTTGAAGGTGATGAGCCCTGTCTCAACAACTTTAAAGGTTCAAGAAAAAAAATGTTCTTTATATTGCACCTTCAAGTTTTCTGTAAGTTTGAGGGGAAAAAAAAGGGATCTAGAGAGAAAAAGTGGTATTCATTCCTGCCTGGCAAGCAGATGAGCCGCAGTAAAAAGGAAAGTAAGAGAAATTATTTGGGACGTGGAAAAAATGGGGGTGAACATTTGCAGATTTTTCTAGATGGACGTGTGTATCGGGTGATCATTCACTTGAAGAGACCAGTTTCTTTGGGAAGTAATGTTCTTGATCAGGCGGAAGGAGGAGAGGTAAGGTGGGGGGCGTGTCTAATTCTCCTCTTGCTCTTTCTTTTCTAGGATAAGTTATCCTTTCTCAGGGCCCTGGTTGAAAACATTACTGGGTCAGGAAGAATCAAAGAAGGAATAGGGTATTCTCCATTTCAGAAGGGGAAGCATTGGAATTGTGATGTGCAAAACTGAATTCTGGGTCTTAATTTCTGTTTCCTGCCAGTAAGTGTTGAGGTGAGAGATAGTGGTTCTTGACTCAGTATTTTTGTAGTTTTATTGTGCCATGTAATAGAATTTCCTTTTTCTTAGGAAACTCTCACAGAAGTATTTAAGAGTGTAGGGGCATGATGTGTCCAACTTAATTTAGTTAGAAATGAGGGAAATGGGACAAAACATAAACAATTGGTGAATACAGGAAAAGGGTATGTAGGAGTTCCTTATATTATACTTGCAACTTTTCTATAAATTAGAAATCTTGTTAAAATAAAAATGTCAAAAAAGTGTGGGGGAAAGGGAATCAGTAACGGCATTGCCTCTGTCAGAGCTGAGAGAAACCTAGGCTAGGAGAAAGCAGAGATGTTGGAGATAACTGAGGATTAACTAAAGAATTTATGAATGTGCTTCAGATAGCTTGTAAAGTCAAGGGTTATGCAAGATATCAAGGTCACTATAAACTCAGGGAAAGACTGAAACAAGAGGTTACTGGATTTGAAACATAAGGTAGAGTAGGATTTGGGGCTACTCAAGAATTCCTTATTCTGACTTCCACTGAAATGCTCTGGAGGTTTAAGGACATTTAACTGAATAGAATCAGACACCATAGTTGAGATGACTGCTTGCATCTGATCCTGGTGTGTGTGTGTGTGTGTGTGTGTGTGTGTGTGTGTGTTTATATTAAATCAGAGTACATAATTCTAGGCTGACGAAATGGCCTTCTACCATAAGGTGTAAGGAGGAAGGAAAAGTACATTAAAGCCTTTACACCATTCTATAACTTCCATGTAGGAAAGAGAGGAATAAGCGTAGATCAAATGGAAACATTACAACATAATTTGCTACAGTCTCAGAAGAATCTTAAAGGATTCTCAGGGGAAAGGGACTTGGATCAGTCAATAGGAGTTGGCATGGGGCAAAGTTAGGGAACTCTAGATGCCAGGAATACGCCAAACCCATTGGAAAGTCTCCCAGAAGGGATCTAACTACTAATACTCAGGCTAAGAAAATCTATCTTGCTAAAATGGAATTTATTAACAAACGTGTGTCCTTGGGAAATACTGGATTTATTTACATAAGTGCCCTCTCTTGGAAACACTGTGGAGGCTAATCCTCTGTCTTCTAAAGTCCAGGATAGGGATAGAGAAGCCATCTGAGAAGATGGTTTCAGGATCACAAAGCACCAACCACTTGGAAAAATAAAGAAGTCCCCTTTTTAGTAAGATCCCTTGACACCTGTCTGGAATCTGACTATAGTGGTTCCCTTGAGACACTCAGGAAGTTTTGAGGAAAAGAGACCCAGGAGAGCAGGGCTAGTCAACATGGCTTTTCCTTGGAGATTCCTCTCATGATGTCTGAGTTTATAGGTTTTCCTTCTCCTCCTTCTACGGACATAGCTTTCAGGGCCAGCGTGCACATCATGTGTCTCTCTTTCTCTAGGCTACAGTCCTATCTAGAGAGAGTAAGTGATTATAAGATTATAAATCCCTGAAGAAGCATGAGGGTTTGTTTATTTAATTTATTTTTCATTCTTTCTTTCTTTATTTTTGGCTCTTTAGGTCTTCGTTGCTGTGTGTGGGTTTTCTCCAGCTGCTGCGAGTGGGGGCTACTGTTCATTGTGGTGCGCGGACTTCTCATTGCAGTGGCTTCTCTTGTTGTGGAGCACAGGCTCTAGGCATGCGGGCTTCAGTAGCTGTGGCACGTGGACTCAGTAGTTGTGGCTCGTGGGATCTAGAGCACAGGCTCAGTAGTTGTGGCACACAGGATTAGTTACTCTGCGGCATGTGGGATCTTCCCGGACCAGGGCTCGAACCCATGTTCCCTGCATTGGCAGGCAGATTCTTAACCACTGTGCAACCAGGGAATTTCCTGTTTTTTTAAAATATTTATTTATTTGGCTGTACCAGGTCTTAGTTGCAGCACATGGGATCTTCATTGTGGCTTGTGGGATCTTTAGTTGTGGCATGTGGGATCTAGTTCCCTGACAAAGGATCAAACCTTGACCCCCTACATTGAGAGAGTGGAGCCTTAGCCACTGGACACCAGGGAAGTCCCAGTTTTTTTTGTTTTTGTAGATGCTTTCAGATTAGTTTTGCAAGGAGCTGGGGATACCTGTATGTCTTTATAACTTAAGCAAGCTCTAGTCCCTTGTGCTCTTGCAGATCTTTTGGGCCAGGATCTGGAGTTCTGGGGTGAGAAACTACAAAGATATGCCAATTGGGCTCATGTCTTGGGAAAAAAAATAAAAAAGAGCACAGCCTAGCAGATTCTTTCCCATCCTATGATCAAGTGTTTTTCTTTCTCTGGCTTCTTCACATACCTATAATATTTACAAATTTTTAAACAGTCCCTGGCATCTTGCAGTTTGTTTCAAGGTCTCTGGAGAAGAGGCAATAGAGTTTTGTTTGTTCATTTTCTGCAGGAGTAATTCTCCTGTAATATCATTTTTCAGGAGATTGGCCCAAGTTGCATATTTTAAATTCTTTCCCTTTCCTTAACAGATTCACTCAGATTTAAATAACATACGTGTATGCACCCAACATAGGACCACTTCAATACATAAGGCAAATGCTAACAGCCATAAAAGGGGAAATCGACAGTGACACAATAATAGTAGGGGACTTTCACACCTCACTTTCACGAATGGACAAATCATCCAAAATGAAATAAATAAGGAAACACAAGCTTTAAATGACACATTACAAGATGGACTTAATTGATGTTTATAGGACATTCCATCCAAAAACAACAGAATACACTTTCTTCTCAAGTGCTCATGGAACATACCCCAGGATAGATCATACCTTGGGTCACAAATCAAGCCTTGGTAAATTTAAGAAAATTGAAATTGTATCAAATATTGTTTCCTACCACAGTGCTATGAGACTAGATATCAATTACAGGAAAAATAAAACCTGTAAAAAATACAAACACATGGAGGCTAAACAACACGCTACCAAATAACCAAAAGATCACTGAAGAAATCAAAGAGGAAATCAAAAAAATACCTAGAAACAAATGACAATGAAAACATGACGACCCAAAACCTATGGGATGCAGCAAAAGCAGTTCTAAGAGGGAAGTTTATAGCAGTACAATCCTACCTCAAGAAACAAGAAACATCTCAAATAAACAACCTAACCTTACACCTAAAGCAATTAGAGAAAGAAAAACAAAAACACCCTAAAGTTAGCAGAAGGAAAGAAATCATAAAGATCAGATCAGAAATAAATGAAAAAGAAATGAAGGAAACAATAGCAAAGATCAGCAAAACTAAAAGGTGGTTCTTTGAGAAGATAAACACAATTGATAAACCATTAGCCAGACTCATCAAGAAAAAAAGGAAGAAGACTCAAATCAACAGAATTAGAAATGAAAAAGGAGAAGTAACAAGTGACACTGCAGAAATACAAAGGATCATGAGAGATTACTAAAAGCAATTCTATGCCAATAAAATGGACAACCTGGAAGAAATGGACAAATTCTTACAAAAGCACAACCTTCCAAAACAGAACCAGGAAAAAATAGAAAATATAAACAGACCAATCACAAGCACTGAAGCTGAAACTGTGACTAAAAATCTTCCAACAAACAAAAACCCAGGACCAGATGGCTTCACAGGTGAATTCTATCAAACATTTAGAGAAGAACTAACACCTATCCACTTCAAACTCTTTCAAAATATAGCAGAGAGAGTAACACTCCCAAACTCATTCTACAAGGCCACCATCACTCTGATACCAAAACAAGACAAAGATGTCACAAAAAAAGAAAACTAGAGTCCAATATCACTGATGAACATAGATGCAAAAATCCTCAACAAAATATTAGCAAAAAGAATCCAAAAGCACATTAAGAGGATCATACACCATGATCAAGTGGGGTTTATCCCAGGAATGCAGGGATTCTTCAATATATGCAAATCAATCAATGTGATAAACCATATTCACAAACTGAAGGAGAAAAAACACATGATCATCTCAATAGATACAGAAAAAGCTTTTGACAAAATTCAACACCCATTTATAATAAAAACTCTCCAGAAAGTAGGCATAGAGGGAACTTACCTCAACAAAATAAACGCCATATATGACAAACCCACAGCCAACATCATTCTCAGTGGTGAAAAACTGAAACCATTTTCTTTAAAATCAGGAACAAGACAAGGATGCCCACTCTCACCACTGTTACTCAGCATAGTTTTGGAAGTTTTAGCCACAGCAATCAGAGAAGAAAAAGAAAGAAAAGGAGTAGTCCACATCAGAAAAGAAAAAGTAAAGCTGTCACTGCAGATGACATGATACTATACATAGAGAATCCTAAAGATGCTACCAGAAAACTACTAGAGCTAATCAATGAATTTGGTAAAGTAGCAGGATACAAAATGCACAGAAATCTCTTGCATGCCTATACACTAATGATGAAAAATCTGAAAGTGAAATTAAGAAAACACTCCCATTTACCACTGAAACAAAAATAATAAAATATCTAGGAATAAACCTACCTAAGGAGACAAAAGACCTGTATGCAGAAAATTATAAGACACTGATGAAAGAAATTAAAGATGATACAAATAGATGGAGAGATATACCATGTTCTTGGATTGGAAGAATCAACATTGTGAAAATGACTCTACTACCCAAAGCAATCTACAGATTCAAGGCAACCCCTATCAAACTACCACTGGCATTTTTCACAGAGCTAGAACAAAAAATTTCACAATTTGTATGGAAACACAAAAGACGCTGAATAGCCAAAGCAATCTTGAGAAAGAGAAACAGAGCTGGAGGAATCAGGCTCCCTGACTTCAGACTATACTATACAGCTACAGTAACCAAGACAGTATGGTACTGACACAAAAACAGAAATATAGATCAATGGAACAGGATAGAAAGCCCAGAGATAAACCCATGCACATATGTTCACCTTATCTTTGATAAAGGAGGCAAGAATATCCAGTGGAGAAAAGACAGCCTCTTCAATAAGTGGTGCTAGGAAAACTGGACAGGTACATGTAAAAGTATGAGATTAGAACACTCCCTAACACCATACACAAAAATAAACTCACAATGGATTAAAGACCTAAAAGTAAGGCCAGACACTGTAAAACTCTTAGAGGAAAACATAGGCAGAACACTCTATGACATAAATCACAGCAAGATCCTTTTTGACTCACCTCCTAGAGAAATAGAAATAAAAACAAAAATAAACAAATGGGACCTAATGAGACTTAAAAGCGTTTGCACAACAAAAGAAACCATAAACAAGATGAAAAGACAACCTTCAGAATGGGAGTAAATATTTGCAAACAAAGCAACTGACAATGGATTAATCTCCAAAATATAGAAGCAGCTCAATATCAAAAAATCAAACAACCCAATCCAAAAATGGGCAGAACATGTAAATAGGCATTTCTCCAAAAAGATATACAGATTGCCAGAAAACACATGAAAGGATGCTCAACATCACTAATCATTAGAGAAATGCAAATCAAAACTACAATGAGATATCACCTTACACCAATCAGAATGGCCATCATCAAAAAATCTACAAAGAATAACTGCTGGAGAATAGGGAACCCTCTTGCACTGTTGGTGGGAATGTAAATTGATACAGCCACTATGGAGCACAGTATGGAGGTTCCTTAAAATCTAAAATTAGATTAGACTACCATTAGACTACCGTTTGACCCAGCAGTCCCACTCCTGGGCATATACCCTGAGAAAACCATAATTCAAAAAAAGTCATGTACCACAGTGTTCATTGCAGCTCTATTTACAATAGCCAGGACATGGAAGCAATCTAAGTGTCCATTGACAGATGAATGGATAAAGAAGATGTGGTACCTATATACAATGGAATATTACTCACCATAAAAAGAAATGAAATTGAGTAATTTTTAGTGAAGTGGATGGACCTGGAGTCTGTCATACAGAGTGAAGTAAGAAAGAGAAAAACAAATACCATATGCTAACTCATATATATGGACTCTAACAACAACAAAAAGCTTCTGATGAACCTAGGGACAGGACAGATATAACGACACCCACGTAGAGAATGGACTTAAGGACATGGGAGGGGGAAGGGTAAGCTGGGGCGAAGTGGGAGAGTAGCATTGACATATATACACTACCAAATGTAAAATAGATAACTGGTGAGAAGCAGCTACGTAGCGCAGGAAGATCAGCTCGGTGCTTTGTTACCACCTAGAGGGGTGGGATAGGGAGGGTGGGAGGGAGACGCAAGAGGGAGGAGATATGGGGATATGTATATGTATAGCTGATTCACTTTGTTATACAGCAGAAACTAACACAACATTGTAAAGCAATTATACTCCAATAAAGATGTTAAAAAAATAAGTAATGTACATGATTCGTTGTAAGTATCAATAAATTCTGTAATAGTGTTTTTCCTTATAAATGCAATTCTTATTGCATCTTCAAACTTTTTTTCTCCTTTCCTTTTATTTGGAATGTAATCTTCATGATTAAAACATTTGCTATACTATCTTTTCGTTGTATATTGCTCCATTTCAGTGCTCTTATTTTCCCAAGAGGAGAATCTACAAATACATTTCTCTCTATCTCTCTCATCTTTCATTGTCTCACACTGTTTTCTTCTTTGTTTTTGTTGACGTTTTACAAATTCTTGAGTAGCTTCTTCCTATCAGAGGGGTATACCAAGAATAATTTTAAGTGGTTCACCCAAGACCACATGTTTTGACATTGGCAGTGTCCAGATCAGGTTCCAGATTTTCCAAGTCCTAGAAAATTCCCATGTTTCTTACATCACAATGAGACCTTAAGGAACTGTGGATCTAGCAGTGACAGATTTGCAGGCCTAGAATCTTATTTGTGGCCAAATGAGAATCTTTTAAAAAATCAACTTAAATGAGCTGTAATAGATTACATAATATTGTACTATACAATATTATACAGTATGATAAATACCATGCAGTGTAAATAACAACAAAATGTACCATTTTAAGTATACATTTTGGTGGATTTTGATAAATTTATGTACCTGTATAACTACCATCATGATCAAGAACACTTCCTTCATCCCTAAAAGTTCTCTAGTGTTCTGTTGCAGTCAATTCCCTAACAGTTCTGGCAACTACTGTTTGTTTTCTTGCAGTATAGAATAAAATTATATTTTCTAGAGTGTCCTATAAATGGAATTACACTGTATGCGCTCTTTTGTATCTAACTTCTTTGATTCATTATAATGTTTTAAAAGATCTGTTATGTTGTTTGTATTAGTAATCTGTTCCTTTTATTGCTGAGCAGTATTTTGTTACACAGATACACCATAAACATTCGAGTTGTTTCCAGTTTCTGGCTTTTAGGAATAAAGCTGCTAGGAACATTCATGTACAGGTCTCTGTGTGGACACGTGTTTTAATTTCTCTTGTGTGAATACTTAGCAAAAATATTGAATCATGGGATAAGCATATATTTACCTTTCTAAAAATATGCCAAACAGTTTTACAGATTGGTTGTACCATTTTACATGGCCACCATCAATGTTTAAGAGTTCCAGTTCTTTCAGTTCCCTGACAATATTAGGTCTTGTTTTAAATTTTAGCCATTTGAGTGAGTGTATAGTGGCATCTCATGGTGTTATTTTACATTACTCTGGTGGCTAATGATGTTATGATGTTGAGTATCCTTTCATGCACTTATTGACCATTTGTATATCTTCTTATGTAAAATGTCTGTTTAAATATTTTTCCAATTTCAAAAATACGTCTTAGTATTGAGTTGTAAGAATTCTTTACATATATCTAAACTTTTATTCAGAATATATATTGTGCATATTTTCTCCCAGTCTGTGGCTTTCCTTTTCATTTTTCTAACAATGTCTATTGAAGAATAGAAGCTTTATTTTGATGAAGTTCAATCTGTGATTTTGTCCTTTTATAGTTTATGCTTTTTATTTTGTATCTAGGAACTTTGCTCATTCCAAGGTCATGATTTTATCACATTTTTGTCTAGAATTTTTAGTTTTAACTTTTATATTTATGTCTTTGATTCATGTTGAGTTGTTATTTTGTGTATGGCATGAGGTAAAGTTTGAGGTTTACTTTTTTTCCATCTAGATATCCAGTTGTTCCAGCAACATTTGTTGAAAATACTATTATTGAGATACTTTAGAACTTTATAAAAAATCAATTGATCGTATATGTGTGGATTATTTTTGGACTGTGTTTTGTTTCATTGATCTGTATGTCTGTCCTTACACCAATACCATGCTGCCTTGATTACTGTAGTCTTCAACTGCAGTAGTGTAAGTTCTTTAACTTTAAAAACTTTTTTGATATTGCTGTGGCATTCTTGGTTCTTTGCATTTCCATATACATTTTAGAATGGGCGTATGTTTTATTATCCTGACTAGAGGATTTGGTATCCTAATCTTATGAGGGTCATTGTGAATCCAGAAAATGGAATAGACAGTAGACATTATTTAAGGAAGAATTCCATTGAATGTGATTATGAGGTAGATATGACTTCAAAATGCTGACCTTGATTGACTGGAATATGGGTGAGGTCATCGAGGAAGACAGAGAAGTTGAGATGGAGAGGCTTTTCCAAATCTAAGAGGGTAGATGTTTAGTTTTTGAAAAAATAAAATTTATTATGTCAGCAAGACCCACAAGTAGAGAAGTCCAGAGGAAGGTACATCATAGACTTGGAGAAAAGACTGTTGATGGAAATAGAGATTTGAGAGCAATTAATTTAGAAATTATAACTGAAAAAATTGAGGAGAGCGTGGAGAGAAAATAGCAAGGGCCAAGGATTGACCAAAGAACAACATTTCCAACTACAATATAGGTGAAATGAGCAGCTTCATGGAAGAGAACTGAGTGCTGAGAAAAGAGAAAAAATAGTGTGGTGTCATGGAAACCAAGGTCAGAGAATATTTCCAGGAGGCAGGGTTTTCAGAAGTGTAAAATGAATCAGAAGGACGAGAGAAAGAGGAAAAAGCAAAGTCTGACAGTTTTAGCAGTGAAGACTTCTTTGACATTTGAGAGAACAGTTTTGTGGGAGGGACCGTGATGAAGCCAGCTTTCAGGGAATTATGGGGGGGTAGGAGAGGAAGTCTATTTCAGTAATTCTGAAAATGAAAGGAAGGAGAACAATGGAATGGTCACCGTAGAGAACCACAGGATCAGATGTATGCTGTCCACACAGGTTGTGTACTCTTGCTTTTCAACAGAGGGGACTAGTGCACTCTGTTTCTTGTAATTATATCAAATTCTGTGTTCACCAGATTTTTAAAAATAGATAGCTAGTGGGAACCTGCTGTATAGCACAGGGAGCTCAGCTCAGTGCTCTGTGGTGACCTAGATCGAAGGGGGGGAGGGAGGTCCAAGAGGGAGGGAATATAGGTATGCATATAGCTGATTCACTTCATTGTACAGCAGAAACTAACACAACATTGTAAAGCAGTTTTACTCCAATTAAAAAAAAATTGGTAGGCCAGTTCAGCTCCAAGTAGCTGGCAGACTCCTTTCTCCTCCTCTCTCAACTCTGGTACTTACATTCCCTTGTCCACACCTTGAATTGTCCTAATCCTTTCCTATCACAGTGGAAACTAAACAATGTTCTCCCAATTACCCAACTCTTTTCCTGACTTCGTTCTTAAAAGTACTACTGGAGTCAGCAAAAATGATTACTGTGGCGGGACTTGAGTGAACTCTTTCAGTAGAGTGATCACAACAGAAGTTGTTCTGTAGTTGTTTTTTGAGGGTGTGGTGACATATTTGGACCACATTCTCTCTCTGAAATGAGGTTTCTAGATTCAGAACTCAACTGAAATACTGTGTAAAAGTTCTTGGTGGCCCTGTCACCAGATCCAGGGACTGCTTATCACAGTTCGTCATCTTCAAGTCTACTTCCTTCTGCTATATCCCCCTCAAAACTCTCACTTTTATCATTTTCTTGACATGCACTTTATTAGTGAGCCCTTTGTTCCTAGAGTTTGTTTTAAGTGGTGGATATCATTACTGATAGGGACACAGAGCATGACTCTTTCCTGGCTGTTCTCTTCCCCTTCCTAACATCACTATGATGTGTGTGTGGTGAGCATTTGCTTGGAAGTCTTCATGCACAGGGGAAGTTTGCTCCATCGTGATCATGTTCACATGTATAAGACCCAAAGAGACAAAAGTAGTTATCTTTCTTTCTGTGCCAGGGATATACGTGTGAGCTTGTTGGTCACAAGGGGGGAACTGGACTCACTTTCTCAGTTCAGCTGTCATTGTCCCTTGCTGTGAAGTCCAGTTGCTGATGGGAATTTTCCCCTTGATGACTGCTTCCTTTTATTGCTTTAGGGCACTGATATAGTGGAATGCAGAGAAAGAGCTTCACAGAAGTGGCAGAATTCATCTTCCTGGGTTTCTCTATCTTTGGAAAGCACCAGATAACCCTCTTTGTGGTTTTCCTTACCATCTCCATTTTCACTCTGGCTGGGAACATCATCACTGTGACCATCATTCGTGTTGATCTTCACCACCACATACCCATGTACTTCTTCCTGAGCATGCTGGCTAGTTCTGAGACCGTGTACACATTGGTCATCGTCCCACGAGTGCTTTCTGGTCTTATTTTTC
The DNA here is from genome assembly GCF_059928025.1 of Delphinapterus leucas. NCBI lineage: Eukaryota > Metazoa > Chordata > Mammalia > Artiodactyla > Monodontidae > Delphinapterus > Delphinapterus leucas. The sequence goes on from NC_143129.1 coordinate 75,245,250, forward strand.
ATAACCAGCCTATCTCCTTGTAAGACTGTGCAACCCAGATGTTCTTTTCTGTCATCTTGGCCACTAATAATTGCTTCTTGATCACATCTATGGGCTATGACCGCTATGTGGTCACCTGCAAGCCCCTGAGGTACACAGTCCTCATGAACAAAGGAGTGTGTGCTAGGTTAGTCTGTGTGTCCTTTGGCACTGTTCTGGTTATGGCAGTTCTCCATATAATGGCCATGTTCCATTCGCCCTTCTGTGGCATTTACCCAGTCATGAAACTTTTTAGCATTGATACCACTATCAATGAGATTATCAATTATGGTGTAAGTTCATATGTGATTTTTGTTCCTGTGGGCCTGTTTTTCCCCTCCTATATCCTCATTATCTCTTCCATCCTTAAGTTACCTTCAACCAAGGGCTGGAAGAAGACCTTTGCCACGTGTGCCTCCCACCTCACTGCAGTCATGGTCCACTATGGCTGTGCCTCAATTGCCTACCTCAAGCCCAAGTCAGAAAATGAAATAGAAAAATATCTTCTCTCTGTGACCTACACCATCATCACTCCTCTGCTGAACCCTGTTGTTTACAGTCTGAGGAACAAGGAGGTCAAGGATGCCCTATGCAGAGCTGTGAGCAGAAACATTTCTTAACAGATTGAATTGTTTTGTCAGGAGAACTTTGGTCCAGTGTAATGTGTGTCTACTCACAAACATGCCATGATTCACAAGTTCATCAAATACAATGTTTGTGGAGAATAATGTCAAAGAGTTGAAATGCTTTTCCTTCTCATGCTCTAAGGGCAAAGCAGAAAGCAAGGTTTTTGCTCTGTCAAATTTTGTTACCAGATACAAGAATCATTCCAAGCCAGATTAAGACTACTCGTTTCTGTGCCTGAGGAGTTCTGCTTGCAAACCTCTTTTGGCCCTCACTTTACCTGGCTGTTCTCAGACAGTCAAATCCTTGACCTAGTCTGGTAAGGAGAAGTGGAGAAAAGGCAGTTGGAACAGATGTGAAAGAGGTCTTAGGAAATGAAGCTGCAGAGACAGCCTGAGGATGGCTTTCATCCTCAGAAGTTAAATCATTTACCCCGTGACAGTCATTTCAGAAACGATTTTCTTAATTCTTGCTGATTGAAGAATGAACAGCCTCAGCAAAAAGGGTCATTTCTTTCATTATCCAGCCATGTTAGCTCCTTAGCTAGTATTCATTTCTGTGTGTCTCCCTTCCTTCTTTGCAATCAAGGTAAAAATTTCTGTCATTCCTAGAGGCTAAGCTGGGAGAGAATGTATTGGTGGCTGTTCTCTGTAACTGCACTTTTATCCAGATGCACTTGTTATAAACACACTTCTTTTTTCAGCCTATGGAAGCCTTTCAGATTTAAAACTTCTATGTAGTAACTGCAGTGACATTGAAGTAGTTGTCTTAGATACTGGCTATTCTGATTGCAGAGTCTAAGGCAAATGTCATTGAATTCCCTTCTGTCAGCAACAGTGCAAACTTATCCTTCTCCCAATAAAATTTATATCAAAATAAGCATATTCATGCTATGTTATTTTATATCCTTAATGAGGAAGATTGTGGGAATATATATATATATATATATATTTTTTTTTTTTTTTGTGGTACGCGGGCTTCTCACTGTTGTGGCCTCTCCCGTTGCGGAGCACAGGCTCCGGACACGCAGGCTCAGCCGCCATGGCTCACAGGCCCAGCCGCTCCACGGCATGTGGGATCTTCCCGGACCGGGGCACGAACCTGTTTCCCTTGCATCAGCAGGCGGACTCTCAACCACTACGCCACCAGGGAAGACCGGGAATATATTTTTAATAGACTTTTCTTTTTGTAAATTTATTTAATTTATTTATTTTTGGCTGCATTGGGTCTTTGTTGTTGCGCGTGGGCTTTCTCTAGTTGGTGTGAACAGGGGCTACTCTTTGTTTCGGTGCGTGGGCTTCTCATTGTGGTGGCTTCTCTTGTTGCGGAGCACAGGATCTAGAGCTCAGGCTTCAATAGCTGTAGCATGCAGGCTCAGTAGTTGTGGCGCATGGGCTTAGTTGCTCAGCGGCATGTGGGATCTTCTTGGACCAGGGCTCGAAACTATGTCCCCTGCCTTGATAGGTGGATTCTTAACCATTGCACCACCAGTGAAGTCCATGTGGGAATATTTTTTGTGGATCTTACTACTAGTTTATCTCTGCTCTGAGACAGAGCTGGAAGATACCAAGAGACACTGATATGGCAACATGTCTTTTCACACACTTCCATTGTGATTCCATCCCCAGGGTAGTTCCTGTCCCTTACTTTCCAGTTTTATTTTTTTGTTCTGAACCACAGAAATAGTATTGCTGCATCTTCTAGGTGACCTGTAATTTACTCTCTGTTCCACAGATCCTGATGTGAGGAGGTCAACAGGGCTGGGGTTCTTTGTCCAGTGTCCCTCGTTGCAGGCTCTCACAGTTGGGTGACATCATAGCTGATGTCAGAGTCTCGTGATAAACATCGCTGGGTATCCCTCTAGGAGAGGTATCTCAACCTGAGGTTCATAGTGCCTTGAGGAGTAGTGTTTGGAAGGGCTTAGAGGGGTTTTGAACTTTATGGAATTATTTACTAGATTTTGTGCACAAGTACGAATGTGTCATTTTCATCATATTCTCAAAGAATTTTCTCTGGTATAAGTATTTCTTCCCTCAAATCCTAGCAGAAATATACCACAGAATCCAATTTTCTTCTTTTATAGATCATTTGCTTCCATAATTTCCTTAAACTCTCTTAGAGAAGCACTCTTTGACCCTGTCCACTTTTGCCTATGTGGGCACTGCTATTTTTCATTAAGTTGGGGAAATAGAAGGTGTGTGTGGTTCTCAGCTGGGAGGATGAGGGATAATGGGGGGTGGAGAGATATCAGAAGGCACATGTGGTCTTCTGTGTTGAAAGTTCTCTGGCCTTCTCCCATCCCGTCCCCTCCATTCCCTAAGCGTTTAAATATCATTCTTGCCCCTCCCCCTCACACCTCATGCATGAGTGAATTGCCCACTAATGTTAGTTGTTTTACACACTTTGCATGACTTTAGACTCACTGGAGGGAGCAGCTCCTACAGGAGAAGTGCAACAAATAGTGCAAAAGTGGGTAGGCCTATGTGGTCTCATATCCTTCCAGTACAATGAATCAGGAACAGTGAATCGTTTTATTGCTCTCTCCTGTAATTATGCATGTTACTTAGATTGCTCGTTAATGTGGGGGCTATCTTCATTATCTTCTTTCTTTTTGTTATAATTCTCTAATGTCTCGCTCTACCCATATTTCTTCATCTTGCTTCTCTTGTGCATTGCAAATACCTCTTTTCTTTTAGCACTTTTTTTTTGTTTATCTCTTCTGTGCATCAGAAAAATAACCATAATGTCAGTTATTTATTCAGTCTATGTATATTTCTCAAGCACTGTGTGTTAAGCAGTTAACTAGCTGTGGGGTTACAGTAACGAGTAATGCAGGGACTCTGTTTCAAGTTATTCACAGTCTGATGGGGAAGACAGACAAAATAGCAAAGAATACCAAAACTTGCTATAGGCATACGTACAGGATTGTTGTTTGGGGTCAGGAGTGTTGTGCAAAAAAGAGAACTGGTCAAATCTATTTAGAAGGTCAGAAAATAATTCAGAGAAGTGATATTTAATTAACTTTTTGTGGCATTGGGTCAACTGAAGTCTGGGGGAGGGATGAGGGAGGACAGTCAAGGGAAAGAAAAGAGCCTGAGCAGAGACACACAAGCCTGAAAAAGCTAGATGTACTAGCAGGTGGGTATTATTCATCTCTGTATGCCCATTGCTGTATTGAATATTAGCTTGGCAAATAATAGGTACTTAATAAACCTTTGGAAAGATGAATGTGTGAACAAATATTAAGTATAAGGTCTTGTCCAGGAATTTCCAGTTTTTTGTTTGGATAGACATATCATATCATATTCCCTCTGCCTGCCATATAGACTTCCCTCACCTAAAGTAAACTAACAGAAAATGACAAAATAGAGGTGACAACCTTGGGAGCATAGTTGAAATTACTTTTCCCCATTGCAGGATTGCCTATAAGCAGTTCTCACTTGTTCCATAAGCTCAGTTGACATTCATGCATTTTTGTTAATTAGTCACTTAAAACTGGGCTGGAGGAAAAAAATCCTTCTTTGGAAGGAAACTGGATTAATACTAGGTTAGTATGTTTTAGCCATAACCAGAAAAATAACAGACTTGAAACTGATTGCTTGATAGCTTGACATATAAAACCAAGAGTTAAGATAGTTTAATACTTAACCTTTTAGAAAAAAAAATGTGAAACAGACTATTACAGATCTTAAACATTCTGAAATAGGATTTTCACAGTGTTGACTTTGTAGCTTCTTTAGAGAAAAACCAGTTTCACCTGATATCCTTTCACACTCCCTACTTGCAATGCATGATGGATTAGAGAATATAGTTGCAGCCCTACCGACAATAAGTAGAATAAAACATTTTCTTACTGAGTATAAATGTTTCCAGGAGGAGAGAGGAGGGAGGTAGGCAGGAGGGATAATATTAAGCCATATTAAGATAGGAAGTAAGTGACCCACAGGGCTTAATTTTTAAAAAGCATATTTAAAACGTGCATGATCCCAGATCAGTTTTGATGCTGCTGCTAAATGAAGTATGTACACATGTGTGGTAGTGTATGTGTTCGTGCGTGTGTGTGTAAGTATGCACATATATTTTTGTGAGGGGAGAGATAACATTTGGGAGTTTTAGATGTGATGAATGCCATGGTCAAAGGTATTGATAATAATGCTTTATTTGAATTATTTTATAACTATCCCTAATATTTATGTAACTCTTTACAGTTCACAAAGGTCTTTCACATTCATGACCTCATTTTATACTAACAGCACTGTGTAAGATAAATATTACTACCTCATTTTCAGAGAAATACACTGGGGGTAGATTAAGGGACGTTCCTAAGGGCACATACACAATTAGAGATAGAAGTAGGGCTAAAAATGGAGCCTCAGTTACAGATCTATTAATCCTAAATTCCATGCTCTTTCTGTTACTCCATCCATATGTACAAACACACACACAATTTATTCTAATCAGGGAATTTACACGCTCAAACACACAATTTATTCTAATCAGGGAATAAGGTATGATGAATGAGTAAACTTTATGTTTTAGATACTGGAGCTTCATTTCAGTCAGTATTGATAGACTGTTACTGAAATGTTCTGTTTTCATTCCTGCCTTTGTAAACAAAGTATATTGAACCTCATGAATATATTTCTTTAAATGTTTACCATAAGCATTTAAAATTACCTTGTATTGTGGTTCATTGATATTGTCGGTTGAAACTGAGCTTATGTTAGAGTCTTTGAGTTAACAGAGTTAAATGACCCACATATTACAGTATTTTGTGAATTTTGTGTTAGCATTGAATGATTTCTGACTTTTTAAATGATTCATTTTGTTACGTCAACAAATATGACACGCATATCCACTCTGAGTATCAGGCACTGGGTTAGGCACTAGATGCAGAGATAAGACCTGAGCCTTGCTCTTGAGTAGCTCACAATCTGCTTGCAGCCAATTTCATTAGAGTGCGATTAGTGCTATACACAGAGTACCGTGTAACCCCAAGAAAGAAAATGACATGACTCAGTTGGTGACTTCATCTGTTCATGTATTGGAAGATTCAGGTCAAGGTGAATGAATTTAGCAAGTCCAAACACTGTGCTGTTGGGAGACTTCCTGACATTGTGCCTACTCAAAGATGGCAAGTGCACCAAGATTAATGAATCCAAGTATTTCTATAATGTATCCTCCACAATGCCCAGTATACAATTAAATGCTCAACATTGGAATAAACAGAAAAATATGACCCATAATCAAGAGAAAGATAGTCTGTATAAGTTAACCTTAAGATGGCCCAAATTAGTAGTCAGGGACTTAAAAGCAGGTAGTATACATAGGTTCAAAGATTTACAGGAAACCATGCTCTTAATGAACAAACAGATGTGGAATCTCAGTTAAGAAATGAGAGCTGTAATAAGAAGGAAATTGAATTTATAGAACTGAAAATTAAAATATTTGAAATGAAGTATTTACTAATCTTCTTAACAGAAAATTGTAATTGGTAAAAGACAGGGTCAATTAACTTGAAGATCAAATTCAATAATTTCTATTGATCTAAGAACAGAAAAGAAATGAATGAAAAGTCTCAATGATTCATGCAACAATACAAGAATTCTAATGTCCATGTAATTGGAGTCTCAGAGAGTAGAATGTGTCACAAAAATATCCAGAGATTCATTGGCCAAATTAGTGAGAAATATAAACTAACAAATCCAAGAATCTCAGTGAATCCCAAACAGGATAAATAAAAAGAATCAAATCTATATACATCAGAGCTGAATCTTTAAAAATCAAAGATAAAGAAATCTTGAGGGCTTCCCTGGTGGCACAGTGGTTGGGAATCCACCTGCCAATGCAGGCGACACAGGTTTGAGCCCTGGTCTGGGAAGATCCCACATGCCATGGAGCAACTAAGCCCGTGTGCCACAACTACTTAGCCTGCACTCTAGAGCCCATGAGCCACAACTACTGAGTCCATGCGCCACAACTATTGAAGCCCGTGTGCCTAGAGACCGTGCTCCACAACAAGAGAGGCCACCGCAATGAGAAGACTGTGGACCGCAACAAAGGGCAGCCCCCGCTCACTGCAACTAGAGAAAGCCTGCAGGCAGCAACGAAGACGCAACGCAGCCAAAAATAAATAAATTAATTAATTAATTAAAAAAAAAAAAGAAGTCTTGAAAGTCACCAGGTTAAAGTGGTAAATTACATGCAAGGGAACAATGATTTCACTGACTTCTAATTGAAAACAATAGACACCAGAAAACAGTTGAGTGACGTTTTTAGTGTTAAGTCAGAATTCTATATCCAGTAAAAAATATCATTCAAAAATTACATATATATGTGAAATAAAGATATTTTCAGGTAAGTGAAAATTGAGGTAATTATACACTACCAGAAATGCTAAAGGAACTTCTTAAGACTGAAGGGATATGACACCAGATGCAAGCTATAGATATATAAAGAGGAATGAAGATCACTATGGATATATAAAGAGGAATGAAGATATGTTAATATGTGAGTAAACAAAGGTATCTTATTTTTCTTTCAGTTGTTTTAAAGAATATATTATAATTTAAAGAAAATATTATGACATAGTATTGTGAGGCTTATAACATATATAGATGTCATATACGTGACAACTATAGCATAAAGAAAGAGGTAAATATAACTATATTGTATAAGATGCCTTTGTTTAACAAGAAGTGGTACAATTTTAACTAAGAAAGATTGTAATAAGTTAAGAATGCATACCCATAGAACAATAATGAAAAGAATAATGCAATGAGGTATACCTATGAAGGCAGTACAGAAATAAAATAGAATACTAAAAATATTTAAGTATTTTAATATTTAAGAAGTATATTAATATTTAAGAAGGAATAAAGAAACAGAGGAACAGCTAACAAATGAGACAAATAGAAAAAAGAGTAAAAGAGTAGACTGAAATTCAATGGTATTGAGAACTGTATTCAACCTAGGTATATGGTTGACCCTTCAGTGATATGGAGGTTAAGGGTGCTCACAACACACCCATACTACCCCCATCCCAGCAGTCGAAAATCCACATATAACTTTACAGTTGACACTTTGTATCTGTGGTTCTGCATTTGTGAATTCAACCAACCTCAGATTGTAAACATAGTAATATATGTATTGAAAAAAATTCATCTATAAGTATACCTGTGCAGTTCAAACCTGTGTTCAAGGGTCACCTGTACTAAACATGTCAGTGAAAAGGCAGATGTTGTCAGAATGGATAAAAACAAGCAAGACTCAACTATACACTATTTAAAAGAGAAATTTGACAAAAATACACAGATAAATTGAAAGAAAAAGTGTAGGGAAAGATATACCATGCAAACTCTAATTGTACTGAAGGGGTTATATCTTCTAGAACTTCTTTAGTAATTTCTGGTAGTGTAGAAATTATCCCAATTTTCACTTATCTTAAAATGTCTTTACTTTCACCTTCATTTTTCATTAATTCAGACAAAGTAGACTTCAAAGCAAGAAATATTATCATAAATAAAATGGGATATTTTATTAAAATAAAAAGCTAATTCATCAGTAAGGCATGACAATCTTAAATATACATGCTCCTAGTAATAGAGTTCTAAAATAAATAAAACAAAAACTAAGTTAAAGAGAGAAATAGATAAATTTACAATTCTGATTGGGGATTTCAATACTTGCTTAGCAATTGATTGAATGAGTAGACAGTAAATAAGCATATAAAACAGCTGTTCCACGTTTTACCATGTTTGACCTTTTGATATTTATAGAATCTTCCAACCAACAACAGCAGAATACACTCTTTATTCAAGTGCACATGGAAGCAAGAGTGGACATATGAATCATAAGACTCAATATATTTATAAGGATTGGAATAATAAAAAGTATGTTCTCTGACCATAGTGGAATTCAATTCTAAATCAAACAAAAAAAATCTGGGAAAAACATTTAGAAATTAACACACAGCCTAAAAACTGATGGGTTAAAGAATAGATTATAAGGGAAATTGGAAAATATTTGGAATTGAATAGAAATTAAGATGTAAGATATTAAAACTTGTGAGATTCAGCTAAAGCAGTGCTTAGAAAATATGATTGCTTAGTGTAAAAAGAAGTGTTATCAGTCATGGTCCATTCAGGAGATAGAAATCACACAGCAATTTGAATAATGAAAGTTTAATATAATGGATTAATTGTAACATGGGATTACTGTTGGTTCAGTGATGTGTGCGGTCACAAATGGCCAGGTGACCATCTCACCTTCTAATTAAATTTAATTATTTCTGTCCCATTCCCTGGTTAGAAATATTTTGCCCATGAGAACTAAGACCAGTGGAGCTAAGGATGCTGGGACAGGAAGAAAAATCCTGCAAGTGAGTTATTAGGTGAAATGGGAGTAAAAGGAGCCATTACCACTTCCACCCCTTAACTCCTGGACCCATGAATTCTGGCTATATAATTGTCCAATTCAGAACATACACTGATTTAAAACAGAACACTATCATTTTAAGATATCTCAAAGCTGGTGGAGTAACTGAGTCATTAGTAAGCCATTCATCTTTCAAATACATCAGCTATTTCTGGATAATGGAATATGCTGTAAGACTAGTTAATTCCATAAGCATGAGTCCATTGCTGTACTTCCTGTATTGTGAAATGAATTCCTTTACCAGATGCAATGCTACAGGGAATGCCATGATGGTGGTTAAGGCATTCTGAGTGTCCACAGGCAGTAGGACTGGCAGAAAGCATTACGGGTAGGGAAAGCAAATCCGTTTTCAGAATTTGTGTCTATGCCAGCAAAGACAGATTTCTGCCCCTTCCATGATGAAAGAGGTCCATTATCATTACCCTGCCACCAGGCTGTTTCTTAACAAGAAATGATGTCATATTTAGCGGTTATTATTGGTTGCTGCCTTTGGCAGATTGGGTGCTCAACAATGATGTTATCCAGGTCAGCTTTGATAAGGGGAAGTCCATATTGTTGAGCCTAAATATAGGTTTCATCTCTGCTAACATGGCCATTTTGTTCATGGGAGCCTTTGAACAAACATTAAGGTAGCTGGGGAGAAAGGCTGATTGACATCTATAGTGCATGTCATTTTGTCCATATGACCCCTATAAGCCATCATTTTGATTGATGAGCCATAGTGAGATTTTGGGTACCAAAATGTTAGCATAAATTTTGGGCCAGTGTCAAGTAATCCTTGAAAGGTCTTGGTATTTCCTATTACTTGGTGAAGGCACTCTAGTATATGGGTATAGGTCCCTTTGGGGGAAGGTTTGGTGGAAGATTTACAGTGTGTGTTTGTATTAATGATGCAGGGTACTTCCTCAAGGAGACTTGGCCTCCCTTTCAGTAAAGGGACTCTTGATCTTTGAATTGACATAGGTTTGGAAACTGGTTGATAGACTGTGATGCTCCACTGTGTTGACTCAAATCAGGTAATAGGTGTAGTGTTAGCTCTGGTCTCACACACAGTGGATCAGTTGGTTCAGGGACCTACCCGGTCATTATTTCCTCAGTTCTCTAATGTAAAATTAGAATAGACATGCTCAGTAACTGGTAGAATTCCCCACAGTGGCTCCCTGACATACAGGCCATATGGTAGGAAGTGTTAAGTGGAAGCCCCTAGAATTTCCTCCCCCTCTCAAGATAGTAAATGATAAGCAATATCACATTACTGTGGGAATTGTAGAGATGAATGGTACCATAAACGACTTGAAAAAGCAGGGGTGATAATACCCATCACATCCCTATTTAATTCCTCCAGTTTGGCCTGTGAATAAGTCAGATGTGTATTGGAAAATGACTGTGGGCTATTGTAAACTTAATCAGATTGTAATGTCAGTTGCTGTTGCTGTCCCAGATGTAGTGTTGTTACTGGAGCAAATCCACATAGCATGTCACACTTGGTAAGTAGCTGTTGACCTGGATAACTTTTTCTCCATACAAATTTTAAGTACAATCAGAAGCAGTTGCTTTTACCTGGCAGTGCCAGTAGTGTATTTTCAGTCTTGTTTTAGGGCTATGACAATTCTACTGCTCCCTGTCATAATATAGACCACAGAAATCTTGTTTGTCATGACATTTCATAGAATATCACATGTACTAGTGTATTGATGACATTGTGCAAATTGGATCTGTTGAACAGAAAGTAGCAATTACTTTGTTGCCTTCATAAGTATAAGAGGGTAAGTTATAATTCTATACCAGTCAAGGCCCAATTAGAAAAATGTCACTCGGTAATTTGAATAGGGAGTTTAATATAAAGAATTAGTAGGTATAACAAGGAACTGGAGCAATAAGATATTAGATAGTAATTAAGATAATTCTAAATAATACAAGAATAGCAGATACAAGGAACAGATACTATCCCTAGGGCTAAGATAGAATATTGTGGGAAATAAATTTTCTCTAGATTTTTTTAGTGATCCTATAAAAACCTCAGTTTCCTGAGCCATGGAAATGCATACACTATCAGAGTAGAAGGTTTGCTTTCATTTCTCCTAGGAACATTTTACTCCTTACAATGAAGATTAGGTCTGACACCATTTGTTTCTTTGATGGTGGAGCTAATTGCTTCCATACAATAAGCTTCTCTTATCTCCCCAAGAGCTATAAGGTTCCATTTCTGGTAAGGCACCTAAGTTGTAGCATTATCTCTCTGCTTGTTTACATTTCAGAAGGGGTGGAACCTGGAGCCATGAAGAAATTTCTAGGTTGTAAAAGCCATAGACGCTCTATTATCTTCTTTATGGAAAGATGTATTTGCATAACAAAAGATTAGAGTAAGGATTCTTTGCATCCTGTCTCCAAGGAGACTCTCTCAGAAGGAGAGAGAGAAAAATAATCTCTTTCCTCTGTATAAATGAAAGACATTTATATTTCTCCATCTCTTGCATACAGAATGGTCCTGCCACTTGTGTAGGATACATTTTCCATCTGGTTCTTATCATATCACTTTGCAGGGTTGCAAATGAGGAGAGACTAATGATCCAATGTCATTCTGACTGTTGATTGTGTGGTGAGCATAATAAGAAATCTGCTGATTCAGAACCCTCATGTGTGCATTCAGGAAAATTTAATAAAGATGAATGTTAAAAACTCAACAAACACCTGAGGAAGAGACAACCCTTCCTGCATAAGGACTAATGTCCAGACCTTATTGGAGAGGGCACAGCCTCAACCCACTGTATGACAGAGACATTGCAATGTGCCATGCTGGGAGAACTTGGTGGAAATCCACACTTTGGAATGTGCCAGAAATTTGCCCTCTAGTGTACTGGGGAAAGCTATTCTGAAGGTAGTATCTTGCTGGAAATACTTTATTATGCAAAGAAGGATGTTGAGGAAAATTGCTTATTTTGCGGTGCTATTGATTGCCATGCACTGCAGAGCTGGATGTTGGAATATCTGCCCATGTTGCAGGAACTTGCTGCTGGTGAAGCCAAGTCATGCTGAAGAAAACTGCCAAATGGAGCATAATGGAAATGGAAAGTCCCTTCTTCCTGCAGTGTGTCTAATAGTGCTCTGAAATGACAAAGCTTAACATTGTACCAGTTGTCAAGGGCCCAGCTCAGTTTCTTTAGAGCAAGCAATGAAGGCAAATTTGAAGTTGAAGGGCAATAAATTGATAAATGGCACACAAAGAAAAGTGTAACATCAATTATATATTGCTCCTTCCACTCAGGAAGCAGCAACTACTACGTTATTAGTCCTTTCACCATAAAAAAAATAATAATAAAGTGGGAAAAACGTATGAATCAATTGTTTTCAGATTTTAGACAATAGGCAGTGAAAGACTGTGATTCTGGAGAGAATAAAAACACAAAAGTTAAGCTCCATGATTGCCCTGAGCTTTTGCTTAGAGGCTCTTTGCAAAACATGGCATAGGGAAGTAGAGTTTAAGCATGAGCTGAGGAGACAAATGTTGAAATTTAGAGATGGCAATGTGGCTGGAACTTGTGGGGCAGAGTAGCAGAGAAGAGGAAGCTGAACAAAATAAAACCTGCAGAACTATGCATAAGCATCTCTTGGTCTTTTGTAGAATACTAAGGTATGCGTATGTGGAGCCAGGCATTAGAAGGCTGGCATATAACTATTATGGGGAAATGTGAGCTAAACAGAGGTTCTGATGTTTACATTTGGCTGCGAGACATTGGTGTTTGACAAACTAGAGCAGAGAAGCTTAGCTGAACGTCCTGGGCCCTCAAGTGAGACCCTAGTAAGACCATACCTAAGGAATAGAGCCACTCTAACTCTAAAGTAAAGACTGAGTCCTGCCCTATCAAACAGAGAGTTCAATCAGGTCAAGGTCAAGCTCAACAGGATCCACAAATAACCTATACACAACAGAACAATGTTCAATGCTAAAAAATGCAGCACACCACACATGAAATTCAAAATCTCCAGCATTCACTAAAAAACTACTAGGTAGGGCTTCTCTGGTGGTGCAGTGGTTGAGAGTCTGCCTGCCAATGCAGGGGACACGGGTTCATGCCCCGGTCCGGGAGGATCCCACATGCTGCGGAGTGGCTGGGCCCGTGAGCCATGGCCGCTGAGCCTGCGCATCCGGAGCCTGTGCTCTGCAATGGGAGAGGCCACAACAGTGAGAGGCCCATGTACCACAAAACAAAACAAAACAAACAAACAAAAAACTATTGCATATATGAAGAAGCAGAAAATGTCACTTATAGTCAGAAGAATATCAGAAGAAAGAGATACATACATGAAAGAGGTGATGGAATTAGCAGGCAAGAATGTTAAAACATTTACAAATATTACATATATATTCAAGGATTAAAAGAAACCATGAATATAATGAGAAGAATGAAAGATATAAAATAACAAATGTGCCTTCTAGACATAAAAGAAACACATTATCTGCAAAGAACATGTCACTGGATTAGATTAATAGCAGATTAGGAACTGTAGAAGAAAAGATAATTTAACTTGAAGAAAAAGCAATAGAAATTACCAAGAAAGGAAGACATAAATAAAAGGTCAGAAACACAGTTTCAGGAACCTGTGGAAAAAAATTCAAACAACCCAATATAAAACCAATTAGAATCCCAGAAAGAAAGAATAGAGAGTGAGGAGTGCTGTAAAAATATTTGGATAAATACCAGCAGTACTATTTTAAAATGATAAAAATTTATAAACCCACATAATAGTGAAGGTCAATAAAGTGCAAGTAAGAGAAACACACACACACACACACACAAAACACATACCAAGACACAGCCAAATCACATTGCTGAAACCAATGAAGAAGAGGAAAACATCTTAAAAGCAGCAAGAGAAAAAAATTATGTATAGAGGAATGTAGAAAAAATTCAGACTTCTTAAAAACAATGCAAGTCAGAAGACAATGGAACAATATCTTTAACAAGCTAAACAAAGAAGTCTACAAACTTAAAATTTCATATTCAGAGAAAATAGATGTTTTGAGTGTTCATGAAACAATCATCAAAGTAGACCATTTTCTGGGCTTTAAAATAAGTCTTAATAAATATAAGTGGATTAAAATTATATAACATATCTTGCACGATCATGATTGAATTAAATTAGAAATAAATAAATGAATATGGAAGAATCCACAAATATTAAAAAATTAAACAACATACTTTTGAATATCTCATACATCAAAGAAGAAATCACAGGGGTAATTGGGACATATCTTAAACTGAATGAAAATGCAAGATATAAAAACTTGTATTATAGAACTAAAGCAGTTCTTAGAGTTTTATAGTTTTGAATGCTTATATTGGTAAAGAAGAAAGGTCCAGATTCAATGATCAGAGCTTCCACTTTAAGAAGCTTAAAAGGGAAGAGGAAATTAAAACCAAACTGAAAAGAAGAAAATAAATAATAAAGATGAAAACCGAAATGAATTAAATAGAAAACAAAATAAAAGAAACCAAAAGCTTTTAAAAAAATAAACAAATTTGATAAACTTCTAGTCAGACTAACCAAGAAAAAAAGTCACAATTAAAAAGGGTAGATTACTACAGATCCTGTATGTATTAAAAGGTAAAGAAAGGAAGATTATGAGAAACTTTGTGTAAATCACTTCAACCACTTACATGAAGTTGATGAAGTCTTTCAAAGTCACAGATGATCAAATTTGACCCAAGAAAAAATAGAAAATATGAGTGGTCCTGCTTTCCCAGCAGGCCCCATGCAGTGCCTGTGCACTCAGTGACCTTTCCAAGTTGTCTGTTGTGAGTTAGGGTGGCCTGAGATGCTGATCCTGTACCCGAGATGCTTCAAAGCCTTATTAAGAACGTTTAGATCCCCATGATGCCCTACTATACCCAAGTTTACCAGGAGATTTGGGTAGGAATGGGGTTGATGGGCTTCATCTTTTATAAAATCAGGAGTGCTGATAAAAGAAGTAAAGCCTTGAAAGCTTCTGGTCCTGTGCCTGCTCATGGTCATCATTAACCAGCTTTCTTTGAATGGGATGTTGGTCTGTCTATGTTGTAGGCAGGTCACAAACATGGGACATTGTGTTGACTTCTAGCAGTGCTGATGTCCTTGTGCATGAATAAATGTACCTGTGAGACCCACAAAAAGAAAAGAAAAGAAATATGAGTGGTCCTATTTTTTTTTTTTTTTTTTTTTTTGCGGTACGCGGGCCTCTCACTGTTGTGGCCTCTCCCGTTGCGGAGCACAGGCTCTGGACGCGCAGGCTCAGCGGCCATGGCTCACGGGCCCAGCCGCTCCGCGGCATGTGGGATCTTCCCGGACCGGGGCACGAACCCACGTCCCCTGCATCGGCAGGCGGACCCTCAACCACTGCGCCACCAGGGAAGCCCGGTCCTATTTTTATTAAATAAATTAAATTAAATTTGATTCTCCCACAAAGAATACTCCAGGCTTCAATGGCATCACTGGTAAATTCTATCAAAGATTTACAGAACTTGTACAAATTCTTCACAGACTTCCAGATTAGGGAGGAAGTGAGAGTGTTTTTCACTTTATGAGGCCAGCTTCATTCAAATTCAAAACCAGACGGTCTTTACACATAACACACATAAAAAGATAATGAAAGAAAAATATCCCTCATAAACATACTTGCAAAAATCGTTAAGAAAATACTAGTAAATAAAATCTAACAATATGTAAATGGATCATGCACCATGAACAAGTAGGTTTACTTTTGGTAATAAAAGATGGGTTTAACATTTGAAAATCAATCAATGAAATTCACCATATTCATAATAAAGGAAAAAAATCATATATGATTAACTTGATTGATTCAGAAAAAAATAGATAATGTTTAGATTGCCTTCATGAAAAAAATCTTGGCAATGTAGCAATTGAAGGGAATTTTCATAACTGACAGATATTACTGTAATTAATGGTGAAAGACAATGTTTTATCTCTTAGAACAAGAGTAATGCAAAGGTACATTTTATCACTTATATTCAATATTGTCCTGTTTCTAACTAGGGCAACAAAGTAAGGAAAAGGAATTAAAGACATTTTAAAAAGGCATTACAATTGTAAATGAATAAATATAAATTGTCTTTATTCACACATTGTCTGTTTTTGTTTATAGAAAAATTCTATGGCCATACCACTCTGAATGTGCCTGATCTCATCTGTTTATAGAAAAAGCCCAAGAAATTAATAGAAAATGTACTAGAATTAAAAAGTAAATTTAACAAGTTTTCAGAATACAAGACCAACATATACAAATATATTGTATTCTAAATAATAGCAAAAATTAGAAAACAATTTTAAATATCATTAAAAGTCATTAAAAATAATACTTAGTGATAACTTTTACAAATATGTGAAGACATCTTCACAGAAAACTATACATTATTGCTGAGAGAAATTAAAGAAAGCATGAATAAGTAAAGATATGTATTATGCACATGGATTGGAAGTTTAATATTGTTAACATGTCAATTCCCCCTAAGTTAGTGTATAAATTCAAACAATCTCAACCAAAATTCCTGCAGGCTTTGTAAAATAGAAGTTGATAAGTCAGTTTAAAATTTATATGTACATGCAAAAGACCTAGAACAGCCAAAACAATTTTTACAAAGAAGAAAGGAGAATAAAAATGTTTACCATAAATCTACATTAAACTAAATGCCATGGCTATGGAATAATAAAATACATATGAATTGTAACAGAATGGAGAATATAGAATTATTAGATCCATGCATATAAACTACTTTTCAACAATAAGGCTGAAATATTTCAGTACAAAATGATGATTTTAAATATTTTACATTGGGTTATCTTTTTATTTTTGAGTTGTAAGAGTTCTTTATATATTTTGGGTACTAGACCCTTATCAGATATGATTTGAAAATAATTTTTTCCCTTCTGTAGGTTGTCTTTTTTTAATTTAATTTAATTTTTTAAACATCTTTATTGGAGTATAATTACTTTACAGTGTTGTGTTAGTTTCTATTGTATAACAAATTGAATTAGTTATATGTATACATATATCTCCATATTCCCTGCCTGTTGTGTCTCCCTTCCACCCTCCCTATCCCACCCCGCTAGGTGATCACAAAGCACTGAGCTGATCTCCTTGTGCTACGTGGATGCTTCACACTAGCTATCTGTTTTACATTTGGTAGTGTATAAAGGTCATTGCTACTCTTTAACTTTGTTCCAGCTTCCCCTTCCCCATGTCCTCAAGTCCATTCCCTACCTCTGTATCTTTATTCCTGTCCTGCCCCTAGGTTCATAAGAACCATTTTTTTTTAAGATTCCATATATATGTGTTAGCATACAGTATTTGTTTTTCTCTCTCTGACTTATTTCACTCTGTATGACAGACTCTAGGTCCATCCACCTGACTACAAATAACTCAATTTCGTTTCTTTTTATGGCTGAGTAATATTCCATTGTATATATGTGCCACATCTTCTTTAACCATTCATCTGTCAATGGACACTTAGGTTGCTTCCATGTCCTGGCTGTTGTAAATAGAGCTGCAATGAACATTGTGGTACATGTCTCTTTTTGAATTATGTTTTTTTTAGGGTATATACCCAGCAGTGGGATTGCTGGGTCATATGATAGTTCTATTTCTAGTTTTTTAAGGAACCTCCATACTGTTCTCCATAGTGGCTGTATCAATTTACATTCCCACCAGCAATGCAAGAGTGCTCCCTTTTCTCCACACCCTCTCCAGCATTTATTGTTTGTAGATTTTTTGATGATGGCCATTCTGACTGGTGTGAGGTGATACCGCATTCTGGTTTTGATTTGCATTTCTCTAACTATTAGTGATGTTGAACACCCTTTCATGTGTTTGTTGGCAATCTGTACATCTCCTTTGGAGCAATGTCTATTTAGGTCTTCTGCCCATTTTTGGATTGGGTTGTTTGTTTTTTTGATATTGAGCTGCATGAGCTGCTTATATATTTTGGAGATTAATTCTTTATCAATTGCTTTGTTTGTAAATATTTTCTCCCATTCTGAGGGTTGTCATTTGGTCTTGTTTATGGTTTCCTTTGCTGTGCAAAAGCTTTGAAATTTCACTAGGTCACATTTGTTTATTTTTGTATTTTTTTCCATTTCTCTAGGAGGTGGGTCAAAAAGGGTCTTGCTGTGATTTATGTCAAAAATATTCTGCCAGTGTTTTCCTCTAAGAGTTTTATAGTGTCCAGTCTTACATTTAGGTCTTTAATCCATTTTGAGTTTATTTTTGTGTATGGTGTTAAAAAGTGTTCTAATTTCATTCTTTTAGATGTACCTGTCCAGTTTTCCCAGCACCACTTATTGAAGAGGCTGTCTTTTCTCCATTGTATATGCTTGCCTCCTTTATCAAAGATAAGGTGACCATATGTGCATGGGTTTATCTCTGGGCTTTCTATCCTGTTCCATTGATCTATACTTCTGTTTTTGTGCCAGTTCCATACTGTCCTGATTACTGTAGCTTTGTAGTATAGTCTGAAGTCAGGGAGCCTGATTTCTCCAGCTCCATTTTTCTTTCTCAAGATTGCTTTGGCTATATGGGGTCTTTTGTGCTTCCATGCAAATTGTGAAATTTTTTGTTTTAGTTCTGTGAAAAATGCCATTGATAGCTTGATAGGGATTGCATTGAATCTGTGGATTGCTTTGGGTAGTATAGTCATTTTCATGATGTTGATTCTTCCAATCCAAGAACATGGTATATCTCTCCATCTATTTGTATCATCTTTAATTTCTTTCATCAGTGTCTTATATTTTTCTGCATACAGGTCTTTTGTCTCCTTCGCAAGGTTTATTCCTAGATATTTTATTCTTTTTGTTGCAGTGGTAAATGGGATTGTTTCCTTAATTTCTCTTTCAGGTTTCTTGTTGTTAGTGTATAGAAATGCAAGTGATTTCTGTGTATTAATTTTGTGTGCTGCTACTTTACCAAATTCATTTATTAGCTCTAGTAGTTTTCTAGTATCATCTTTGGGATTCTCTGTGTATGGTATCATGTCATCTGCAGACAGTGACAGTTTCACTTCTTTTTGGTTTTGGATTCTTTTTATTTCATTTCTTCTCTGATTGCTGTGGCTAAAACTTCCAAAACTATGTTGAATAATGATGGTGAGAATGGGCAACCTTGTCTTGTTCCTGATCTTAGAGGAAATGTTTTCAGTTTTTCACCATTGAGAACAGTATTGGCTGTGGGTTTGTCATATATGGCTTTATTATGTTGAGTTAGGATCCCTCTGTGTACACTTTCTGGAGAGTTTCTATCATAAACGGGTGTTGAATTTTGCCAAAAGATTTTTCTGCATCTATTGATATTATCATATGGTTTTTATCCTTCAGTTTGTTAATATGGTGTGTCACATTGATTGATTTACATATACTGAAGAATCCTTGCTTTTCTGGGATAAACCCCACTTGATCATGGTGTATGGTCATTTTAATGTGCTGCTGGATTCTGTTTGCTAGTATTGTGTTGAGTATTTTTGCATCTATGTCATGAGTGTTATTGGTCTGTAGTTTTATTTTTTGTCTGACATCTTTCTCTGGTTTTAATATCAGGGTGATGGTGGCCTCGTAGAATGAGTTTGGGAGTGTTCCTCCCTCTGCTGCATTTTGGAAGAGTGTGAGAATGTTAGGTGTTAGCTCCTTTCTAAATGTTTGATAGAATTCAGTTGCAAAGCCATCTGGTCCTGGACTTTTGTTTGTTGGAATATTTTTAATCACAGTTTGAATTTCAGTGCTTGTGATTGGTCTGTTCATATTTTCTATTTCTTCCTGGTTCAGTCTTGAAAGTTTGTACTTCTCTAAGAATTTGTCCATTTCTTCCAGGTTGTCCATTTTTTTGGCATATAGTTGCTTGTAGTAGTCGCTCATGATCCTTTGTATTTCTGCAGTGTCAGTTATTACTTCTCCTTTTTCATTTCTAATTCTATTGATTTGAGTCTTCTCCCCCTTTTTTCTTGATGAGTCTGGCTAATGGTTTATCAATTTTGTTTATCTTCTCAAAGAACCAGGTGTTAGTTTTATTGATCTTTGCTATTGTTTCCTTCATTTCTGTTTCATTTATTTCTGATCTGATCTTTATTATTTCTTTCCTTCTTCTAACTTTGGGGTTTTATTGTTCTTCTTTCACTAATTGCTTTAGGTCTATGGTTAGGTTTTTTATTTGAAATTTTTCTTGTTTCTTAAGGTAGAATTATATTGCTATAAACTTCCCTCTTAGAACTTCTTTTGCTGCATCCCATATGTTTTGGGTCATCGTGTTTTCATTGTCATTTGTTTCTAGGTATTTTTTGATTTCCTCTTTGATTTCTTCAGTGATCTCTTGGTTAATTAGTAGTGTATTGTTTAGCCTTCATGTGTTTTACAGTTTTTTTTCCTGTAATTGGTATCTAGTCTCAGTGTTTTGTTCAGAAAAGATATTTGATAAGGTTTCAATTTTCTTAAATTTACCAAGGCTTGATTTGTGACCCCGTATGATCTATACTTGCAAATGTTCCACGAGCACTTGAGAAGAAAGTGTATTCTGTTTTTGGATGGAATGTCCTATAAATATCAATTAGGTCTATCTGGTTTAATGTGTCTTTTAAAGCTTGTGTTTCCTTATTTTCATTTTGGATGATCTGTCCATTGGTGAAAGTGGGGTGTTAAAGTCCCCTACTGTTATTGTGTTACTGTCAATTTCCCCTTTTATGGCTGTTAGCACTTGCCTTATGTTTTGAGGTGCTCCTATGTTGGGTGCAGAAATATTTACAATTGTTATATCTTCTTGGATTGATCCCTTGATCATTATGTTGTGTCCTTCTTTTTCTCTTATAATAGTCTTTATTTTAAAGTGTATTTTGTCTGATATGAGTATTGTTACAGCAGCTGTCTTTTGATTTCCATTTGCATGGAATATCTTTTTCCATCCCCTCACTTTCAGTCTGTATGTGTCCCTCAGTCTGAAATGGGTCTCTTGTAGGCAGCATATATATGAGTCTTGTTTTTGTATTCATTCAGTGAGCCTGTGTCTTTTGGTTAGAGTATTTAATCCATTTACCTTTAATATAGTTATTGATATGTATATTCCTGTTACTGTTTTCTTAATTGTTTTGGGTTTGTTATTGTAGGTCTTTTCCTTCTCTTGTGTTTCCTGCCTAGAGAAGTTCCTTTAGCATTTGTTGTAAACCTGGTTTGGTGCTGCTGAATTCTCTAAACTTCTTCTTTTCTGTAAAGGTTTTAATTTCTCCATCAAATCTGAATGAGATCCTTGCTGGGTAGAGTAATGTTTTTTGTAGGTTTTTCCCTTTTCGTCACCTTAAATATGTCCTGCCACTGCCTTCTGGCTTGCAGAGGTTTTGCTGAAAGATCAGCTGTTAACCTTAGGGGTTTTCCTTGTATGTTATTTGTTGCTTTTTCCTTGCTTCTTTTAATATATTTTATTTGAATTTAATTTTTGATAGTTTGATTAATATGTTTCTTGGAGTGTTTTGCCTTGGATTTATTCTCTATGGGACTCTCTTTGCTTCCTGGATTTGATTGACTATTTGTTTTCTCATGTTAGGGAAGTTTTCAACTATAATCTCTTAAAATATTTTCTCAGACCCTTTCTTTTTCTCTTCTTCTTCTGAGACCCCTATAATTTAATGTTGGTGTGTTTAATGTTCTCCCAGAGGTCTCTGAGAGTGTCCTGAATTCTTTTCATTCTTTTTTCTTTTTTCTGCTCTGACACAGTTATTTTCATCATTTTATCTTCCAGGTCACTTATCCGTTCTTCTGCCTCAGTTATTCTGCTGTTGTTTCCTTCTAGAGTTTTTAAATTTCATTTATTGTGTTGTTCATCATTGTTTGTTTGCTCTTTAGTTCTTTTAGGTTCTTGTTAAATGTTTCTTGTATTTTCTCCATTCTATTTCTGAGATTTTGGATCATCTTTACTATCATTACTCTGAATTCATTTTCAGGTAGACTGCCTATTTTCTCTTCATTTGTTTGGTCTGGTGGGTTTTTACCGTTCTCCTTGATCTGCTTTATATTTCTCTGCTTTCTCATTTTGTTTAACTTACTGTGTTTGGGGTCTCCTTTTCTCAAGCTGCATGTTCGTAGTTCCCGTTACTTTTGGTGTCTGCCCCAGTGGGTGACGTTGGTTCAGGGGCTTGTGTAGGCTTCATGGTGGCGGGCACTGGTGCCTGTGTTCTGGTTGGTGGGGCTGGATCTTGTCCTTTTGGTATGCAAGGCCACATCCTGTGGTGTGTTCTTTTTTTGCGGTACGCGGGCCTCTCACTTTTGTGGCCTCTCCCGTTGTGGAGCACAGGCTCCAGACACGCAGGCTCAGCAGCCATGGCTCATGGGCCCAGCTGCTCCACGGCATGTGGGATCCTCCCAGACCGGGGCACGAACCCGTGTCCTCTGCCTCGGCAGGCAGACTCTCAACCACTGCGCCACCAGGGAAGCCCCCGGTGGTGTGTTTTGGAGTGTCTGTGAACTTAATATGCCTTTAGGCAGCCTGTCTGCTAATGGGTGTGGTTGTGTTCCTATCATGCTAGTTGTTTGGCATGGGGCCTCCAACACTGGGGCTTGCTGGCCATTGGGTGGAACTGGGTCTTAGTGTTGAGACAAATTTGTCTGTGAGAGCTCTCGCCGATTGATATTATTTGGGGTCGGGCAGTTTCTGGTGGTCCAACGTCCTGGACTCGGCCCTCCCACCTCGAAGGCTCAGGCCCAAAACCTGGCCTGAGCACTAAGACCCTGCCAGCCACATGGCTCAGAAGGAAAGGAAGAGAAAAACAAAACAAAAACAACAAAATGAACACACAGAACCCTTGCACAAATGATATAAGCAAACCTATACAGATTAAATCACACAAAGAAACATACACATACACAGAAAAAGAGAAAAAGGAAAGAATATATATATATATATATATATATATATATATATATATACAGAAGAGAGCAACCAAACCAGGAAATCCACCAATGATAATAAGCACTAAATAGTATACTAAGGTGAACATAAAACTAGAAAGAAATTAGGCACAGAAGGCAAACCTGAAGTCTACAGTTGCTCCCAAAGTCCACTGCCTCAATTTTAGGAACATTCATTGTCTATTCAGGTATTCTTCAGTTGCAGGGTTTATCAGTTTGATTGTGGGGATTTAATCTGCTGCTCCTGAGGCTGCATGGAAAAATTTCCCTTCCTCTTCTTTGTTTGCACAGCTCCTGAGGTTCAGCTTAGGTTTTGGCCCCGCCTCTGCATGTAGGTTGCCTTCAGGTGTCTGTTCCCTACCCAGGACAGTAGGGGTTAAGGCAGCAGCTGATTAGGGCTCTGTTGCTTACTCAGGCCGGGGGGGAGGATGGGGGTATGGTAATCATAATTGGAATGCGGAGTGAGCCTGAGGTGGCAGAGGCCATCCTGACATTGCAACAGCCTGAGGTGTGCCATGTGTTCTACCAGGGAAGTTGTCCCTGGATCTCAGGACCCTGGCAGTGGCATGCTGCATGGGCTCCCGGGGGGCTGTTGACAGTGGCCTGAGCTTGCACACAGGATTCTTGGTGGCAGTGGCAGCAGTCTTAGCATTTCATTCCCTTCTTTGGGGTCTGAGCTGATAGCCACAGCTCACTGCCGTCCCTGGAGCTCCCTTAGGCAGTGCTCTGCCTTTTGTGGGCACAGTGGGAAGGGATCCCGTCTCCTTGTGCACCCCGAAAGAAAGGTCTCTTGCCTCTCTGGCAGGTCCAGACTTTTTCCTGGACTCCATCCAGGCTAGCTGTGCTGCAGTAGCCCCCTTCAGGCTGTGTTCATGTAGCCAACCCCAGTCCTCTCCCTGGGGTCTGACCTCCAAAGCCCAAGCCTCAGTTCCCAGCCCCCACCCGCCCTGGTGGGTGAGCAGACAAGCCTCTCATGCTGGTGAGTGCTGGTCAGCAGCGATCCTGTGTGCGGGAATCTCTCTGCTTTGCCTTCTGCACCACTGTTCCTGTGCTCTCCTCCGTGGCTCTGCAGCTTCACCCCCACCCCCCACCCCCACCCCCGTCTCTGCCAGTGAAGGGGCTTCCTAGTGTATGGAAACTTTTCCTATTTCACAGCTCCCTCCCAGAGGTGCGGGTTCCATCTGTATTCTTTTGTCTCTATTTTTTTCTTTTGCCCTCCCCAGGTACCTGGGGATTTTCTTGCCTTTTGGGAAGTCTGAGGTCTTCTGCCAGCATTCAGCATGTGTCCTGGAGGAGTTGTTCCACATGTAGATGTATTTTTATGTATTTGTGGGGAGGAAGGTGATCGCCACATCTTACTCCTCCACCATCTTGAAGGCCCTTTCCGGTTGTCTTTTTTTAACTGACTTTATTTCTAACCTTTAAAAATTGTACAAAAATAAAACTTTAAAAAAGACTTTTTTTAAGAATAGTTTTAATTTCACAAAATTGAGGGGAAGATAAAGAAATTTTTCATATATTTCCTACCCCCACGTTTACATAGCCTCCCCTATTATCAAAAGCCCCCATCAGGGTGTACATTTGTTGCAGTTGATGAACTTACATTGAGCATCTGGGCCTCGTGCTTTCTGTTTTAAAGGTTATTAATTTTTGATTCAATTTCTTTCATAGATATAGAGCTATTCGGATTGTCTGTTTCTTCTTGTGTGAATTTTTACAGGCTGTGTCTTTCAAGGAATTGTGGTCCGTTTCATCTGGATTATCAAATTTGTGGGCATAGAGTGGTTCAATAAAGGATTCTTTTATTATCCTTTTATGGGGTCTGTAGTGATCTCCTCTGTTTCATCTGATATTAGTTCTTAGGGTCCTATCTCTCTTTTTTGTTTGATTAGCCTGCTTAGAGGCTTATTGATTTTATTGATCTTTCTAGCTTTCGGTTTCATTGATTTTTCTCTGTTGATTTCTGTTTTCAATTTCATTGATTTCTGCTCTAATCATTATTATTTATTTTCTTCCACTTACTCTGGGTTTAATTTGCTCTTCTTTTTCTAGTTTCCACAGGTGGAAACTTAGATTATTGATTTCAGATCTTTTTTCTTTTCTAATATTTGTATTCAATGCTATAATTTTCCCTCTAAGCACTGTTTTTGTTGACTCCCACAAATTTTGATAAGTTGTATTTCCATTTAGTTCAAAATATTTTAAAATTTATCTTGAGATTTTTCTTCGACCCATGTGTTATTTGGAAGCATGTGTTTAATCTCCATGTATTTTGAGATTTTACAATTATCTTTTTGTTACTGATTTCTAGTTTAATTCCATTTTGGCCTGAGAGCAGATATTGTATGATTTTTATTCTTTTAAATTTGTTAAATTGTGTTTTATGGTCCAGAATGCAGTCTATATTGGTGAACTTGTGAGCTTGAGAAGAATGTGTAATCTGCTATTTGTTGAAGTAATCTATAGATGTCCATTATATCCAGTTGTCCCAGAACCATCTGATGAAAAGACTCTTTATTCCCCACTGAATTATCTTAACACTGTTATAATGACCTAAAAGGTATATGGGTTTATTTCTGGACCCTAAGTTCTATTCCATTGATCTGTATATCGGTCTTCATGCCAGTAGCACACAGTCTTGATTACTCTAGCTTTGTAGTAAGTTTTTGAAATTGAGAAATGTGAGTCCTCCAATTTTGTTCTTCTTTTTCAAGATTATTTTGGATACTCATTAAGTTTTTCTGAAAAGATAACTGTTTGTGTAATGCTAACAAAACCAATTTCTTATGGGGTTTATAACATGTGTAGAAGTAAAGTGAATGACAAAAAGCACAAATAAGAAGGAACATGTGAAATTATACTGTTCAGTTTTCTTGTATGATATGTAAAAATGATATAATGTGAATTCAAGGCAGACTTTGATAATTTAAATGTACATATTGTAAACCTTAGGACAATATGATGAAGAAGAAGGATGAGGAGGAGGAGAAGGAGGAGAAGGGGGAGATAAAAAGCCAAGATAGCTAGATGCCATTGAATATTAAAAATGCATGATTTTTGCAAAATAAACTAGGAAAGAAGGAACAATAAACAGATAAAATAGTAAATAACTGGCCACATGGGAGACTTAAACTCAACTGTGTAAACAGCTACTTTAAAATAAATGGACTAAACATCTAATTAAAAGACAGAATTTGTTGCCATGAATAAAAAAGCAGGACCTCTTATATGATATTTATATGAAATGCATTTTAAATATAAATACCAGATAGATTAAAAATAAACAGATAGAAAATATATGCCATACAAACACTCAGCAAAATAGGCTTCAGAGGATAAATTATATTGGGGAAAGTAGACTTCAGGATAAGGAATATTAGCATAGATAAACAAAAACAGTTCAAGATGATAAAAGGGTCAGTTTATCAAGAAGACATAACAATTTTAAATGTCTGTGCACCTAATACCGGAGTTTAACATAAATGAAGCAGAAACTGATATACCTAAAAGGGGAAATAGACAAATCCACAATTGTAGTTGGAGATTTCAACACTTCTTTCTTAATAATTGATGTAACATGTAGTAGATATAAGTACAAATATAAAGAAAAAGAAGACATAGAAGAAACATGGAAGAAAAAAATAGATTGAAGAAGAAAAAAAGAAGACCTACAATTTCCACTAACTTGACCTAAGTGACACTTAGTGAATATTTTATCAAAAACAGAATACACATTTTTTTTCATGTGTTCATAAGATATTCACCAAGATCATTTGCTGGGATTTAAACAAGTTTGACTACACTAAAAAGGATTAAAATGATGGAGTATCTTCTAATACCATAATGCAATTAAATTAGAAATCAATAACAGAAATACATGTGGAATATACCTGAATATTTGGAAATTAAACACCACTTTCCTAAACACCATAATCCATGGGTAAAGGAGAAATCATAAGGAAAATTAGAACATATTTTGAATTGAATGAAAGTAAAAGCAAAACATAACAAAATTTGTGTGATGCAGCTAAAGCAGTGCTCAGGGAGAAATCATAGTGGTAAAGTTTTATATATGATTAGAAAAGTTAGCAGGAAGGTCAACAGTCTGTCTTTCCATCTTGTAAAAAACTAGATCATGAAGGGCAACTAAACCCAATGTAAATAGATCTGACCAAGTTGTTGCATACTTCAACAGCTCATTCTTTTTTTTATTGCATGTAGTAGTAGTATTCCATGGTATGGCTGTAATTTTTTTGCCTATTTTTAGTTGGATTGTTTGTTTCCTTACTGTTAAATATTGAGAGTTTAAAACATTTTTCTGGGAATCCACTGAAATCTGCTTCCAGATTTTCCCCAAAATTACATATGATCACAGCAGTAGTAGAAGGAACTGTGATGTAGTGAGAAGAAAAAGAGGCAATCATCTTTAAGAACCATTATGAATTTAGTCATATGATTACAGTTACGATTACTTTAAAAAGTTTTAAATGTCAGAATTTTATTAGAAAAGAAACAAAATGTAGCTGCACTTGGGAAATATGCTTTCCTAAGAAATTTATTGAGCATCTTACCATATGCAAATTTGTGCTAGGCACCAATAAGTCTTTATTAGTTCATTAATAGCAAGATTTAAAACTTGAGAACAGAAATTTATTAAATTATGAAATTTAAATTTATTACAATTAAGCTGTGAAAGTTTAAGATGATAGAGAGTACCATTTGCAGAATTAGCAACTTAGTGCATTTCCCCCCAACCTGATGCTGACTCCACAGCCTAATATATGAAATATCAGCAGCTTCAATGTCCTCCTCAGACTGTGCTCTGTGAAGCAGAAATTATTTGTAGGGCTGTTTGTTCTTATCTCTAGGTTTTGAGCAGCAGTAGGGGGATATGTTTTCTCCAGGGAAGAGCAGGCCAGAGAGGGAGGGTTAATGTATGAGGCTTTGGGTTCCAAATGGAAAGACCCTTTAAATCTTCTCTATAAAATAGGAGGTGACACAATATGCTGAGTGTGAGGGTACCGAATGAGGTCGGGGGCTGAGTACAGGGGAGACTGGGAGACCCCTTAGGGATGATGCAGTGCGAGAATGGTGTGCAAAGAAGAAATGAACCAAAGAATGCTAGCCAGCAGACTGAAGACAGGGCTGTCCAAGTCTCTCCCTGGGACCAGTGACATGGGAAGAAGAGACCAATCACACATTTCCACCCTGAGCGTCCAGTGTACACTGAATCCTCAGCTTCACAGTTTAGATGTGGGTGAATCAGAGTTTACAGCCAACCATACTGCAATGAGCCTGACAAAGAGAAAAAATGGCTCTGAATCAGATTTTTATTTAGCTCTTAAGAAAAGAGGGAGAGGTTCTTGCGTGACTGTAAAGACGCTGATGAAAGGGGATTGAGTGCAATGAAGGGCATGACAGGAACTTTAAAAGGGAATTTATAGTTAATTTATAGTGGCAGAGGAATTGTAAGCCTCTGGAGGCCAGAGATTAGGTTGTGCATTTCTTGGTATCCACCTCTGCACCTAGCAATGCTTAGATACATAGTGAGTACTCAGAAAGCACGAGGAAGCGGGGGAGGGGGGGAGATGGAGGGCATTATTTTGGAGAATGAGTGTTCTGAGCAGGAAAAGAGAAGCAAGCATGCATGCCCTACGAGTCACAGCCCACAGCCAACAGGCCAGAGTTCAGTGATACCTTCCCACTGCTAAAGAGGACTTAACAGTGACAATGGGAAAGTCAAGCAGAGCAGTACTTTGAGAGTGAAACAGGGACCTCCAAACTTGGGCTCCTGGGACCCTGTGCTGTTAGCTGTATCCATCCTTTCTCTATTCTGGCTCTTACCTGGACTGGAATGCTTTCAAATGACTCTGGGGCTTTTCATTACTGGAATCTGGGCTACAGAGGTTAGGATGTATGCAGTAACTGATATTTTAAATAATTAATTAGCATTGATTTCTCAGCCAAGGGTCATTCCCTTCCTCCCTTTCAGAAGCTCAGGAACTTAGCACCTGTGTGCAGAAGTAAAAAATCATTCACAGATTATTGATACTCTGCAACGTTTCCCACCTCCCATTCCATGTGTGTAAACTCAGAAAGGTCTGAGCTTTGTGACAGAAGCTCCTACTCACTGGCAAGAAGCTTAATAACACTTTGTGATGGAGCTATGTCACAAGTACCCACACTGCCGTTGGCCTTAGGCTTTGCTCAGACAGGTAGGAGAGGTGGTGGAGGGGGCCAGAGGATGTGCAGGAAAAGGAGGAAAGCAATTGCTCATAAAAAGTTTTCATCCATTCTTTTTGCTACCTGACATTTTATTGGGTAAACATTTTTCTGCTTCTGTCTTTTTTGGGTGGATAAGAAAGGGATTTTTGTTCCCTAGAGAATCTATTACTTTTTGTGTGAGCTTGATTCTACAGCTGGAGAAACTTCAGCAGAAACGTGTTCTTTCTTGTTGAGCCTTCACTGACTTCTCCCTTAACTGCAGGCTCCTTGTCTCTAGCATTTCCAGCAAGAATGGTGAATCAGTTCTCGTTAGGACTAGAATTGGAGAATACAGTTTGTACCATGGGGTTACAATATTGCCTCTGAAATCCTCAAAGCCTTAGCCACTCCAGTGCTCATCAGTGCTAGTGTTGGGAGTCTTCCTGGCCCATTGATAGGCTCTGGTCAGTGGGAAGGCCTTGGTGAGGAAGGGTCTATGGCAGAGACCCTTTGTAGGGGCTCATCCTAAGACTGTTCTGGGACAGGAGCAGGATTCCTTTGGGAATGGGTTCCATAAGGGCCATTCTTTGTGGAAGTGATTAAAGATTTGACTAACTGGGATTCTGTCCGGTTCAGATATTCTAGGGTAGTAGAAAAGAGTTTATCTTTGAACTCTGGGTGAAATGCTTTGTGTCACCAAGCCCCTTCCACAAACTGGGAAATAAATATGACTAGCATTTGATTGCTATTAGAATGTCTTCCTTATATTTCTAATACTTCTTTTGCATTGCTTATGTTTCAAGTTGCCCATTCAACTCAGTTAATTTCTCAAATGCCTTGTCAAGTTTGTGAAATGCTTTTTTTGTGTAAACAGGTCTTTCACATATAATTATTAAGCTCTTCATTAATCAGTTCTTCATTACCCTGAACAAAGGAAAATTAAGGAGTTAACCAAAATACATTTCAAACAGCCAGAATGATGTCACAAAATAAATCTGTGCTCTACAGTATATTTTCAATATGTTCATATGGTATTAGTTTACCAAGAGTTTCATCCTGATTGGATGCTGAATTTCATAAAAGGTTTTTTCTGCATCCATTGAGATGATGATAAGTTCTTATTTCTGTAATTGTGGTGAAATAAATTGATTGATTTGAAGTGTCAACCCAATTTTGTATTCCTGGAATAAATACAACATGATTTTGATGTATTACCAGTTTTAAATATTGCTGTTGTCCTTGCCAGATTATAATATAAGGTCATACTCTCAAAAAATAAGTTGGGGAGGGTGATGTCAGCAAAATGGCCAAATAAGACATCCCTCATTTATATCCCCTACTCAACAACAATAATTAGGCATCAATTCTCAGACAAAAGGGGCTTTGTGTGAGCTTTCAGATCCAGTTAGGAGACTGTGAAATCCCAGTGCAATCCAAGACTGAGGCAGTCTCTTACTGAGGTGGCTGATTCTCTGACTGTGGTCCCAACTGCAGATCTGGAAACAGCTCTGTCCCCCTGTGAACTTAGCTAGAGTCCTGTTTTGTTTTTTAAATAAATAAATTTATTTAACATTTGGCTGCATTGGGTCTTCGTTCCTGCACGCAGGCTTTCTCTAGTTGCGGTGAACGGGGGCTACTCTTCATTACGGTGCGTGGACTTCTCATTCCGGTGGCTTCTATTGTTGTAGAGCACCGGCTCTAGGCGCACGGGCTTCAGTAGTTGTGGCATGTGGGCTCAGTATCTGTGGCTCGCAGGCTCTAGAGTGCAGGCTCGGTAGTTGTGGCACACGGGTTTTGTTGCTCTGTGGCATGTGGGATCTTCCCGGGCCAGGGCTTGAACCCGTGTCCCCTGCCTTGACAGGTGGATTCTTAACCACTGCACCACCAGAGAAGCCTTACAGTCCTGTTTGACTTTGGTTCTATCACCAGCACCATACACCAAGCGACCCAGGAGGAGTCATGTCCCCCCATGCATCAGGTGATATGCATACAGACCGTGGTCTTGGCTGTGGACCTAGAAGTGGACTTACCGACTCCTGCCCCTTTTGGCTGTGCTCTGGGAGCCCCTGGAGGTGACATCAAGATGGCAACATAAGTCATTCCCAACTTTAGTCTCCTTCACAAGAAGACCAACTATCAACTATCCATAGACAAGACACAATTGTAAAAATCCCTGGGAGTAAGGCTGAAGTGACCTCCTAGAACACAGAGATAGAGAAGGACTGCATTGGAAGGGTAAGAGGAGAGGTTTCACTTTGACGGCATCACCCCTCCCTGTGCTGGCACAGCACCACACTGAGGGATGGCTCCCCGGGGTCTACATTTGCCCCACTGGGAACAGAGAGCAACGTGGACATCTAGCTCCCCCAGCTTTGGGTATACTTTCTGGGGTGCCCACTCAGATCTTGTATCATGGGGATCACTGGGGATC
Source organism: Delphinapterus leucas (assembly GCF_059928025.1). Lineage (NCBI taxonomy): Eukaryota > Metazoa > Chordata > Mammalia > Artiodactyla > Monodontidae > Delphinapterus > Delphinapterus leucas. The sequence continues at coordinate 75,276,892 of NC_143129.1, forward strand.
AGATAGAGGAGAGATTCAGTCATATCTTGGTGGACCATATTCCTGTTTGTAGCAGTGCCCAAGTGACTCTATATGCCCATCTGTAGAGTCTAGCCAGTGGGCTCTACTGGCCATGGAGTCTATGCTATAGCCACACCCAGGCAGGGACGCAAATTTGCAGTCCTACGCAACTGCTGATCATAGCCTCCCAGTCCCATCAGAGCGGAAGGCTTGGCCCGAGAAACCAGGTAGCCCTGGAGCCCATCTTACAGCCAAGAGCCAAGCCAGCAGCCCTACAAAACTGTTGAGCATAGCCTCTAGTTTCACACAATCAGGGAGCCTAAACAGTGTCCCTGGCACACGGGTTTTGTTGCACCGTGGCATGTGGGATCCTCCTGGACCAGGTCTCGAACCCGTGTCCCCTGCCTCAGATCCCAGCCTATGGCCCTGCATGATTGCTGAACACAGCTTGTGGCTTCATCCAGGCAGATAGCCCGACCGATGAACTCATCCAATCATGGAGCATAACCTGTGGCCCCACCCAACCAGGTAGCTCAGAGAGCGACCTGCCCAACCATGAAGAATAGTCTCCAGACCCACCCAACTGCAGGATACAGCTGGATGCGCTGTCCAACCAGAGAGCCTAGCCGGTGATCTTGCCCAACAGTGGAGCATCACCAGTGGCCTACCTGATTGCGAAGCCCAGACTGTGGCCCCAGCCAACTTTGGGTTCAACCTATGGCCCTGTCTGATTGCAGAGCTCAGCCTAAGGCTCTGTCTGACCCTGAAGCCATGCCTATGGTCTATCCAGAACACGAAATCCAACCAGTGGCACCATCCTATTGGGGAACACAGTCTGAGGCCCTTGGGAGCTACTTCCACCACATGTGTCTATTTCAGAACCTAACTTTCTCTTAAAAGTGTGTTGGAAAACTTAAGTGTATGTGTGTATACACACCATATATATAAGCCATATATATATATAATATATATATAATTATATATTATATGACAATATAGTATATAATACACACACACACACACACACACACACACACACACACACACCCAGGGGTTATGAGGTAGGGATCAGTAGGTGGAACACAAGTGATTTTATTTAGGGCAGTGAAACTATTTCGTATGATTCTACAGTGGTGGATATATGTCATTATAAATTTGTCAAAATTTTGTGTACAACACAAAGAACCTTAATGTAAACTATAGACTTTGGTTGATAATGATGTATCAGTGTTGGTTCATGGATTGTAACAAATGTTGATGGTGGGGCAGGCTGGGTGTGTGTGTGTGTGTTGGGGAGGTAAGGGTATGTGGGAACTTCCGTACTATGTGCTTAACTTTGTTGTGAACCTAAAACTTCTCTGAAAACTAAAGCCTATTAATTTAAAAATGCAAAAACAAAACAAAATAAAACATTTACCTTCTCATTGTTGTTTTCAGAAAATTTGTGAAGACAAAAAGAATGGTCAGTGTCCCAAAACACATGAATAGATGTTCAACATCACTAATAGGGAAATGGAAATCAAAAGAGTATTGAGATACCATTTTTACCCCAGATTGCAGAACTTTGTAACTCTTTAGCCCTGTCAAGAATATGGAGAAACAGGAACTCCTACACAGTGGTGGTTCAACTGTGAAAGGCTACAGCATTTTTAACAATTAGCTGGAACATTATTACAAAACTTAAAATTTACCATCAACTCATAGATCACTGAAGGATAAGATCTATAGTCATATACATTCCAGTAGGTAAAAATATACCTAAAACTTTGTACTGTATTTTTAATCATAAATGTTTTTAATCATCAATAGAATGGTTGAATAAATTATAGTCCATATATACTATGGAATATTATGCAGTTATACAAAACAATGAATTAGATTTATTTGTATTAATATGAAGTGACATCTATAAAATAAGGAAAAATGCATATTGAAGACTAGTGCATGTGGTGTAGGACAGGTGAAAATAAAACAAAAGAAAACATGTATCTTTGTCCATGTGCATAGAGAAAGGGGGTAATAAGTTACAGAACAAACCATTAACATTGACTGCCTTGGGGATGGGGCAAAAGGGGAAAATTGTTGGTGTTTTCTTTATACAGTAGCAATTGTTTTGCTGCAACAAGTATGTAGCTTGAAAGGAAAATTCAATAAATTGTAGTAGAAATGAAAACAACAGAAGAGGTATGGCCCCAGGGTCAAACATCTAGAGACAATCAGGCCTTTTATACTGCTGAGAGTGAACGCCTCTTAGTTTAACTCCTGAGCATTGCTAGACTAAGAAATTTGTTTCTTTTCTATGTTTTGAGGGATGTTATAAAAAAGAAATTAAACCTTCTGCTCTCCGAACGTGGTGCATGGCTTACTTCGGGATGAGACGTCTGTTAGTTAAAGCTCAGTAAGTGGGTGAAGAAAAAGATCTCTACCCCCTACCCCATTACCATCCTGTTCCTAAATTGGTATCTATCTAGCTTAAGGGTGTAGAGAATAATGTGTCATACCCCCCAAAAGAGAGTAAGGGGAAGAGGAAAAATTTCTATTTAAAAATATGTAAGTCCTGGACTTCCCTGGTGGTCCAGTGGTTAAGACTCCATGCTTCCAATGCAGGGGGCATGGGTTCGATCCTTGGTCGGGGAAGTTCTGCACGCCACGTGGTATGGCCCCAAAAAAAAATGTCCTGTCTAACATCAAGCTCAAAGATAAAATATTGGCCATCAAATGATGCATAACAAATTACCCTAAAAGTTATTTATCAGTTTAAAACAACAATAAATGTTATCTCACGGTTTCTGTGGGTCAGGACTCTGGGAGTGGCTTTGCTGGGTGGTTCTGACTCAGAGACTCTCATGAGGTCAAGGTGTTAGCCTGGGCCCATCTGATCTGCTTGCATGTTGGCTGATTCACATGGCTGGTGAGTTAGAGCTGGTGGTTGGAGAAAGGCCTCAGTTTTTCCCAGGTGTGCTTCTACATATGACTACTTAATATCCTCAGGATGTGGCAGTTGGACTCCTCCAAAGCTAGCGATCCAAGAAGAAGAGCAAGGAGAAGGCCAAAATGTCTTTTATGACCAAGTCTCAGAAGTCACATGCCATTGCTTTTGTACATTCTATTCTGTTAGAAGCAAGTCACTAAGTATGGGCCACCATCCAGAGGAGGGGAATTAATTCCACCTTTTGAAGGGAGGAGTATCAGAGAATGTGTGTACATAAGTTACCATCACCATGCAGTATTCTTTGCTGCCAAGTTGTTTTCTAGCTTTCAGGAATTTCTAAAAATTTCAAGTGTCCTGAAGGCATTCTTTTTCTCCAAAGGTTTATGGATTTTTTTTTCTTCTTAATAGCTTTTCTTTAATTGTATGAGATTTTGGTTATCCAGTATTCTGCATTCCCTTTCCTTGTTGATACAAGGCCAGAACTCCACATGCTTTTGTAAAGATCTCTATCCTTATCTTTTCACCCCTAATCATAGATAGCTGAAGATCATCATCCCAAAAGTCTGTTGGGACCAATGCCATCGTGACCTATATCCCTGTTCACATGAGTCACCATAATATTAATAACATCTGACACTTATACAGCACTTACTCTAACCCAGGCACTGTTTGAAAGGCTTTACACATACCAACAGAAAGTACACCAAGTCATCCTTCATGACCCAGATCCTTAGTTACAGTCTGACCTGCCCTCCCACACTTTTAACTCCCAAACCTTTCCCTTGGGGAACCCATGACCCATCACTGGCAAAATCCCTGTATGTTAAACCTCTTCTCTTGGATGTTTCCTTTACCTTTTTGCTCACATTGAAACCTGGCTCTTCCTTGATGGCATCGCTTCTTCCGCAGCCTTATGTAGCAGGCATTGTCTCTCCTTCATCCTTTGTTGTAATTGAGCTTGGGGATGGGATATAGTTCTTTGCTCCTCATTGTTGCTTCCAGTTCAATTCCCCACCTTCTTCCTCAAAAACCTTTCAGCTTTGAAGTTCCTGCTGTCAGACTCTACTGTCTGGACATCTCTTTGTTGTCATTTGTAGACACTCTTGGTTACTCCCTTCCATTCCTTGAATATTTTAAACTCCTAGATTACTCACTCT